>NC_137454.1:328637768-329295299 GCF_964235325.1 Thermobia domestica | reverse complement strand
ACACAGGTTTTGTTTAAAGTTATTAAGTCTTAAATATTTAACCATTGACCTCGATAGTCAGTACTTTTGGAACATGTAATAGTTGATGACGTATTACTAAATGTGGAAACAGCACCTCAATATGTGGATCCATTTTCGAGTTATTAGGTTTTAAGTATGTTGACCTTTGACCTCGATGATCATTATTTTGGAACTTGCAGTGATTGATGAACTATTACTAAATGTGGAAACACCACTTCGATATTTGGCTCAGTTTTCGTGTTATTAGGTTTTAAGTATTTTGACCTTTGACCTCGATGGTCATGATTTTTTTAACATGTACTAGTTGATGACCAATTACTAAATGTGGAAACAGCACCTCTATATGTGGCTCAGTTTTCGAGTTATTGGGTTTTAAGTATTTTGACCTTTGACCTCGATGGTCATTATTTTAGAACTTGTAGTATCTGATGACCAGTTACTAGATTTGGAAACAGCACCTCAATATTTTGCTCAGTTTTCGAGTTATTAGGTTTTAAATATGTTGACCTTTGACCTCGATGACCACTAATTTTGGAACTTGTACTAGTTGGTGACCGATTACTAAATGAGGAAACAGCACCTGAGTATGTGGCTCAGTTTTCGAGTAATTAGGTTTTAAGTACTGTGACCTTTGACCTCGATGACCACTATTTTGGAACTTGTAGTACATGATGACCAGTTACTAGATTTGGAAACACCATCTCAATATGTGGCTCCGTTTTCAAGTTATTAGGTTTTAAGTATTTTGACCTTTGACCTCGATGGTTGACACTTTTGAGACATGTGGTCTTTGGTGACCGATTACTAAATGTGGAAACACCATCTCAATATGTTGCTTCGTTTACGAGTGATTGGGTTTTAAGTATGTTGACCTTTGACCTCGATGATCATTATTTTAGAACTTGTACTAGTTGATGACCAGTTACTAGATTTGGAAACAGCACCTCGATATGTTGTTTTGTTTTTGAGTTTGACCTTTGTTCACGATGGTCAGTAGTTTGGGGACATGCTTGTGTCATTTCTGTTATGTTAAATTAAGGGTTGGGAACGAAATCAGTGCTACGTTAAAATAGGGGTGGAGAATGTGTTCATAAATTTCTGCTATGTTAAAATGTTCAAATAGGGGTTGAAAAAGTAATCATAAAAGGGAACGAGTACACCCCCTAAAAAGTGCCTATAAAAGGGA
This sequence comes from Thermobia domestica, assembly GCF_964235325.1. Lineage (NCBI taxonomy): Eukaryota > Metazoa > Arthropoda > Insecta > Zygentoma > Lepismatidae > Thermobia > Thermobia domestica. The sequence continues at coordinate 329,294,092 of NC_137454.1, read as the reverse complement.
ACGAATCTTATGTATTATCTTCTCTGCTATGTAATTTCAATTAGGGGTAATGAATGAATACACCCTCTAAAATGATTATATGTAGACCGTGGGTATTCGAGGGTTGGAATGAGTTATGTATTCTTATGTCATTTCTGCTATGTTAAAATATGCTCATAAAAGAGAATGAATACACCCTTGTTATGTTATGTGTTCGTAATCTTATATGTTATCTGCTATGTTAAAATAAGGGTTGGAAAATATGTCATGCTCTTTTATTAGCTGTGCTATCTGCTATGTTAAAATAGGGGTTGGAAAAGGGAATGAATACACCCTTGCTATGTTACGTACTCTCAGTGTACACACTCCTTCTATGTTTCATATTCTTATCTGTTATCTGTTCTGCTGTGTGTTACGTAGTCTCAGTGTAATTTCTGAAATAAACTATGTTCTTTTATTAGCTGTGCTATGTAATTTCTGCTATGTTAAAATAGGGGTTGAAAAAGGGAACGAATCTTATGTGTTATGTGCTCTGCTGTGTGTTACGTAGTGTTAAGTGTTATCTGCTTTGCTATGTGTTCGTAATTAAAATAGGGGTTGAAAAATAGTGCTCATAAAAGAGAACGAGTTCAATTTGCTCTGCTGTATGTCCGTTATGTTACGTAGTCAGATGTTCTGCTATGTGTTCGTAGGGGTTGAAAAATATGCTCATAAAAGGGAACGAGTTCACCCTCTAAAATGTGCTCATAAAAGAGAACGAGTACACCCCTTAAAAAGTGGTCATAAAAGGGAACGAATTCACCCCTAAAATGGAGGTCGTAAAAGGCCGTGGGCTCACGGTGCATGGTGGTCATTCTCCCAGTGGCTTGTGAGTTGTTAAACACTGTTCCAGATCGATCCATTTTCTACTACTGTCGTTCTACTGTATTGCTTCAGTTACAGCAAGGTGACCAACCGACCCGTAAAAACGGGATTCTCCCGTTTTTTCACTACCATTCCAGGTGTCCCGAAAAATTCTCCCGGGACGCCAAAATGTCCCGTATTTACATACATTGAATACGAAAAATCTTTGGAATCGCTAAAATTTCTTAATTTATATTATTATTTTCTCAGCTATGTGATTATATTGGAATATGTCTAATTACTGAGCAACGTCATTACGTTTGCGATATTGGATGTGGTGGCTGCACTGTTTTCCTTCCTAGGCCTTCCCCTCTAAGACTCCCACTTCGCAGACGACAGTGCAAGGAGCTGAAATTCTCATAAAAACAAACTGTTTTTACTCTTTGTTTCGGGTGGTGGAAGGTTGAGGCGCTGTTCCCCGTGATTTGACTAAGATATAACACCACTGGCGCAAAACCCGGGGGGATAAGGGGGACATGCCCCCTCCAATCTTGGAACTGGAGGGGACTCTCACCCCCCAATAATTAGATTAGATTTTTTTTTTTTTGGAGAAATGTGACAACTTGTGTCCGATTGCCACAAAGGAAAGTGAGATGAAATTGATGTCCCGCAGAATAAGCCTCAAATTTGCCCGCCTCCCAATGTTGAAGACAACTGAACTCCTGATTCTCCACAGCATTGTTGAACATTGAAAAAAAAAAAAGATTGTGGGAACGATCTTACCTTCTTCTCCAATGTTGAAGACAGATTTGCGCCGCTGTGTAACACATTACGAAAGATGAACAAAGGTACAGAACTATAAAAGTAAAAGTAAAAAAGAAAACTAGTTGTAAGTGAAATAATGTATAAAAGTAAGAAAATGCAAATATAAGGAGTTTGAATCAGGTACTGATAGTAATTATAAATTCTGTGGGTGACAGATTTGAGCGCTCATATATTTTTAGCAATGTTTTCAAATATTTCATGTATTGTTAGCTGTTGATAGTTACTTGTTATCTAATTAATTCCACAACATTTTCAATAGGTTTAAAAAGAAAAAGTGTAAATTTGCACCTTTTTGTGATAGATACAGAGAGAGAGAGAGAGAGAGAGAGTGTCGAGGATAAAAAATATATTTAGGGGAGCAACCTATCCAGAAATAAAAGGTGTCCCGTTTTTTCTAGTTGACGATTAGGTCACCCTAGTTACAGCCATATTGATTAGACTATTTCTACCATATTGTGCTAATATGTGAATCTATAGATTTTACCCGTAAATCTTCAAAATAGTGTCTCCATATTCTGAATCTACACCAAAAGTTAACACTTACAAGAATGACAAGGGAACAAGTGCTGGAGTTGAACAATATGAGGACCAAAATTTACAGGAAAAAGCTATTATGTCACTATGAAATACCAATTTATAAGGATCACGTGTACTCAAGGTGGATAACCCTAATTAAAGTAATATGCAAAAAAAAAAAAAAAAAAAACTATCTTATAAGCCCCCTTAAATTGAGTTCTGTACATTGTATTCACTTTAACATTTGCGTGCACTTCACTATGCTTTCGGCGCCCTACATCTTTCTTTAAATATACCTGCTGTCTCTTCTACATGCTTCCCACTACGAAAATAGTTACTCAGTAACGAAACAAATCCCCTCGTCCAAATATAATCATGAAAAGGGGTCTAGGAAAATTCGGTGTAGGAAAATTCGGTGTAAGAAAATTCGGTGTAAGAAAACTCGGTGTAGGAAAATTCGGTGTACAGAAAATTCGGTGTACGGAAAACTCGGTGTGGGGAAATTTTGGTGTACGGTAGATTCGGTGTAATACATATTGAATATTACTACTTACAATAATTTACGACATTTCATATTGTGAAAACGAAAACCATATAATGTAACGAATAAAATGTTATTACCTATTTCAAGAAAAGCAAATTTATTTTTCTGCCTTGAGTGCAATACCTCTTGCATGTCTTTTGCGGGGTATTACTATAAACTACTTTTCATCACACAACGAAGCTGACACTTTTTGTCAGAAATAAAACAATTACAACTATAAGTTCAGAGAATAGTTATAGGAACAACTAAAAACACCTTTCCTATATAGTACATCATAGAACATATACAAGGTGATTCTTTTAAAACTCACGGATTTCATTTGGGGGTCTAGATTTTCTAACTGAAGTCCGATTTTCATGCGGTTTGTGGCAAATGATCAAGGAACGTTGGAAGATTTATGGAACTATGCTTACTGGTTTACATTCATTTGGGGTAATATAGGCCGCGCCTCTAGAAAAGCAGCAAATATTCGCCACTGTACCGAATTGGAATTAGGTGAGGTGCGGTATGGAGATTTGAGTTTCTTCGTTAGATGGTAACCTCGCGACGGTCAATAAGAAACAGGAAACTGGGCCTTCGTATTGAGAATTATGCTGTGCTACTGTACCAATATGATCAGGACGCAGTTACAATAATGTACTCTTTGGAGCAACGTGATTTTATCGTTAAAAAGATTTTAGAGGCCGGGATCTGTTGTTGCTACGCAAAGGGCAGCTACACGCAACTTTGCCTCACGTTCTGCCCCAAACAGGAACATAATATGGTCGCTAGTGAATAAATTGCAGGAAACAGGATCTCTTCTGAGTAAGGCAGGGAAGCATCGGACACCGCTGGCGGATGTTGTTGGACATAAAACTTAAAGATTTCATTTCATTTCACTAACACTTAATTTGTATTCTCACTAACACTTAATTTGTATTCTTCAATTTCGCTTCAAATATCCAATATCTCATTCGAACTGTAACGTACAATGGCGAATATTTGCTGTTTTTCTTGCGGCCTGCTCGATATTACCCCGGATGAATTTAAACCAGTAAACATAGTCCCATAAACCTCCCAGTCTCCCTTGATAATTTGCAACAATCCGCATGAAAACCGGACTTTAGTTGGAAATTCTAGAGCCCAATGAATCCGGGAGTATCACTCTGCATATACATATGTAAGATGCAAAATATATATTGATCAAAAAAGTCTTACTGGAAAGGGCAATATAAAGCAGGATGGTTTTATCATATAATATTTGTACAAATAGTTTAATTCTCCTCCAATCAGACACTTTAGTTTGTTTGCCTTAAGTTAAGGTAAACAAGTACTGCAACCCTATTGACTCCTTATTGACTTCTCCTCCAATCAGGCGTAGATACTTTAGTTGAGGCATTTATTTTTACACCTTTGAGTAACATAAATAAACTATGTCGTTTTTGAAGAATTTAAATTTAAATATTTATTTATAAAATATACATAAAATCGTCAGAACATTTTTGAAAAATCTACAATTTTCAACTTTACCCGTCTAGTAACCTACTTTTTTTTTTTCTTTTGAAATATAAAATTCTAGGAGACATCCTCCAAAACAGCATAAAAACTTAAGTTTTAAATGAAATGTCGATTGGTATCGATGATCGCTTCGCTAAATCACACAAACGGACATCAATAAACAAATTTCTCGTCATGTAAGGGCCATGAAATGCTAAAATCCGTCGAAATCTAGAATTCAAATTATTTCACGATCACAATTTTTCAAAATTTGGTATAGCAGACAGTAAAAGTACGTTCTACACAAAGTTTGAACTTAAAACTAATACGCTCATTTATGCTCAAAGTTAAGTTTTTAATAAATACTACTGTCTACTACAACGAATCTTTCTTTACACCGAACATTCCCCACACCGAGCTTTCCGTACACCGAATTTTCTGTACACCGAATTTTCCTACACCGAGTTTTCTTACACCGAATTTTCCTACACCGAAATTTCCTACACCGAATTTTCCTGCTCCCCATGAAAAGGTATTATTAATCTAATAAGAATTTTATGAAAATTAAGAGACGGTTTTATGAAAAAATACAGTGTGCAATATAGTGGCTCTCATTGTTCAACTATGCGGAAGGAATTATTTGTTCATAATCAATTCATAATGGGTACTGTAATGGGATTATACGAATTAAAAGGAAGGCAAGTCTTTACTTTGCCCATTTCATTCAATGAATTGTTCAATGAATCGATTCGTAACCAAGACTGAAAAGAACGTGCCCTGCGAACCTCTAACCTGCCTTCATTCGCTTACGCTCGCTCAGCAATAATATGTGAATTTAATATTAAACTTTGGTATAGAAAGGAACTAACCTAGTTACTAACTTATATTTATATATATATGAGCTAACAGGCAAGTTCCCAAAACCGGAACCGAAAGATCAAATCGCTGAATTAAAAAGAAATGAAATGAAATGGCCAAAGTAAAGACTTACCAAGAGGAATTTGTGAAATCTTTGATAAATGTGGAGAAATAAATTTTTAACCTGTATTTCACTTTTGGGCAGCTGTCAAAAATGCAAAATGTATGGTAATTGGTATATTACAGTCTCTTAAGTGCAAGGAAATACGGTAGCTTTGAAAGGAATTTATTTAAAATCAAAACTAGAAAATTAGGCCTATCTATCTACGATTTAACATTTGCAGCTGCAGCTGTAGGTGTACGTATAGAGAAATGAATAATCTAGGTATTCATTATTCTATGATAGAGCTAAACATTTTAATTCATACGTCATTAAAACTTGTCATTTACGTCCAAATAACTCCATTACCGATAGTATAGCTATTTCAATTATGCTACATAAACCATGTAACATTTAAACACAAATGCCTTTATAGCATTATTAAAGAAACTATTTGGTTGCTTTCCCTATACAATTTTAAATTTCATTGCATACTCAAAGAACAACGTAAATACGTTTGATATTTGCGTAACATTTTTATATTCCACTTGTAAAATCACTAATTTGTATATTTCTCAAGTAAACTATTATCAGATCAACCCACAAATATATTCACTTCAACAAAAATATTAAAAATATGTCTTTTAAAATTTTATTAAGTCACTTTGACATTATTGTTGTTCCTATTACGAAGAACTCTCATCTTAAGTACGCAAGTGTGCTAACCTAGTGTACATCCTCGCACAGTACGTACTATGCACTCGCAAACTTGTGAACTTGGACCTTTTGACGCACACTAAGTGACGTCAGTTCCGGAAATAAGCGTACTTCGAATGCACACTTGTATCTTTTGGACACGGCCTTAGTTCCCTTGCGAATGAAACCATCGCCAGAAAGTGATGGAGGATACTCCAAATTTTCATGAGCGAAGAAGTCAGAAAGATCGACTTGTCGGCTCTGACAAGCAATAAACATTCAGCTGAAAAGAGAACAATCATTTTTCATGATATTAACCTTGCGGTGTGCGGCAGTGGTCTTTGTGATTTGTTTGCGGTGGAGGGCTAGATTATTTCGATGAATTGGTTCAAAAATTGATTTACTGCACTGCATTAAGCGTTCTTTTTTAAAACTGTCGTACTGGTCTCTGCCGAGCTTTTCAGCATTGTACACTGACGCAACTGCATCTTCGCTCATAATGACGTCAGACACTATGCTTACAAGGTCAGTGTCGTCTTGCGTGAAAGGATTTCTGTCGTCTTCTGAAAATGTACACACTAGTCTTGAGACGTGTTTTACAAATCGTTTATTGGCAGTCACAGTGTCTTCGTGATGTGTCTGACAATCACCTTCATCAAGTAACAACCTGTATTCTTCTTCAAAATTGGAAATGAGATTGGCAATAACTGGACCAGACACCATCCACTTCAAGAGCACTGAAGGATTGTCAACTATTCCAACTGCTCCACCTTCAGACTTGACGACTTTGATGCATTCTTCATGCATTTGATCATGGCCCATACAAGAATGAGGACGACTTTTCTTAGTACCAACGAAACCTCCTCGTACAAATTCTTCATAAATGGTAGGATGTCTGCAACTGAGCTCCTGTAATGACTTAACAAATATTGGCATCCAACGTGCGTAGTGCGTGGGGTCCAAGGCGAACATCCAGGGACACAACTCTGATAGGGAACTGATGTAGAGTTCAAAATCTGCAGAACGCAAGCTGTGCAAGAGTCTAAAGAGAAGCATTTCAAGTTCCAATACTGTGTACCAGTATTTAAACTGAACGGATTCATTCTGTCTAATTTTAAATCACTCTTCAATTCTTTGGGGACATTCAAGCGATGCACTCTCTGAGTATGCTTTCTTCAGCATTATGTATAGGGCTGCAGATGTCACTTCGTGAGCATATCTCGCTCGCTTCATGTGGAATCCATGTTAGCAATTATCTGCTTTTCCAGCAATGGTTACGCCTGCTTCCATTAGAAGATTAGTCCATCCACTCTCAGTCAACCAGTTACCTAACATTTCTAAGGTTGTCATTTCAATATGCAGTGGACCCATCATAACTACCATCTTGTCTTCCCCATACTGAAGAGGCTGGGACCACTGAACTTGCTTTGCTACAGCAAAAACGGGTTGATCGCAGGTAACCACGGGGACTTGGGAAGGATTAAGTGATGACACAGTCTGAATGATTATGTCAAAGCAATGACGAATCATGGCAGGCGAGTTTATGGAGTCTGGCAACAAGGGTAGTAGAACACATCGACTTGTAGGTTGAATCTTACCACGAAGTTGCTGGAAATGGAAAACTGCCCAGGTAATATGTTCTTCGGAAATAGTGCCGTTCTCTGTCAATAATCTCGATTGCTTTCAACCACATATTTGATAAAATATCTTCCTGTAGCGGTAATTCAACACTATTAACGGTAGAAAGAGGCACATATGATTTTAGCATTGACATCTGAGGAACATTTGTGAACCATGCAGGCAAGTCACCTTTGCATTTGCGGGACCACTTCTTAATTATAACCCCAGTATCGCTGCGAGGATAAGATGGCTGAATTATAGATATCCCTATGCCGTGAAATGCTTGCGTAGAGGTTGCTGACGACGGGTTGTGATCGATATTGTCTATGGCAGCACAAGCAAAAACGCCTGCTTGAAGGTTATCTTTATGAACTCTCTTCTTAGTTTCAAATTGTTCACACAGTGCATTGGTCATGGTGGCCGATACCTCCCGAACTCGATCATATGATACACTCACAGCTATTTTATTCAGTCTATCTATAATCCCTCTGTTCCGCGTTTTTGAATGGATCATTAATCCAATGTACAGGGGCAGGGGAGTCTCACTAGATAGTGGATGGCGTACATTTCTCTAACCTTGCTTTCTTTCTCGTCTCACTGCGTTATGCCGGAGTAACTGAGACACTGACAGCGCAGCACGGCTTACATCAACAGTTTCTTCATTTGGAATATTAGGACCTTCAAGAATCATCCGTACAAGTGCTACTAGTGATTGTGGAACTGATTGCTCCTGGCAAGCTGTGGTAAAATGCCCATTGAATTGTGGGAAAGCTTTAAACATGTGCTTCCGCACGATGGATGCAGCCCTAGCCAAACACATTCCATCATCTTCTGTATTCTGTAAGCAAGCACCGTAAATCAATTCTGCAACGTCTCCCTCACTCAGATATATACCTGGACTTTTGAGTATTATAGTTCCATTACTTGAGGTCCAGGTACTTCGCCCTTTTCCAACAATTTTTCTCCCTTTACCTTTCTTTATTTCTGCAATAATAACGGAGTTGGCCGATTTCTACGGACTTTTGTTTCACCCTGTATAATACTAATTACAGCATTCAGTGACAAAAAATGTACCTTTTATTAGCATTTATGAGTAATAGGAATTCAAAATTTGATAAGAATCGTTTGTAATCACCGTTTTATAAGATTTTACTGTGGCCATGTTGTATGATGACGTCATAGGGGCAAATAAACAGTTTGATGTTTGGGGTCTACATCTAAATTTTATCCGTATGTACTGGTCTACCACGTCACCAAATGGCATGTTTGTATCACGATTTGCAAGATTCTTCGGTTACCCTACCCCACTATACAGCCATCATCAGCAAGCACACCTTCGCGCCTTTCAGACTAAGCGTCACTAAGTTTGCGCTAGTCACGACAGAAAAATATTTAAAAAATATCCATGAGAAGCATTCCTTACAAGGAATATGTACATTGAACGGCTTTAGAAGTATTTTCTATTATAATAAGATGATTAAAATATTGAAAATAGTAAAAATGTTCTTCGATTGCTTTAGATTCAATCGTACTATTTCTTTAGAACGTCACGACCACATCACATCCCTTTTGTTCGGTGAACAGGAAGCACAAGTCACCACTCACAGGACTGCCAACTCATAGAAAAAGATAAAACTAAAACACAGTTTGCGTCGACGTACAGTACATGGAGCCTTATTCCAATTCAACCAAGAAGAACTAGGAAAATTAAAATGGAATGGGAGTGAGGGGGGCTACACGCTCACAAATGGCGTGCGAAAGGGACGATGATCTTCTTCGAAGATTATCAGAATCCTGGAACCTTGAAATTATCCTCTTCCCAAAAGTTTTATTCTCCGGTTATTATTCCTCTTCTTTCTTCCACTATTAATATTTGATTTATTATAGTTCACTAACACTTTTCACAAACGTAGATGGGCCTTTTTTTGCATAAATATAAGATTACATTTATCTTCATAATGCAATATTTGAATATGAGTTGAATAACATTGATTATCTATTATGTTTTCCTTTTATATCATATATAGGTTTCATATTCTATTTACTCACATCAAATAACTAATATTTTTCTTACACCTTTACATAAATCATAAACTTTCAATCTCTCTCTTTTTTTTCTTTCTTGTAAGTATCTGACTCGTGTTATTACATCTTACACTAAATATCCTTATTATACTAAACATATGAAATTTTCAATATTTTGAGAAAAATGACACATGAAATGCAAAAATAACCTTTTTATGAGTATATACTTCCTTATAACTAATTTTCAAAATAACTCTTAATAATGTATAATTTTCATTATTCAAGCATTTAAAATACAACATTTAAACAACACTATTAATTGATTAGTTAACTTCAAACACAATGCAATAATACGGTAACACGAATATATAAAATGAATTCTTTCATTAGTAAACAAATTTTCAAAACACATCACATATTAAAAACTTTATTTTCACACAATATTAACTAACATACGTTTTTGTCGAGATTTAATAAAATTTATCGGCGCCTTTAAGATTCACAGCTAAACTTTTACAACGTAATAATTCAGTTATGACTCTCTCTGATCACTCGACAGGATCTGCCTGGCTAAATTTTAAAGATACCTACCCACAATGAATTATTTATTTTACCACCCCGAGATGAGGCCGAATTATAGAATACATATTAAAAATTCAAAATAATAAAGAATGGGATTTACCAAAATAGCTTACTCCGAGCATTAAAAAAAATGTTACATTACCCGACATATATAAGGGAGGGAACCTCATCTCCATGACTTGGCATATATCTTTGCTGGTTTCTCCATCACATTGGAAAAGAAAATATCAACGGCCATCTGGAAGTCGCATAGCTGATCACAGATGCCTGCATATATCATATGAAACAAGCCTTTTTTTTTACATTTCTTGTACTCTCTCATTCAATAACACATAAGGATTTTGCAGGTTTACTAACGCAAATTCCAACACGTCAGATGAATATAGATTTTTACAGTACAGAAAATTCAAATATTTGTCAACATCTAGCAATTTTTCTAAAATTTTATGTATTCGTTGGTTATTACTTCTTGATTGAACACTTTGATACAAACATACTGGTATTGTAGTTAATGCATTACAAAGAACAGTTTCAACACTACTTTCTAAATCTGAATTTTAAATTCGCTTGAAATGACGTCATGGTATTTCTCAGAACTCTTTTACAGCTAAATCTAACCAAATTTTACGAGTTTGTTTCGTAGGTTTCCACACCTTAAGTCTATCCACTGAATGCGACCCAATTGATTTACCAGTTAAAGGATCTAACAATTTACCAATGTTCTTGATTTCTAATTTTTATACGGTTCAAAAGAAAAATATTTAATTTTATTATCAATATTATGCATTCATTTTTTTGTAATGTTCAAGAATTTTAAACATTGCTAAGGTCAAATTTCCAAAATGTACACAGTCCAGTGTTCTCGCAAACATGTTTTTATCCAATTCCTACTCTTGGTTTCTCGAGTACAACAAGAATTTTGAATTTTATTCCAAAACGTTTAATATACACGTCTTCATAATTGCCTGTGTGTTTTCTGCGACAAATATTCACTTTGGTAAACACTGGCTTTCCATACGCGTATGATTTTTCACTGTCAGCAGCAACAACAAATTATATATTGGCCGAAATTTTAACTTTTGACCTACCACATTGCTTCACTAACTTACGGTTTCCACGTATTTCGTAATTATGTTTACTGCACTTATTTCCTTTTAAATTTTTGTTACGGGAAATTCTCTGCCTAATTTTGTGTGAAACACTGAATTTACTTTTGTGATCAACCTGGTTTTTCATTTTCCCTGTGTGATTACTCATAGGTGCCGTTACTAAATGCTCGGGCCACCTAGCACAAGTTCGTTTGACTAACCTAACTTTAGCTTTCCTGTTATATTTGTTTTGAATTTTCGATGCTTGGCTGCAACACGGTTTTTTCACCTGATTTTTAGATTTTTCACGGACATCATTATGATTTTTAACGACTAATTCCTGCATATATTTTCCTTTTACATTGACTTTTGACCTTTTAAACAACTTACAATGCTTACTAGGTTTTGACTTTTTATTTCGGTCTTCACTTACATTTTCTAATTGTGCTTTCTCTGGAGTGACTACATTGACCGTTTCCTTAACATTAGCTACCATGGAATTGCCTTTATGCTTACATTTGGTTTTCTTAACAGTCCTACGGATAAATCTTGACATTTTCTCAAAAGATCGCAAAATTCAGTGCATGCTTTTTACTTTTTGTTTCAATTTACTCAACGGGGGGCACGGTGGCTCATTGGTAGAGCGTTCACCTCTGGTGCTTGGGGTCCCGGGTTCGATCCCAGCCCCCGCCAAGTGAACTTTGTGGTGGACAAACACCGTGCTCGTGGGTTTTCTCGGGGTTCTCCCGTTTCCTCCCACTTTCTTCATTCCACCATTTCACTCATCTCTCATTATCACCGTCTCCTTTAGCCTAACCGGCATAACCATGGGACGTAAAACTTACAGATTTCATTTCATTTCATTTTTCAATTTACTCAACTTTAGTTTCTTACAGTGTCTGTGCTTACCACGCTGTGACCAATATTTGTGCTTCCTGACGGATTTACTCAATATATACTGCAGCTTACTAAAACCATTTTGACAACTTTCAACTTGTTTGCGCCATGATATTCCCCTAACATTATTCTCATTGATGCTATTAGTGCCTGAACTGATTTCATCATTCATTACACATATTTGGGTGCATAGAAAACAATAAAAATGCGCTTGAAGTTCGTAACATGCACATTTGTCACTACCAAGTGAGAACTGTTACCACTGCTTTCCTTCTTGTCAATCTGAACCCTAACTATGTTCACGAAGTACGAACATATGTCATTACTTGGAATACATGCTAATCTATCTGTTTGTGACGTGCTTTGGACGCATCCTAGCTCCATTAAATTCAACATATGACTAATGAGTAAAGAGCGCACTCTCTTGCCTCTATTTATTAATATTACTACATTAGTACAATTACACGTACAAAACCTATCACTGTACTTTCCTCCGTAACATGACAAATATTTTATGTTCAACACATCCACCTGCTGTTTAGACTTCGAACGAACATTAGGCCTACTTGATGTAACAGTTTGACTAACTAACCCTTTACATTTGTTTGACACTGGCTGACTACTTATTTCTTTAACATTGCAAGCGCTAGCAACAACTGACTCATTTACAACCTTTTGGCACCCTTGTTCTACATCTGCACAACTAAACTTTTCAATTGGAGCTTCGATTGATTCAATTTTTTCAAGTGCTTGGTCCCCCTTTTCTACACATTTACCCCAAATTTCTTTCTTTACAACTCCTACTTGTGCCTGGAGTTTATCGTTGATGTGCTTTTTCGTTGTTTCTGATGTTTCTACAAATTTACTTTCCAAAGATTTACGTAAAATTTGCAACTCAATTTTATTTGCATTAATTGCCTCTAGCAATAACTTAACCGTACTTTCATCCATTTTTCACTATTAAGTAAAAATTCTAAATACGAGTCAGAAACTTACCTTGTACCTTTACGTTTCTACACATGAATCACTACTTTTTGCATGTACGGTGCAGGAGTTCTGTTCCTGTTTCGGAGCGCAATTTTTATAACACGATTGGATCGTGTTCCTGTTTGTCCCTGTGAGGGAAAGCTATTCTTATGACCGGAAGGGTTCTGTTCCTGTTCGGGCAAGCCATTTTTATGACCGGTAGGGTTCGTACTCCTGTTCGGGCAAGTCGTTTTTATGACAGTATACGGGTTCGAACCTTGACTTTCCTTGTTTAGAAGACATTCTCATAACACAAAGGGTTCAATTTTCATTTGATTCTTACCTGTTTCCATTCGGGATAAGTAGTTCTTATAACCCTACTTGGCACAACTCTTGTTCGGTACGCCTTACTTATGGTGGATTCCAGTAGTTGGTGGGAAAAGGACATTCGCTACACAACTGACAATACTAAAATGAAGACTGCGCAAACCTCCAAGTTGGATCTCGAACCAATATAGCTTTCTATTGAGGTTGCGACCGCGGGTGCCCACCGTCCTCGCCACGCCTGCTGGCATCAACAGAATATACACAAATAGTCAGACATAATATCCACCATTTCAGTAGTGATTTGTGCAGAAAATACTGTAAAGGTAATTGCACACAAAATATATACAATATGTAAATTTTATTCAATTAACACAGGTTATGTATAGTACTTACGTGTACAACATTACAACATTTTATTAAGAAATTTATTCAACATGTACTAACACTCTGTGAGCCCGTATTTATACTAATTTGGAATTTATACGAAGAAATAATTATATATAATTGATTTTCTTCTTTCTTTAAAGAAAATGACGCACTGTATTATAGATGCCGGCTAGAATTTACATTACACGATGCACTAACATTCAACACACGCTATTTATTCGCATCACACTTTACTGCACTGTAGACTGATGGATTTTTTTTTGGGGGGGGGGATCATGTAGTTATTCTCAGCAATGAGATTTCTTATTGATTTTTGTTGTCCGTCGCATGGTCATGATTTAGGCTCCGTTCTAGTTGTTGCTTTTCGACTGTGAATATAATCAACCTTTTACCTGCATGGATTCCTTACTTATACATCGTGGATTTTCATTGCTTTGCATATTAGGCGCTGTTTTAACACACGCACATAGATTTTGTGAAACTTTTACGTTTAAACACATATGTAAGTTTTACTTGGTCTTCACATGACTAAATTCACAATATAGTCAACGATGGTTAAGGAAATCTTGGATTTTTTGATGGACGCCACATATGCAGGACAGTTTATACAGCCATCATCAGCAAGCACACCTTCGCGCCTTTCAAACTAAGCGTCAGTAAGTTTGCGCTAGTCACGACAGAAAAATATTTTAAAAATATCCATGAGAAGCATTCCTTACAAGGAATATATACATTGAACGGCTTTAGAATTATTTTCTATTATAATAAGATGATTAAAATATTGAAAATAGTAAAAATGTTCTTCGATTGCTTTAGATTCAATCGTACTATTTCTTTAGAACGTCACGACCACATCACATCCCTTTTGTTCGGTGAACAGGAAGCACAAGTCACCACTCACAGGACTGCCAACTCATAGAAAAAGATAAAACTAAAACACAGTTTGCGTCGACGTACAGTACATGGAGCCTTATTCCAATTCAGCCAAGAAGAACTGGGAAAATTAAAATGGAATGGGAGTGAGGGGGGCTACACGCTCACATTACCTCCTGCACACATGAAGCTTGGCCTGATGAAACTATGTCAACAACAAGAACAAGAACAAAAAGCAACAAGGATTCGCTTACGTGAAAGAAAGTTTTCAGGCATTACTGACACAAAAATAAAGGAAGGCATCTTCGTTGGTCCTCAAATAAGGCAGCTGTTTAAAGATCCTAATTTCAAGCAGAAATTAATCGGCGAGGAGCGAAGAGTATGGAATGCCTTTCAAAATGTATGCAAAAAATTTTCTGGGAAACAAGAAGTCGGAAAACAACGCAGATATAGTGGAAGAACTTACTGCTTCTTACAGAATTATGGGGGTGCAATATGTCTTTATAGCTTCATTTCCTGAACTCGCATTTGGATTTTTAGCCAGAAAACATGGGAGCTGTATTTGACAAACATGGTGACAGAAGTTCCACCAAGATGTAGCCCAAATGGAGAAGCGATACAGCGGTAAATGTACTCAAAATATGTTAGCTGACTACTGTTGGTCTAACCTGCATGATACGCCCAGCAATACAAGACACAGAAGACAACAAGATAATAACTAAGTATTACTTTCTAAGCTTTCGGGCACCCTTTTTGAACAACTGTATTCCAATTAATCCATATGATGCTATTGGAAATTAGCAAATGATGTTGAATTATTTATAAATTTCATCTTTAAATGTATCCTATTTCCTTCTAGAGGTGTAGACTTATTCAAATTTAACTTTCACAAAGAAACAGAGTTCTAAATTTCCTTTACTTTTCTCTAGCTCTGATACAGAGACATCCATCGAACATATTTAAATCTCATGGATGATTGGCAAAAAGTAAACGATTTTTCTCTCGAAATTGGTGGGTGATGGAGCAAAACTGTTTCGGATTCTGTATTAGGAGCTCGAAATTTATAGAAATCACCAAAAAATTTCCAGCGAGAAAAAAGAGTTCAAATTTGAAGAACGGTCTTATTCATTCAATAATAATAATAATAATAATAATAATAATAATAATAATAATAATAATAATAATAATAATAATAATAAATATTTAATTTAGAAGAAAATATGTTAAAGTGTCCTATGAAGTTCTGTTTAACTGGCCTTAAACCTAACTATACCTAAACTTTCTGGATGGGTGTAACTAGCCTGAAATCCGCAATATAATCAACTATGATATCTTGTAATAATGTTAAACTAGGGTTTCAGAAATAAAATAATTATACTAAGTGTAATTGAGAAACCTTTAGACACCACTACACAGCAATATAGAACTCAAATTACTTGTACTGGATTGGCCTTTCTAATTGTAATGACAGAAAGCCTAGTTATTATAGCTATCCCAGTCTAGTAAAGACAATGTGAGGTTCTCACACGTTTCCAGCGTCGATGATTCTGTTTTCGCGTTAAGTTGTACGTCTACGCCTCGAGGGGAAAATTTGGATAAGGGCGTAACTAGCAATTCTTCAATTTTTCAGGAGAGCAGAAAAACAAACGCCCTTATCCAATTAACAAACGTATTCACACATTATTTTTGGAGACAGGCGTTCGCTACGAAGTAGAGATATTACCTTAACACCACTTAGACACATGCGGACATGCTCAAACTTGCAGAAAATATGTATATCTCATTTTACCGGAAATAGGTAGATACGCCCTTATCCAAATTACCCCTTCCAAAATCTCGGTGCTGAACCGAACTCTAAACTTTAATCCAATCTAAACTGAATCCCAATTCTTAGAACTAATTTGTAGTATCTACTTCTTTACGCGATTCCTAACCTTCTTATTATGTAATGCTTATTTGAGTCTTAATTTTACTTTTAATTTTCCTGTATGGGAGTACTTCTTTTACTTATAGCTTATAGCGTCTATGCTTCTATTTTATTTCGTTAAACAGTGTAAATTGGTCACGTCTCGTCTCGTTTGTTATTGAGAAAATAATAAAAAATAATAATATAATTATTTACGTTTATTTTGGATACCGGTACTATGTAATATAGATAAATAATGCTATATATCTTGAAATTGTATTTCAGGTCTACATTCCTCAAAGCAATACGTGTCACAATTTTGCACAAACTTTATCCAAGGATGAAAGAAGGATGTTGAGGCAAGGTTTTATGCGTAAACCACAGATTAGCGGATCAAGAGCTAGTTTTCTTGTAAGTACGTGTTGAAGAATAAGAACTTACTGTATATTAATAAGTCAAGCAAGAAGAAATACCCCGAAAACTGCATGATTTCGAAGGCTTTGTGTTTAAGTTCAGGAGAGAGAAAGTTATCAGTTTAACGTCTCACGATTATGAACTTTAGGATAAAGAAGGCAGATGATTAAAGCAAGTGAATGATGGTAGAAGAATTGGTGGAATGAGAATGTGGAAGGAAAGGGAGAATCTCGAAAAAAACCATGGACACGATGTTGTCCACCACAAAGTTACTTGGCCAGGTATCGAACTAGGGACCAAATGCACCAGAGGTAAGCGCTCTACCACTTTTTTTTTTTAAGAAAAGTTAACTGACTCACCGAACATGTCTCAGTAACTTACTTGAACTACTTATTACTTAATTTGTTACTTGTTTTACTCGTTTACTTTACTTTTTCCAGAACGACAGGGATACGAACACAGAAACATCGAGGACAGTTAAAAATCACAAAGGCTCTCCCACCGGGAAACGAACCCGGGAGACCCCGTACACCAGAGGCGCACGTGCTAGTCACTAGACCAGCGGGGAGGGCCGCCACTGGGCCATCGTGTTCCAGGGGAATGCCAATCTTATCAATAATTAAGTTAATCTGATTTTTGTTGTAGCAATATCATGAATGAAGAAATAGTAATTTTCCTCCCTAATTTCTGACACAATTCCTCCCCAAGGTCAATTTTAAAGAATACAGCCACTTTGACGTTTTTACTGCTACGAAAAGTGGAAGCAAATTTCTATGTTAATCCACAAATTAAAGTACTAACTGTAAGTATACTCAGAGAATGAGGCTGCATTCATTTTTCCCTAAACCTGTTAGATTGTGCTCAAAGCCAATATCCTTAACTCTTTAATTGGAAACCATGATAGAATTAGCATTAAAATATTTAGTTTGTTTTTATGGTTGTACTATGTCTGATCATAATTTCGTAATTTTTAAAGTATATTTGTACTTTGGCTACAAAATACAGGATGTTTATTTCAAAGCAACATTGCCATCAACTTACGCGTTGCTACTGAGCAGCATTGGCCTATTATGGTCAAATATCATAAGAGTATGTTCAGTAATTAGCAGTAATTTCGTTGAAATATTTTCCTACAGAACAAGCAACCACAAATACAATTTAAAAAAAAAAGAAAAAAGAACTTTCGTGGAACGTAGGAGATAAAACCTCTACAATACTAAATTTGACTGTCCCCTGTTGACGAAGATTAGAAATATCTAAACAAGTGACCCGTAAATCATGTATATGAATATTGTATGAAAGAAATAATGCCAATTAAATTATCACTGAAGTTA
The DNA here is from genome assembly GCF_964235325.1 of Thermobia domestica. Lineage (NCBI taxonomy): Eukaryota > Metazoa > Arthropoda > Insecta > Zygentoma > Lepismatidae > Thermobia > Thermobia domestica. Next base: position 329,275,836 of record NC_137454.1, on the reverse strand, counting down.
TAATTCGTGCGTATGACGGATTAGAATGCGATGTTGCTTGAGAGCAACAGAGACAAATAAAAGGTTAAGGTTAATGTAAAGGGACAGGTTTTGCCGATAGATGTCACTACAGTCTTCGTATCTCTCCCATGTATTTTTTACCTTTCACGAAAATTTACAATTTCTTTTACAAATTTCAACGTAGAGTCTTCAAATTTTTAGAGAAGGAATTTCATAACATATTAAAGGGAACAATCCGTGCCGATTTTTTATTTAGAATTTTCTTCATTGTTGAAACAGTCCCATTGTTAAAGGTTTGGATATCCATTTCAACAATCAAGCCATTTCAACAATGAAGAAAATTCTAAATAAAAAAAAAATCGGCATGGATTATTGCCTTTGATAGATTATGAAGTTACTTTCCTGAAAATTTGAAGTGTGTAGGTTGAAATTTGTAACAGAAATCGTGAATTTTCGTGAAAGGTAAAAAAATACATGGAAGAGATACGAAGATTGTACTGCCATCTATCGACAAAACTTGTCCCTTTAAACCAACCGTAAGTTGGAATTTGGAAATGCATGAAGCCATTTCCTGTACTTTGTTTACACTTGAATCCAGGAACAAATCGTCTTCCATCCAATCATATAATAAACAGTGAAATGAGCTACTTAAAAATTCATCCGAAATTTCAGTATATTAATTTCTTAATTAGGAGTCGCAATGGCTGAGTGGTAGAACACTCACCTCTGCTGTATGGAGTCTCCCGGTCGAAAAATTAAATCTTCCAGTTGAACGTTCCACAATTATGGCCGTTAGGCTACAGGAAACGATGATTGAGGCAAGTTATTATTATTATTATTATTATTATTATTAATAATAATAATAATAATAATAATAATAATAATAATAATAATAATAATAATAATAATAATAATAATAATAATAATAATGGAACAATTGGTGAAATGGAAATGTGGGAGGAAACGGGAGTATATCGAGAAAACCCACGGATATGGTGTTGTCCACCACAAACTTGCTTGGTCGATAATCGAACCAGGGACCCCACGCACCAGAGGCTCTCTGGCCCAATCCCACCTTTCTCCAAGTGGAATTAGTGGTAGACAAACACCGTGTACGTGGTTTTTTTTCTGATTTCTTTAGTTTCCACCTAAGTTCTTCATTCCACCATTACCATCCATCTCATTATCACGATCTCCCTTAACCTCATGCGTAAACGTGGGACGTTAAACTAAAAGATACTTAATTACACCCTTTAAAATTGTTAAGTTATAGATTACAGTTCAGTTTAACACAAAAATTTGCAACCCACCAAACATTTCCTCGGAACGAATGGGTTGCGACTCATAGGTTGAGAATTGCTGCTATAAATTTAATTTAACGTCCCACGAAATCTCCTTTAGTAGAAAGGAGACGGATGAATTTATGACAACCAGTAATTATTAAAGGATAAGTAGAATGAAAATTTAGAAAGAAACAAGATCGTTGTTCAGCACAAATTCACATGGCCTGGTGTCGAACCAGGGATCCTTTACATTAAATGTGAGCACTCTTCCACTTCAATTAAATTTGTCCCAACTGGAACATGTGTCTCCATGATCTCCTAATGAATCTTATTCAATATTTTATTTAATAGAATATAAAGGGAATATGAAGACAGAAACTTCGAGGAATGTTAAAGGTGCCCATACTCTTCAGTGTGACCGAACCCAAGATGGATTGCGCCTCGTGCTTTGAAGCTGAATCCTCGAGACCACTCACCTATTGCCACCAGCTATCTAACACTGAACTACTGTGTCGCCTTTGCTGCTATAATTTAATACAGTTATTCTCAATCGGTGTATCGTGTAGTCCCATATTGTATGTCGCGAAAGTTTAGAAGGAAAAACTCACGAAGCATTTAATAAATTATCAAAATTAACTTTAAGTCAACCAGCCAATCAATATTTCAGAGGTTGGCTCTGAGTGGGAAATTCTCTCCCGGATATACAAAATGTCTCGGGGACCTTTCTCCGATCGTGCTCAATGTGAGTTAATAATTTTTTGCAGCACTACTTTCACTCTCTGTACATTTAAAGCTTCCTCCGGAAAAAATCTGAAGTCATCACTACCTTTAGCAGCAACAGTGATCAACAAGGGCGCCCATGTTGTAGTTTCCAAGGGGGCAAGTATAAGTGACGTTTCAAATATAGTTTCAAATTTTGCTGCAACTAACGTAAAAATTCTATTGGGTTTTCGATATTCTGTAGTACAATTTCTTCAAGGGGGCGAGCGTCCCACCTTGCCCCCTTGATGGGATCCTTTGGTGATCAATATGGAGTCACTACTTTACAGATAATTATAGATTCGAACAAACGCGAACCAGAAATTTTTTGTTGGGGGGGGGGGGGCTGGTTCAATATTACAAGTCATTACGTCTGGTAATATTCAACGTGTATTATTCTGCACGCGAAGCGACGATAAGTAATCGTAAAATAATTCCACCTATATTTTCCGAAAAAAATATGATAGAGCGAAATTGTTTTTATAAGAAAAAGAGTATAGATGAAGTGTGAGATCAAATTTCCATGCTATATCAATCATTTCACTGTTAAACAACTATAGTTTTATTGAGAAAGTGAGCAAATGTATATTGAGTTAGGAAGTTTAAGGGGGGGGGTCGGATCCGGTGGACCCCTGTCGGTGCGCCCTTGGGCTCGTAAATTATTAAATAAGTGTATCACAATGTCGTGAGCATTGAGAAAAATGTTCCATCAGTCAAAAAGGTTGGGAATCCTGGTTTAATCGATGTACACGTTTGTTCATAGCCCGGGATCTTCTTCCAGAATATTACTTTTAGAAGACAACAGTTGGCATGTTGGAACTTAATATATTTGTTATTAGCCAAGCGAAAACAACAAAGGGAGTAGATGAAAATTTTGAGGATTATTGCCTAGTCCAGTGGTTCTCAACCGATATGTCGCGAAACAGTGGAGTGACGCGAAATTTTAGAATTTAAAAAATCATGAAGAATTTAATAATAATTAGTTAAAATCGAGACAGACTTTACTAGTCAATACCTCCAGCGGTAGCAATACCGCTCCGTGCCATATAGAAAATCTTGAAATCTTTGAGTTTTACGTTCCACGGTTATGCCAGTTAGGCTAAAGGAGATGGTTATGATGAGAGATGAGTGAAAATGGTGGAATGAAGATAGAAGGAGAAAACGGAGGAACCCCGAGAAAACCCACGAGCACGATGTTTGTCCACCATAAAGTCCACACGGCGCGAGCTGGGATCGAACCAGGGACCCCCACCGGAGGTGAACGCTCTACCACTGAGCCACCACGCCCCCCGTGCCATATAAAGTCATTATAAAAACTGATTGGTTTCACTATTTCAGTGGTAGAGCGTTCACCTCTGGTGTATCGGGTCCCGGGTTCAAACCCTGCTCCCGCCAAGTGAACTTTGTGGTGGACAAACACCGTGTGCGTGGGTTTTCTCGGTGTTCTCCCGTTTCCTCCCACTTTCTTCATTCCACCATTTCATTCATTTCTCATAATCACCGTCTCCTTTAGCCTCACCGGCATATCCGTGGGACGTAAAACTCAAAGATTTCATTTCATTTTTGGTTTCACTATTATAATTGATATTATTATTATTATTATTATTATTATTATTAATAATAATAATAATAATAATAATAATAATAATATCAAAACAAGTGTGTCGCGAAGTCCTAGACGAACAAAGTATGTCGTCAGTCAAAAAAGGTTGAGAACCACTGGTCTAGTCCATCCTCTCGCAGAACCGCTATTCAAACGATAAACTACGCGCTCATCCGCCGGAAATCGATCATGGTGATGAGTTCAATCGATTCAGGATAAATACGACGCAAGTAAATCACAGCTCCCCGATAATCTATAAGTATGTATTAAATGAAGGAAATGACACATCATACCATAGTGCAAAGCTACGTATACAGCAATGTTGTTGAGCTGTAACATAACTCTAATGCTTTTGTTCTGTAGGAAAAAAAAAAAAAAACGAACGAAATGTATTTCAGCTGATTGTTGTTATAAACTCCTCACAACGTGTCGGATATATTCACTTTGGGGTCTTTCCCTTAACAACCAAGTTATGACAGGTACTAATTCCAGATAATCACTTCTTGTGTTCGTGATAGCTTTGCCAGTGAAGCCCCAATTTGGAAGACCACAACCAGGTCAGTGCAACGAGAAGTGATACAGTTCTCGTTCAAGGTCAGCCTTTTTAAAACCAATTAAGCCATAAAAAGAGGCGCCGAAAGATATTGAAACCATCACTGCTACAAAGACTTCTAATGGGCATTAATACGTTATACTCGTGTGTGTATATATGATGTTGTAAAAACTTAATCATTTGTGTTCTTTGTTAGGTTCAGCAGGGAATTGCAAATTCTCTGGAAAAGATTGTCGTTAATATTTCCGGATGGCGCGCTGCTTCATTGTATTCTGGCCAATTATTACACACCGGTTAGTTTCCAAATTGTATTAGTCACTCATTCATAGTTTACAGTTCATGGAATGCTTTTTTGATAAACCACATGATATTCTCAGGAAAAGACAAATAAATATTAAATAGGTAACAGTGTCAAGTGTACAACACTTGAAAGAGTTTGGTTTCTATGGCATGGTATTTTCTCAATATTGGTACCAGAAGTGGTAACATATTTCTATCACTTCCAGTTTTAGTATTAGGATTAGGAATTAGATTTCTGGGCTTTCGACATCTATGGCCATGTTACCCCATTACATGACGTCCCAAGACGATCACACTCAGGGGCGGATCCAGGACGAACTTCTGGGGGGGATTGTAATACTGCTACTTAGGGCTACTTTTAAGAGCTCCAAACTCTGGGATGGGTTTTATTTATATATAAAGTAAGAAAGTTTTCTCTTCTGAGGGGCGATCGTCCCCCTGGATCCGCCCCTGATCACACTATGCGAAGAAAGGGAAGGAAGAAAGGATTGGAGAAGGAAAGAGGCGGCTTGGGACCTGTATGTTAAGTACCATCCCGGCATTTGTCTGGTGATAATGAGGACAATCCAGGAGAAACTCGGTCAGAATGGCTGGCATGAAAAAGATTTTACATATTTTTGACCGAGTGTCCGCACCGGGAATAGAATCCAGGACTGCTCACAGCGAAGACGAGAGCGTTAGCGACCACTTCCAGTTTTAGTAGAGAGATTAGGGTGGAGATGAAATATATTATTGGAAGCCATAATTGATTACAGGAAACCTCTTCTATCTTTGTATTTCCATTTTAATCTATAACCTTAAAACCAGAAGTGATTAATTTCTGCCACTTCCGGTTTGAATAAAGGCTTAAGAGAGATTGCATCTATCCTCAGAACTCTTAATTAGTTTTTAAAATAAAGTTTCTCAATATCTCTTATTGTATTTGTTCTATGTAGACTAAATTTGAAACCGGAAATATTAGTGAATGTCTATCACATCCGGTTTCAGTAGAGAGTTAAGGACGAAGTGTATTGTTGGGGATACTTAAAAGAAATCAAGGAATCGCTTCTCGCTATCTAGGGGAGACTGGGGCACATTGTCACAAGGGGCACGTTGTCACAGTAGCAATTCTTGGAAAAAGCGTGAACGTTAGCGCACCGGTGTTGCTTTCTTGTTTACTTACTAGATGCTACTATTACCATTTTCGCTCAATCGTGGTCAACGTTAAAACCGATGTGATTGATTTCTGGTGAATGGGTCACCTTCATCAATATACTTGATACCTAACTCTTGACTCTCTACATTCTGGCCAAAGTTGACGGTGATCCATTAAATAGTTCTTGAGGTTATCTGTCTCCCGGTCAGACAAATTGAATATATCAAAGGAGTTTTGCTAAACTAAGCATCTTAATGATAGGAAAATCTGAAATGAAATATTTCAGTTTAATGTCCCCCATGACTATGTCCTTTAGGCTAATGGTGAGTATGATTAAGGCAAGTGAATGATAATGGAAGAATTGGTAGAATGAGAATGTGGGAGGAAACGGGAATAAATCGCGAAAACTCACGGACACGATGTTGCTCGGTAATACGAATAAATACTGGGACCGAAAATTCTACTAGTTTCCACTACTTTCGGTTTCAATAAGAGTTGTGGGGGAATCTGTTCTTAGGATCCTCAAACCATATCAGAAAATCGTCTATCACCTTCCTCCCTTATTACTGCTTCTGCCGTAATGGAATTAATATTAGAACCAGAAGTGATGTTGGATTGTTATCACTTCCTGTTTTAGTAGATAGACTAGCTGAACCCGCGCTCTCTACACAGTGCATCATTCACATATGAGCATGAATCTCTTTGTCATTCCTCACAACATCTGTACATGTCCCTTTACAGACACAAATGAAAGATATCTTAATGAAAATTGGCAAGGGATACCATAAAGAGGAGATTTTTTCGATTATTTTTTTAATATCTCGCATCGTTTGCAAGATTGAGCTTACTTCTGGTTGGAGTTTCTAATTCATATATGATCACTGTTTTCTTTCTTCTTGTATGCAGTATGTAATAAGCGAATACATTACACACAGAGTTAATTATAATATCAGTGATATATGGTGTTCATTGTTCAAAACACTCCAAACAATAAAGATTCATCTTAGCCTGGAGAAATGGTTATCCTTCGTTTTTCATTACCATTTGGCCATGAAACAGACACCTGGGAGATATAGAACCCCCGTATACAACTATGTTGTGTTGGAATGCATAACTCAAAGGATATGAGAATTTACTTTTTAAAATTTCAACATTTCCAGTGTACCCCTAAAAAAAGTAACAAAGAAATAAGGGCAACGTTTCTTTAAATATTTGATTAGAAATGGACAATTTACACAAACTTTGGAATCGACCAACGAAAACGGCACGTTTCTATCATTTGTGGTTTTCGAGATTTCAAAGATTGGAGACAAACATAAACTTTTCTTAGTAGACAACTGTATAAACTTAGCATTTTAATATACAGATAAGAGTGGACATGGGTCTTATTCTTGAGAAATGTATATATATATATATATATATATATATATATATATATATATATATATATATATATATATATATATATAAGCCACTTCATGCTACATTACTGTTCTTATTATATTAAGAACAGTATTGAAACCGGACATGGAAGTATGTTTCTAGAAATTCTAGTTTTAGTAGAGAGATGAAGGCGAAAATGAAACCTATTCTTGAGAAGTTAAATTCAAGAAAACGCCTCTCGCTCTCTATTACCGTTTTCGTTCTATGAATATTAATGATCAAACCGAAAATTGTTTCTACTTCTTACGATTTCAATAGAGAGATACAGACGGAGATGATGCTTATCCTTGAGACGCTGAATCAGGGCAAGATTAAGGGAGGGGCTTAGGGGGGGCTATATCTCCAGGTAGACAGGGACCTCCTCTTTGATCAAAATCTCAACTGGCTATCTAAAAAGAATCATGAAGATACAATCATCATCAAATAAAATATAACCAAAACTATGAAACATATTCCCTTAACTTTCCTAGTGTAAAAATGTGTTAGGTTAAGTCAGCAGGGGCCATATAAACGAAACCGCCTCTTGTTACCGCTAACCAGGAGTAAAAGTGGATCTGAAAAGTAGGGGGACAGATTATGTCACACCGTCCTCGGTGTCTATCATTGCCCATTGTAAGTTTTTGGAAACTGTAGGGACGGCCATGTGTATTTTTCGGAAGTGGGAGAACAGCTCTCCTCACTTTTACCCCTGCCTCTAACCGCTTTCGCTCAGTTGCTTTTCAACAGAACATTAAAGTCCTACAATACTTTTTTTTTTTAATATTTCCCACGCATAACGTAGTTCAGATGTCTGAAATGAAACACCCACTGAAACCTTCTCTTATATATTTTAGTATTATGTTTAAATCATTTGTTATGAAAAAAGCATACGATGTTCTGATACTTATTGTTATTGTTGCTGTTATGCTTGTTTTGTCTTCAGGTTAATGTGCACTGTCATAATGGGAAACTGGACAACTCAACTGGATTGTGTATTTGTAATGAAGGATGGACCTCTGCTCCATTTGACCCTGCAACCTCTGGACCAGGCACAGACCGTTACCATATGTGCACCATAAAAGTTCGAAGATGGGTGGAAGAACACTTGGCAGGACATGGAAAGAAGTTGGTACTAATATTCGTATCCTTTATTAGTGAGTTATTTAAGTGCAGTACCATGCTAAATAAGGCATACTGTGCGTGTGTTTAGTCTTGAGGATTCATTTCACCTTTGAGCAACTCACTTTCTGCTACGTTGCCAACGCTATAATGTAGGAGTCTGTTTCGACCAATATTCTGTATTTCTTAGAGAGACAAAACCCTTATCGTCACATCCTGATATTTGCACATTTCTTATCGGAAGTTTAGTAACAACGCGTGGCGAGTTCATTAAACGGCGTGACAAACATCTTGGCATTTGAAGGCGGTGCTTCAAGTTCTCCCTTTAAATTCTCCTAGCAAATGCGAGGCCAGCGGTATTGCCACGTTTATTTTGTACACATCCACGTCTATCCCCTGTCACCTGATCGCGCTGTAGTTTGTCTGCTTAGCCAAAGCCACACCCCTTTACCACTTGGCAACGTCGCGTCAGAGCTTGCGTTTTATTCGTTTAGCTGAAATGCCAAGATGTTTGTCACAGGCTTTAGTTTACTCGAAACTTCAATTTGGCCTCCATACTCAGTACTAATGCCTGTCGTAATTACTTTTAATTAGTCGTAAATCATTTTAATCTTCTTCTTCTTCCATAGTTGTAAACGTCGTAAAACCTCGCCTTCAATCTCTGCCAACGTCCTCTTTATCAATCTATAGTGTGGTTAGCGAAAGCTTACTTCTGACAGATAGCAGCGCGTCTGTGTTCCCGTTTTGGGGAATACTCTCTAAATCTAGGAGATTCAACCTACAAGTTAGCGACAAAAAAAAAAAAAATCACATTATTGATTGGCGATTTTTGTGCTGAGAAAAACTTGTCCTTCTGTAATGAAGCAATGTTACTTCAAAGTATTTTGATATAAAGTCTTTTCTTTTGTTTTGCTTAATTTATTTAGCTCAAGCGACGACGAGTATACAGCTCGAACACGCTTCTAAAATCCCGTTTTGTTTTCTGTAAGCCTTTAACGGAAAGCAATCCTAACGTTCTCTCTCCTTCAGTTTGCAGGGCTTCTGTAGTGTTAAGAAGTACAGTACAAACTATAAAGCATTACCAATAGTAAGCCGATTAGCTGTGGAAGAATGAGTTAAAGTGAAGTTGATGTTAGATTTTTTTTTTCTCTGTCAACTTCTGGTTTTTATTCCATTTTTAAAATTCTTATAGTGTTAGTTGTGCCGGAAGTATTGTCGCTCTATTATTGTTAATATTATTATTTGGCAACATGTCACTTAAAATTGGGATACAGTAGAACCCCTCTAATCCGTCGCCTTTGGGATTGGGGGTATGGTCGGAACACAAGAAAGGTCGGATTATCAGAAAATATAGAAAAATACGGATCTACAGTAAAATAAACAATCTCTGAACTCAAAATGACTGTATTTTTCTCTACAGTAAAAACACTCAAAAAAAAAAAAAAACACACACACACACACACCAAAGCTGTTATTATTGTAAAGAGCAATACATACTGTATGTACAGTATTTACTAGGTAAGACTATAATAGAAAAAATACTGTATAATAAACAGTAAGCACTAAAAATTGCACAGTACAGTACAGAAAACATGCACAACGAAAGAAACGATAGAAGAGGTGACGGAGCAGAAAAGCGGACAAACGGTAACAGCAATTAAACAACAATGCTGCGACAGCAGTAAACGACAATGGGCCTGGTGAGTCACCGAAGAATCGGTATAAGTTCGGCTCGAGCATGGTCGGACTAACCCGAGCCGTGAACCAGCCGAGGGCGGATGAGAGAGGTTCTGCTGTATTTTCATCTCGTTATTCATGTTCTGTGTCAACGGTTTAGTATCGCTGCTGTTTGTGCTGTAAACAAAACGAAGGGAGTGTTGTTCGCCATTCATTATAGATGTTATTAGCCAAGCAGGATCATTGACCGCGCTGTTGCCGATAGTAAAATGTCGAATCTTCTGTACATGGTCGAAGTAGTATTATTTTTGTTATTTGAAAATCATAAATTGACGCACTCAGAATCAAAAGTTGCTAAGTCATTATTGCTAGATTTTATAGGAGCGCGCTTTGAAGTATATAGAACTGTGTTGAAATACGTACCAAGATGAACAATGAACTGAAATTTCGTATGCTGGTTCGTTTCGAAAGGTGTGACGTTGTGTTACAATACCAGTTGCGTATAAGGTAAGCAGAACGTTTTTGAACAAAATTTGAAACCTTAACAAATTTTCTTATAAAAGGAGTGAAAAATTGTTAAGTCAGTTTACTTAACAACTTCTGACCCTCACTGTTAATACATGTCACAATAAAGAATAGATAAGAAATACGAAACATAGCTACGAACTTTATTTCTAACAGCTATTCGCTCTACATCGTCATCCACATCATTACCAGACACCATTGTGTAGTAAAATGTAGTTCCTCCTGGCAGAGATATATGTTCCAGCAGCAAATGTACATCACATTTCTCTTTCTTAAAGGAGCAGTTCGATTTAGAAATGCATTTTTTACAATTTATTTCCATTTGTAGAGTTGAAAATTCTAAAAGGAATGGTGTTTGTTTGATCGCGATACGTTCAGTCGTTAGCGAGTAACAGAGGAAGAAAGATTTTGTGATGACGTCATAGGTGGGCAAAGAGCGAGAGCAGGCTTACATACTACACAGTGCCAAGCATTTCGTTTGTGAGAGGTGCGGTGGCACGTTTTAAGTGCGGTTTCCTTTTCCAGAACTGATTGCAAAGACTTACAAATATCATCTGCAAGTAGAAAATGATATCTGATGGTGGTCTGTACAACCGTTTTTATAATATTATAAAACGTATCCTATAAAGCATGAGTTTAGCGTATGTGAGGAAGGTAGGTGGCAGCTATTGCTGGTCACATATATTGATGAGCGCAGGAGTCTTGGTCTTGCAGTTTGTGCAAAAGTCTTGCATGCAAGACCAAGACCAAGACCAGAACCATACTTGCAAGACCAAGACTCTTGCGCAAGAGTCTTGCACAAGTATCGGTAATACTTATATATATATATATATATATATATATATATATATATATATATATATATATATATATATATATATATATATATATATATATATATATATATATGTAAATAGATGGCGGACGAGATTGCTGCAACACCTAAGTACCTTTTCTTTAATCATTCTTCCCAAACATAAGTATGTTCATTTTCACGTTTTGTTGCAATTTTTAACGCTGACCCTATAATTTTGTGCTTCAAGGTATGTACAGGAGCGTAACATATGAGGCAAAAATGAAATAACATCTGTAAAGTTTGCCAGAATACGAAAAACACTTCACCGGTTAAATTTCTTTTATTCTCATAGCTGTCCGCGGAACAACTCTCATCACCCGTTTCATCATCATTGTCACATGATACAGAGAAATTAAACGATAGATCAATGTCTTGAGGAACAGTCATCGTCACTGATTCCTTCTACAAGCCGGTATATTTCACTCCCTAATTCACATTGTATAGCTTATTTCTAAAGCAGCATCTTCAGAATCATGAGTGACATCGTCTTTATTACCCTCTAATGCCTCGTCTTGACTACAACCATCAATTGCGTCTTGCACGATATTTGTACGTTGGTAACTGGACATAGATCGGTGCTTGTTTAATGGCTCGGATTTTAAACCTTTCAATAATATACTTGGAACAGCATTCTTTCTCAGTTTGCGTGTAAATAATTCTGGCATTTGCCAGAAGTGGATCTAGACGGTAAAGACTCAGGGGGGGGGGGAGTCAGAACCCAGACTATGATATGTATATCATTTTTACTAAAAACTTTCAAAAATATCTAAATAATAGCTTAAATCAAATTTGTCACTCAAAAACTGGGGGGGCCTAGGTCCCCGGCCTCAGCCTAGACCCGCCACTGGCATTAACTTTTCTTTCAGTAAACTTGACTTCTCGAAGGCAGGCTCTTCAAGATGTTTGGAATACGAGTGATTTTAGTTGGTACATTTTTTTTCCCCATTGATTTTTTTGGGCCATAATTTATATCGATCTGGTGATTTCTCACGACTTAAAAACGTAAGAAAAGATACTTTACGTCCTCAGCTTCAATTGCACAAGAATTACAATCGAAAACACAGCAGGTGTTAGGCATTTCTACTTCACTTCACAGACATAGCACGCGCTGTACTAACACGTGTTTTCTACTTCACACTAGTGTTTCTTTCAGAAAAAAAATCATTATTTTTACACAGTACTATTATATTTATTATATTATAGACGTATTATTTTGGTCTCCTCCGGGGGAATCTCTCAGAGCTCCGGAAGACAGTGCCACCCTAAAAACATGTCTGGAAGAAACACTGTTTCGCACAACAAACGTAATTTCTGCTCTCTCTCTCTCTACTCTTTTTTATACTAATGCTATAGGAAAAACAACTAACAAAAACTTCCCTCAAAAATTCAACACAGAGCAAGACTACTAACAAATCCAAAACACAATCTATTAAATCCAATGCACTATTAAAGGTTTATCACCTGCGTATAAGGGAGTGGTTGCTGACTCACATTGAGTTTCTCGCGTCCCACCAATGACGTCATCATTTACGATTCATCAAAAACAAATGCCTGTAGAAGCTGAACGAGACGGCCTATCAAGATATAAAAAAATACGGGTCTCTTATTTTTTGTTTCTCTTTCTATTGCACCAAACTTGTTTTTAACTCGAACTGCTCCTTTAACCAGTCGCAACTGATCTGAGGTCTTGGACCACCGTCATATGGATTTAGCAAGGCTTGCGATCACACCCCGCGTTTCAGAAACGACTGTGGGCGAAAAAGAGTTGAAGGCATTGTTTGATGAACTTCTGGTACACACCCTCTTTTCAAATACACCACGAATTCCGGTAGTCACGAATACTTTCGATAGGAATGCCATTAAGGGCCGTTTTTAGATCAAAGACGTCAACAACTGAAGTGCCATCATGTTCCCCATTATCACTTTTTTGACATATACAATCTCAATAGTATTTTTGCATAGAGTTTGTCTGATTAGTTTAACCCATGTGGAAGGAACGAGGACTTGATCTTTTGATCGCTCCTTCTTTTCAATATGTCCAAAATTTCTGTCAATGGGCATGAAAGAATGTCTTGGAAGTATAAATAATACACTGAAACCGGAGCTACCCAACTATATATCTGCCAGCAAGATGCAGCCAAAACGCAGATGGAGTCCAGAAGGTCCTGGTGTCGGAACAGACGTGGAATAAGTTTCTTCCGCTGGATCTACACTTGCAACTGATGCGAAAGGTACGTACACTCTCACCATCGCTGTTGTTGCTATTTGTTGCTCCTAACTCCCTTACATATATGAAGTCACTAGAAGGGGTATATTCAGAGCCACTTGTGACATCGTCACTGGAATCTTGCTCGGCGGCAGCCATCTTTTCCCTATGCAGCAAGCCCTCTGGAGGCAAAGCAGCAGCGCACGCTCATAGAGCAGACGCGGAACGATTTTGATGTAACAACATCTGCTTCCAAATATGGACTTAACAACTTCTCTTCCAAAACTCACACCCCGTTCCCAAGGGCAGGTATGTCATTTGAACCACTTATCATCGTCTGATTTGTTTAATATTTAATACTGGTGTAGACTTGTATTACAGGATATTTCTCGTGCACTTAACATCATTTCTTCCAAAACTTGACTTAATACTTCTGATTCTGAGTGCGTCAATTATTAATTACCCTGTCATATTGTTATGATTATAGTATTATGATTTGTTCAACGTTCTAAGTTTATCGCTATCTCTGCTGTCTCTATTGTTGCAGAGCCTTTGGCAAGAATGCGTCAAACGCACCAGATGTTCTGTGCAATACTCAGATAGCAGATTTCTTTAATTGCTTGGTAATGATAATCAATCTCCTAACTTTCTATACCACTAGCCTTAGGAAAGGCATAACCTTCTATGGTCCGACTCTCTTTACCCAAATTTACTATTCTTCATTTTGATTAACATTTTCAATGAAAACTTATTTCCTCCCAGATAATTGAATGGACATAATCTGCACCCTAAAACCCTCCTGTACCCATTCGATAGTCATTTCACAAACGTTTTATTAAACAGTGGCGCACAGGAAAAACTTTTTCGTACAAAAGTTCGTTGGCTTTCTATGATATTTTCAAATATGTTTAAAAAAACCTTTACCTTTTAAATTCTTTGTGTGCCTTTCTAAAGCCCCATAATAAACTGTTTCAGATATTTAAAAAAAAAAATCAGTGCTTTTAAAAAGGTCCCATCACAGCGAAATTAAAATACCGCTAATTTTACAATAATTATGTGATATCTTCAAATAGATAAAAGATGATCTAAAAGTGGAACAAGAGTTTCCTAGACAACATTATTTTACATGTGATAACGTTATCACGACTCATTTATCTGCTTTCGATTTTAAGCCATTTAGAAAATCGACATTTATTTTCGCGTTTCTAAATGGCTGCAAACTGAAACCTACTGACTCGTGATAACGGTACCTCATGCAAAATAGTATTGTCTAGCACGCTTTTGTTCCATTTTTCGATTATATTTTATCTACTTAAGATATCACATAATTACTGTAAAATTAGCGGTATTTTAATTTCGCAGTGATTAGACCTCGCAGATGGTTACAGATAAAAGAATGAAACGAAAAATGAAATAAGAAAGAAGTGTTCTACTTACGTTACAGGACCGTTTATCTGATCTGATAGTAATATTCCTTTAGTAAAAGTGGTTTAAGATTAAAAGTAAATTTAGACACAATCTGCAGGATTAAAATAGAGGTAGTCAACGCCAAAGGCGTAACTAGCGCTGCACATCCCCTAGCAAACTTTATAGTGAATTCTTTCTTCTGGTTTCTATAACTCACATCTTCACAATTTTTATAATTAAATTAATTTTCTGTTAGGCATATCTCAAAATTTGGTATTTTGAGTTAACCTTGATATCTCACATGATTTTACGGGATCTTCCGATTGCTCCTCCTCGTCACCAACTCAATATCTCAGGAATGAAGCACCCATCGCCTATGATTCTTACAGCGCTCGGTAGATTTCGTAAAATTAAGTAAGATCACGGTGTTAACGTCAAACCGTAAAATTTGAGATATGACTATTGGTTATTGCAACGACTGTATTACGTAGAAATTTATAGCTCTAAATATTGTAAAATTACATTGTTAGGAAGAACGTAGAGAATTACACAGGGGAATCGATTTTCTACCACAACTAGTTTTATTATAAAACTTTCTGTTATAAAATAGTATAGCACAGATTCACTAAGATAAATACAAAATCCTCTAAGTAATTAGGGTATGTAGGTGTCCCAAGACCCAGGGATCCAAAGGAAAGGATCCCCACAAAGCTCCAAGCAAGCTCAGTAGAGGGGGCTAGGATTCTCAGTACTCCACGTAAGAAAAGAGAGGTTGAAGTCTCTTAATGCTCCAGGGCAAGCTGAGCGGTAAGAAGAATCACGGAGCTTCACAGCAAGTTGAATGGTTGTGATGAGGAACCTCCCAGAGCCCCATAGCAAGGTAAGAGAGGAGTTAAGTTCCCACAATGCTCCAGGCAAGCAGAGTGGGCACGAGGGTTCAGAGCTTCAGGGCAAGCTGAGCGGTAAGGAGAATCACGAAGCTCCACAGCAAGTTGAGTGGTTGTGATGAGGAACATCTCAGAGCTCCATAGCAAGCTAAGAGAGGAGTTAAGTTCCCACAATGCTCCAAGCAAGCAGAGTGGACACGAGGGCTCAGAGTTCCAGGGCAAGCTAAAGTGTTTGGGTATTCTCAGAACTCCAAGGCAAGCTAAGAGGGCCAGAGTGACCAGCTGAAACTGATGTCGGATGAAGCGATGAATGGAATTTTATACCTTTTTCTGAGCGGCGAGCTATTATTTGTTGATTCTTGTAGTAACTTGTAGTAGAAGAGTACGCGGGTTTGTTTATAATATAAAAACATAATAATTCATAAATATAACAACGTGTGGGATATTACATTACCATTTATATATAATTTTTTTTATATATTTAGGTTAATCTTTTGTTTCAATGTGTTGTAGTATTCTATAACATTTTACATACCTTAAAATTCCTTCCTTCTTTCTTTGACTTCAGCAAAGTTGTCTGTAACTACTTTGAAGCCCGATTTCCAAACCAAGGACTGTTCAAAGCGAAAAACCATGGTGTTTCTCAGATAGTTTATTATTATTATTATTATTATTATTATTATTATTATTATTATTATTATTATTATTATTATTATTATTATTACTTTCCAAAACGAACTCTTCGCACTATCAGTTCTGACAGGAATGATGAGAGATAACATCAAAACTGTACAAACTTAAGAAAAATTGGATGAAAGGAAGTGTTTTTCTTTCTTTCTTTCTTTCTTTCTTTTTTCACTATAAGAAGAGAGTGTTCATTGATTGTTGTCACTCTGGAAATCTCATTTCTAAGTTCTGACCGGATATTAAAAAAAAAAAAAAAAAAAAGTCTTCAAAATCTTACGATTCTTAAATATATAGTCTTACCCGCCCCCTCTCCAATGTTGAAGACAAATTTGCGCCGGATCCAAACCAACGCGACGGCTGAACCTCGGAACGCAGAACTTTCAGCTTTGTTTCCTGCAATGGCAGAAGCGGTGGAACAAGGATGTATGTTCTCAAGGAACATATTTTGAGGGTGATTAAGTAATATATACCCATATTATGGTAATAAATAGTTCCAACGAAATTCTGGGTACCTCTTGACTGCTTTTCGTATTGCAGTGGATTATAATAATTAATACAACGCTTCCACAGGTAAATTTGTTTATTATTTTCTAATTCTGTTTCTCGATATAGGACTACCTGTATTATTACCTTTCCTTAACATTGTTCTGTAGACTGCTGTTCCTCTTTTTGTAGCGACAGTTACCTTCCTGGTGGCGTTATTCATCATAAAATATCAGAGTAAATTCCTTTCTGAACTGCGTAAAGGATGATCCATGACCCATTGAGAAAATAGTTAAATTCTTCCAATCAATAACTTAAACTGGGGTCCTAAAATCTACGATATAAGAATATTCTAGATCCGAATTGAAGCAACATTAGTTTTTGTTGTAAAATATAATTATGGTAGCCAAACAGACTGGAGGATAGTGCTGTTTTGATAACAACTAAGAGTAATATTTTTCATTAAAAATGTAGTTGTAATGTAACGTTAAAATGATTCTTGTTCATTGTAATATTCTACCATTTTACATTATTTTTTTAGAGAAATAAAGCATATGTAGAGCATTATATTGTATTTTCATTTACAATTATCTTACATGTACATTTAGTTTCATTTACAGTGTGAAACTTCGGTAAACTTCCAAACTATGAGAAAAAATGAAATGAAATCTTTACGTCCCACAGTTATGCCGGTTAGGCTAAAGGAGACGGTGATAATGACGAATGAGTGAAATGAAGAAAGTGGGAGGAAACAGGAGAACCCCAAGGAAACCCACGCACACGGTGCTTGTCCATCACAAAGTTCACTTGGCAGGGACTGGGATCGAACCCGGGACCCTAAGCACCAGAGGTGAAAGCTCTACCCCAGAGCCACCGCGGCCCCTCCAAGCTATGAGAATTCAATACTCAAATTTAAAACAGTACATCTATAACTACTGGTTGCAATAGACGAATTAGATCAAAGAATCTATTCGTCGGAAAACGATTTATTTCCCTGAATCCATATCAAAAAGCCACTAGTTGCTATATCTTACTGTTTTATCCTCTATGGATATTAATAAAACTTTTAGTAAGAATTGGTAACTGCGGTATCACTTCTGGTAGCAATAAAAAAAGAATAATATCAGGGATGAAATATATTCTTTGTACTGAATACATCATGCATGTGCAGGTTGGAATAGGGGTGAGCCAATCACGGAAGACCTACTGGATCGAGGGAAGTACATATTCAATAGAGAAACTCGCTCACCATACACTAATATCACAGGGACGCAAAATCTGTTATAACGGTAACCAACACATTTGCTTACTAAAGGGATTTAAAAAAAAAAAAATCTATTTGTTTACCATTTTAATGGAAAATTTGATCAACTTTATTTTATGGAACAATCTCTTAATGGATATTCCAGTGCGGAGAATATTTTCAAGGTGACCATAAGTTATCCAGGAAAAAAAATTCAATTCAGTTTAAAATAATACTTAAGAAATACACTTTCAATAACGGGTCAGACGGTACGGATGAAAGGGTTCATGTTATCGAAACTGGGCCGAGGGCCGGCTGTTGCACATGGCTGGAATACATACAAAAAATCTGATTGTCACTTAGCTATTTCCATTATATCTATCTACTATGTGATCACTGTTGAACGTAACTTTCACCAGTTTCGATTTTAACAGATAGATTACAATCGACACAAAACTTTTTCTTGGGGCGCTGAATCTGTGTGAAAACTTTTTTTTTAAATATCCCTTACAGTTATGCACTCTTAGAAATAAGTATTGAAATCTTAAGTACCAGTAAATTCCAACCTCTTCTGTTTTTATAAAGTGTTCTATGGTGATCAACGTTAAAACCGGAAACGGTTGATATCTACTACTTCCGATTTGAATATAGGATTAATGGAAGATTTGGGACCTATATTTGGAGCGCAGAATCGATTGCAGAAACAACATTTTTCGATATCCCTTACCATTTTTGCTCCATGAAAATCAATTTTGGAACCGGAAGTACTAGTAAATTTAATCAATTTTTGGTTTCAGTAGAGTGTTGCAGGTGAGGATGGATTGTTCTCTTAAGACCCTGAACTCATTGAAAAAAAAAAACACATTTGTCGCTGTCTATCACTGTTTATGTTCTATAGCGATAAATGTAAAACTGGAAACGATTTATTTCAACTCCTTCCGGTTTGAATAGAAAGTCAACGGAGGAAATGGAACTTATCCTTAAGTTGCTGACTTGATTACAAGAAACCGCTTCCCGATAGCATATGCCGTTTTTGGTTTATGGTAATCATTATTAAAATCGGAAATACTAGTAAATGTTAATCACTTCCGGTTGTGGTAGAGCGTTGCAAGTGGAGCCAATATGTTTCCATGAGGCGCTGAGCCGATTGGAGAAAACAGCTCTTTGCTACCTATTACCATTTCTGTTTTATGGCCATAAACACTGAAGATGCAAATAGTTGTTTGTACCACATCCTCTTTGAATAAAGGACTAGCCTAGAATGTGAAAGAAACTCTTGGAATGCTGAATCGATTGCAAACAGCCACTTCACGATATATTACTACTTTTGCTCTAATACCTGACCTGTTGATAGATAGACGGACAGATTGATGGAACTACGGAGATAGCTCTTGTATAAGTCTTTCGACACTTATAAATAGAAAAGTTTGGAAGTGTACAAATTAAATCACTTAAGCAAAAATAAATCATTCATCAACCGATAGGACGTTGTCGGTGGACCCAGCGGTGGCTGAAAAAAGAGCACCAACTGAATGTTCAATATTAGAAACCACCTACAGTTTAATAATGCTAATGTTACTATAGGTAAAACGTCGGTATTCAATTATCTGAAGCTAATATCGCCCCTTACCTAAGACTTACGTATCTCAAAGATTTACAAAATAAAAATATACATTTGGTGATAGGATTCCAACCAAATGCTAGAAAAAAAGTCATTGGATACACACAAAGAAGCCTGTACTAAACACATTTAATTGAATATAGTTGTCCTCGGGCACTCAGCCAGATGAATTCTACGTCGTCCAACGTTTTGAGAACCGACAATATTGTTCTCGTCTTTAGGACGACGTAGAATTCACGTGGCTGATTGCCCGAGAACCATCATGATACCAGGAAAGCTTCAGTTCTTATGTATATAATTGTTTTAAAGGAAACGTCCAAGCACGAAGCTTCATGACTCTAAGGAAAACCCAGATATGAACATCTTAGAATAATACAGTGATTGCCAATGACCTACCTATGGCAAATTGTTCACTCTGGTACCCACTGACTTTACCCTACATTTGATGTTAAAACTTTGTTTAAAAGAATACAAATTGAATAAATAACTATAGGATAAGTGGTTATTTATTGAAATTCCGCGCCTCGTAAGTACATTTTTAAATTCGAGGTGAGACGGACAACAATTCTTGTTTTGTCCGCTGTGAATTGATTTAGGATTTAGACTTATGGGCCTTCGGCATCTATGGCCACTTAACTTAGCCCGTTACGTATGAAGAATGACGTTCCTCGGTGAGCACGCTATCCGGGGAAAGGGAAGGAAGGAACTGGATTGGAACCTATAAGTTAGGTACCACCCCGGCATTTGCCTGATGTGGATAAGGAAAATCTCATGATAGCTAGACTGAAAAAGCTTTGTACACTTTTTCGCCCGAATACCCCACCGGGAATCGAACCCGGGACCGCTCGCACCGTCACTGTGAATCGAATCTATATTTTCCGCTTCCTAGGCCCGTGTGCTAACCGAATAACACAAAGTATATTATTATTATTATTATTATTATTATTATTATTATTATTATTATTATTATTATTATTATTATTATTATTATTATTATTATTATTATTATTATTATTGTCCATTCACTTTAGGATGGAAAGTTGTTTACAAACAACAATTGTAGTGCGAGCGTCAAAACATTGCTTCTCACCCCTACATGGTTAATTCATGCTTGCCAGGCACATTCATCGCTGATCCGAATGTACCTATTTCTGCACAGTCATGGACCAATTACCATTACTACATAAATTGCTGCTTTTGAGATGATTCAGACATTTAACGTCATGACAAATCTATTTAGTTATTATGTAACACAATCTTACATATAATGTTAAGACGTTAAAATCGCTATTCTGGTTCTTTATGATTATTACTGAGCCTTAAGAAAACGATAACTCCTCTGTTGCTATCTCCATTTATTTATATCTTGTTGTCTTAGCAACCTCCAATTGACAATCATATTATTTAAAACATACACAAACGTATAAACATCTTTCTTTTTATCGATCTTATATAATTAAATTTAACTTATTTCTTTTTCTTCTTCGAATGGCATAATCAGTCTAGTACATATATAAAAATACTCTGCGCCCCAAAAATTTACAAGTAGTAAATATTTACAAGTATTAAATATACAACGTATACAACGTATCGTTGTATGTTATGGCGCCCGACGAACTTTTCTTTTTATTTATTTACTTAATAAAAAGAAAAAGAATTCTGGATCGTTTACTTTTTACATATCAATCATTCGAGTTTTCGAATGCACCTCGTATGCTTGAAAATTACAATTTATATAATTATAGATACATATATATCATATTTAATTTTATAACAATGTTATTATCATATTTATTTTAAACTTTATCATCATTTTCATTTATTTATACATTTCAACGACGATAAGTTAATTCGAAATTTAATTTGCAAGTTATTTGATTTTAAGTCCTTTTTCGGGTCCATTAAATGCTTGTTACAGGATAATAATTATTTACTTAGGCATCATGAAGAAGGTTTTGAAAAAGATGTACCGGTATGCGATATTCATATAGTTGTTCATCTAACGAAAAATGATCGGATATATTTATATTATTAGCATATAATTCGAATATAACAAGAACACAAAAATAAGAATTGTTTAAAATACAAATTCCTTATAGAAAACATAAATTGTTAACTTCGATATATATCCTAGCATTACAAAGATGTTTTTAAATATACTTCAATAACATGGAACACGAATAATGCGATTGATAATACAAATATCTAAGAAAACACAATTAAAACTCAATGAACTCAATTAAAGTACGAATAACAAACGAAATCATAATGATATTTAAAGCAAAATCAATTGAGTATGGCCTTTTTCGAACATCGGAATCCCAGTCTAAGTTACATGTCCGACAAGTTCATTCAAGTCACATTGAAAGTCACAAATCGGAATGCGGTTTTCCGCTTTCTTTACTTCTACAGATCTTAGTTTCTTACGTTGAGAATTTTCGCCGTAATTCCTGCCATCTGAGCAGCGTTTCTGACAAATCGTATTATTTCGGCTGTGATTAGATGGTGTTGTATTATCGGCCAAATCAGGTTCAGTTCTTCCTCGTTTCACAGGTGGTGAAATATTGTGTCTCCTAATGGATCTGTATTTATCCTTTACATGACATCCACGACAGTCTGTCCTTTCATGGTTTTTGTTTCTTCTGTGATTAGATTGCGTTATGTTACCGGTCCAATTAGGTTCCGTTCTTCTTCGTTTCACTGGAAGTGAAATATCGTGTCTCTTAATGGGTCTGCATTTGACCTTTACGTGATATCTACGGTATTCTGTCCGGCCATGATTTCTGTTTCTTCTGTAGTTAGGTTCAGTTACATTACCGGTAAATATGGATTTAACATCACCTTTTACATTGGGATCACACTTTAGTCTCACATGGACACTTTGAACTTGATTTCGAAGGTTAGTTTGATTCAAGCTAGTACTGTATTGAACCATTGAAGGATTTTCAAAACTTTGTAATATCATGCTTGCACTGCATCATATTCCGTGAGAACATCGTCAGATTGCTCACTATTATCATATTAGTCTTGTCATTAAGTGCACACTTCAACAGATTCAATTCAATCTACCAATCAACACAAGCACTAATAGGAACATACGTTTTCTTTCTACATTTCACGAATATTGGAATCAACTTATCTCTTGCTACATGAACCATAGGATTAATATCATGTTGAATATACGGGTAACGCAGACAGTTAATAGCGTTCTCAAGATGAGGATGATCATAACTTTTCACACCCCGATACATACCAGACTCTTCAACACACACAGTATCAATAGTAGGGATGGCCTTTTTCGAAAAATCTGTTTTTCGATTTTCGGAAATTTCATTTTTCGTTTTTTCGTTTTTCGCTTTTTCGAAAAATTTTTCGTTTTTCGTTTTTTCGAAAAATTTTTCGTTTTTCGTTTTTCGAAAAATTTTTCGTTTTTCGTTTTTCGAAAAATTTTTCGTTTTTCGTTTTTCGTTTTTCGAAAAATTTTTCGTTTTTCGTTTTTCGAAAAATTTTTCGTTTTTCGTTTTTCGAAAAATTTTTCGTTTTTCGTTTTTCGAAAAATTTTTCGTTTTTCGTTTTTCGAAAAATTTTTCGTTTTTCGAATAAAATTTCGTTTTTCGTTTTTAGTTTTCGAAAAAGTATTTTTCGAAAAAATGTGGCATCCCTAATCTCAAGATTAAAGAGATTCGCAGTCACGTCCGGATGTGTCCAACACTGGCACTAGTACCCGTAGAGTATATTTCTGATGGTTTGTTGATCAACATGGAGGCTGTCCGATTAGACGAAGAGTCGCGGAAAGTTGGAATTGTAGCAGTCACAGGAATCGAACAAATAAAGCAGTAGAAGACTGACACAAATGCTTAAACAAAATATTATCCAGAACCCCTGCACATTTCCAGTCTTGTGAAGACTATTGAGGGAAGATTCTATATGTAATCATGTTTTCAGAAGAATGGAAATGCTGAGCATTACTCAAAAGAACGGAAAAGCCATGTATATGAAAGTTGACGATAGGATACAGTCAATACTTCATAATTTGAGAGAACATGTTGACCTGAGAAAATGTCTCAGTCGCTTGAGCTTTGTATGTACATAACCTTGAACAATTTCCTATGGGGGCGCGGTGGCTCAGTGGTAGAGCGTTCACCTCCGGAGCTTGGGGTCCCTGGTTCGAACCCAGCTCGCACCGTGTGGACCTTGTGGTGGACAAACACCGTGCTCGTGGGTTTTCTCGGGGTTCTCCCGTTTCCTCATTTCATAGCGTTGCACCATTTCATCCATTATTTTGCTCATCAGCATCTCCCTTAGTTACGCAGCCCCATTCCAGGTCCCTCGTGACTATATGTTTAGCGTATGCGTTTTCGGTTCGGGAGACCGGGTTCGATTCCAGCCTGGAGCTTAAGTGGTTTGTATCTCATGTTATGCTGAGTTCACGTCTCTATAGCTGAGTAGGACGCTAAACTAAAACCAATATCCTCATCATCATCGGAACACATTTGCAAGGTGTTGAGCTTAAAATAAAAACTAGATTGCGAATCTTCTATTTATATGTTTTCTTTTCATTTGAAAAATATTTTGAGTCTCTTTAAAAGAAGAAAACACAACAATCATTTGAGATTTTACATTTAAAGAAAGAAAAAAATGATTAATTAGGCTTATATTATATGGAACTTCTCCACTTTATAGTATAAAAATTTGAGATGGGCCATTTATCTTGATACGCCCATGTAATTTTGAAACTAATTGACAAAAATGGCTGGCATTTTGTAAGATGCAAATAACGACAAGGGAACTCTGTCTAATAAACTCTGCAGTACCAACAAATTAATAGTGTTGCCAACATAATATAAAGTTATATTTTTAACGCCACTATGCCATGTTATTACATATCTCAAATCTAAATATTAAACGAAACCTTACAACACAAATTTGTTATTCAGTGTTGCAAATTAAGGACGCTGCAATATGACAAGCATCTAAACTTTAGAAACCTGATAATAGTATTAATAAAAGCAGAGGCGGATTCAGGACGAATTCAACGGTGAGGAAAGAAGGTAGTGAAAGATTCTGTTTTCTCTCTCACCGACTTTTGCAGCACTGGTGATTGTGAAACTCAGGGAGGTGAATAACCTTCCCCCCCCTGGATCTGTCTATGAATAGAAGTGAGACGGACAGTGAAATGCAAACCCGAAATACCTTAGTGTCGAATACTATGACCATGGCTTATTTCGAATGAATACAAGAAATTAAAAATTAGACATTTTTCGAAAAACTTCTTACATAAACAGAACGTCTAATCGCGTAGGTGTTCGTAATGTATCTTGATTCTCTTTGCTTTTATAACATTACAGAAACAGATTTTGGTACTTGTAATTACAATAAATTCTTGCAATTACATAATTTTAACCAGTGTTGCAAACTTTACCAATGTGTATCACATCTCCAGATCAGTTTGAGATATCAAATTGCTGTAAACTGCATTATGATCTTTACGTCCGTTGAAAACCTTCTATGTTGTTGGATATGATACTCATCCAAGCAGTTATCGAAATAAAATCTTTCTGGAAAAAAAGTCAAATTTTCAATCCCTTACGTGAAGACTAAGGAGCATGGAAGCTTCTCAGTTGCGGCAAGTGACTTGCCAATAATGGCAGAATACCTATGATGACAACTTTGTACCTATTTATTTGAAATAAATCATATCATGATCATAGTATGTAATGTGCTAATGTGCTGTGGATGTGCATGCCCCGTCCAAGTTATTATTTATTACTATTATAGAAGCCTAAAACATTTGGATCTTTGAAGGCCCGTGCTGGCCCACCGGGACACCGGGACATGTCCCGGTGCGCCCTCCCAAACATCTCATTATAAATAAAGGTACAACTTTTTTATATATATAGATCTAATAAATTCTTACATTTATTATTGCTAAAGAACTGGTGGTGAATACAGCGCGTTCTTTACATAAGACGCCCTCGCGAACTACATCAAAAATAAACAGTTTTATTTATTCTTCTGTATGGCACAATTTTGTACAATGAATACATACTGTTACTGTTGGTAAAAAACCCATGAAGGTTACAGTGCGCCCTCTATATAAGGCGCCCTTGCGGAACCTCACCAAAGATAAACGGTTTTATTTATTCTTCTGTATGGCATAGTTCTGTACAATGAATGCATACTATTACTGTTGGTAAAGAACCCGTGAAAGGTACAATGCGCCCTTTATGTAAGGCGCCCTTGTGAAACCAAATCAAAGATAAACGGTTTAATTTATTCTGCGGTATGACACAGTTCTATACAATAAATACTTACTGTTACTGTGGGTAAAGAAACCGTGAAGAGTACAGTGCGCCTTTTACGTAAGGCACCCTTGCAAAACAACATCAAAGATAAAAGTTTAATTTATTCTTCTGTATATTGGTGGATCCACGACCACGTGGGGGCAGAGGGGGCGACCGCTCCCCCAAAGGTATTTTACTTCCAGTTTACTTTCGGAAATAAAAATATTGTCTTTTCAATCTGGCCGATCCAATCTGTGTGACAAGCCTAGCAGAGTCTAATCAAAATGTATGGTACTTAATACAGACATATTTGAATTGTGAATACTTCTGTCCCTAGTTCCTTGAGACTGTCACCATAAGCCGCAAACGAGCGAGAATGATTTATTCGTTGAACGAACAGCTGTAGGAAGAAGGAAAGATGGATCACTCTTTGAACTAAAAATGTATATTTTAAAACTATATCCTAGAAAAAAATGATGTGTGATTCAAAACCCGAATCTTCAATTACGTTTACTTTGAATAAAGAGAAATATAGAATATTCAGCGCTCCTTACCGAAAAGCTCTCTGAATCTAAAAGGAGACTTTTCGGTTGGTTGATTGATTGATATGTATTTATGTCGTTTGTCAAAAGCGATGCTTTACAGAACAAGAACTAGAGTTTAAAGTTGGATCTGAACCACTGCAGTGCGTTCTATGTTCACTTACCTTGTATCAAACCACAGAACCTCATGCATCAATTATCAAAGGTATGTCCGCTAGCTACTACATCAACAAAGAACTGTGACTTTTGGGGTTCAACACGGAAACATTCATTGTGACTTTTAATGGCATTTCATCTTTTCTTAGGAAATAATACAAGCTACAAGCTGTTATTGTAATCATATATAAAGAAGTCGTCCTGATCTTCGCACAGGCCAAACCGCTTAAGCTAGAAACTTGAAATTCGGACAGTAGATAAGATTTTCGATCTAAGGTATCACTAAGGAAGGATTTTTGGGAAATTCAAAGAAAGGAAGGGGGAATGGGGTGGGAATTATTTTAATAAGATGATCATCTCTCCGAATCCCTTAAGGTTAGAAAACTGAAATTTTGATTTTGATTTCTCATTTAAAATAATGCGTTTCAACATTTTTTGATACTTCAGTAAAATGGGGAAAAGAGGTGTAAAGAAAAGGGGGCGGGGATTGCAATTATCATAATAAGATATCAATATCTAAGAATCTTTGAAGGTTAGAAACATGGAATTAGATATATGGACTTCTCACTTAAAACAATTCAATATATATTTCAGCGTTTTGTATTATTATTATTATTATTATTATTATTATTATTATTATTATTATTATTATTATTATTATTATTATTATTATTATTATAAGATGCCTATATTTCGGGATTCCTTACGGCTAGAGACATGAAAGTTGCTAATTTGATTATTCATTTAAAATAATGAAACATGTATTTGAGCATTTTTTGCCACTTAACGTACAGTAGAAAGGCAAAAAAAAAAAAAAAAAAGTGAGGGTTGACTAAAATGCCTTGCGAGGTGTTTGAATTTCGTGACAGCGTTTTAGCTCGATTCAATTATATGTATATGAAAGACAGAAGGGAGAACGCAAAATATTGTGCCACAATACACGTAGAAGCATTTTCTACATTGTACAGGGCCGTATTCCGAACAAATTGGGGGTCTGGGAGCGAAATCCCACCTAGGTAAAGGCTACTATAATATAATTTTATTGTTGTTGTAGGCATACATGTTTCTAAATGCTGCTTTTAAGAAATTAATTAATAGAGCCAATTTCCAACACCCTCTTCCTCGTCTGGTCTTTTTTTTTTTTTTTTTTTTTTTTTTTTTTTACATACTCAATTATACCACTGCAAAAGCAGAGTATTCGGACAAAATACCCTATACGGTGTTTAAAGTCCCCAGTTTGATTCCCGTTGAGGGTACATTTCAACGAAAAATGTGGTTCGGATTCCATTACAATCAATAAGTGCACGTCTCCTTTAGCCGTCATGTCACTACCATGGAACGTTAAGCTCAAGCAACAAATCAAAATACCCTATGTATAGAGGTATACACTTTTGTAATAGTATCCTATATTTGTCTTCTTGCTCTCTCCTGCTTAAGTTAAAAATTCCTGAATGTACCAGAAATTGAATTCCTTACACATTCATCTTTAAATGCATCAATTGAGTATAGTTGGGAGCTTTTCTTGAGAAATGAACTATTCCATGCACACATAACGTCAAGGCTTATCAATGACTCCCCAACTCCTCGTGAATCCTGGGTTCTATACCAATCATAGAAATGTTTTCTTCATCTTTGATACATCAGAAGATTTTGGTACGACTTATGTAGCCGCAATCTTAACGCGCACTTAAGAAAATGTCAATAATGTTGATAAACTGAAATCATGGTGAAATATTGAGTTTAGCAAAACGAAACGTAACGGAAATCCAACATCTTGCCCTCAGGAAATGTTCTTTCCATAGCGCCATAGATCAAAGATCAGATCAGAGAGACAGTGAAAAAAAAAATGTCATGGATAGGGGTCGACGAACGTCAAGGCATTCTATTGGATAATGAAATTGATAGTTATATCAAACTTCATGTTTTCTTGCGATCACTTTAGTGAAACAAAGGGAAGCTATATTTATATACACAGAGGAGATATGGGAGAGGCTCGTGGCAGATAACAGGTGACATATAAATGCAATCGTCAATATAGTACTTTGTGTAAGTACTGTGCAAGACAGTGCATCTGATATATTGTGGTGACTAAGTGTGAAGTGAATTATGATACCGCCACGCCTCCGAAACGGAAGTTCGTATTTAATTTAACTCTAGAGAAAGAATATACTTTCATAATAATAATAATAATAATAATAATAATAATAATAATAATAATAATAATAATAATAATAATAATAATAATAATAAAAATCGGGTCACAAAATATAATCTGAGAATCAGGTTTACGCCCCCCTCCTCTCCAGCCCCGGATTCATATGTGTCCCATTTTTGCAAATTAAAATTCTGGTCACTTTTAGGCTATCTCATCTTCCAGAAAGCGAACCGCACCTCCAAACGATACCTCTGGATCCGCTAGTGCTTCTGTATGGCACAGTTCTATACAATATACATACTGTTATCGTTGGAAAAGAACCCGTCAAGGCACCCTTGCAAAACAACGTCAAAGATAAACGGTTTTATTTATTTTTCTGTATGGCTTAGTTCTATAAAATGAATACATGCTGTTACTGTGGGTGAAGAACCCGTGAAGGGTGCAGTGCGTCCCGCGCATACAGCACCCTGCGAAACACCACGTTAGAGGGAAGTGGTTTTAATTGTCCTTCTGTATATCAGTTCTATATAGTAAATTCATATAGTCATTGGCGCAAATCCCGAGAGGATGAGGGGGACATGTCCCCAACCTTGGAACTACGGGGGACTGTCCCCTCAATAATTCGATTTGAAATGTGTTTTTGGGGGAGAAATGTGATGATTTGTGTCCGACTGCCACAAAGGAAAGTGAGATGAAATTGATGTCTCTTGGCTTGTTTCATTTTAAAAAAAGAATCGTATTCTTTCATATTTCAAACTGAACTTCGTATCCTGGCGTATTTACGTCACACCAATCTGTATTAATTCAGCTCCCGTTACTTGGACACAAATTGCAATAAGTGTCAGAAAAGGATATGTGCCTCTCCTCATGCTGGAAAATTGTATCAGCTGTAGATAGGGCATAAATCCCGAGGAAATGGGGAGCCTGCCCCCCAATTTCAATACATTAAATTCGTCTTTAATTATTGTTAGTCTATTTATTTAATTCCTGTAACGATTCCTATAATGCTATTGAGATCATCATCATTTTTCTCAAATAATAGTATTCTTGCGTCATACATAATTTATTTTCTTTCTTCATAGTTTTGGGAAAGTCAT
This sequence comes from Thermobia domestica, assembly GCF_964235325.1. Lineage (NCBI taxonomy): Eukaryota > Metazoa > Arthropoda > Insecta > Zygentoma > Lepismatidae > Thermobia > Thermobia domestica. The sequence goes on along the minus strand of NC_137454.1, from coordinate 329,245,836 downwards.
TATTTAAGTTATTATAAAATAAGTGTCCTAAAATTTAATGCGGTCTAAGTAGAAGCATACCAATTACAAATATGCATGTATTCAGATTTCAGAATAACTTCATGGCACTGATTTGTAATACTGATATTTACCACTATTTCATCTACATCGCCTGATATATAATATACATGTTCACCTCAGAAAGCAGATTCATCTGAGTCTCATCTGCCCCTTCGCCACCAAAAAAAGCCTTAAATCTGCCCGTCTCCCAATATTGAAGACAACTGTGCTCCCCCAGTTTCTTTGGGAGCCACCCTTGCACCGCCACTGCACTTTATCCGATTGTACACTAATGGAATCTATGACTAACAATAATGGACATTCACTTTTGCTCAATTTCAATCCGACATTTTGTTCTGGAGTATGTCTGTTTTTGCACTTTTCCGAAAATTTTCGGATGGTCATCGCTCCGAGGCATTTCTACACCCAGGTTGGTCTATACTTTTCTTTTTATCTTGGAGACAGGAATTAAATCTTCCAAAAGACACAGACACAGACACACACACACATATATATATATATATATATATATAACGTAATCACGTTTGTATGAGCGCCCTCTTGGTAGACTTGTCCACCGCCCTCATTAGTAAGCCAGCACGGGCCTGGATCTTTGTGGATGTTTGTGATACTGTAGCATCCTTAGTTTGTAACAAAATTTCAGCCTTTTTTTATATTATTCTAAAAGTTACAAGAGTGTAAAGATAAATAGTCCACTAAGTGTGTTCGTGTCACGTTATTTTTTTATTTTTACTCTAAGAGTGTCAAACACGAGTATCCTCTAAATAAATCTTATCTACCCCACTCGGGGAGGGGGCTAGAAGATTCAAATGACACCAATGTACAATCACTTACCTCTGTTTCTTTTGTGGCTCCATCTCTGGATCACCCTCGGCCTCAATAATCTCTTCCAGTGACTGCTATCTTGATGTTTCCTGTATAACACCAACGTGTCGTGATCTTAAATGGTACCACAAGCCAGTCGTTGAATTTCGATTGTGGATAATACTTCGACAGTAATTGCATTTTGAAGAAACACCATCATTTTCACGAGTGAAATGTTCCCATATATTCGACTTTCCCATTGTAAATACTTCCCGAAAATATCTCTTCTTGCAGTTATCTTATATAGTTCGAAACAAGCTCTGCGTTGGTAACTGATATAATGAACTCAGTTGGGTATTCCTCATAACGAACTAATGCTTCTCCCACTAGGCCAATAAACATATCAGAAGTGTTGATATCGTAGGACACGTGTCCTTTCTCTAAACAACAATCTTTTATTGTTACCAAAATATTCAGTCACAGCGAATACGAAACCACGTACCGTATCAACAAAGGCGAGTACGAGATAGCTAGCTAAAAGCAGTCTCAAATAGATATTACGATTAGAACACGCCGCATCAGCGAAATAAGATACTATTCAATTTCAGTCAGGGAGTAAAGCTTATCTGTATGTAATGATGCGTTTCTTTTCTTTTGTTTATAACTTCAATCAAACCAGGCAGGGAAGGAAATGTTGCTCTTTCGCAACTTCAAATTTCTCATCAGTTTCGTTTCGTCCCTTCGTGTTCCATCTCCTTCTGTTTCGATTTTTTTCGTTCTTCGTTTTCCGAAAAATTTTTCGTTTTTCGTTTTCCGAAAAATTTTTCGTTTTTCGTTTTCCGAAAAATTTTTCGTTTTTCGTTTTTCGAAAAATTTTTCGTTTTTCGTTTTGCGAAAAATTTTTCGTTTTTCGTTTTTCGAAAAATTTTTCGTTTTTCGTTTTCCGAAAAATTTTTCGTTTTTCGTTTTTCGAAAAATTTTTCGTTTTTCGTTTTTCGAAAAATTTTTCGTTTTTCGAAAAATTTTTCGTTTCTCGTTTTTCGTTTTCGAAAAATCCATTTTTCGAGAAAGTATTTTTCGAAAAAATGTGGCCATCCCTAATCAATAGAGCAGTCAAAAGTATTCGACTGAAAGGAAAAGTCAGGTTAATCTGTTCCAACCAATACGGCAGCATGCTCTTGCAAAAACTCCGCAAATTCCACCAAAGCAGATTCGAATTTTGCTTTCTCCGTAGTTTCTATGATGATCTTATGGTCCATTTCTTCATCATGATGTCCGAATTTAACTACAATTTGTTGATTCATTTGTTGCAATTGCTGTTGTAAGCCATCATTACGATATTGCAATTGCTCTAATCGCTCATCAAAATGTTGACCTTGCTGATTCACCTTTTGGCCCAACTTTTCGAATTGCTGGTTCACCCTAGCAAACTGTTCAGCTTGGTCCTGAGCTTGTTCGTTGATCTGTCGGGATAGTTCCTCGCTACACCGAGCTTGGTCCTGAGCCTGTTCCTTGATCTGTCGGGATATTTCTTTTAAGAATTCCAACATGTTATCTGAAGAATTTCTTACTTGATTTTCGATCGTTTCACTGTCAGTAGTACTCATAATGTTTCTACATATAATCCGGCCACTTCGTAAAATAGTACAATTAATATTAGACTCAATACTGATCGCTTTTTACTGTACTTCTAAACCGATACTAATTACTTTTCCACTCTCGGGTTTCCGGTACCATATAAGACGATAAAATCACTATTCTGGTTCTTTATGATTATTATTGAGCCTTAAGAAAACGATAACTCCTTTATTGCTATCTCCATTTATTTATATCTTGTTGTCTTAGCAACCTCCTATTGACAATCATATTATTTAAAACATATACAAACATATAAATATCTTTCTTTTTATCGATCTTATATAATTATATTTAACATATTTCTTTTTCTTCTTCGAATGGCATAATCAGTCTAGTACATATATAAGAATACTCTGCGCCCCAAAAATTTACAAGTAGTAAATATACAACATATACAACATATACAACGTATCGTTGTAATGTTCACTCAATTTTGTACAAGTGTTCTTGTTCGAAAGTGTGCAAAAACCTTGTACGCCTGGCAATATTGAGAGGTTGCAATTTGTGTTGTAAATAATAAACAGAGAGAACGAAGACTGTTAGGTTCGCTGGACAGTGTTGTTTTCATGATAAGGCAACAGAAACGTATTGTTCTGATTGTAAACAGAGGCTGAAATTTCGATGCGAGTATAGGTGGAAATATTCTCGCCACATATTGCCTGTTGTTGAAGGTTTGCAATTTCTTACTAAATGAGCCCACGATTCATTTTTGTTTTATTTACCTTTTGCGTATTGCTTTGTTTATGTAATGTAGTGAACCTGTTTAGTGCTTGATTTATAATTTCATGTTCCTATCGCGTATGGATTAAGAAAATTTTGTCTCAAAATGGGCCAGCTTTGAACGGCAAGGAACCTCCCTGGGGGCAGTTGCCCCTCCCATGCTCTCCACAAGTTACGGCTCTGATTAGAGAAGTAAACTTTCGAAATTTACGCAACTTGCAAATACCAAACCCTACTACTGCTAAAGTTGACGAGTTACTGCCACTGTTACCATTGCAATAAGGGGAAAGAAGGGGAATGACTGCTAAGATTCGCTAGCCAGGTTTTGTGTCAAAACACAGCGCCAAACTATAGTAAACGGATATTATTATTATTATTATTATTACACTAGGCTCTCGCTGATCCGGGCCTCAGTAGTCCGGCCTCTCAGTAATCCGGCGCACATCCAACCAAAAACATATACACAATGAATTATCGTGCGCATGCGCAACAATGCTTTATATACTGTACGTATTCGAAATTGTAGCATTCTTTACAGTTCGGTTGTGTGAAAAAGCATGCCACCGTCGCGTATCATCATTGCGACCGTTAAAAACTAGAGACATGTTTCATAGTGAGTGATACTACTTAAGAACTAAATTTTCTTTGAAAATTAATATATATTTGAATTTAATAAAGTATATCCTCTATGTTTTAAAATCATATCCTTTGATTTAATAAAGTACAGTACACTATATCCCCTATGTTTTCAAAATAAATAAAAAACAAGATAAATAAATAAATCAAGTAAATGTCAGACGCTCAATAATCCGGCACCCACATGTGCTAGGAATGGCCGAATTAGCGAGAGTCTAGTGTGTTATCCTTTAACCATTCTGTTGTTTGTTTACCACTGCTCTTTCAGTTAATGACAAAAACAAAATTCTGTAATCTATCAACTAGTTCTTTTCAGGTTTCAAGATATTAAAGTACGACAACGAAATAATAATAATAATAATAATAATAATAATAATAATAATAATAATAATAATAATAATAATAATAATAATAATAATAATAATAATTAGAGCAACCCAAAAGCATAAAAAGCATAATAGCAGTTTACACATATGGTAGGTACCTTGAACATGGTTGGGGTTGTCTAAGGGTCCAAAAAAAATTAATTTTAAAAGCATAATAAAGCATAATTTTAGAAAATAAATCATAAGGCTTAATTTAAAATATATAGCACAATTCTTGGAAAATTCTGTTTAACTGCAAGTTCAACATACTGTATTAATACTTTTTAAAACCAATATTTACATTGCAAAATCACTGAGAACATAACAATGCAACAACGAAAAGCTAACTTTTACTTCTGCAAACTTTCCGTTGTAATCCTTTGATGTGCAGAAAAGAAAAAAAAAGAAGAAGAAAACTTTCCGCCAACAATGAATAGTATATAAGAACTCCATACTATATTGTTATGGGTACCTCTTGAACTTGAGCACTTTCTGTACTTTTTGGTGGCATATCTTACTTTCCCTTTCTGTATATGTGCTCGAGGAAAGTATATCTCTTTACATTGCATTAAGTAGAAAGTTCATTAAATATGAAAGAAACTGGTTGCATAAAATATTAATAAAATAGGTCAAGATATTTAGAATATTTAATGTACTAGGTATAGTAAATATTATACGCAACGTGACCAGAACTTTTACTTTCAAAAACGGGACGCATAGGAATCGGCGACGGGGGGGGGGGGGATGACTTCCACATTGCATTTTGGGACTCAGCAGTGTTTTCAATTTTCAAGGAAGAATGATAACACAGCGTTTCTAACTTAAGTACTACCCAACAATACTTTTAACTACTTCAACACTCAGAATTCCCACTCAATTCCCACTTGAACCACAGAACACTCAATTCTCATTTGAATATTCAGAATTCAAGGCACGGCTGAACCTTCCCAATGAGTGTTGAAATGGAAGAGTGTAGAATCAGCATTGACCATTTATATTTTGAATTATAATTACGGGACATCTGGGTCATGTTTGCTTAAAAACGGGACATTTAGGCGTCCCGTTTGAAAATCAGAAAAAAACGGGACTACGGTTGAAAATAAGGGACTGTCCCGGCTAAAACGGGACTCCTGGTCACCTTGATTATACGTTATACAGGATTAATGTAAATTATGATTGAAATTAACAATAAAGCATAATTTGGAAAAAATAAAGCATAATGTGTGTTGCTCTAATAATAATAATAATAATAATAATAATAATAATAATAATAATAATAATAATAATAATAATAATAGCAACAACAAAAAGTTTATTTCATACTTGTCATTGACAAGTGTGGCGTCCAGATGGCCACTTCGATATGATTTGCACGCTTTTTTTAGAAGCATTCTTTTTCCTACCAACAAATCACGCTATAAACTTAAAAACAGAAGAGAAAGAAATAACATTGGTTAAAGCAAAACGCGAAAACACAATCAATATAAAAAAGAAAAATAATAAGAAGTTTGTGTTATATAGGAGAAGTTCCAAGTGGAATCTTGAGGAATTTTTTTACTCTTTCGGTTTCCAATTTTCTCCTTACTTAGAATAGAGAAACTTCTTAGAAAAATAAGGGAAGATTTAGAGAAAGAGAGAGAAAAAGTAAGATTTGTTTCAGAAAGAAGAAAAAGAAATACACCGAAAAAATATAACAACATTGTTATCACGAAAGAGACCGCGAGGCGACACATTCATCTTACCTCAAATGATTTGACTACTTATTTTGCTCGACATTTTTCTTTTTTTCGCATATTGAGTCTTAAACATATCTTTCATTCTTATTTTAGCCTCGAGAAGGTAAAATAAAAAGACTATAAATTATTTTATCTTCTACATTTTCCAAATATAGTTCACATCGACCTATAATATAGTAGAGAAATAAACTTCGATGTAGTGCTTGCAATGCAGTGGCTTAATTTGAAACTTTTCCTGATGGGACAAGCTTCAATATTTAACTACCCCTAGAAAAATATAACATTGGGCCCGCTAGAGAAATATAAACTAACTAATTCTACGTCCTATAGAACCCGAAGGTTTAATGTCGCGTTCACAAAAGCTCTCCATTGACTTCTGTCCTTACCTTAGCCAACTGAATCCAGGTCTACTTTCCTCTTTCTGTGAGATCCATCTTAATATTATTCTCCCATCTGTGCCTAGGTTTTCCTAATGGTCATTTTCCGGTAGGATTTCTAATTAAAACTTTGAAAGCGTTGCTATTTTCTTCTATTCTGACTACATGACTTGCCCACCTGAGTCTACTAGACTTGATAGTCCTAACGATCTTTGGTAAACGGTACAAATTATGCAGTTCCTCGTTATGAAGTTTTCGCCATTCCCCACTCCTATGCCTCTTAGATCCGGGTATTCGTCTCAGGACTTTAATCTCAAATACTTTCAGTCTGCGTTCTTCTCTTGTTAGAGCGAGTGACCATGTTTCGCAACTATACAGGACAACAGGCATGATTATCGTTTTATTTAAAGTTCCTCGACAGAATTCGTGACGGCAAAAGGTTCTGAACTGAATAATAACACGAAGTCCGTGCTTTTAGTCCACATTTAAATCCTAGAAAATTCATAAAATATGAAATTTAGGCCACCTAGAATTTAAGATCTTCGCAGCAGCATCAGCAGCACTTTAAATTGTTTTAAGTTGTTTTGTAAATGATATGATGGACCAGTTCCATGCTTCATTAGTTAAATTGACGGAACAATGTTTGACTCAAATAATTAAGAAATATACAATATTTCTGTGGACTCTAACAGTAGATACCTTACTGAAATGTAAGAATACCTCTTGCAACAGCACATATTCAAAATTTGCCAGGAAGGTAGTGGAAGGGCGAGATTGTCAACTGACATAAGTTTTACGTTCACAAACACCATGTGCGTGCGTTTTCTCTGGGTTCTAACGTTTCCTTCCAATTTTTCATTCCACCATGTCATTCATTTCTCGTCATCACCTTTTCCCTTAACCTAGCCGCATAACCGCGGAAAAAGATTTCATTTCTTTTTGTAGCTTATAACTCCATATGTTATTACGGACAATATTGTTTATCTCTTCTTCTTCATGCATCCCATTCCTCTTTGGCTTCAATGTTGAATGCAAGTAAATAATACAAACACACACACACACACACACACACACACACACACACACACACACACACACAATACTAAGCCCCCATCACCCTAAGAGTATGTAACATCCGAAACTTCGTCAACTTTAAAGCCTATGATACAAGAAGGACATTATCCGAAATTTCAATGGCGTATCTAAGGAGGCCTTTCGGGCTTAAGCCCCTCGAAATTTTATTTACTATTTTGAAATAAATGAAATGTCCTGCAGAATTTTCACATTTCCAGGAATAAAGTTAGCGAAGACTCCCCCCCCCCCCCCGAAACAAAATCGTAAATATGCCTCTGGTTCAATTCCTTATAGTTTCAGAGATCTGACTGTTTGTGTATGACATGCCTTAAGATACGTGCAATAGTGAACTGAAATCCATACTGAAAAGAAACACAATTAATTTATTCCACAGCGATATTTAAGAGGACAGATGTCTGAACTACACAAAATGGTTTCAAATGTTTATCGTTGCAGAAATAAATTGCTCTTACGAACCATGCTCATGTTGATGCTTCAACACTCTCACTACTGTTGTTTCAATGTGGCCAGATCAATCACTACTGTTTTCCACTGTTGCCAGACCAATGTAAAGAAAATATTAACTGAAATTGTAAAACTCTCCAATAGTGACGACTGGTAAAAAAATCATTCAAGCTCCATTATCCCTTCCTTAGGGGTCGCAATTAATAAAAAGAATGTCTTATCTACAGCTTAAACTACAAGGAAAATATTTGTACAGAACTTCTAGATTGTACGTTTGACAGTTTTGGAAATCTGGTAAACGTGAAAAATCATTGAAGCTCCATTAGTCGTTCATCTTTAGGGGGCTCATTAAAAAAAGTCTTCTTATCAAGGATACTACTTAAACGTAAAATGTAAACTGTTTTACTAAAATTTAGTGAATTACAAGTCTAATGTACAATTTTATAGATATTATCTCTGGCTAAAAATAAGGTTTTAGCATAAATTAAAAATTTCTCTATTCATAGTTACTCGTAGTACGCAACACCGAAAAAATAAGCCTTAAGTCGTCATCGATATAAAAAGCAAATAAAATACTATGTAAATATCTATTTATTATGTTGCGTTAAAACTGGAGATATAGATTCAATCATTATCACACCTACTGATGAGCTCATTCGTGGCTAAGCGGTTAGCGTACTCGCCTTTGGCTTGGGAGACCCAGGTTCGATTCCTGGCGGCAGCTCATGTGGTTCGCATTCCACGTTAATCAGTAGGTCCCGTCTAATATAGCCTCGCTTCTGAAAAAGACGTTAAACTCAAACTCAACTCAACTCAACACAACTGCAGCACTGGTTACTGACCTTATCAATAATACCCTAGTCAGTGTATCAACCAAACATCCTTGGCAAATGCGCTAAGGTTTTGTTACTGTGCGAAAATCGTAACATATGTCCACCTGGTTCATAGTATGGATTGGTTTGGTTTAAATTTTGAAAATAAGTGAACACTTGTTAGAATTCACAAACAGTCTGCGTCAATAATCTACCTAAGTAATTATAAGTTTGTAATTTTATCATTAAATAATTCACGATATCTATTGAAACTTGTGAAGGGAGAAAAGGAAGCGCCAGGGAGTAGTTACACGAAGTTCATGAACTACTTATTTAAACTGAACTAGAGTGAAACCAATGACTGGGGTCGAAAATTTAAAAAAGAACCAGAGAAGCATGAAGCACTCACTGAAAGTTCAACTGTTTTGCCATTACTTTTGAGTACTTAAAAATAAGGAAGAAGCAGTGCGCTAATTGAGTATTTTCCATAGAGGTTAGTGGATTTTCCATATACATACCTAGCTATCTTCTACCACTTCTGATTGTAGTTTAGAGATTAAAGTGAAGACGTAATATGCACTTCAGAATTTTAATTGACTGTAGAAAACCACTTCTTGCTATCTGTTATTGTTTTTATTCTACAGGGTGATTGAAAAAGAAGTCCCTAGTTTTAAGTATAAATTTAATTGGGAAATGAATGAAAACTTACATCAATGAGTACATATCACGAAAGAGAATTCCTTCAAGTTTTGTTTAATGTTGGTAGACTTCAACGTGGGATCTATTTGTGGCCCTGCACACGTCGAGACGATATTCCACTTCTTGCCACGTATTCAACAACATTTCAGGTGTGACTGTGGAAACTGCCACGACGATTCTTTCTCGTAAATGATTGATGTCTCTGATCTTTTCACTGTATACAACATTGAACTGTACACGGGCTCCGAATACAAGAAACATGGATCTGTTCAACATCTTCAGAAGTTCTCGGTCTACCTGATGATTTTGCTTTTAAAACACTACCGGTTTCCTTGAAAGACTTTAGCCAATGACGGATAGTTTTTGCTGTAGGTGGTTCACCACCATACTGACGTCTAAAATTACGTTGCACTGTTATAACTGACTCAGTTTTCACAAACCAAATAACACACTGCGCTTTCTGTTGCGGAGTACACATTGTTGCTGAGTTGCTCTGCACTGCACGCCTGCCTGGACTGAACTGAGGAAACAACAGAGGAAAAAAACAGCACTGGTGCCGTCTCAAGGTCAAGCAAACCTACCAACTGCAGGGGAGCCAAACTTGGAGAGTTGATGAATCAAACACCACAACCTAGAACAGAGATGTGCGTCTACGCGTAAAAAACGATAGTTTACGTTTACGTGTCAACTATGCGTAGACAATGTAAACAACGTAGACTATGTATAATATGTCAACAACACGTAATTTAATATGGCATCGTGGACAATAAAGGAACTTTATTTTGTCGTTACCTTGCGAAATTGCGTACAAAATAAAATGCCTAGACCAGCGAATAGTAACTTTCGAATATTTAGTTTCGTCTTGATGAAGGAAAATGAAAAATATTATGCATTTTGTAAAATATGCAAGAAAAAATTGGCAAATACAGCAGATTTAAGACTGAGAGCCCACAGGTGAAAATTAGTTTTGTAAATTTCATTATAAAAGCAGTGCTCGAAGTGCAAAATCTAAGGAAGTGGTATGTGCAGAGCAGAGTAAACATACAGATTAGATAATTCCCTCTACTTTTTATATGTTAGTCGTTTCCCTAATCTTTCGCTGCACCGAAGCAAAACAACTGAATGAGGAAATATGAACAAACGAGCAACGAAATTCTTCCTTACATTTGATAGTGGTTGTCTACATAGTCTACACGGGAAAAGGTGTAATGTAGATTACGTATAGATTACAGTAGACAATCGCGTAGACGTAAAATTATAGTTTACGGCACATCACTGACCTAGAATAGTGTATGTCACTTTGTACAGATTCTAGGACACATTAAAACTAGGGAGTCCTTTTTCAAACACACCATATAGCGATCACCATAGAAGGCGACAGTGACCGATTTTCTGCCACAGGAAAACGCTTCTCTCTTTCTATTGCGATTAACGTTAAACCGGAAGGTGGTTTATATCTGAAACTTCCGGTTTCAATAGAGAGTTAAGAAACAAGACGGTAAATATTCTTAGATCACTATATTGAACTAAAATAAAAAAGATTCTCGCTATCTTTCTTATCATGTTTGATCTGTGTAGATCAATATTGAAACCACTGCTTCCAGTGTTAGTAGAGAGCAGGCCCGCAACTAGAGGGAGGCCTGGGGGCTGCCCCCCTAAACTTTTCGTGACTCCTCCAGACCTCAACACAAAAACAAAATTTAGGTATTTGTAAGAGAATTTTTGATGACTTGGCCTCCCTAACATATTCATGCCCTCTCCCCCCAAAACGCTTTTGGCTGGCTTCGGGCCTAGTAGAGACTAAAGGATATAGATGAAATGTGTTTTTGGGACGCTCAATCGATTGCAGAAAACAATTTCTCGATATATGATACTCTTTCTGCTTTATAATATTCAACGTAAAAGCCGATAATGATTTATTTCTATCACTTGTGGTTTGGTTGTTGCATCAAATTCGAGTTCTAACTTTGGATATTCTACATCCTGACTAAATTCGTTGGTGATTCATTAAGTCGATCTTGAGACTATTGTATAGACGGACATACAGACAGGATAAATATATAACAGTTTTTTGAAAAAAAAATCTTAACAAGATCTGTTCCATATTGTAGTACTTTGCCTACAAAATAAAAGTTACTCCCTGTTTCTATCTTCATGAACATTTAAAAACTTCTAGGAAAAAAAAGAAGTATCCCTGCCTGAATGAAAATTCTCTTCTTCGAGGTCATATATATTTTTGTGAGGGAGAAAACCCTTAGCATTCCCTTCCCATCAATTCGCACATTGGTAAGAATAAAACGCTTTAACCTATTTTAGTAACAATTTAGTAGCATCTATGTAACCCTAAAAATAGACCAAAGAGAAAAATGATCAGCTTATTCGTTTCTTTAGTGTTTGGAAAATTGTTGAATTCAAACGGCGGTCAGCAAGGACGCCAGTAGTAGAAAATGGATCGATCTGGCTCATATTAGACCATAAGAGAACAACTCAGGAGCCCCTGGGAAATCGAGCACCTTGAACCGTCGACCCACGGTCTTTTACGACCTCCATTTTAGGGGTGTATTTGTTCCCTTTTATGAGCACTTTTTAGGGGGTCTACTCGTTCTCTTTTATGAGCATATTTTCCAACCCCTATTTTAACATAGCAGAAATTACACTGAGACTACGAACACATAGCAGAGACTACGTAATATAGCAGAGGTGTGTTCGTTTTCAACCCCTTAGCATAAGACTATGTAACATAGCAGAGCTAATACAAGAGTATGGCTTATTTTCTAACCCCTATTTTAACATAAGACTACGAACACACAGCAGAGCGGAGAATACATAAGATTCGTTCCACCCCTATTTGAACATAGCACAACTAATAAAAGAGTATGACTTATTTTTCAACCCTTATTTTACCATAACAGAAATCACACAGAGACTACGAAACATAGCGAAGATTAAACATAGTCCATTTTAGGGGTGTATTCGTTCTCTTTTATGAGCACATTTTAGGGGTGGACTCGTTCTCTTTTATGAGCATATTTTAACATAACGAACATAGCATCGTTTCCAACCCCTATTCGAACTTAGGAGAGAATACATAAGAGTACGAAACATAGCAGGGGTGTATTCAACCCCTATTTTAACCAGAACTAATAAAAGAGTATGACTTATTTTTCAACCCTTATTTTAACATAGACTACGTAACATAGCAGGGATGTATTCGTTTCAACCCAGACAATGATTACCTATGTAACATAGCAAAGGTGGTGTGAACACACAACTGTACTCGTTCAGCCCCTATTTTAAGGTCTTTAGGGTGGACATAGCAGTAGCACAGGGAATGTATTCATTTTTTCCACACCCATTTGAACATAACAGAGATTATTTTCTTTTACGGGGGTAGCAACCCCCAACGCTCCTCCTTTCTCATCCAGGGCTTGGGACCGGTAATGGCTGAGTTTTAGAAAATAACAACACCATCATCATCATACTCTCATAAATGAATAAAGCATAATATCATTAGCATCAATAGTGGTAAGTGAGAATTTGTTTAAGAAATCGCGCAGTGAATAACCAAATGCACGACATGCTAGATATAAAAAACAGTAATGTCCACAAAATTGAGATAAATCACCTTGAATACGTCTATTATTCAATGCATAACACAGACAGTTTCGTTTTAAAAACCTTATATGATGTTGTATATAGGGAGGTATACCATAGCTATCGAAATACTCTCCCACACACATATTAGATATATAAACAGCAACCCAATGTTTACCAGGCTTATCACTAGAATCAGTGTTTATAATTATGGCGGCTGGAAATGTATGAATAAACAGAGGTAACTCATCTGCGGCATACACACCAATAAAATGATCTTTAGGCAGATTTTGTTGTAGTGCTTCATAAAGTTCAATTGTATTTAACATTTTTAATTAATATATATTTTCTTTGGAAATCAATTTCTAATTCTGAAGAGAATTCACCATAAATAATTGTTGTTACAGGAGATGGCAGTGCTTCTTTAAAATGAACCTCTACACTTCCTTGCCGTTGTGGACTAGTATGAAATGCAGCACTAGCGCTAGAATCGGGAGTTAAATCAAATACCAGTAGAGTATAACCATTAGGATATTCGGCAAGTGAAATATCATTACCTTGATTAGAATAATAAATACCTGAACCTGTAAATAACGTAGAATATGCTTGTATATATAGCTTATTATCAAAATCAGGTTGTAATAGTTTTGATGGCACAGGCGATCCATCAACATACAGTGTAAAAAACGACATACTAAAATGTTGAAAATTGAACGGATTTGTTTGATAAGTACCATTGAAAGCAGCATTAGTAACAAAACCAATAATAATACGTTTAGGCACTATGCCTGAAAACAGATCTGGAAGTGTACTATCCATAATTCCTTGTGGCAGAGTTTCTGTCTTCACCTGCACTTTTGTTAGAGGATATTTTATTTTCAATTTAGGATTTTGTAATATTTTATTTTGTGCTATTTTAACTGCTGATGATATATCAACCTTTTTCAAAAGCAATGTTGCATCTGTAATTACAACCTTTCCATCAGCATCTGCGTCACCCATTAGACAAAATGTAGGTTTAGCTGGAATTAATTTAATACGCAGTTACCTTTCAGTAAAAATTTCTCCTGATTGAAAATATCAGCATGAATATAACCCAATAATTCAAATGACAGACTTAAAGTAGTGAGAAGAAAACGTTGTTTAAATCCTAAATTACCATCAGTCACACTGTCCATATGCCCTGGAGTATCTTTAAACCACATTGATGTTTGAAGATGCGTTAATTTAGCATTAGCATTATAATTTAGTAGTTTTTCAATATATGATCGATATGGATATGTATGTGAAGAGTAGGAAATAAGTTGATTATTCAAATATAATTGCACTTCAGTGAACATTGCATTGAGAAAATCATTTACAGGACAAATTTTCTTATCGGCAGAAGTTAAATTAGAACCATCTGATTTAGTAATTTTACCTTTAATATATAACATTGTGTGCGGTAAGTCCGTAGTTATCCCCATGACCGGGGACAACAAATTCTATTGGTGCACTAATAGATATTGAAGCCACAGGCTTATATGGAACTATTTTATTACCTATAATACTGGTTTGAGTGGGTAAACCAGCAAATAAATCTAATTCTGATTTCATACACTCACACTGCATTTTTCTTACTATTAATATTCACATATGGTAAAATTTACAATACCGTATTACGTCTACGAAAATGTAATTTTACACATACACTGCCATATTGGAAAGGAAGTGGATTACCTGTACTATCTCTTAAATCAATAATAATTTGATCAAATTGTTTACCTTGCACGGGCACATAATGAGGTTTGCCAAAAATATGTACATTATTAATACCATGCTCTGTAATATTTGTATTTATAATACGTAACAATGGAGCTATGGTGTCACCTACCATTTGTAGTTCTATAATATCACTGTAAATATACATAAGTGTAGGTAGCGATTTCTGTAAATCAGGTGGATAACGAGCATGATGAACAACTGCAATATCTTCCTGTTGTATATGATCAAAACCTAGTATTCTGGCTAGTTCAGGAGATAGATGTACTTCTATATGCTTCTTTTGATCTTTTATTACTCTATTAACCTCAATTCGTTTTACTGATGCTTTAACTCTTAATTGTCAATTTAATATATCACTTTTATGATTAATTTGAGATAGAATATCATCAACATGATAATAGTGGCCTGGTAAGATTTTAGTTATGTTCCAGCTTTTTGTATTCATGATACGGTAATAAATATTATTTGTATGTTTGGAAACATTCTGAAATGAACTTGTATAATGTACTTCAACAACAGCTGTTTCCCACACTCCCTTCTCCAGTACAATAGGATGATATAATTTAGTAGTATAACAAGCAAGAGTATTTTGAGGAAAATATTCCATAGAACTATTGCTAGGAAGTTTGAGATAAAAACTATGCTCCATAATCAATCAATCAAAAATATCTTTGGAACTTTTTATCCGCTTCATAACACTAAAATGAATTTTCTTTCTTTTTCTTCCAGGTCCTACCAACACCTGATTTAATTTATTTTGAGCTTCATTTTTTAAATTTGTTTTAGCGTCTTGCCACCGATCTTGTAAAGACTCTTCAATAGGTCTATTATTATCTAGTCCATCTCCTGCTACATTAATTCCTGTACGTATCAACTCTTTACCAACAGTTTTTGCATCTTGTTTTAATAAAGGAAATACTGAAAAATTTTCTTACGACATCTAACAAAATCAGATACCAAATCCACTATATTTGCATCTGGAATTAATTTATTATTAATATTCACATTTCCATTATCATCCCATTGAATATTAGGATTTTGTTTCAATTTACGTAATAAAGGTCTTGCTTTACGTTTACAAATTTCAGGGAGAGTAGATATTATTTCATTATCATCCTCCTCCTCCTCTTCTTCTTCCTTCTCCTCCTCTTTATCAATAGTAGTAGTAGTAGTTGCTGCTGTTGTAACTGCTGTCGGGTTTTGAATTACATTTAAATATTTTTGTAAGACATCTCTATATCATACCAATTTTTCTTCTGCATTTAAACTTTTATTATTTAAAATTTCTTTCATTTCATCATCAAGATTAGATATCGTTTGATAATGATGTAATTTTTCTGGTGAGATTAAAATAAGTTTTTGTGCGTTTTGCATAATTACTTAATTAAACTTGATAATATACCTCGTAAAATAGGAGCAAGCAATGCAGTAAGAAAACCACCTTTTTTATAATTATTCGTTTTTTCTTTTGTTTTAATGACGGATCTTTTTTCACCAAATATCTCAGTTCCTTTTTATATTTTTTAACTTATTTATCTCTTTTTTTATTTAATGGAACATTTCCCTGTAATACGTTATAGGAACATTCGCAAATAGAGCGAATTAAATCAGGATCTGCATTTTGTAAAATTGCCTTACGTGCTTTCGGTTTTGACTTTGCTAAAAGTTTTAACAAATGTGCATTTTCCTTACTAATCATTTTTTATTTTTTACGGCTATTAAAGTACAAATAGTTGTTAGAGTATAAACCATATTGCAATTAATTTTTTACAGGCACATAAACATAATTAAAATAATCTATTGAAAAGATATTTGTTCGAACTCGCTGCTCATCAGGAGTATTTTGTTTTAAATCAAAAGGTAAATAACCATGTGCAATTCGAGTTGCATCTTGATATGCTTCTCAAAAAAAACCATTCACTATCAGTGGACCAATTGATAATTTTGTTCTTGTCAATTTTGTCCTCCCACCGAAAACCACTATATGGTAAATAATCAATCATTGATAGTCCGTACAGATTTTTCATGTCAATATACAGTAAATAGGATTTTTCTTTTTCCGCATCAAAATCATATACGTAAGGATTATTAGCTTTGGCATACCTTAATACAGCTTGTGTGATACCTCCACGAATCGATTTTCCTACAAACATATACATATTAATATCTGATAAGAGTTCAACTTTTGTTTTATATAACATGGCTTGCCATGCCAAACCAGGTGCAGTAAAATAATTAATTGGGTCAATACTAAAAGCATTTAAACACGTCTTTCGAAAATTTTCCAATACATCTGCTGTGAGAAGTACATCACATTTTAAATATAGATCATGTAAGTCCCCTAAATTTTGATAAACGTATGCCAAATCTGTTGTGCATATTGATAGTCGGTCTCGGAATTTTGTGTTCCGTTCAATTTGCTATTAAACACCTCTTTTCCAGGTAATTCAGTTTCTTTAAATGTATCTAAATTTGTTATGTGTTCATAAGGATAAATTCCCTTACGGAGAATTAAAGGAAACTTATCGTGTGAAAAATTTTGCTTTGTATATACGAATTGCTCAGGTTTTAATTTTGACTCTAAATTTTCGATACTGTACGGAAGAAATTTATATAAGTCCACAAAACGTAACTCAATAGGCCTACCATTAAAATTAAAATGTTTAGAGAATTATATGTACTTCTCAGTGCTTTCAGCAATTACAGATATATTGCCAGGTGTGCAACCTAGTTCTTTCACGAATAAATGTGCATCATATGCAAATAAATTGTGAAAGAATACAGGGATAAAATTACTCCGACGTTTAATTTGCAAATTACAATTATTTCACACCGTGGCAATATATTTCCCAGTTAAATGATTATGATGTTTAACTTTTCTATTGTTACTCATATATTTACTATCACAAACAGAGCATTCAGTGGATAGATTATACTCCTGTAAGTGAGAACTATTTAATGATATTATTGTTTTTTGTTGATCTAATATATTTATTATTTTTTAATTCCTTCTCGATAGCGGACACAAAATGAATCGATACATTTCTCCACGATATATAACTAGATCTAATTGATGTATTTGTTAATCCATCACACAATATAACTAAAACTGCATGGTGTATGTTCCTGAATTTTTTTGTATTGGATCCAATTTGTTTATTTATAGGTTTTAATAAACGTTCGAAATCTGCAACTATTATGACATCATTTTCTAATACTAATTTTAGTTTACGAAATTTTAAAACATCTCCTTGTTTCGGCATGTTAATTTTGGTTGGAATGTGTTCTTTACATAATTTCTCATGTTCATCTAATTTTGATTTGTTATAAAAAATACTAAACATCGTCTACAAATAAATGCTTGATGAGTACCTAATTGATGTCTAACTAAACCATTTAAATTTGTAATTAAACAATAATGAGAGTTTAAATACAATAAATCAATATGTTTACCTGCGGATGAGTTTTCGCTTATACGTAACGGAAAAATTGTTTCATTATCATAATTAATGCCATATATGTTAATAGAAATTTGTTCCTTAGTAAATACGGAATTATACATATTTTCAAATTTGCTTATGTTTGCTACTTCAACGGGGAATTTTATATTCGTTTTTTCAATTAACGGTAATAAAGTATTAATATATTGTATGTAATTATTCACACGCAGTGGATTAGCTTTTGCAGGATGCAATGCAGCTAGAATGCAATACATAAAACATCTATTATCGTTATTTTGAATATTTAAATCACATTTTTAGATAAAATCCATTGAGGCGATTTTATATAAGTTTTTTCTTTATGACTTTTCAATAAGGCATTGAGATTTTTTATAAG
Source organism: Thermobia domestica (assembly GCF_964235325.1). Classification (NCBI taxonomy): domain Eukaryota; kingdom Metazoa; phylum Arthropoda; class Insecta; order Zygentoma; family Lepismatidae; genus Thermobia; species Thermobia domestica. The sequence goes on along the minus strand of NC_137454.1, from coordinate 329,227,255 downwards.
ACAATAATGACTATTGAAATTTTCTTCACAATACAATAAATCAATATGTTTTCCTGCGGATGTGTTTTCGCTTATACGTAACGGAAAACATGTTTCATTATCATAATCAATGCCATATATATTAATAGAAATTTGTTCCTTAGTAAATACGGAATTATACATATGTCAAATTTGCTTGTTTGCTACTTCAACGGGGAATTTTATATTCATTTTTTCAAATAACGGTAATAAAGTATTAATATATTCTATGTAATTATTTACACGATGTGGATTATTGTTTACAGGATGTAATGCAGCTAGAATGCAATACATAAAACATCTATTATCGTTATTTTGAATATTTAAAACACATTCCTTTTTAGAAAAAATCCATTGAGGCAATTTTATATAAGAAGATGCGGTCAGTGGATCATATTTACTAATTTTAATTTCCAAGAGATGGTTAGGTTGAGAGCATAGAGTCCACCTTGATTTCTTAATTGCTCTGTTTTCTTGTTCAACTAAAATGTTATTAAATAGTTTTTCAATTATAGCATTCACATCTGTACTCGGTAAAATAATTTCGTTACCACTATTTACAAAGGATCTACATGTTTCTAAATCTGCTGGTTTTACAAAAGTTGTAGCTAAAGAAAAATTTACTTTAAAAGATCTATTATCTTGTTCCTGTTTTAATATATCTAAACAGGCTTTCTTTTTATTATTTAAAAAGCATCCACTATCCTCATTTAAAACACTATCACATTTTAAAATTATTTTTTTCAAATTATTATTAAATAGAGTATCAGTTGGTAAATTGATATTATTCGGTTTAACCTTTTTCGTTGCCATGACTATAATACGTTCAGAAGTGTGTGTTTTTTTAAAATAGCACAACCTTAATATAATATGTTCAGAAGTGAGTTTTTGTAACATGATGTTATCGTTATAAGATGTCTTACCTATAGACAACTAAGAAAAGCACACTAAAAAATCAGAGCTTCACCGATAAGAAGTTTACTCTTTAAGCACCAACAAGCAACTGATTAAAAAAGAACTTCTCGGTCAGTCTTTTATACCTTTGTAATTGCATTGCGCAATATTGCGCAATAGAGATTATGTCAACGAGTCACGGTGAGGGTTTGAATGACAAGACAGATCGCGAGAGATCAACACAAACCTTTGTGATTGCATTGCGTAATATTGCGCAATAGAGATGATGTCATCGAGTCACGTAGCCATGCGTCTCCAATTCCTAATTCATACCGCGAGCGATCAACACATACTATTAAATCAGTATTGTCTGTTGAGGAAAAACTAGCACAATGTTTTTAAAATCCGGATGAATTACGTAATGAGAATTATCCACATATGACGGAAGTTATTATGTAACTGATAACAAAACACGAAAGTCTGCATTCCTTTGCAATCTTTAAATATTGTCTCCTTGTAAAAGAAAATAATCTCTGTTATGTTCAAATACAGGTTAAAACAAGTTCACACTAAAAGAACCTTTGCTATAGGGGTTGGAACGAGTACACCTCTGCTATGTTGAAAACGAACTATGTTGGTAGTCTTTGCTATTTCTGTTATGTTAAAACAGAGAACGAATACAGCTCTACTATGTTAAATAGTTGTGTTCTTACTCTTATGTACTTTCTTCTATGTTAAAATAGGAGTTGAATGAGTACAGTTGTGTGTTCACACCCCCTTTGCTATGTTACATAGGTATTCATTGTCTAGGGTTGAAACAAATACATCCCTGCTATGTTACGTAGTCTATGTTAAAATAAGGGTTGAAAAATAAGTCATACTGTTTTATTAGTTCTGGTTAAAATAGGGGTTGAATACACCCCTGCTATGTTTCGTAGTCTTATGTATTCTCTGATAAGTTCGAATAGGGGTTGGAAACGATGCTATGTTCGTTATGTTAAAATATGCTCATAAAAGAGAACGAGTCCACCCCTAAAATGTGCTCATAAAAGAGAACGAATACACCCCTAAAATGGACTATGTTTAATCTTCGCTATGTTTCGTAGTCTCTGTGTGATTTCTGTTATGGTAAAATAAGGGTTGAAAAATGAGCCATACTCTTTTATTAGTTGTGCTATGTTCAAATAGGGGTGGAACGAATCTTATGTATTCTCCGCTCTGCTGTGTGTTCGTAGACTTATGTTAAAATAGGGGTTAGAAAATAAGCCATACTCTTGTATTAGCTCTGCTATGTTACATAGTCTTATGCTAAGGGGTTGAAAACGAATACACCGCTGCTATGTTACGTAGTCTCTGCTATGTGTTCGTAGTCTCAGTGTAATTTCTGCTATGTTAAAATACGGGTTGAAAAATACGCTCATAAAACGGAACTAGTACACCCTCCAAAAAGTGCTCATAAAAGCGAACGAGTCTTATGCATTCTCCGCTCTGCTGTGTGTTCATAGTTTCAGTGTAATTTCTGCTATGTTCAAATAGGGGTTGAAAAATATGCTCATGAAAGGGAGCGAGTACACCCCCAAAAAAGTGCTCATAAAAGGGAACGAGTATACCCCCTAAAAAGTGCTCATAAAAGAGAACGAGTCTTATGTATTATCTGCTCTGCTGTGTGTTCATAGTCTCAGTGTAATTTCTTCTATGTTCAAATAGGGGTTGGAAAATATGCTCATAAAAGGGAACGAGTTCACCCCAAAAGTGCTCATAAAAGAGAACGAGTACACCCCCTAAAAAGTGCTCATAAAAGGGAACAAATACACCCCTAAAATGGAGGTCGTAAAAGACCGTGGGTAGACGGTTCAAGGTGCTCGATTTCCCAGGGGCTCCTGAGTTGTTCTCTTATGGTCTAATATGAGCCAGATCTATCCATTTTCTACTACTCCCATGTTGTGGTTTCCAAGGCGGGACAAGTATAAGCGACAGTTCAAATGTAGTCTCAAATTTTGCTGTAACTATTCTAAAAAATCTATTGGGTTTTACATCTTCCGAAGCAAAATTTCCTCTAAGGGTGGGCGCCCTTGGCGGTCAGTTGGTGACTTTCTAAACTGTAACTTCTCTTGGAGTTACAGAGAAGAAAATGAATAATGAAATCATAAAATGTAAACCAAGAACCACGAAAAAGTTGCAAATAAATAAATAGTATAAAATAAAAGCAGCAGTTGGATTCGAGCCAAATTGAGGAATGTTGAATCCCAACACAAAGGAAAAAACGTGACACGCACGACTATCAAAACAACTATAGAATTACTTTTCAGCTGTATTGATAGATAAGGAACTTTTCAAAACGTTCGTTGTTTAATGATATTTTGGCCGAAAGGCATCTGTATTTTCTGTAACTACAACAAAGTTTTCTGCATTTACCAAGGTACTATTTTGTTCTGAAACTAACATTACTTTAAGTACCGTAATCAAGTAGGAGATGAATATTTCAAACAGCAAACACCAAGGTGTGTTGGGAAATGCTTCACTAGTCCGAGTCTCTTTCCTTCGAGTGTGTTGTTGCCAAACTGAAAATTTTACGGGACTTAGAAAAATTTAAGTGCGCAATTATAAACATTATTTTTTTTCGTACAAAGCCGAGCGCTTCGTAAAAATGAAATGAAATCTTTTAATTTCACGCGGTACGATTATGTCCTTCAAGGTTTAGGCTACAGGGACACAGGTAATTTTATACCAGGAAATGATTGGAAATTAGTTGGTGGAATGGAAATGTGGAAGGAACGACAAAACCTCGAGAAAACTTACAAAGTCGATATTGCTAGCATAAATTTGCATATCCTGCGATCGAATAGGAACCCTTAGCACCAGTGCTGAGATCTCTACCATTCTTTTTTCAGATTTCATATGGTAATTTACCTACAATTTTTACATATTGTATGAATAAAGATAAGCACCGAATTTTAATTGCTGTACAAATCCATTTTTTAATGGCCTGGCTGTTTATAAATACATCAAGCTTTGCAAATGCACTATTCTGTTTTTTTTTTAAATAATAATAATTGTAATAACATACTTTTCAGAAAGTTCCTTCCTTCCATCTTATCTGTATGCAAAATTTCATATTTCAATTTAAAAATACAACAATGGAAGCTCCAACTGGTAACAAAATAAAAATAAAAACAAAATCAAATTGTCTAGGATTTCAATGATAAATACAATTTGCCTTTGATTGTCTGGTGTTCGGGGTTGATCTTATTCAAAATCTGTGACATCACACTCACAAGTTGGTCCGAAGGCAGGCCTGTCTTCTTGAACTTTTTCAACAACTCTGCAGTAGTTGTTGGTTTTCTCATTAAGTAGCGGCGAACGGCTTCCTCGGTGATACCAGACTCCTCAGCTTCGTGTGGCAAATGTGCAGCGGCAGCGGAAAAGTTTCCAAGACGAGGCTTTTTAGCAGGAGTTGGTTCCGATTCTACAGCTTCTGATGTTCCTCTTCCCTTATCTGTTGAATTCTTAGGAATATTTGGCGTCACTGATCGAGAATTTTGAGTGGCGCTGGTACCTTTGTTTCTGCCATTCTCCTTCACAGTTTTATTTTCGGAATCTTGGGTACCTGAAGTATAATGTGAAGACGATACATCCGGAACATTTCTGTCATTCTTTTCCATTTGGTTTTCCTTGTCCTTTTCTGTGCTTAGAGAATTCTCTTTGCTATCTTCATTTTCCTCTTCCTGTTGTTCCCCCTCTTCTTCATCATCATCTTCATCTGATGTCAGCAATCTTCTTAGAGCATCCTCCTCTGCTACACTCTTCATCTCGTTACATACTTTCCCTTCATGATCAGATTCACTGTCTGACAAATCTGATGACATATAATCTACTTCGTTTCCCTCTTCATCTCCGTCATCACTGTCTTCAAAAGCTTCATCATCTAATGCATTATTATTCTTCACTTTCTTGGTGAATTTGTGTCCCTTTTTCCCTTTCTTCTTTGGCTTATCATCTTCCTCTTCTTCGTTGTCGTTTTTACTATCAGAACCTTCATAATCTGAATCAGCCCATTCATCAGATATTTTTTTCTTCTTTTTTAATTTCTTTTCTTTACTCTTTCCCTCATCTTCTTCTTCATCTTCATCGGCCACTTTTTTCCCATTCCGGAGACGTCGACGCATCATAAATGAGTTGTAGTTAATCACCTTCTTTCTCCTTTTAAATTCTTCTTCAGCTTCTTCAATCGACAAAGTATCATAGCGCTCAATTGGCAAGAAGCTGTGCCACTCATCAAGGCGAATAGCTTCTAAAGCGCCATCTGGAGCTAAGGTAAAAATATAAGACGCACAGTTTTCAAATACTCCTCCTTCTCGTATACCCTTAAATTTCTTCTCTAACCCATCTCCAATTTTCAATATCCACGGTTGATCCTCTGCTCGGTAGGATTTCTTCATATTTACAGGTTTCTTACTACGTTCCACCTTCTGTTGTTCTTCTCCATATTCAGTTCCTGCTCCGTATTTAGGTGTCTCTTCGTTTATTTCTCTGAACATCTTTAAGTCATTTTCTCTTTCCATTTTCACTTTATTCCATTTCGAAAAGTCAATATTTAAAGATGAATTGAAACGCATTATATTATGTTTCTTCTTTGGATTCTTGAGCACTCGTATTGAGTGCTCTTCTACTGTTGAATCACTGGCTTCGTCACAACTCATTCTGTTGTCGAAAGTGTGAATAGAAAATACGTATACGCAAATAATTACAAAATAAAAATATATATGTGTAGTGTCTATCAGTTCAAATGCGATCTCTCACCAACAGACATTCCATATAATTTCCCGCTTTTATTAACTACTAAGCCACCATATATTCGAGAATCAATAACATGGATACAAGTAACTTGCAATAACCATGGAGTTGCATTGTTCATTACTACATGTTTATTTAATCAGTGATTTATTTAGAGAAACTGAAATTGTTGCCAACAATTGCGCGTTTCATATTAAGTATATGTTCTATTTAGCTTAACTTTGACCTTATCCTTACTGATATATTATATAAAGAACATCTCTCGCTACCTTCTGTGTGTGAGAAAAAGTCTGTCTGTCTGTTGTGAGAAATCCATATAGAAAGGAGTCAGTTAAAACCACCAAATTTTGTGAACAGATCATCAGATCTAATCATGTACGAATCCATTTTCAATTTTTCAATTTTGGACACGGGGGTGCCACACCGTCCAAAGATATTTCAGAAGCCCTTTAAGTTAGGTAATCCAAATTATTATGCTGTGCCGCAGGTTGCATACTGTTTCGTTCATTCGGGCACTTCCGCTAATTTGCTATAATACTGTAGTGGGCGGTTTTGTGTTATAAAGTTAGACAACCTAAACTATTCTGCTTTGCTGCTGGTTGCTTACGGTTCGGTCCGTGCTAGAATGGGCTCTTCTGCTAGTTTGCTATAGTATTGTAATGGGTAGTTTTGTGTAATAAAGTTAGAGAGTTAGTTATAGTACTTCTGCTAGTTTGCTATAATATTGTAGTGGGTGGTTGTGCGTCATAGTGGTGTTGGTTCAATACTTTCTTGTTACTTTTACATAAATCCCATCCCATTTTCCTATCTCAATGTCCTGTTTTTGTCTAAAAAATATTAGAAACATTGTCCTGAGCCACTAGAAAAAATACCTAGGAGCTATCAAATAAGAATTACGTTCCTAGCGAGCCTTTGAAGTAAGTTACGTTGATGTATATACCATGACTACGATGAATGGCTGTGTACCTACGCGATCCAGTAATTTATTTATATTTGATTTTGCCACTTCAGTTAAGGAACTCCTTCCTATATTTACCATGTTTGTCCTGTTTTTGTCTATCAGTGTGTCCTTCCGTCCGGTCATAATAAAATCTCAAGAACTACTTGATGGATTTGACCACGATATAGAAGGCCAATATTTGGGAACCCAACCCGTTGATGGGGGTGATTCATTCACTATAGAAATGGCAGAGATCAACTAGTTCCGGTCTTAACGTTGACCACTATAGAATAAAAAACGATAATGGAAAGTGAGAAGTTGTTTTCTGCAATCAATTAACCCCTTGCATTCCTGATGTCGTTTTCCTATGCCCGTGTTGTAATACCGGTTTCATTTACTGTTACAAGACTGTCTAGACCGTTATATAGGGCGTAGTTATTGTGCGCACATAAGAAGAGCATTCACAGTACTAATAAGAACAACTATTTGCGTTGTGAAACATATGAACTGAAAAAGAGAAATTCTGATATTCTGAAGGGATTTTATGCTGCTTGAGGTCGGCAACACTGACAGGAGATCAAAGAGAACTTTTTTCCCTTTCTCGACCTCGAAAGAGATCTCGAAGTTGCTCATTGTTTATCGTCAATACAAACACACGTGTGTTGTAATTGAATGCTCCCTTAGGCGTGCCATCTACTGAGACAACACATTTTTTGTCTTTTATGTCAGAAAGGTGCTTCCACCTAAGGGGAAATAGTAGAACTAAGTCTTGCCTTACCACCACTAACAAATTTCAGCATCTCCAAGATTAGTACGACCCCTAATAACGAATACATATGCATGACATCCATATGAATGCTACTGGTATGCAAGGGGTTAAGCGTTACATGTCCACATAATCTCTATTAAAACTAGAAGAATTAGAAATCTAGAAATTTAGGTTTCATTATTCAGAAAAATCATGCCATACAAAACAAACTCCTTCACTGCTATTTGTTGTATATTTCAGTAAGTTTCATTTGGAGTATTCAATTGAAAGATTGAGTTCCAAAAATAGCAGAAAGTTTGTTCCAACACTAACACAATTGGAGGTACTCCAGAGACAAGATTGTGGCAAAGTAACAAGAAAATTCCTATAGAATAATGTGTGATAAAGGCACAGGTGCCAAAAGCCGGTGTTTTGTGGTGGAATGGAGGTTATTTTTCATTGAGCTGGCTTTTTGGGAGAAAAAATTTAAATTGTCACTTTTGTGACATTATATAATTTGTTTATTCACAAGTATCGCTTATGTTTTTATGTAGTAGACTCTACAATTTAAAAATGCCTTTATAAATTTACAACTTATAAACTTCATATTCAGTTCGAGGTAGCCTATCTTTAATTTGAACTACAATTATAATTTCATTGGCAGCCAGGAAGTATAAGTTATGTAAAAAAACATATTGGTTGCCTAACCATATCACCAACTTCCTGGAAGTTACACATCTTGTAATGTGTGACACGTTACCTAAATTTAAACTGGCAGACAAAGTTTTTAACTTGAGAAACGTTACTAATTCGTTTTACTTTACGCATAAATTGTGAATGAAAGATAATTTTGTTCTATTAATTCTAACTACTACATTTTCAGAATAGTTATTGGTAACACGATTAAATTTTCACTAATACGGTTCCGTCGTTGAACATTACTCTTTACTAACTCAATAAACTTGAATTGAACTAGAAAATCCACTGCGTTTACCGATATCCTCATTTCTTTTCTATCGAGTAATCAGGAGGCACGCTGTCTCAGTGGTAGGACGCTTACCTCTGGTGCCTGGGGTCACTGGTTCGATCTCCGGAGAAATAAGGTTGTGGTGAGCAACATTGTTTTTATGGTTTTACTCGGGGTGCTCCTGTTTCCTTACACATTTTTCATTCCACCGATTCTCCCATCATCATTCACTTGCCTTAATCATCCGACTCCCTTAACCAAAAGGACAAAGTGTCCCTGTTTGGAACATTTACCTTCTTCTAAACTATCTCGATTTGAAAGATTTATCTCCCATTAAAGCGTTCCAATTTGGAAGATTTTCCTCCCACTAAAGTGTAAAGATTTGGAGGATTTATCCCCAATTAGTATTCCGATTTGGAAGATTTACGTCTCACTAAGGTGTCCCGATGTGGAAGTTTTATCTTCCACGAAAGTGTCCAGATTTGGAAGATTTACCTCCCACCAGTGTAATGTGCCTCGGTTAGGAAGGAGGAAGCAGATCTGTGATGTGATCTTGGTTGAGAAACTAAACATGTTACAAAATTCGTTCCTCGATTGCTAACAAAGGAACAAAAAGAAACACATGGGAAGATCTATGACTTTCTAAATCTGTATCTTCTTGAGAAAACATTATAACAAGTAACGAGACTTGGGTCTATGGGTATATCGTTGACACACAGGTACGATCATTCCAGTGAGTCGGAAAGCCTTCGCCGAAACCCAAAAGAGCACATCTAAGTTTTAAATGCTACAGTGATGCTTGCTGGTTTTCTTTTCTTCTGTTTCTTTCTTACCTTTTTGTGGTGTCGTTCATTATGAATACGTCGTCAAATCGTCACCAAAGGGTTTTATTTAAAAATGATGAGGCGTTTGACGGACGTTATGAGGAAGAAGAGGTTGTATGCTTGGAAAATGGATTATAGATTCTGTACCATAACACTGTTTCTATCTATTAGTGCTCCTTATTAAGAAGTTTTTAGCGAAAAGTCTGGCTGGCCAACCAACCTACTCGCCCTATATGACTGCAGATTTCTTCAAGTTCTAATCCACCCTAAAAGTTTGCCGTTTCCAATTCAATAAAAAAAATTGCTACAAGATCTCCAGGATATTCCCCAAAAGAGCACTCCACAATGCGTTCCACCAGCGGAAGACGCACTGGAAGCGATGGATTAATAGTGGAGGGAACTTCTTTGAAGGAGACAAATCTATAACAAAAGTTCGTCTGTTCCAATTCAATAACACAATACCCGCTACGAGACCCCCAGGATATTTCTCAGAAGAACGTTCCATGATGCGTTTCTAACAGCGGGAGATGAGCTAAGGTAGATTTTGAAAGAGACAAATCTACCTTAAAGGTATGCCGTTTCCAATCCAATAACAGAAACATTGCTACGAGACCTCCAGGATATTTCCCAAAATAGCGTTCCACGATGCATTCCACCAGCGTTGAGAACGATGAATTAATAATGGAGGGAGCCATTTTGAGGAAGATAAATCTGAATAATTTCGGAAAACAATAAGTTCCATTATATTTATAAAGTTCTGTTCCTTTATGGGCAGACCACTAAATCCTCAAGTGTAGCTTTCGAGAAAATCGCAAAATACTAACTTTGTTGAAAATCTCATAAACTGTTCCCGAACGATATCAACGCCATCTATTAAGATGAAACTGAGAGCGAAGTATAATCTCATTGCGACATCAATCAAACAACAGTACACAGCATGCTTAATGAGATATTGATAAAAATTATGATTAATTCTTAAATTTTAATATTTGTTTGAAACTATAATATTGTATCAAGATAAGTAAACTTGTACCAAGTTATAGTTCTTATGCGTAATTTAGGAGAAAATTTTAAAAAAAAAATCAATTTTAATGTTCTTCGGTATATGTCAAAACTTGTTTATATCTATTTATTCTGTTGGAAAGAATGCATATTTTATTTATACTGCATACGTTAAAAATACCAGCAGATTGTATTCATTTTCGTTTCTCTTCCCCTAACAGTGACACTTATACTCCTAATAATAATACACATACTGCTACTAGTGACACACATGCATCTAATAGTAACACAATACTCTTAACGATGATAGATTCCTAATACACATACTCCGAATAGTGACAGTCATACTCCTAATAGAACACATACCCGTAATAGCCACATGCACGTACTTCTAATAGCAACAAACATACTCCTACTAGTGACATTCATACTCCTAATACAATACACATATTCGTAATAGTAACACGCACATAATCCTAATAGCAACACAAATACTCCTAATAGAAGCACACACATACTTCTAGTAGTGTAGTGATACCCATACGCCTATTAGAAACACACATACTCCTAATGGCAACACACATACTCCTAATAGTAACACACACATCGTCGAATGAGAACCAGAGGAACGTAACTCCAAAAATGCGGTTTTCGTTTTCTTCATGTTTAGACATAATTTTGAAAGTGTAAATCGAACGTGTAACTCCATCTGTTCTCCTTGTCGATCATCTGTTGTAATGTAGCTCAATTACCATCTTATTAAAAATACATTTTTCTAAGAAAATAATATTTTTGTCCTCTCGCCTGTAAACCTACGAAAATGGAGTCACGTTCCTCTGGTTTTCATGCAACGATATACGCCCAATGGCAACATGCATACTTCTAGTGGTGACACCCATACTCCTAATTGTAACACATATATTTCTAATAGGAACACACATACTATTAGAATACTACCAGTAGTGACACCCATACTCCTAATAGTAACACACATACTCCTAATGGCAACACGCAACCTCCTAATGGTGAAACTTCCTACTCTTAATAGAACACATATATTCGTAACAGTGACACAACACACAGACACACATACTTCTAGTAACAACACACACACTCCTAATAGCAGGACACATATACTCCTAATAGTGACATCCTACTCCTAACAGTAACACACATACTCCTAATGGCAACACCCACATTTCTAATGGCAACACACATACTTCTAATAGCAACACTCATACTTCTAATAGTGACACTCATATTCTTAATAGTAACACACATACTCCTAATTGCGACACACATGCACTTAATAGTGACACATATATGCTTCTAACAGTGACACACACACTTCTAATGATAACACTCATACTCCTAATGGCAACATATTTCTAATGCTACACACATATTTCTAATGCTACACACGTATTCCTAATAGTGACACACACACTCCTAATAGTGACGCACATTTCTATTATAAATGTAAACAGAAATTTTGGCATCTCGCTTAAGAACCAGAAAAAAATTAAATGAAATTTTTTAGTTTTACGTCCCACGGTTATGCCGACTAGGCTAAAGGAAACGGTGAAGATGAGAAATGAATGAAATGGTGGAATGAAGAAAGTGGGAGGAAACGGGGAAACCCCGAGAAAACCCACGCACACGGTGTTTGACCACCACAAAGTTCACTTGACGGGAGCAGGGTTTGAATCCCAGACCCCATGCACCAGAGGTGAACGCTCTACCACTAAGCCACCGCGGCTCCAGAACCAGAAAAGATTAAAACAATGTTTTACAGAAAAAGTAACAGTCTCATATGTACACTAAGTGATGGAGAGATATTTTCTTCATTAATATTGAAACCAGAAGCGGCAGCATGTTTCTACACTTCGATTTGAGTAGGGAGACTAGAGTGGAGATAGACTATATTGTTGGAGATAGAAATAGACAAATGCTTCTCGTTATCTATTATCATCTTACTCTAAAGTGGTCAACGTTAAAACGAGAAATGATTTATATCTACCACTTCCAGTTTCAATACCACCTTCATCAACAAACACGACTCCTGACTTTTGATCATCAACATCATGGCTAAAATTAATGGTGATCCATCAAATAGTTCCTGAGATTTTCGTCTCTCGGACGGACGGAAAGACACAAGAACAAAGCTAATATACAAGTTGTAGTGTCACCGATTTTGATTTGTATGAAGTGATATTGTGCCAATTAATATAAAACCAGTAACGTTAGAAGATTTCTATCATATCCGGTTTTAGTAAAGAGATTAGAGTGAAGATGGGACGCTCCATTGATTGCAGAAAACTACTTCTCGCTATCTATTACCTTTTCATTCTATGCCGATCACGTTAACACCGGAAGTGGTTGATTTCTGTCACTTTAGGTTTGAATAGAAGGTTAAGAGGAAAAATAGTACCTATCCCTAGAAAGATAAACCGATTCCAGAAAAACCGCCTATCTCTTATCGTTTGTGGTCTATGTATATCAGTATTGAAACCGAAAGTTTGTAATGGATTTATAACACTTCCGGTTTTAGTAGAAAGAGTCAAGGATAGAAATAGAAATTACTCTGTAAGCGCAAGAAAATCACTTTCCGCTATCTGCTGCTGTTTTTACTCTATAGTGATCAAAGTAAAGATCAAAAATGGCTGACTTGTACCATTCCCTATTTTAATATTACCTGTTTCAACGAACTCAAATCTTATTTGAATATCATCTGTATCAACGAACTCAATTTATATTTGAATATTACCTGTATCAACGAATTCAATTTCTATTTGAATATCATCTTTATCAACGAACTCAGTTCCCATTTGAATATCACCTGTATCAAGAATTCAATTCTTATTTGAATATCACCTCTATTAACATATTCAATTCCTATTTGAATATCACCTCTATCAACAAATTCAATTCCTATTTGAATATCACCTCTATCAACGAACCTAATTTTTATTTGAATATCACCTGTACCAATAAACTCAATTTCTATTTAAATATCACCTCTATCAATGAGCTCAATTTTTATTTGAATATCAACCCTAACAACGAACTCAATTCCTATTTGAATATCACCTCTATCAACGAACCTAATTTTTATTTGAATATCACCTGTATCAATAAACTCAATTTCTATTTAAATATCACCTCTATCAACGAACTCAATTTTTATTTGAATATCGACCCTAACAACGAACTCAATTCCTATTTGAATATCACCTCTATCAACGAACCTAATTTTTATTTGAATATCACCTGTATCAATAAACTCAATTTCTATTTAAATATCACCTCTATCAATGAGCTCAATTTTTATTTGAATATCAACCCTAACAACGAACTCAATTCCTATTTGAATATCATCTCTATCAACAAACCTAATTTTTATTTGAATATCACCTGTACCAATAAACTCAATTTCTATTTAAATATCACCTCTATCAATGAGCTCAATTTTTATTTGAATATCAACCCTAACAACGAACTCAATTCCTATTTGAATATCACCTCTATCAACAAACCTAATTTTTATTTGAATATTACCTGTACCAATAAACTCAATTTCTATTTAAATATCACCTCTATCAATGAGCTCAATTTTTATTTGAATATCAACCCTAACAACGAACTCAATTCCTATTTGAATATCACCTCTATTAAAAAAATTCAATTCCTATTTGAATATCACCTCTATCAACGAACCTAATTTTTATTTGAATATTACCTGTACCAATAAACTCAATTTCTATTTAAATACCACCTCTATCAATAAACCTAATTTTTATTTGAATATCACCTGTACCAATAAACTCAATTTCTATTTAAATATCACCTCTATCAATGAGCTCAATTTTTATTTGAATATCAACCCTAACAACGAACTCAATTCCTATTTGAATATCACCTCTATCAACGAACCTAATTTTTATTTGAATATCACCTGTATCAATAAACTCAATTTCTATTTAAATATCACCTCTATCAACGAACTCAATTTTTATTTGAATATCGACCCTAACAACGAACTCAATTCCTATTTGAATATCACCTCTATCAACGAACCTAATTTTTATTTGAATATCACCTGTATCAATAAACTCAATTTCTATTTAAATATCACCTCTATCAATGAGCTCAATTTTTATTTGAATATCAACCCTAACAACGAACTCAATTCCTATTTGAATATTATCTCTATCAACAAACCTAATTTTTATTTGAATATCACCTGTACCAATAAACTCAATTTCTATTTAAATATCACCTCTATCAATGAGCTCAATTTTTATTTGAATATCAACCCTAACAACGAACTCAATTCCTATTTGAATATCACCTCTATCAACAAACCTAATTTTTATTTGAATATTACCTGTACCAATAAACTCAATTTCTATTTAAATATCACCTCTATCAATGAGCTCAATTTTTATTTGAATATCAACCCTAACAACGAACTCAATTCCTATTTGAATATCACCTCTATTAAAAAAATTCAATTCCTATTTGAATATCACCTCTATCAACGAACCTAATTTTTATTTGAATATTACCTGTACCAATAAACTCAATTTCTATTTAAATACCACCTCTATCAATAAACCTAATTTTTATTTGAATATCACCTGTACCAATAAACTCAATTTCTATTTAAATATCACCTCTATCAATGAGCTCAATTTTTATTTGAATATCAACCCTAACAACGAACTCAATTCCTATTTGAATATCACCTCTATTAAAAAAATGCAATTCCTATTTGAATATCACCTCTATCAACGAACCTAATTTTTATTTGAATATCACCTGTACCGATAAACTCAATTTCTATTTAAATATCACCTCTATCAACAAACCTAATTTTTATTTGAATATCACCTGTACCAATAAACTCAATTTCTATTTAAATATCACCTCTATTAAAAAAATTCAATTCCTATTTGAATATCACCTCTATCAACGAACCTAATTTTTATTTGAATGTCACCTGTACCAATAAACTCAATTTATATTTAAATATCACCTCTATCAATGAGCTCAATTTCTATTTGAATATCACCTCTATTTAAAAAATTCAATTTCTATTTGAATATCACCTCTATCAAGAAACTCAATTCCTAACTTCAGTCTCTCAACATCTCGGATAAAATTCATGGTGATCCAGGAAGTAATTCTTGAGGCCTTTTGTCTGAAGGACGAACGGCAATGGACGTGCGGACAGAACAAGTATGTAAAGCAGTTTCGGTATGCTAAACTCCTTTTAAAAGACTGTCCTTACTAAAACGGGACATCTAGACACGTTACTCAACAATATACGTAGAATTTCGAATTGCTTTCGACCACCTAGCCATCCAAAGTTCCTGAAAATATCTTTGGTAACTTAAGGTTTGTCTTTAACGAACAGACAATACAACGTAAATGAAAATTTAAAAAGAAAATAAAATGATAATGCTTGGAAATATGAGTAGTGTGAACTAAACTATATAAAAGAAAACGAGAAGGTATTTTGTTTATTAAAACAAAACTGAATAATATTATAAATTTAATAACTTAAGGGTTATTGTGGAGTTACTTAGAGGGTCATTGATTCTTAAGAAAAGTGACCGCTGTAATTTCTTTCATGAAAACGTGTGTGGTTTAAGTTCAAAAATCGCGTTCCATGTCCATTCTTTCCCACATGTATACAGTGTACATGATTGACCGACCAGTCAGTCATTTACAATTGGTGTACATACGAGAACAGAAGAGACGGTAAAACTATGCCTAAATTTTTCTCTCTCTCATCAGAAGGATAGTTAAAAGCAGAGAAGCATGACTATCATTATATACATATGCGTATATATATGTAATATGACTTTTTAAGTGTATGCGAGAAACAGAAAGTGGGTTCGCTATGGTTGGTCGAGAGGTTAAATACTCTTGGGAGAGTAACACATAGTTTAAACGAACGAGGAGAGTACGGGGGATATCAAGAGAAAATTGCCCCATTCGCCTCTTAGCTCTTGTCTGTTCATAATCGCTAGCACCGTTGCGCGAGGTTTTTAGAAAAAACAAAAAACTGGGTACGTTTGACGACCTGTCACTGAGTGACGAGCGGACGTGACAGCGCATGTAATTTACCGCCAATTCCTTCTCCTGGCGTCGATAATTGCGGCGCATCTTCTTCATTGCATTGTTTGATATCAAGGAAGGGAATATTATTTAGTTTTCTTCTTCTTCCTCTTTGTTTCTTTTTTTTTATTTCTGTGTACGTTTCCTAACAAAGTGAGTGAAAGGGGTCAATGAAGAGTCTGGTTTAGTATAGTTAGAGTTGCCACCCATTTAAAGTGAAAAGTTGGGAGAACCAAGGCAGATATATACGTAATTTCATTTCAAAGTTAATGGCTTGAAGATTATACAAGTTGTGGATGAACAAATCACACTACATATTATTTATTCTTTTCGAGTCTGATTGAATAGGGGATAACATACAAAAAGAGAATGGCATGAACTTCAATACAAAGTAAGTTATATCTTCGGACATATCTTTCGAATGTAGCTAAGACTTTTCGAAGAACTTAAAAAGTCTGTTACTGACTTCTTTATGTGTGTGTGTGTGTGGGGGGGGGGGTCTGTTATTTGGATTTCTTTAAAATTTTGAGCTCTCCATTCGATAGAGCATAAAAAAACTATCTGAAAAAAGTGAAATTGGCCGAGATATTAGCAAAAAATGTTCCGATTTCGGGAGATTTAAGGAGGCATATCTCGGGAACCGTAAGCCATAGAGAGCTCATATTGGTGTTGATCAATACCTAAGACGATGGTGAACATTTTGGTAATAAATAGTAATAGGTGACTACTGGCCAACTGGCCATTCTTCGCCAGATATTGTCTTTAAAAATTTCGGATTTTGGGAGATTTAAGGAGCCATATCTCGCAAACTGTAAGTCATAGCGAGATGATATTTTGTGAATTTTTCAATTTTCAGCATGTGTCCTCGTAAAACAACATATCGTAGAATGTTTTAACAGAACTCTTAAACAAAACATGTGGGAAAAAATTTAGTACTCAAGAAAATGATAAATGGATAGATATATTACAAGAATTGTTTAATGAGTATAATAATAGGCTAATAAAGAGATAGAACAATTGGTATAAAACCTGCAGAAGTTAATAAAAAATAAATAATTCTTTTTAGGTTCTTTCTGGCAATGCTCTTGGAGCAACTTCAGCTAGTTTAATCTTAAAATGTTGCAATTTATTTTTGAATTAATCTCCTTGTAGCCAACAGAGGCGGATCCAGGGGGGCGATCGGGGCGATTGCCCTCCCCAGAAGAGGAAATTTTCTCATTTTATATATATATAAATAAAACCCATCCCAATGTTTGGAGCCCTTAAAAGTAGCAGTATGACAACCCACCGCCCCCCCCCCCAGAAGTCGGTCCTGGATCCGCCCCTGGTAGCCAAACAAGAGTATTGAGAAAAAAAAATCAACACAATTCACTCATTCGTAATTACATGGTTAGCATACCATATTATGTTTTATGCTACTGGAATGTCTGTTATACGTAAAGGAAGAGTAGGTGTATGGAAAATCATTCAAAGGTATATCCAACCTCTCCCTCCTTCCTCATTTAGGATGCGTATTTGAATCGAAATCAAATTATAAAATCCCAATTTGACACCGATACTATGTTTGAAATCTAATTTCAAACTTTGAAGCAGTTACTCTTTGCAAAAAATTTAACACTCGTTACCCACTTGTATGCATTTCAATTCAAGGTGGAATGATGAAAATTCAAGTGAATTGAAGTCCTAACTCTGATCGAAAGTTCATTTCAAACGGTTCAGTCGTTTTCTCGTCATGATGCCAATTTGGATGCAGAGAGAAATTTTTAAAAATTCCTTCTTCTCCCTTAGAAGCAAAATTTTTCAAGATGTCAGGACATGTTCAATAATTTTAATGAGTTTAGTTTCATTTCCCTAATTTTAAAGGCCCCTCAGGTACCCTATTTCTGGGATAAATTTTTACTTCTTAAAGTGCACGTTTTGATCAAAGTGAGATGATAATAACCCAGTTCGAGATAAGTACTTGTTCAAAAGTTCATTTTTAACGGTTCAACTGGTTTTCGGTAATAATGTAAGCAGATAACTTCTATTTCATTCATATATTTATATAGTTCATCCCCGCCTCAAGATTTTTACAAAGCAATGGAAATGTAAATAAATTTGAAGTAATTAGTACAATCAAATGTTAAAATCTTCGTACATTGCAAAGAAATGAAGAAAATGCTTACAGACTTTCCACATAAATCAATGGTGTAAGAGGGGCCGCGGTGGCTCAGTGGTAGAGCGTTCACCTCTGGTTCTTGGGGTTCCGGGTTCGATCCCAGCCCCCGCCAAGTGAACTTTGTGGTTGATAAACACCGTGTGCGTGGGTTTTCTCTGGGTTCTCCCGTTTCCTCCAACTTTCTTCATTCCACCATATCACTCATCATTACCGTCTCCTTTAACCTAACCGGCATAACCGTGGGACGTAAAACTCAAAGATTTCATTTCATTTTCAATGGTGCGAGAAATCCAAATGGTGCGAATTAGGAATTCTTTTTACCTCCTCTTTCAATACGCTGAATAGTCTACTGAGTATTTGAACGTAACAGTATAGGGATTTGAAGGATTGCATCTAGTTAGGGAGATGGTAAATATAATTATTTACTTTGAGTAGCCACTGAGTTTAGTTCTCGAGTGAGTGTCTGTAGCTTAATTAGTCCTTTTGAACCACTTACATGTTTAGGTTGACCCTAAGTAGGGTCTGAACTTAAGGTTTTGAGCATTTATTAATCCACCGTAAGTTATAGTGCGATCTTTAATTATTTAAAATGATACTGAAAACGAACTCAAGAGTTATGACTTATACAGAGTGGCCCAAAACTAGGTATACAGTCCCGTACTGATCGGTCATGACATTTTATATCATTTACTTATTGTTATTCATGCAGGTATTGGCTTAATTTCTTCCTTATCTATTCGTAATTTATTTTCACTTACACCTTAATCTCGGAACAAACCAAAGCAAATAAATTCATCATCTTAATAAATTAAAATGTCATACTAGATCATTGCTGGTCTGTATACTTACTTTTGGGCCACTCTGTATATTAAACAAATATTTATTTATTCAATATGGTGTCTGACCTCTGGTACGAGGGCCTTCTTGATGAGAGATGTAATAATAGAATTTTTTCTAGGTATACGTTCAACTTTTTCAAATATATATATACACATATATAGCGCACATCCACCCCATATAGATTGTTCTTTAGTAAGTTTAAGATGAATATACTTTGGTAAACTGAACTATAAAAATATTAGATGGGCCTCATTACACCCCTATCCTGGATCGATCTCAGAATGGAGTTTGTTGTGGACAACATTGTATTAGTAGGGTTCTACTGTTTCCTCCCACATTTTCATTCGACCTTTTCCATCAGGCATGAGTAGGAGAAGTTCATTTTATTTTTTCTCAACTGTGTGGATGTAGGTTGAACTCGGAAATGCATCAGCTTGACCCAAATGCTATATTCAAACATTCATTTCAAAGGGTGAAATCTTACTTGTTTAGATTCACCCTAGCCAAGATTAGAAGTTAAGGTTTTGTGCATTTATTTATTCAGAAAATGTTATAATTCGACTTTCAATTCATTAAGGCGATACTGAAAGCACACTCAAGAGCTGTGATTTATTTTACTAAACAAATTGTGTAATTATTCAACATGATGGCTCACCTCTAGTACGAGGATACCCTGAATCAGAGATATAATACTAGAATAGGGTCTATTTGGTAGGTATATGCTCGGCCGTTTCCAAAAATATAGCATATATGAGCATTCGTTCGTAAATTTAAGATCAATGCACACTGTACAATAAAAATATTAGTTGCCTATACGATATATATTTCCATATATGCCTCATTACACTTTTGTTCTGGATCTATCCCAGACTATACAATTTGTTGCGGAAAATTTTGTATCATTGAGGTTCTCTTATTTTCTCTTACATTTTCATTCCACGATTTGTTCATTGGGCATAACGGGAAGACTTAAATTTCATTTAATTTTTTTTAACTACTTGTGAATGTGGGTTGAATTCGAAAGTGCATAATTACAACATAGTTCTCGCTTAGAGTAATCGACGTTCATTTTTTAGCTTCAGTTGAATTAGGCTCAATGTTTCATGTTTTAATGATGTTTTTGAATTATCAATCGAACTGTGGTTGTAGTCTATTACAAGAAAGTTTGATTTCATTGCACTAAAGTAAATGAGAGATAGTTAGGTGACGAAAACTTACTTGAAAACATTTTTTTTTTTTTTTTTTTTTTTTTTTTTACAGCAGGGCGCAAAATTTAGAGCTGACAACCAGTGTTCAGTAGGAATGGTTTCTACCTAAACTCACAGGGCTTCACAATTTCTGTTTCGCACGAAATTAATACTAGCAACCAGATTTATACAATGAAAAAGTGGACCATGTGTTATCAGAGTGGGCAAAATATAAACTTTTGTTTTCTTCATTGACGTTGAATCAGACATTGAAAAAGATTTACAGTAAAAACTTCATTACGAGATTTCCAAATTTGCTTCCAATTGTCACATTTTGTGCAGTTTTACCTGTGAGTACTGCTTTAGGTGAGAGAGGCTTCAGCAGTATCAACAGGTTAAAGACTGTCTATAAGAATTCACTGAAGACTGACACATTGGATAATTTGCTGACAATTGCTAACAATAGTCCTTCACTTAAGAGCTCTGACCCCGAAAACTGCAATCGACAACTGATACTTTATTGCAGAGAGAGAGATCGTTACACCAACGTGAAATCTTACGGTAAGATATGTTTTAACTTGTAGATATATGAATTGTCCAATTCAAAATTGATTATTCTGAATCGAACTGTCTGGTTTTGAAATTTTATGACCTGATCTAATCTCATTCTTTGTCAAACCAAAAGCTGTGGGGGGAACTTCTCATAATTTGTACGTGAGAGATACTGGCAATCATCATTTTTGGATTGGCGAGTGCTTCTGACTTTGAAATCTTGCGCCCTGCTTTCTAGAATAACTATGGAGTCTTAACTAGGGCTGTGCAATATCGAAATTTCGATATCGACATTCGATATTTTTCTGATATCGATATCGAATAGATATGTCGATATCGACAATATCGATATCGGATATCGAATATCGATATCGACAATATCGATATCGAATATCGACAATATCGATATCGAATATCGACAATATCGATATCGAATATCGACAAGATCGAATATCCATATCGACAAGATCGAATATCGATATCGACAACTTCCAATATTGATATCGACAACATCAAATATGGATATTCAACATATTGATTAGTCTTGAATAGTCATGTTGATGGGGGCCGCGGTGGCTCGGTGGTAGAGCGTTTAACTCTGGTGCTTGGGGTTCCGGGTTCGATCCCAGCCCCCGCCAAGTGAACTTTGTGGTGGACAAACACCGTGTGCGTGGGTTTTCTCGGGGTTCTCCCGTTTCCTCCCACTTTCTTCATTCCACCATTTCATTCATTTCTCATAATCACAGTCTCCTTTAGCCTAACAGGCATAACCGTGGGACGTAAAACTCAAAGATTAGGCCTACATTTCATTTCATTCATGTTGATATAAACAATCTGGTCTCAAAACGTTTCAATGGGGGATATCTCAGAATACTTGTTAGTCACAGAAAACAGACTTGTGTTCCTTCTAATCCATCATCTTTTCTCCGAAAAAGTTAATAAAAATATTCATTGAATTGTCTTTCTCAGTTATATATTGGTCATCATTACGGAAATAATGAGAGTGAAACACGGTGACATAGAATATGCGTGTTTTATTTGTGTGTAGGTGTTTATTTCATGTATATGCATTTGTGAATGTGCACGTGTGGCGGTATGCGTTTGAGAGAGAGAGAGAAGTTCTTTCTATAGCATAACACGTGCGTTTGTTGTATTTTAAGCTCACGCACAAACAATACTTGATCCAGATATGGACGATAGAGCGTTCACCTCTGGTGAATGAGGTCTCGGGTTCAAACCCTGCTCTTGCCAAGTGAACTTTGTGGTGGACAAACACCATTGCTTGGGTTTCCTCGGGGTTCTCCACTTTCTTCATATCACCATTTTCATTCATTTCTCATTACCACTGTCTCCTTTAGCCTAACCGGCATAATCGTTGGACTTAAAACTCAAAAATTTCATTTCATTTCGGATATGGACGAATGACGTACCCGATCAACAAAAGCAAATCGGAGAATCCCCGTTTCTCTTTTGTGCTAATCATTTGATGCCTCACTGCAACAGGAAATCGATGCATATCTTTCAGTGCCATCTACAGACAGTGGTGCTATTCAGCCGGTTCGCACCAGTTCGCTAGAACCGGTTGTTAATATATTTCGAGTTTGCTAAACCGTTTGTTATACCCAGACATAACACTAAATTTTTTAAGTTATACCCAAGAACGAGCAAGTTTCAGTTTGTTTAGCTTTGTTCTTAGAAATTCTTACAGCTACAGGGTTAGGTATATGATCTCTCAGAATAAGGTATAAGCGATTTTTTCTTAATTTCAAATGGGCTGGTTAGATATCAAGAATGAAAACTGGGATCGCATGAGTGCAGTGGTGATGGTTATTTACATTTGAAATGCATACATACCATTATCAATAATTGTTGATCCATTGCTGGGTTAAGGTGTTTCCAATACTTCTTGACAAACATCTATTTTGGATAATTCGTTTCCAAGATATTCGCAGTGCTACCTAATTTCGTCACAACACCTTATATTGGGTTGCCGTGTAGGTCTCTACTTGTCACTTGTGGCATCCAGTGAAAAATTTGCCTTTGTCTATCTTGTATGATTTGCTTCCTAAGATAGGGGGAGAGAGACAGAGGCGTAAATAAGGGCCCCGCAGACCCCGCATTGCGGAGGGGCCCAGGCCATCACGGGGCCCCCAAATTGTGATGTAGGACGTAGAAAAGGGGCCCCATTCCACGTTGTCTGCGGGGTGGCCTCCAAGCCCTTAGTTACGCCACTGGAGAGAGGTATCTTTCTATGTATCCATTTACTATCTCTCTCTCATATATATATATAACCAGTCACCAAAAATTAGAATAGCACCACTGCCTACAGATATGGAAGAAAACCTCCTTCACTGGAGGAAATCTCATGACAGTTAATTTCCAAAAATAGCTCTTCTGGCTCGTAAGTGTTTGTGTAGGTACCAGCGTTCTATTTAGTTGTGGAAAAAGTATTTAGTTGTGGATGCAATATCGTAACTGATGCTTATACTTCACTTACAGTTAGTGCAGAACATACGAAACAACTGATTTTCTTTCCATGAACAAAAGAGCTCGTTCCTAAATAGCAGTGTCATGAACTTCAATGCATCATACATTTCTAGTTGAATACTCAGTGCTAATAGGCATATTTCTAAACAAGACAGTTATTGTTCATTTTTCTCTGTATGTGTGATGTGTGTGTTTGTGTTCTTCTAAGTTAATCCGTTGGCTTTACAAATTTAACACTTGGACTCTATTTTAATATCCAATTTAAAAAAGCACGTGATCAATCGAGATCTCTTTCATATTATTATTAAATTGATAATCTTTTTGTATTAAAGAGTTTTTACGCAAAGACGTGACATCTCCCACATGAACTTAAGAGGTTTCTTGTTATTGGTTTTGTGCAAACTCATATCTAAAAGTGTTGATGTTTTCATTAAATTTAGGCTAAACCTTACGTCTTATACCATTATTCAGTTCTGCTTATGAAATCAATTTAGAAAGGTTCTAAGTCATTCCTAATAATAGCGCACCTAATAATACATATTCTAATACTTAAGCAAATCCAAAGAAATAGGGAAGTGTTAATACTACCTAAACAGAATATGTAAGTCTGTGTAGTGAAATGACAGAATAGAGCCTTTTGTTTGTTTTAGTGGGATGAGTTGTGTGGGTCAATTTACATCTAGTTACCACATACAAATAAACGGAAAATTACTATTTTGCACAAAAAACTAGTAAATTCTTGTTTCCTTGTCTGTTTAGATTTAAGCAAATTTTAGCACAGCATTTGATTTTTCACTCGCAATGGCAATACAGCACAAACATTAGTTGTAGTGAGGATATCAAGTTGACTCGGTTAAGGAATGCAGCCATGTTAATGATGAGAAATATTTTGGAGGGCATAGCTCCCCGGCTCTGCACTGGTTTTGGCTTTATCTTCGAAAGGAACATTATTTCTGCCCAATACAATTTTTGCACAAAGTTTGGGTTGATTCGGTGAAGAAGTGTAGCCGATAATATAAGTTAAATATACAATATTTAGGTGGATTAAGTAGATGTAGAAACATCCCTACCCCACCGCCGCCGATTTGGACGATCTTCAAAAGGAACCAAATTTTTAACCCATACTAATCCTCTGTAAATTTGGCTTCATTCTGTTAAGAAATGAAGTCAAAGGAGAAAATTAAATATTAACATGGAATGTTGGGAAGCATAGTCCCCAAACCCTACATTAATTTGACTCATGAAACGGGGCGTTTTTCTGCCTCATACGAGTATCGTGCAGTTTGGTTTCATTCGGTTAAGAAATGCAAATGCAGCTACTATCGCGAGCCAAAAAGCGTTATATATATATATATATATATATATATATATATATATATATATATCAAGCAAAACCCGCCGCAATTTTTTCGAGGAAGTGTGAAACACCAATATCGAATATCGATATTGACGATATCGGATATCGATATCGAATATCGACGATATCGATATCGCATATCGACATCGAATATCGACGATATCGGATATCGATATCGAATACCGACAATATCGGATATCGATATCGAATATCGACGATATCGGATATCGATATCGAATATCGACGATATCGGATATCGATATCGAATATCGACAATATCGGATATCGATATCGATATTTTTGCTATATCGATTATCGATATAAGATGGTATCGATATCGACGATATCGAAATATCGACATATCGCACAGCCCTAGTCTTAACACGTTCGTTGCGGCAGTATAAAACTGAGTTTTTATCTCAGCGCTATACGAGTCACTGTGTGTCTCGTTGAAGGGCAGCACGTGTATGCTAGTAATGTTAATGTTTAGAAACGAAAATAACACAAATGCACGGAGGTAATACAATGCATAAACGGTACCGCACAGAAATGAAATATCGCACGAGCCACTGGTGACTCATAACGCAGCGAACGTGTTAAAAGAAAAGGAAGCTTTCGTAGAATTGTAATCTTTTTACAACACGTATTTGAAATAACCAATTACTCTTTTCTAAATTGGCCTATTTTCAGAATTTTAATCAATTTTGAAATCACACATTACAGACGAGTACATGTTATACATATCTATACGCAATGTATGCGTTATATTATGTATAGCTATTTTTTTTTTATCTAAATAGTATTCCAGCAGTACTGTAACATAGATTTTTTCTGAGGGGGAGGGGGAAGCATTAATACGCATATTTGGGCCCAGTACAAAGAGTTGTTTTTCTAATTCTTGGGACCCTTCTTTCCATCTCTCTCTTATTCTTTTATGGGCCCCCAGTACCTGTGAGCCCTCCCGCACAGAGGTGGAATGAGAAAGTAGAAGGTAACGGGAATATACCGAGAAAACTTACAAAGACGATGTTGTTGTCTATCACACATTTACTTGGCCGGAAATCGAAGCAGGGATTCAATGTAACAAAGGCAAGCGTTCTACCACTGAGCCACCGTGACAGAACATGAATAAATGAGAGGACATGGTGGCTCAGTGATAGAGCGATTCCCTGGTTCGAATCCCTGCCAGGTAATTTATGATGGACAATATTGTGTCCGTGGGTTTTCTCGGGGTACTCCCGCTTCCTTCCAAATTCTCATTCCACCAATTCTTTCTTCATTCACTTACCTTAATCATCAATCTCCCTTAGTCTAACAAGCATAAACGTGAGACGTAAACTTAAATATTTGACTTCATTTAATTTCATAAGTAAAAAGTCTTCATCCCGGCGAAATTAAAATACCGCTAATTTTACACAGTAGCGTAGCCAGGATGTGTGTTTGGGGGGGGCCCAAGTGCTGTTATAGGTACATATAGAGTAATTACAAACAAAAAAATATATAAACATAAAAATATATAAAAAATTACAAACATCAAAGTACCAAAGTACATTGTCGGACCTCTTTGGGGGGGGCCCGGCCCCTCTGGCCCCCCCCTTCCCTACGCCACTGATTTTACAGTAATTATGTGATATCTTCAAATAGATAAAAGATAATCGAAATGTGAAACAAGAGCGCCCTAGACAATATTATTTTAAATGAGAAACCGTTATCACGACTCACTTATCTGCTTTCGATTTCGAGCCATTTTGAAAATCGGCATTTATTTTCGCGTTTCTAAACAGCTGAAAACGGAAAGCCACTAGGTGACTTGTGATAACGGTACCTCACGCAAAATAATATTGTCTAGGACGCTCTTGTTCCATATTTCAATTATCTTTTATCTATTTGAAGATATCACATAATTACTGTAAAATTAGCGGTATTTTAATTTCGCCGGGATGAAGTCTCTTAATGAGAAAATAGGGTCACTCTTGAGAAAATCAAGGTAGGTGGAAACACTACCTATAATATGTTTTTTTTATTATTTTTATTTTATTTCGGTTCTAAAGAAATAAAAAATAAAGAAAATCTAAATTTCTCCTGATTTACAGTATGAGACTTCGTTTTGTAATCTTATATGCCTTAAAGATTTTTTTTATTACTTTCTTTTTGTAAATTCTGTCTTTTCAGGTGAACAATTTAACTAAAGTATGTTCAGTTACAAAGAAATGTTAGTAACAGCGTATTCTTTTATAAAAGCGTGCGGTCATTTTCCGATTTCCTGGCCTGTCTTCCTGTTATTTTATTTTTTTCTGTCTGTTGCTGCAAACTGTAATTTGCAACACATCATGTTGCAACATACCACCAAAGTTGAAACCGTGATTGCTGCTTTTTTTTTCTTTTTTTCTTTTCCGTAATTCCATGCGAGAAGTGTGAACAGTCAAGAACGTTTCTATCAAAATTAAAAACAACAAAACTTCGTTGCTGTTTATCTTGCTTTGAAATTGTAAGTTTTCCTTTTCACTACCGAGATTTGATGAGATGCGAACAAACCTGTAAGCTAGGGAGGAGCTAGAGCGGGCTATGCCTACCTTAATTTTTTTTTTCTCTACGTGTCTTCTCTTTATCCCTTTTAATTGTTGTACTTTTCGTTCCCTTTTTGAAGCTAAACTAATTATGAATATTTTGCAATTTTATTTACGTAACTAAATTCCACTGAGTGTATTTTAGTTGTTTCTACGTAAAATGATATACTCCTAGCTATCAGAGGTAGATCTAGAAAAGAAAAACTGGGGTTGGTCAACAAGACCTCAGGCCAGAAGTCATGATAGGTATATCATGAGTTTACTATAAACTTTCACAAATATTAGCTTCAATTATTTTTTGTCTCTCAAAAAACTGGGGGCCTAGGACGCCGCGACCCCAAATGCACTAAACTGGGGGTTTCTAACTCAACATACATTTGTACACATTCTGATTAAAACTATATTTGCTTAACACGAAAATGATTGGTGTAGTATGAAAATTTGATCTTACACTTCACTTGTACTCTTTCTCATTATATATAAAAATAAGTAAATTAAAGTAATCTAGTACTATATTTTTTCTGAAAATAACAAGCTTATTAAACCCATTACTTCAAATCGGGATTCGCGCCTAAGAAGAGTTCCGCACTAGAGTATAATCTACTCCCAACTGTCAAATACACACAAAAGTACGTGTACATTGTAATGTATGTTTTTCTTGACAACCTCAATGACTGCCATCTCGAGGAAGACATTTCAAGTTGAAACTGATTAAAGCTTTGTTGAGATTATCAATTCAGCAAAAAAGTTTGAAAACTGGCCAAATTATTCATTGACTTTGGAACTAGCAAGAGTTTGTACACGGGCAAAATTGTAAGAAAGATTGTAGAGAGAACTAAAACAAAAATAACTTTAATAAAAAGGAATAACAGTATGTTTAATTTATAGTTTATAAATGTTAAGTGATTTTCAGAAGTTCAAACAATTATAATTTGTCTTCAACGGAGCACTTAAATTTTCGCCTTTTTTGAAGAAAACTAATATATATATTTTTTCGATAAATCATTTGACAGTCACTAGAAAAGTGGTATTGTCACTATGTACTTTTTAGAGCTGATATAGCCTACAAACATTGTTAGTTACTTGTAAGTTTACAAGTATGTAATTTTATACTAAAATGTAACTCATCTGTTTGGCATGTTAACTTGCGAACACTTTCCAAACTTGCATTTGGATTATTTTACCATTCAACCACAAAGGAATAAAGTATAGTGTAGAGACCTGCACGGGCCGAATGTTTCGGCCCGAGCCCAATCCAGCCCGAATGTACGTAGGCCCGGCCCAGCTCGGGCCCGAAAAGTTTTGGAGATTTTCGGCCCGAGCTCGGCCCGGCCCGATAAGTTTTTAAAAATTCTTGGCCCAAGCTCGGCCCGAGCTTAATAAATTTTTGAAGTTTCATTTTGTAACATTTTTCACGGGCACACTTCTTCAACGTTTGCTTTATTCTAATTATCGTTTAACGAATGTCAATAATTATTAATGAATTGCAATTAGTCGGCCCCAGCCCGGCCCGACCTGAAGAGAAATCAGTGTCGGCCCGCTCCGGTCCAAAGAAATAATAGAGTCCTCCCGCCCAAGCCCGGCCCGTGCAGGTCTCTAGCATAGTGTATTTCTGTAGACCTTGGTGAAGCTTGTCTAGGAATGTGCGGTCCCCAAAACTGCTCCCAATGAGGCCCCGCATCTTCTTAGGTCTACCCTGGGTAACCACATTCATATGTCGTAGCGTCAACAATATTTTTATTACAATAGTTAATATTTTCAGTTAAATATTTATTTAGTGAATCCACTTTAAACAATAAGCGTGAAAAATTGATTCTCCAAGCAACGACGTATTTTAATTTTGTCATCAACTTCAGTGTACGGATTACGTTATTCCTGGTAAGTTTAATACGTTGTATTAAATTCAATTGTGTTAAGATCTAGATTACATATTATACAACCAAACTGTGAACATTATATGCAAACTACAGTAGCTTGCTTGTTTTAAATCCTAGTTGAATTATGTGAGAAAATGTTTATATGGCTGACATTCATTGCTTAGAAATTGCTATGCAATGTAGACTATTACATGAAATTAAATACTGCTTTTAAAACGCTATAGAATACTCTCCGAAGGTGCAGTCTGTGTGTACGTCTTTAGGGACAATCAGGAAACACGTACACGCTTTTGGCGTGGGAGGTCTGGTTCGATTCCCAGCGGTAGCTCAAGTGGTTTTGATCCCATGTTAAGCTGTAGGTCCACGTAACATATACCCTCGCTGTTGAATGGGACGCTAAACTCAAAATCAAATCAAAGAAGAAAAAAAAGTTATTAACATTAGAAGTATATTAGTTTGACTAGCCTTAGAATTTGTTTTTAAAAAGCGGGAAATTCGAGAAACTGGCATAATTTAACAGTCCATCTAGATGTAGTTATTGTTATGTCTAACTTTTCAAAATAACAATGGGTTCGATTCCCGGCGGAAGCTCATGTGGTTCGGATTCCACGTTAATCATTAGGTCCACGTCACATATAACCTCGCTGCTGAACGGGACATTAAACTCAAAATAACCATTTTTTATTTATGTAAGCTTATCGAGCTTTTTATGTTACTTTTTACATTGTGTTTTTAATATTTAACTGAAACCAGAATCGATTGTCTTTTGAATTCATTATTTTTTGACGACTGCATTTCTTGTAGAAGGGTTGATCTTCCTCCGAAAACACTGTTGAAATCCATACAAGAAATTACTCGTATACTTTGTGATTACGATCCTAAGTAGTCCTATGCGCATATCGGACCCCATGTTAAACTTATGGGAGAAAAGGGGAGGTAAACATAATAGAACGTAAACAAAAGAGAACAAATGAGAATGGTGGTAGTAGGGGGAGGGGATACAATATGAGACGATAGAAAAAACATGGGTTGGAGGGGTGAGAAGGTGTATAGAATTCTTTGACGGCATGTAAACAAAAGGATAAAAGAGAAATGAAGCATACAACATGTTTAAAGAAATACAAAAGAAAACAAAAGGTTAATAGAGGATAAAAGAGAAATTGTATATACAACGCTATGCAGCTGTATGTTTTTTAAAAAAGAATAATTGGTGAGAAGGATAAAAGAGAAATGAAGCATACAATATGTTTAAAGAAATACAAAAGAAAACAAAAGGTTAATAGATGATAAAAGAGAAATTGTATATACAACGCTATGCAGCTGTATGTTTTTTAAACACTCAGTATTTAAACGTTTACGTCAAACAAAATGGAGTTCTAACCACACCACAACTTTATCATCTATTAACCTTTTGTTTTCTTTTGTATTTCTTTAAACATATTGTATGCTTCATTTCTCTTTTATCCTTCTCACCAATTATTCTTTTTTAAAAAACATACAGCTGCATAGCGTTGTATATACAATTTCTCTTTTATCCTCTATTAACCTTTTGTTTTCTTTTGTATTTCTTTAAACATGTTGTATGCTTCATTTCTCTTTTATCCTTTTGTTTACATGCCGTCAAAGAATTCTATACACCTTCTCACCCCTCCAACCCATGTTTTTTCTATCGTCTCATATTGTATCCCCTCCCCCTACTACCACCATTCTCATTTGTTCTCTTTTGTTTACGTTCTATTATGTTTACCTCCCCTTTTCTCCCATAAGTTTAACATGGGGTCCGATATGCGCATAGGACTACTAGCCTATAACGAGACCTTTTGTTCTAAAGCGGGACATTTTGTGTTCGCTTTGCGTTTTTCTCGGGGCACTGGAAGACTTTCTGAAAAAAAGGGACAATTTCGTTAAGAAACGGAAAGTCTGGTCACCTTAAGATACATTCACTTTCAGCTTGTTTTAATTATTAGTAGCAAATTATTATTATTATTATTATTATTATTATTATTATTATTATTATTATTATTATTATTATTATTATTATTATTATTATTATTATTATTATATCTCAACCTTTAATTTTATTCAAACTAAGGCTAAACAAACTTTAGTCTTTTTGGAACAGATTTATTTTTAAGCGATACAATTTAGTTTCATTTTTTTTTTGTTTGTTTTTGAAAATCAGATTCATATTTTTGTGATTTAGAATTTTATATTTACAACTTTCATTCAAAAAATATTTGTAATAAGTTTTATGGTCAGCTACCAAAATTGTACGCTAGGGTTGCCACCCTTCCTGCAAAGTAAAATGTTGGAATACTTCGTGTAGCTAATAAGAAGAAAGGAAGAATGGAACGCACCGGCCCTCTTTTTTCAGAATAATGTTTATGTAAGTCGTTCTAGTGAAGACGAATCATTAAATTCTTCAATTGGTAAAAGGAAAGTGTGTCAAATCATATATGTCCTATAGACCCCTCTTACAATATAATAAAAATATGTCCAATTTAAAGTAGTATGTGTTCTATGTAGAATCCCATATGTTTTATACTGTACTTAAATACATCGAAGTAAAGAAGAAAAAATATGGAAACTATAGGAGGGATGTATTTTTAACTCGAAATCCGGAATTTCCTGTCACACATGGAACTTTGTTCGCTATTGATGTCATATTGGTGCAGTTTGTTTATTGTTGAGCCAATTAAAAACTAGGATGATTATACGTCCTGAAAATGAAATGAAATCTTTGAGTTTTACTTCCTACAATTATGCTGGCTAGGCTAAATGAGACGGTGATGATGAGAAATGAATGAAATGGTGGGATGAAGAAAGTGGGAGGAAACGGGAAAAACCTGGGGAAACCCACGCCACGTGTCCACTACAAAGTCCACTTGGCGCTAGCTGAGAGCGAACCAGGGTCTCCAAGATATGAACGCTCTACCACTGAGCCACCGCGGACCCCTTACGTCCTCATTGATAGGTACTCTTCCGTTTTCTGAACACCAAATATTATCCCGATTTTTTTTTAAAGAAAAGAGAATAACAGCTTTTGTCCCGATTTCTTTCTACTACATGCATAATCTTTATAATTTACTTTGGCTCAATGACTAATTTAAACTAAAGAGCAGTGGCGGCTTACGAGGGAGGTCACATTGCTAAAAAATAATAATAATAATAATAATAATAATAAAGCATTCTATTGCTACAAGCTAATCGAATTTGTACACATTTTTATTGCTACAAGCTGATACAGGAATTAATCTCTTTTAAGTTTAGATCCCTTAGCTTACGTAGCGATAAAATGTTATTTTCTCTGTTGTGATCTTCCTCAAAAGTCGCTGCTGCTGATAAGTTTAAATGACCATTGTGTTCAAGTAAATTATAAAGATTATACAAGTAAAAAGTCTGTTGGATCACTAAAGTCCTCAACTCAAAATACGAGAGTGCCTGGTAGGCTTATAGGCCATGTGTGTGCCATAAATTGACCAAAACACGAAAGATGTTTCATTTAATATAAATAAAATAAAGAGTTTTTTTTTCTGTGTGTCTGTGTGCGGCCTGGAGATCAGACTAGTGGACCGAGAGTTACCAAATTTGGGTCACGAGTACCTTAGTCCAGGACCCAGACCAAGACAAAGCGTTTTCAACAAATTTCGAACCAGGGGGTCTCAGGAGCGGGGGGGGGAGGGCTTTACCACGACATGTAAAAGTAGTAGCAAATGAACGATATTACTGTCGAATTCATAGTTTCCGCGATTGCTGAGTTCAATGGTAAAACTCCGATCGCATCAACTTCCGAATACACCCCATTCGGCTGCGGGCCGGGGTCACCGGGAGGGGGGTGCCGAGACGTAAAAATAATCCAAAATGACCGATATTAGTATCAAATCAATAGTTTTCGCGGTCGCTGAGATCAATGGTGACATTTGCATTAGCGATGACTTTCAAATTCAGCTACCATTGTAGGTGGGCCGGGATTCACGGTTTTCGCGGTCGCTGAGATGAATGGTGATACTCCCAAGGGCCTACCGTCTCCTTTAGCCTAACCGGCATAACCGTGGGACGTTAAATTTAAAGATTTCATTTCATTTTCCCACAGGCCTTGACTTCCAAATACAACCCAATGCGAAGAATGGATTTTTGAGCTAGTAAATAATAAAGTAGACTTTTCATACAGCATGGCTATCTTGATGTATATCCAAGATACAGTTGTATTTTTTTTTTTTGTCCCAGTTTTAGTTTTTGAAATTATTAGCAGGAAAGGAAATTAATGTAACGTATCATTTGCCATTTATTTTCAACTCAGTTACAGGCTTTAAACAACCATAACAACCCGGAAAAGCTATTTGCAAACTACAGACCTTTCAGAAATACAGGAAAGTATCGTAACAGTGCTAAGGCGGCGGACGAATTATCGGCAAACGCTACAAAGTCGGAAGGTTTAGCATTTTATTGGTGGCGCAACGCTTCCCGCGCTCCGTCCACAGGTAACGGAATTCTAATCAATAGCTCTGCCGGAATTCTAATTTACCGGACATGTTCTACCTGCCTATCTGTCAGAATTCTAATATGTCGGGCACTTTGCTATTTTGTCTGCATGCCGCTGTCTGAGATTTCCTCTTAGTTAGAAAGCTCCGTATAATAACGTGGAAGCTAAATTCAACACATTGAATAATAGTATCTTCATCAATAATTATGAAAGTCAGTACATGGAACATTTTCTCAGAAATCGGGACTGTTCCGACAAAATTTGGTTAGATGATAGCCGAATTGGCATTTGACCTTGAGAGCTATTCACCAATCAGCTTACAACAACGTTGTCAACGCCGTGATAGGAGAGGAGAATCTCAATTCACCGACATGCTGTGTAGTCTCAGTGAGGCAAGAACCTTTGTCAACATGTCACAGTATTCTCTTGCTGAAATATTTCTCTCCTGAGGCTTGGCAATAGCGCATTGTGCTCTCATTAGTTCAGGCCAAGTGTCAATTTGGCCAAGTACAATAATCCGATTACTTTATACTTGATTGAGAGAACCGCTAATTGTCGATAGATGTCAGCACATTTAATTTCTTTCTTATATTTATTTATTATTATTGTTTTTCTTTTAAGAAGCAACAATGTTCATCACTAAGGACGACAAATTCAAGAGGTGGATCTTGGAATTTAACCTGAAGATAAATTCAATCAATTATCACAGGACAATCCTTTCCAATTAGTTACATTTTGCTTCGTTTCACTATTTAGTAAAAAAAAAAAATTAATATTTCAGTTTAATATCCCACTATTATAACCTCTTTAGGCTAAGGAAAACGATGAAGAAGAATTTATAGTTAACAATTATCAATTAAAAATTTCATGTAACTATATAGTTATTTTGAATTTTGCAACGATTTATGTTATGATTTAACCCGATATGGAACTTCAAAATTTAAAATAGGATTACATTTCTACATGTGTATGAACGTTATATATATGTATGTATACACGTAAACTTGAACATTCCACGGGGGGCGCAGTGGCTCAGTGGTAGAGCGTTCACCTCTGGTGCTTGGGGTCACGGGTTCGATACCAGCCC
The DNA here is from genome assembly GCF_964235325.1 of Thermobia domestica. Classification (NCBI taxonomy): domain Eukaryota; kingdom Metazoa; phylum Arthropoda; class Insecta; order Zygentoma; family Lepismatidae; genus Thermobia; species Thermobia domestica. Next base: position 329,192,347 of record NC_137454.1, on the reverse strand, counting down.
CCGCCAAGTGAACTTTGTGGTGGACAAACACCGCGCTCGTGGGTTTTCTCGGGGTTCTCCCGTTTCCTCCCACTTTCTTCATTCCACCATTTCACTCATCTCTCATTATCACCGTCTCCTTTAGCCTAACCGGCATAACCGTGGGACGTAAAACTTAAAGATTTCATTTCATTTCATTTGAACATTCCACCTACCAAACTTTAGGTGTTTCATTCAAATACGAATTTGCATTACATATATCAAGCACTTTGAAATTGTACGAACGCTTTCGAGACAGGACATATATATATATATATAACAATACTTTCTTTTTTTTGATCACTAAAACTCAAATCCTCTGATCAGTGGCGTATTTACGGGGGCTATCTTGCTTAAGCCCTCCGAAATAAATTTGTTAGTTTTTCGTGTTCCACGTAGGTACAACAATAATCCTTCGTACCATTTCTAAGAATTCCATTGCCATTCTATCTTCTTATGTTCTTTGTTCAGAAATAATATAGTATGTATCAAATTTCATTCTATGTAAAAACCGCGTTTTTTTTTCTTTCTTACGTCCATTCTACTCTTCTGATTCTTAATCTTAATTGTTACTTTCTTTCGTTTTTCCTATCATATTATCGACAGTTGTTAGTTTTGATTCAAGTCGACCGTCGTCAGTAACACCAAAACTAAAACCCGATACGCGAAACTGGAGTTCCACACCAATTTGCACGGATATCAACATAACGGGACTTTAGTTGTTATAGCAAAGGAATATTTACATCGTATTAGTTATAACGAAATGTAAATGTTTGAATTAAAGAAAATCTAGAGGGTGGGGGGATAAGTAGCCTGGGAAATTAGGTAGACCAAGAGGATGCTTCCTTTTTCTTCTATGAATAGAATAAAAGGTTAGATTTACTGCTAAATTGAAGACTTTGGGGCAAAAACCCGTTAAGTCCAAAAAGTGAAAGTGTAAAGGAGATAGCTTCACAAGGTTTCTGGTCGTCCGATTTTCTTCAAACTTGGCACATATATAGTAGACCGAAAATAAGTCGATACGTATTTTTTTTTTTTTTTGTTTCTTTCGGAAAATACGTTAAGGGGGCAAAGGCCCCATTTTCAAAAAAGGGCCCCTTTGATTAAATACGAGGTTTGTCGTTTCTGCGAGAAAAGTGTTGCAGGGGCCATCGCCCCTTCGAAATGACAAAGGATCCCGCACACTCCTTATGGAAATTGGATTTCGGTGGAATTGCTTAAAACCATGTTATGTTCTAGATATGGTGTTTCTGTTTTCTCAATGAGCACAGCCACAAATCACTGACCGTTTGGTAACTACAGGGCCATTTTTTTTAAAAAAAACAGACGAAGATAACGATATTTTGGGTTTTGGTAAAAATGACTAAAACTATTATATGTTGTAGATATTGTGATCCTGAGAAAAATTCTTCTTAATGGGGATAACCACCAATCACTGATCGTTTGGCCACTACAGGGCCATTTTTTTTAAAGTAGCCGAAGATAGTGATATTCTAGATTTCGACGAAAATGCTTGAGACTGTCCTATGTTGTAGATATTCTGTTCCTGAGAAAAAAATTCAACAGGCTCAACCACAAACCACTGATCTCTTTTTGAAAACAGGCGAATATAACGATGTACTGGATTCCGGTAAAAATGACGTATGTTGGGGGAGGGGGGATAGATCCTACATCCAAATACCAGTTTCACGTTTTTTCCTAGTATATTAGACAATCAATTAAAATATAGGTCTGTTTAATTCTCGAACTCAGGTGGGAAAAGTGGTGTGCATAACCCCCCAAACAAAATCCTAAATACACCTCTTATATTAATATTTCCCAATGCAAGCAGTTTACACAGGTACTGCCTTCATAATTATACAAAATACATTTATATTAGCATTAACGATGACCTAATAAAAGTTATCAGGCATTCCAACGAAAATATATATCAAATTTCAACATCATGTCAACCACACAAGAAGTTCAATCATTAAAATAATGGACTTTAACGCAACATTTATTGACCTTTTCCATAGGATCCATCTCACACAAGATTCACATAACGCCATGGTAGATGCGTTTGGTGATTCATCTCGAGCCCATTCCTTCAGCCACAAGGTATTATTCTTTGGAGGTCCTTCAAGAAGAAAGTAGCATATAAAAACAAAATATCATTTGGCATGGCAAACTTCAGGCGAGGTGATGATGCCGGGGGAGGAATATATAGCGGATGCCCCTGACACCAACGAAACCAAACATCCCTTTATTTCGAAATCTCATCGTTTCTCAAAAAAAACTTCTTCATATCAGAACAAAAATAATTTTGATAACTCAAAATTCAGAAGAGGTGAGGACGCCGGGGGAGGGGTATATGGAGGATGCCCCGGCCCCCCAACGACAGCCAACATTCTTTTACTCTTGGAATCTTGACATTACTGATAAAATTTTCTTCACATCAAAACAAAAATAATTTTGAACGATAAACTTCAGGTGAGGTGAGGACGCCGGGGGAGGGGTATATGGAGGATGCCCCGGCCCCCCAACGACAGCCAACATTCTTTTACCCTTGGAATCTGGACATTACTGATAATATTTTCTTCACATCAAAACCAAAATAATTTTGAACGATAAACTTCAGGTGAGGTGAGGACGCCGGGGGAAGGGTATATGGAGGATGCCCCGGCCCCCCAACGACAGCCAACATTCTTTTACTCTTGGACTCTGGACATTACTGATAAAATTTTCTTCACATCAATTTAAAATAACTTTGAACGATAAACTTCAGGTGAGGTGAGGACGCCGGGGGAGGGGTATATGGAGGATGCCCCGGCCCCCCAACGACAGCCAACATTCTTTCACTCTTGGACTCTGGACATTACTGATAAAATTTTCTTCACATCAATTTAAAATAACTTTGAACGATAAACTTCAGGTGAGGTGAGGACGCCGGGGGAGGGGTATATGGAGGATGCCCCGGCCCCCAACGACAGCCAACATTGTTTTACTCTTGGAATCTGGACATTACTGATAAAATTTTCTTCACATCAATTTAAAATAACTTTGAACGATAAACTTCAGGTGAGGTGAGGACGCCGGGGGAGGGGTATATGGAGGATGCTCCGGTCCCCCAACGACAGCCAACATTCTTTTACTCTTGGAATCTGGACATTACTGATAAAATTTTCTTCACATCAAAACAAAAATAACTTTGAACGATAAACTTCAGGTGAGGTGAGGACGCCGGGGGAGGGGTATATGGAGGATGCCCCGGCCCCTCAACGACAGCCAACATTCTTTTACTCTTGGAATCTGGGCATTACTCATAAAATTTTCTTCACATCAAAACCAAAATAATTTTGAACGATAAACTTCAGGTGAGGTGAGGACGCCGGGGGAGGGGTATATGGAGGATGCCCCGGCCCCCCAACGACACCCAACATTCTTTTACTCTTGGAATCTGGACATAACTCATAAAATTTTCTTCACATCAAAACCAAAATAATTTTGAACGATAAACTTCAGGTGAGGTGAGGACGCCGGGGGAGGGGTATATGGAGGATGCCCCGGCCCCCCAACGACAGCCAACATTCTTTTACTCTTGGAATCTGGACATTACTGATAAAATTTTCGTCACATCAAAACAAAAATAACTTTGTTCGATAAACTTCAGGTGAGGAGAGGACGCCGGGGGAGGGGTATATGGAGGATGCCCCGGCCCTCCAACGACAGCCAACATTCTTTTACTCTTGGAATCTGGACATTACTGATAAAATTTTCTTCACATCAACACAAAAATAATTTTGTTCGATAAACTTCAGGTGAGGTGAGGACGCCGGGGGAGGGGTATATGGAGGATGCCCCGGCCCCCCAAACGACAGCTAACATTCTTTTACTCTTGGAATCTGGACATTATTGATAAAATTTTCTTCACATCAAAACAAAAATAACTTTGAACGATAAACTTCAGGTGAGGTGAGGACGCCGGGGGAGGGGTATATGGAGGATGCCCCGGCCCCCCAACGACAGCCAACATTCTTTTACTCTTGGAATCTGGACATTACTGATAAAATTTTCTTCACATCAACACAAAAATAACTTTGTTCGATAAACTTCAGGTGAGGTGAGGACGCCGGGGGAGGGGTATATGGAGGATGCCCCGGCCCTCCAACGACAGCCAACATTCTTTTACTCTTGGAATCTGGACATTACTGATAAAATTTTCTTCACATCAACACAAAAATAACTTTGTTCGATAAACTTCAGGTGAGGTGAGGACGCCGAGGGAGGGGTATATGGAGGATGCCCCGGCCCCCCAACGACAGCCAACATTGTTTTACTCTTGGAATCTGGACATTACTGATAAAATTTTCTTCACATCAAAACAAAAATAACTTTGAACGATAAACTTCAGGTGAGGTGAGGACGCCGGGGGAGGGGTATATGGAGGTTGCCCCGGCCCCCCAACGACAGCCAACATTCTTTTACTCTTGGAATCTGGACATTACTGATAAAATTTTCTTCACATCAAAACAAAAATAACTTTGAACGATAAACTTCAGGTGAGGTGAGGACGCCGGGGGAGGGGTATATGGAGGATGCCCCGGCCCCCCAACGACAGCCAACATTCTTTTACTCTTGGAATCTGGACATTACTGATAAAATTTTCTTCACATGAAAACAAAAATAACTTTGTTCGATAAACTTCAGGTGAGATGAGGACGCCGGGGGAGGGGTATATGGAGGATGCCCCGGCCCTCCAACGACAGCCAACATTCTTTTACTCTTGGAATCTGGACATTACTGATAAAATTTTCTTCACATCAACACAAAAATAACTTTGTTCGATAAACTTCAGGTGAGGTGAGGACGTCGAGGGAGGGGTATATGGAGGATGCCCCGGCCCCCCAACGGCAGCCAACGTACCTTTATTTTTTATAATGAAATTCGGAGATAATGTTACTGAAGAGATATTTTATGTGATGCCGGGATGTTCGTGTACTGGATATATCTATATGGAGTACGCTTCGATCAGCCAACGAGAGAGATTTGTTCTTCGAATGTGTGTAAATTTATACGTACGTAGCTTTGTACTAAGCAATATGTGGTTTCACACTCTTGAGATCATGTCAAAATGTCATGAGATTGATCTGTCTTTGTTAATGGCAATCAATTTGAAAATTCAATTTTTTTAGTATGGAAACTGGAAATTTGATTTTACATAAATTACATATTTTTAGAAAAAGCAGAATAAATATTTCTTTTTTTGCTTACATAATCTGTTATTATTTCTGAAAGTGTTTGTATTTTGCTGAATTTATTTTGGTATATGCTATGTTGAATTTGTTGCACCATTGGTGTATTTTAAGTTACTGGAATATATATATTTTTTTAATTTTATACATATACCAGCATTCAACGGAAAGATAATACTACAAAGTTGAGATAATCACGAATCGATGGGATCTTCCTCGTGGCTATGTGGTTACCGTACACGTCATTGGCGTGGAAGACCCAGGTTTGATTTGTGGCGGCAATTCATGTGGTTCTTATTCAACGTTAAGCTGCAAGTCCATGTTCTGTAGCTTCATTGCTCAGCGGGACCCTAAACACTAACCAACAACAACGAATCGATAGATATCACTAAGATGTACAAAATTGAGTTGTATGATTTGTGTTATTATGCGTAGTTTTTGAAAAAATTGACAAAGAAACTATTTTTTGTAACTCTCAAAATATATAATGTTCAATAATCATGTCATTTATTGAAATGAATGATATCACCATCGAGGTCTTCATAATGACACTACAAAAAGGAAATTACAGAGCACGTTTAGTGATCTAGCACTGAACTTTGATTTTTGCTTACCTATGATTTTTTTTTTTCAAATTTTAGATACATATACAGTGAAACCTCTACTAACGGACACCTCTATAAAGCGGACACCTCCTGTAACGGACATATTTTATAATTCCCAAACACTGTGTAAAAAAAAAACACATTGGCAAACCTCTCTAAAGCGGACACTCTCTAGTACGGACACGGACAGTCTTTTCTGTCTTTTATGAGTATTATTTACCTCCGTATTACGGACACTTTCTCGAGAAAAAAGTTGAAAAGTACAGTAAAGATACATTTTAGTAATTCATACATGTGTCAACAAGGAAGCACTGTGACAACATTTTGCCTCGTCAATTGTCTGCTCAGCAACCCAGACGAAGCATCAACATCTTCATGTCCTTTGTCTGCATTCCACTCCAACCCAACTTGTTTCAGACACAAAAGTGATTGACAGTTGCCCGCCGTTTAGGATGATACGACGTCATTCTACTGTCCCCCTGGAATCTCTAACCAAGCAGAAGACAAGTTTAGTAATTTTTGTCCGCAGGTACGTAAGGTCTCAAAAAAGTCATTACTGCACTGCAAATAACTCACAAATTAAAGCAATATACCGAAAACTTAGTAAGTAGTGACAAGTGTAAAGTGCAGAGAACTATAACATCTTATTTCCATGTTGTGCCTCGAACACAGAGTATTAGATTGCGGAGGATAATGCAGGTACAGTAACGTTTTGGTAATATTCGTAAATATATGATTCATGTAAAAATATTTTTTCTAATTGCATACTACCTTGTTTACGTGAGAAAATATTGAAACCTCTCCAAGGCGGACACCTCTCTATAGCGGACAATTATTGATTCCCCACGGCTGTCCGCTTTAGAGAGGTTTCACTGTAGTAATCAATAGATCATATCAAACTGAGGTGTCAAAATATAAAATGTCATGAGTAGTTTTCGTGAAAATTGAAAATTAGAATTTTTTATGACGCTAAAAGCAATTCTGTTGAGTTGATTTGATTTTGAGTTTAACGTCCCGTTTAGCAGCGAGGCTATATGAGACGTGGACCTACTGATTAACGTGGAATCCGAACCACATGAGCTCCCGCCGGGAATCGAACCCGGGTCTCCCACGCCATAGGCGATTATAAAAAGCAATTCGATGTTAGTAATGTTACATAGTTAAAAAGAAACTCTACTCGAACAAATTGTTTATATAAACGGTGTTCCGTAAAGAATGCAACTTCTGAAATGCCTGACATTTTTGTTATAGTAGGTTGGCCACACTGAATGTTACACGATTTCCCTCTGTTATCTTTGTAGTTAGTGGTCACGGAGCGCCGAATAGCGCATGATCGTCATCTGTTTTCTGGCAGGAATGGAGCGCGTCACGATGGAACAGCGTGTTGTCATATTGAAAACTTATTACAAATGTGGTGCATGTTGTCCATTTCTAAACGTACGAAAACAGATGACGATCATGCGCTATTCGGCGTTCCGTGACTCTAAGGCCTACCGCTCACTGGCAACATTTTGTCGGGCAACTATCTTGTTGCTCTGGCTAAATGCATTGATTCTTATGGGAGTCCGCTCACTGAGGCGACGGCGACAGAAAAGTTGCCGAGATGTCGCCAAGCAGGGCGACAGCAAGGCAACAGCTCGGCGATGGAACAGTTGCGCAACATCTAAAAATGTATTGAGTCTTATGGGAGTCCGCTCACTGAGGCGACGGCGACAGAAAAGTTGCCGAGATGTCGCCAAGCAGGGCGACAGCAAGGCAACAGCTCGGCGATGGAACAGTTGCGCAACATCTAAAAATGTATTGAGTCTTATGGGAGTCCGCTCACTGAGGCGACGGCGACAGAAAAGTTGCCGAGATGTCGCCAAGCAGGGCGACAGCAAGGCAACAGCTCGGCGATGGAACAGTTGCGCAACATCTAAAAATGTATTGAGTCTTATGGGAGTCCGCTCACTGAGGCGACGGCGACAGAAAAGTTGCCGAGATGTCGCCAAGCAGGGCGACATCAGGGCAACAGCTCGGCGATGGAACAGTTGCGCAACATCTAAAAATGTATTGAGTCTTATGGGAGTCCGCTCACTGAGGCGACGGCGACAGAAAAGTTGCCGAGATGTCGCCAAGCAGGGCGACAGCAAGGCAACAGCTCGGCGATGGAACAGTTGCGCAACATCTAAAAATGTATTGAGTCTTATGGGAGTCCGCTCACTGAGGCGACGGCGACAGAAAAGTTGCCGAGGTACCGCCAAGTAGAAAGGTAAAAAAAAGTTTTCTTCAAGTTTTTTCACGTAAGAGTTCGTTCCGTGTGTAGCGCGTGAAAAGAAGTGTTCGTAATAGAAAGTAGCACATTCTTTGATTAGTGACTAGCATGTCTTTAATTAGTGATAAAGACTATGAAAAAATAATTGAGGAAATAGAGAAACACCCAGCGTTAAAGAAGAAATATATATAAAGAAGAAATTATTGAAGGAAGTGTGTTTTGCTGTTGTAAGAAACTAGAATGAGCTTTCCATCCAAGAAAAAACAACACAGATAGGTACACTCATGTCCAAAATTATTGTCTATAAATATGTTTTTGTAGGAATCTAATTTGATAATGAATTCGTCCGGTATTTCTTATAATGTTAGTATGTGTATAATCAGCAAAGACATGTATGTGGAAAATTTCATGTCAAAAGAGTAAGAAAAATAAAACGAAAATAAAACTTTATTGTCCATTTAGCAACATTTTGTTTTACTCATTCTAATTTTCGTATTTATAATTCTTTTCCTATGAAATTTACCACAAATATACATTTCCCGATTATACACATAGTATCAGTATTAAAAGTACCCTCCAAAATCATTATCAAATTATATTCTTACAAGAAGACAGTTATAGATATGCGACAATCATTTTGGACATGAGCGTACATTAATCGATAATGAGATTTCCCACAACTAGAAAAATAGAGATAAAATTATCATTATCAATTTTCTTTCTATTTCAAATATAATAAAGAAAAAACTATACAATATAAAAGTAGTCGATTTTAAAACGTGAAGAATACGCAGGAAGAACGAAGAAAGCCAATTTTTATTTTATGGCTATATGTAGAACATCTGAGAGTACAGTTACGGTACAGTGTTGTCGGATTGCCGCTTTTGTTAGTTTCGTTCTGTTAGTTATTTCCAGCCGTTTTATATTTTCGTTATTCTTGTTATCTTTTGATTCGAATAAATGTTCCTGTTCGTATTAGGTTACATAATCCTGTTATTTATGCCACTCATTGTTGCTCAGGGACGTCATTTAGGGGGACAGGAGGGTGCAATTGCCCCCCAAGAGTTTGAGAAATACAGTATATAAGCCTATATAAATACTCTAATCTATTGTCTATTAATATACTAGTACAAAACGTGAAAGTCTCATGTCGGTAGTGCTCTTGTCCCCCTCAAACGAAGTTTGTCCCCTGTTGACGCTACCTTCCAAAATTTGATAGCATTGGAGTAATTAGGATAATTTGCTGGGGAGCCATTGCCCGCTACTTCTAAAAATTGCAAGCACATTAGAAGATCTTGTTATAATAATGTTATATATGTCGTCTGAGTCCATCCCCCGTCCTCATTGTTAATCTTTTCAAATTATTTAGTTCCGCATTGTTAGTTCTACTCATGACTTTTTTGAACTTATAGGCCTTTAACACGCTCGAAAACGTGTGCTCGCTAATTCCGAGTGTAAATTGGTTAAAAAAAAAAAAAAACTCATGCAAATAGTAAAGGTGCCCACGATAGGGTACATGTCTAATAGTCCTTTCGTACTAATTTGAGGACGCTTAATCCACCCAATTTTGAGATTATTTTTCTCGAGACCCGAGAGAGAGACATGTTAAGAAAATAGTTCTATTGGATTGAGCGTCTTGAAATTAGTAGAAAAAAAGGACTTTGAAATTTATCCAAGCAGGTCTTATTTCATTTATTTAAATTTATTTATTTAACTATTGGAATGGGCCATAGTTTTTTTAAATGCCCGAAACCAGCGATTATATGAACTGTTCTGGTTGCCGATTATGTAAATTGTGATATCAAATGCTCGGCAACTTTTCTGTTGCCGTCGCCAGTGAGCGAGGGTATGGCAACAAAACTGTTTTGTCTCCATAAAGTTGCTGACTGCAGGCGACAGCGACGAGATAGTTGCGCAACTGTTTTGTCGCCAGTGAGCGGTAGGCCTAACCGCACTGAAAACAAATGAAAATCGTGTAACGTTCAGTGTTGCCAATTTACTAGAACAGAAATAGCGAGTATTTCAAAAAGTGAGTTCTTTATGGGACACTCTACATTACTTGTAGCACTAGCACTAGAAGACGGTTAAAGATATTTCTTTGATGTGCTTCTGGATTCTGCATTTAACTGTCTAAATGTTAGTGATTTCTCCATTTTACCGTATTTATCGATGATATACAAATAATCAGACCAAAGGAGGTGGGCGGATAAGGGCCATTTTTCGCCCATCAGACAACTGGAAAACGAAGTGTCCGATTCCGACAAGTTTGCAATGTAGATGTATACTAGAAGATATGTTGCATATGTAAAGATAATAGATACGTGATAAAGAAAATAGTAAGTCATAGAAATAAGTGTCCAAAAAGAGTTCGTTTCAGCGTTTTGCGACATTTTGGTAATATTTGCTGTTTTTGATGGAGGCTTATAGGAAGAAGGAGTCGATGAACCAAAATAAATCTGACTCGTCATAATATAACGCTGTGTAACCTTTGATATGAGTACTAATTGATTTTGGTTCAGCGTGTCCTTCTACCTATTAGAGAACAAAATGTATTGCGCGAGAGTATAGAGCGATGACTACCGTTTATACGCTGTAATGTGCGAGTTCAACTGGAGACTCCAGCTCTGATGTTATTTACCGATTGTGACTGAAAATACATGCTCACCATGTCAATAAAATATATAAAGAAAGTGTATTGTTTGCGCGGATGTGTGTGTAGGGCAGTAAAAATAGAGACAGCACGTTATGGAGTATCGAGAAAGCGTGTCATTTCTGAAAGTGGTATGAGTAAAAGTGCGAGCAGGAAAACCAGTCGCAGAATGGCATGAATTTCTGCAATATATATATATATATATCGAAGAATCATACATACCACGCGTCAATGAAGTACCTATGGGAATTCATAGATACGCGAGATTGCAATACTAAGGGAAAGATGAAAAACAACGACCAACAATAACTACCTGATGTATCCGATCCAAGTTAATACATACCATACCCACAAACACCCCGACCCCCATATATACATAGCCAATCTTACAGGCTATATATGTCAATGTAAAGTAGGCGCACGGGTCGTCGGATGTTGTGCGCATTTTGCTTCCGTACTATGGTTTCTGGCTTACTGGCGCCACAATTCCACCGCAGTTAAGAAACCCCTAGAATATACTTATACACTACAAGATGCCGCCGGTGCAGGATGGTCCAGTGGCGATTCGGATGACGACAGCAAGTACGATGCCTAATCTGCAAACTAGCTACAAGTGTCTCCAGCTGTCTGATTATTATCTATGCTTGATTATTTCCGATGTAATATATTAATCTCATAGTCGTAGTAGACTTCATTCTTCTTATTCTTGCCGTTAGTGTTCTATTTACTATTGCTTTCTCGGATTACAATTCATGACATTAGTGTTTACGTTCCTTCATTAACACACGACTTACCTCTTTGTTTATTTTTTTTACCTCTCACTTATAGCGCTTTCCGTCAAAATATATTTGTTTTCTTATTTTTATGAGGTACACTATTGAAAACCATGCATTTCACATCTCGGGCCTGATGGGCGAAAAATGGCCCTTATCAGCCCACCTCCTTTTAATGTTGACCCTTCCCGTTGATTTCCTGACTAGCCGGTGGCAATAGCTAAATGGTCTCTCGGACGTTTGGATTTGGATCATGAGTCCCGGGGGGGGGGGGGGGGATAGTATTTGCGTTTTCAACTAGCTTCGAAATTTCTTTGTTCGTGTCCATGACGTACTGGGTTAAGTAGCAAAGCAATTACAGTTATGTAGAGGATCAAAGAGAGAAGTGTCCCGATTAGTGAGAATGTTAAAATCAGAAAATAGCATATATACTGGTAACTACCTAAACTATTGAGGTAATAAAAATGTGGAATCATTAAACAAATTTAAAAAGAATAGTAAACGATTTCAAAAAAGCAGAAAGTAAAAATATTAACTGATTTTAAAAGAAAAATTCTAGAAAGCAGAACGTAATTTTTATTATTACCTTTAATAAAAAAAGAAAAAAATGAAGTTGGTACAAAAGTCAAACAAATTAATGCTTATAAAATTACCATCGAAACTGTATATTTCATATTAGATATTAGTTGATTTGGGTTGGTACCTACTTGAATTTTTTCAAAGATTCCAGTTCATTCCAGTTCAGAAGAAACTCTCTTAATCCGTTTCTTTCAATAGTAGCCCGTAGGCTTATTCTTCAATTCTTATTTACAAGTAATAGATTTATTAGTAAGTTAAATAATCTATGGTCTATGGTAATATGTTGCCTCCTGTAATGCTTCAGATAAAATGTCAATTTTAATGGTGTCCCCCTGAGATCGGAACGTGTTAGTCTTTCCGCCTGGGTCAAGATCAGATAGCATCTGAGAAGCTGCTCGAGCTTGAAGAAACACTTGCTTGACAGGTATGAAGAAAAAGAAGAACGATGTTCCCCTGAGATCGGATTGAACCATTAAAATAATAATAGTGGCTAGTACGTGAGTGTTTGGTGCACGGGGCTCGATTTTCAGCTCCGTGTAGAATAACTTTGAAATTTGAATGCAGTACTCGGTTCAGATTTCACCTTAAACCTGTAGATCCACTTCTTATGAAACCTTGGTGCTGAAAGGAGACGCTGAACTCATACCAACCAAAATTTATTGTTGTAAATTTTACTTTCACAAAGTATATCTGGAAAAAATGCTGCTCTGGCTTTTACCATATCTCTCTTCTTTATTACAACACCAAGAAAACATAAGCACATCTTAAGGTTAGTTCACACATAAGAGTGCCACGCCCATGTCATTCTCCTGCTATGTTCGTCCGTGCCATTGCAATGACCATTCGCACCGTGCCATACCATACCGTGCCGTGCCGTGCCGCTACTACTTTCTGCACTATTTTCCTTGGTTTTGGTCAACTTCGTATCGCTTCGTGTTCACCGAAGAATGCCGAAAAAAAATCGCGGCCAAGTCACAACTGGATTGCTTTCTCTTCAATCATGTGTGAATTTAATTCACATCATGTGTGAATTTAAAAAAAAAAAGACAACCCAATGAATTTTCAATATGAACGTCTAAAAAAAAATTTGTGGCCACGGCATGGGAACGGCACACTATGTGCAAATTAACCTTTACTGCATAAACTTATTTTGTCGTTTAGTGCACAAGGAATTGAAGTCCAATTTTTGGTCTTTTTCGACATTTCATATTTAAAATCTCTACCTGAAGTTCTGTCCATTGCTTAAAAGATTCATGCCCAAATATTATAAATAATTGTTATAAAGTAAAACACAGTCTTCACTTTCCCATGTTCAAGTGGAAGGTTTATGTATCTGTTTCTCATAACTTCGGTAATTGGACTTGAATCCCTTGTGCTCTCAACTATCCAATTCGTTAAATGTCTATTCCGTTTACCGCAAAGAACGCGAGCAATAAGCCATTACATGTCAACGTTGGAGTCCAAAAAAAAAAAAAAAAAAAAAAAAGTTGAAATGCACTATCTCTTGATGCGCTTGAAATAGGCTGCAGGTTTACTGCTAAAATCATCGAGTACAAAGATTTTTACTGAATCGTTTTTATTCTTTGCATAGGAGGAACCTTTTTGGTGCTCCCTTAAAGAAAATTTTTGATGATCGCATCAACACACAACGCATCGGTCATCTTGAAAGTCATTATTTTTTTTTTTTTTTTTTTTAGCGTGTTAAGACTGTTACTTCTTTCAACATCTGTCAAAGCCACCAGAACAGAACCACGTAAGATGACAAATCAGATACAAGACAAAGCTAATCATCAGACGTCGCCCATCCACAACACAGACAGACAGACTCTGCCATTCAATCATTGTCAAATAGCGAGCTTGAAAACACATCAAGTGTAATCGAAGCAAACGTCAAGTGTGAACTACGTTGATGTAATTCGATTTCTCTAGACAGAAGGACATACAATCGCAATTCATCGTCAAATGAGCAAGGAATACGGCGAGAACTTTATAAATAATTGCTGTGTGCACAAGTATTGCAGAGAGTTCAAAGAATGAACTACCGACGTGCACGAGGAGAGTAGCCGAGGGTGAAAATCTCTGGCGGCAGCCGACCTTAATAAACGCCTCAATCGTGCTTTGCAAAAGGCGTAAATTATGATTTCTGAACTGTTTGTTTGATTTGGGAATTTCAGGAAACTCAGCTGCTGCCTGGAGGAATCGAATTACGTCAACGTAGTTTACACTTGACTTTTGTTTCGATAACATTCGATGTGTTTTCACGCTCGATACTCGACAATGATTGAATGGCAGAGTCTGTCTATTGCTGTGAGGGATGAGCGACGTCCAGTAACTAGCCTTGTCTTATCTAATGTAACGGAATTCGATCAAGGGATCCAACTAGCTTTAATCGTTTTGGGAATCAGTAATCTAACTACCGAGGGCCAAGCAGCCTTCTGTATTTTCAAATTGGAGTTCATCGCGTGGATGGTTATTAACATCGGCCATTAGATGGCCGGATGTCATCTGCAGACAGATATACTTCAACACCAAGGAAATACGTTTACTTCATACTTATTATTTTGCTGTCTACAAGGAAATCCTTGTGCTTATAAAGCTTCTCTAGTCAAACTGTGGTAGCAGTTTCCGTACCTTTATTCCTGTTTTCACCTTCCGCTTTGCTCTGCCAAGCCTCACATGTTCCGCCTTTAAGTTTATTTATGTTCAGATCATGCGTTTTCTCAATGAATTTGTATCTTACTGGCCCTCACAGTCACGTGTCATCACCGAGACAGTGTCCGCTACGTTCGTTTGCCTGCCTCATGACGCAGCAACAAGGAAATATTTGTTATTGTAAGTAAGTACTTTGACTCACTTCGTCTCCCTGGATTTGGGAATGTAACAGAAACCGCTTAGTGTTTGATCAGCTGTAAGAAACCTATTGACTTTGTCTGTGTCAATTCGGAGTGATTTACCACCATTATGTGATGTAGGTCCACGTGTGGATGTTTCTTAAGTTTTTACGCTCATGATATCAGAGGGACAGTAGGATCAAAAGCAATTGAGGGAGCACGAGCTTGGTCATTTGGCGTTGGTCATTCGTGATTTCCGACTTTCTGTCATTCTGTGACTTTACGTCGTTCAATGCCATGGTCGATTGACGGTAAGTCTTTTCCAATGTAACATTAGGAGACGTCCGCTCTTCCAGACTCCAGGACTTTGGGAAAACGCACATCATCACTTACCAGAGATTGAGGAACATGGAACAAGATTTACTTCAGTATGCAAGTTACTTTGCAAGCTCTACCACCTTGTTCTACTGAATTCCCATTGCTATCATTTGTCTATTATTTAAAACGTGCATTTCATTTAAAATTATATTTCTCAATGTTATGCCGCACCTCCGTGGTACCTCTCTCCTATAGGTACCCGCTCTTCTTGTACTCTTTCACTACATTTCGTCACCTCATGGGGTTATATTCTGGTGCCTTAAGAGCCTGCCTTACTAAAAATAATACAAAATTTACCATTTTTATTTTGCTTGTTTATTCATAAGTGAAAGGAGATAATGATATGCAACTTACCACAATCATAGATAATGTTGTTCTACAACAGAAAATATGAACGTAAAGAATTTTCAGTGTTTCCATCCATGGAAATTACAGTGTTGCCAGAATAACAATTTCCCTAAAATCTAAGTTAAGGCAGCGACTAGAGAAACAATTTCAACTGCACTTGGTTACGTATTGTGTTGTTTTTGTTTGCTGTGAACTACTTTTTAAATAGCATCATTATTTAGTTTTAATAACCGTATTTTAAAACTATTTTGTTTATTATAAACTAAATACAACTATTATTTAAAAAGTAGTTCACAGGAAACCAAAACAACATGATACGTAATCAAATGCAGCTGAGTTCCTTCCTCTAGTCCCTGCCTTAACTTAGATTGTAGGAAAATTGTAATTCTGGCAACACTGTAATTTCTATGGATGAAAACACTGAAAATTCTTCAGGTTCATATTTTCTGATGTAGTACAACATTATGCATGATTGTGGTAAGTTTCATTTTATTATGCCCTTTCACTTATGAATAAACAAGCAAAAGAAAAATTGTAAATTTTGTGTTATTTTTAGTAAGGCAGGCTCTTAACGGAAGTTGACAAAAATAGCCTTCATATAATTACTAGTAATTTGATTTTGTTCATAATTGTTTGTAAAGATATGCAGGATAAAAGGAAAGATACACTGAAGTCGCGAAAATTTACATCCTCGTATGTCGTTTAATGTTATTTTGAGGTCTGTCTTGGATATTGTACTCAAAATTGGAAGAGAGGATAGGCTGCAAGATTATGAAAGAAATGAAGATTCATTCGAATTTATTATTGTAAGTTCGTCGGTTGCGTGACATGGTAGCATAGCATTCCTGTTTGTAAAAAGAATGAAATGAAATCTTTGAATTTTACGTTCCACTGCTATACTGGCTACGCTAAAAAGAGACGATGATGATGAGAAACGGATGAAATGCTGAAATGAAAAAAGTGGGAGGAACAGGAGAACACCAAGAATTTGTCCATCACAAAGCTCACTGGGCGCGAGCTGGGATCGAACTAAGAACCTCATGCACCAAAGGTGAACTCTCTATCACTGAGTCATCGCTGCCCTTTTGTTGAAAGAGGTCCAAGCTTTATGGCGGGAGGCGTCCAATACTATAAATCACTGCGTCTACGTAGTATTGAACGGGTATTATTCTGCATTCAAAGAGAAGACAGGAAATTGTAAAATACTTCCATCTATATTTTCAGAAAATAAAAAAAATAATAGAACGAGCCTAGATTGTTTTTATAAGAGAAAAAGTATAAGTGAAGTATAAGACCAAATTTTCATTCTACATCAATTATTCTGTTAAAGAAGTACAGTCTTATTGAGAAAATGTACAAATGTATGTTGAGTTAGGAAGTTTTTGAGGAGTTCGGACCCGGTGGACTCATTTCCCCGTGAGTGTACCCTCTGACTTCATCTAATTTCAGAAGCTTTGTAAATTCACAAAATAATATTTCTAGGTTATTGCGAACAATTCATCCTAGCAAACCTAGACCCTGACAGTGATGCAAATTGCATAACATCCCAAGTCCAATCTTTTTCTTCGTATTTTGCGTTTTGTGTGTGTATAAGTGTGTGTGTGTGTTAACATCTATGTTTTAAAGGCTATTTACTTGCATAATACGTAAATCAAAATCAAAATCTTGTTTTAAAACATACAAAATAATTTCAGCTAAACAGAACAGCATGCCAAGTATAATCTTCTTGTCTTTCTTCTAAGTACTCAGATGGACTTGGAATGATCTGCAATTCAGGTCTTCAATTCTTTTGCAGCGTACATTGAAGACAGTTCATGGCAGAGATTAATGTTATAAAAAATGTAAATCGAACACACTTTATTCACAGTTTATCTAGGAAAATTAAAAATAAATTGTGGAAATCTATCTAGTGCAAGCAACATTGTTGCCCTAAGATATCGTGTGAATTTAAACTGATTTTTTTTTTCGAACACTGTTCTGAATTGCCTTTTGCTTGATTTGTCTAATCCTTAATTGCAAGTTTTTCCTCGGTGCAGAGCTGGGCATATTGCTTCTTTTGTAAGTTATTCACAGAAGTCATGGTGTAGAATTCATTCACAATTTCTAGGTTATTTACAGAATTAAAGCACACACAATGCAAGTAAATAAAAACAAAACAGCTTATTCAAAAAATACAAAAGATTTGTATGAATTGAGAATGTCACATGTACAGCAACACACACACGTGCGTAAAAGAAAATTTACATTACAAATCATCCGTCTTGGTTGTAAGCAATGTACGATGGACACTATGCTTCCACATGAGGCGAAACAGTGTTTATCAATGACATACGTTTTGAAAAGCAAACTTTGAAACCCGCCGGATGTAGGATCAGCATGTAACAGAAGCCGAAAGTCAAAGAACGTCAAAACAAACAGCATTGCCAGTTCTACATACAGAAATGTTTGCTGGGAGGGGTCCAGAGTATTTGAGGGAGGTCCAATACGTCTACGTAATATGGAACCTGTCTTATACTGCACCCGAAAAGACGATAAGTAATTCTTAATTACTGTCACCTATATTTTTTAGAAAAATGATAGAACGATTATTTTTATAAGAAAAGAAAGAGTACATGATGAGTCGTAAAATAAAATATTTAGCCTACATCAATCGTTTCTCTGTTAAACAACTATAGTTCGTTATGAAAGTCTTCAAATTTTAGTTGAGTTTCGAAATTTTTGGGAGGTCCGGACCCAGTGGGCTCCTCGTGGCTGCGCTCCTGTGCATTGTTAACTAGTCCCAAATTTAATGTGGCGTCTCCCATCATACAGTTTTACGTGGGAAGTTATCAAGAGTATAAAATACTTTTTTATATATAGAAGAAATATGTATAGCCTATACTAAAATACTGTCCACAGAGATTCTATATATTGACTTATTAATATTTGGTTCACAAATTACTGTAGAAGAAGCCTTCATTGTCTATATAAGTTAAGGATTAACTAGTACATGCGTGTTTACTTTCTTTTGTTTTCTGCTCTACTACATATTTTTTTTTTATTTTGTAATTCTCCAATCACTTTTATTTAATTGTCATTATATTGGTTTGCTTCAGCATAGTCCAGTGATTTAAAAATATGAATGCATAAAAATAAATTTCATTTGTTAACTGGTAGTGAAATAAAATTCAGAAATCTTATTTAGTGCGAAAAACCTTCTCGTGCACTGGAAACCGTGCCGACCAGAGCCTGTAATTTGTGAGAAAGGAGAAAAGAAAAACGAAATGAAATCTTTAAGTTTAACGTCCCACAGTTACGCCGGTTAGGCTAAAGGAGACGGAAAGGAGAAAAAGAGATTTAGCATTCCCTCCAATGTACGTGTTGTAAAAATCTGATCTTTGAATGCTCGCTGCAACGCAATATAAATTAGAGACTCTGTGACGGATTGTTCTTATCTTTTTAAAACGGATTAAAGAATTTTGCGGTTGTTATTTAAAGTATGTATGGGAGTATTAGAAAGTATTTTTTCCTGTTTTTTACTACTTTTTTTTCTTGAAATATTTTGGTCGTTGCGCATAGCTGCAACACTAACACTGCTTTTCTCATTCTGAGAATTTTAAACCCGGTTGCCGTATTACTGCGCCATGACAGGCATAAAAAATATACGACTAGATTCACTTCCAAAATATAGGCTAGTTGCATCGAGGTACACAAGTAAACTAAGAACTTAAATAAATTGCAGAGCAGGCACGTAGTTACGGAGTGGCCAGAATTAGTTAGCGATCTCTGTGGCCAGCTTTACCCTCCACGCCCACTCCTGAAACTTTTACTTGCTTGTTCGAAATGTATATTCGAAAAATAACTAGTTAAGAATATACGACAAAAAAGGATATACAGTTTTGCCACAAACTCCATGAACAATAAATAAATAAATAAATAAATAAATAAATGGTTTTGTGTTGTTCCTTCCTGTCGGTCACTGTCCATTCAGTATTAATTTCTGCTTCCTCTAAGAAATTGGAGTGGCTACAGGCCTGAATGTCAACATAGAGTTTACAAATCGAATGGGCAGTCCGGATTCTTGGAGAACGCCACATCGGAGATAATTCGAGTTTTATCGCTGGAAACTACGAAAATATAGCTTGCCTAATATGTGTGTTTCTTCCGTTAGCTTTAAGCTATAAATGATTGACTATTACCGATCTGACTTCTGTTAAGAGCCGCCACTGGGAATAAGAAACCTAAAGTTATGTGTCGAATCCAAAATCTGATTACTCATATGGTAGTTGAGCGTGCACGGTGGTTTACTGATGCGTGGGGGTCCTTGGTTCAATCTCCGGTCAAGTAAGTTCATGATGGACAACATTGTATCCGAGGGTTTTCTCGGGCTACACTCATTTGGCGTCGTCCACATATTACGTAACGTTATTTTTGGCCCATTTTTACCCCCTCCCTCTTCGTTGTCACACTTCGTAACGCAACGCAGAATCCCTCTCCCCTTTTGTTACGTAACACTTTTTGATTTTGGTTTTTCATCAATTTTGCTTATTTTGGGGGGTTATTACAATAAAAATACTATTTTTGGGTAGAACATTTTATTACAAAATAGTTGTATTTTGAATATATTTGTAATGATTTTTCGTCAACAAATCAAAGTATTAGAAAATGGTAGTACCGTTTTAATATTTTAACCCCATAAGTTTTTTTTTTAATTAACCAGTCTTAATTCTACGAAACTGCATACTGCTGTTTTCCCAAGAAGACCGCATCCATTCCTTTAGGTCATCGATGATTGGCAAATTGGAAATACTGTCTAGGGATGCGCACGAGAGAGTCGAGACACAACTCTTCCAATAGAGAAGAATACATTTTTCGAGTCGAGACATCACTTTTACAGCACATTTTCGAGACGAGACAGCCTCAAATCTTGTCTCGTGCGCATCCCTAATACTCTCTAAAGATGCAGGTGAAACAGGATCTAAAAGAACCGACATCGACCACTTTTTCCGGGATTCAGGATGCTTTGTATATTTGAAGTTCGCCAGTGTCGACGATGCAAAGAAGTTCTCTTCCTCGTCCATCACATATTCAAAGTAGCTGCACACGTGAACGAGTAGAGACATCTCGTTTGTGAACAAGCTCTCGACCACCTTCTTTGGACTTCAGTTTACCACTTTTCAAATTCTTCTTGTCCTAAATCAACGCCAGAATGCGAATCAACTTGAGTTCTCCAGAAATATTCAAACATCAAAACATTCAATACGAGATGAATATTCAACGAATTACGTTTTTAATATTTTAATTTGCTCTGCAATTTGTGGATCGTTTTGTAGCGGAAAATATTATTTCACGAAAAAGAGTTTCTTCTGTTTCACATGTGAAACCTCTTAGAAGAATAGAGTGGACATGGTTCAAATCAAAAGTTTTAAATAATATCTCCAGAAATAGCGGTATCGAATCCGCTCTACATGAATCAATATATATATATATATATATGCTATATATTCGCAATTTCCCAAAGCCATAGAAATATTTATTTATATATATATAAAAGAAAAGAATGAATAAAGTTATTTGTTTTTATAGATTGCATATAAACATGAGAATAAAATAAAAATTAAAGCAAGAAAACATGCGCTACGTAATGAAAATGTAAACCACCTGTTCCCTCTTTGTCAAACTTTGTAAAGCAAGAGTGAACTCCCTTCTCTCTTCGCATCGTTACGTAATATGAGGACGACCCCTTTCCTCAAACATACTCATTCCACCAATTCTTCCATCATCATTCATTTGCCTTAGTTATCCATCTCCCTTAGCCTAATGGAAGTTAAATTGAAAGATTAGATTATTACTGAGATATTCTTTTAAGTTATAGACAATTTCCCAGTTAATAAATTAATTTCTGTCTTCCTGTGGCACAGTCAACTTTCCTGCTTAAAGACAGGTTCAATTTTCAATTGTATCGCTTGTGGTTCATACATCAAACAAGATTAAGTGCCCGCGATTTTCAGCCCATTGATTTATATAGAGAAATGTACTCCTCTTTTCTTCAAATGTACTAATTTGACTTACGTAGAATTCTAGTTTGAGAAACGCATTACTTAGTACATCAAGAGTAATTATAAGCGCAATACTACCAAAACTTAGGTACTTTCTATCGATGGAAAGAGTGAAACTAACTTCCACCATTGTATCCCGGTATGAAAGATTTACCTCACAACAAAATAAATCTATTTCAAATAACAAAAATAAATAAATATTTTTTTTCTAAATAGAAAAACTACATGGCCAGAATTAAACCGATTAGACCGATACCTCAAATCACCTAATAAGACGAGTCCCGCACTAGAGTATAATCTAGTCTCGGTTGTCAGATACAAACAAAAATACGTGTACAGCACATTGCAATATAAAAAATTATACTTTTTTCCCCAATCTTAATGACTGTTATCTGAAGGAACAAATTTTTCCAAGCTGAAACTGATTAAAACTTAGTTGAGATCATCAATTCTGCAAAAAAAATTGGGTAAAATTATTCATTGACTTTGAAACTAGCAGAAGTTTGTTCTCGGGGAAAATTCTAAAATAAAATAAAAAAGGATTTTGCAGAGAAATGAAACAACAAAATGTAACTTTAATAAAAAGGAATAACAATATGATTAATTCATAGTTTATAAATTTTAACTGTTTTTTAGAAGCTTTCAGAAGTGCACTTGAAGTTTCGCGTTTTCTGGAAAGCCATATATATATATATATATATATATATATATATATATATATATATATATAAGGTGGTCCTTAATTTTTGATTTCCTAATTTCTTTGGACTCACCCCCTAAAATGGTTCCATATGGGACTAAATTAAGGAAGGAGAAAAATTAGCTTCATTGAATAATATTAAATGGCGACCTAAAATTTTGAATCCGATTACAGCACATAATATATGGGAAAAATCTGGAATAAAATCTTGTGATTTAGAAACGGCTTAAGGGAACGCAAAAATACCCTGGATAATGGAATTAGAGGAAGAAACACACCTAATGTTGTATAGTATTGTCACAGCGGCCATCTTGAAGTCCGCCATCTTGGATTCAGATCAAAATTTTCAAATAGGAAGAGGGTCATGTGACACATCGTTTTGAGGTAGCGTTTCACCAGAAATACAAATCTGGCACTATTTTAAAGATAGCCTTAGTCGTCTAAGAATTATTACACATGAAAATATTTCTCTTTTTCACAAGTAATAACTCTTACACAACTAAATGTAAAGACATGAGTTTGGCTCGAAAAGAACAAGATGGATATGCGCATCTTCATTAGAAAGAGGAACGCAAAAGAAAAATGCACTTCTGAAAATGATTTGTATGAATTTTATACCAAAATACACGGAGGTAAGCATTTCAAGAAATGAAGAGGAAAACCCAGTAGAGTATGTAAGATAAAATGTAAATATGTGCCTGTGTGCGCCCGGACCCTGCAAGAGATGCAAAAGGGGAAAAACTAATTTTAAAATTCCAAGACAGGTTGCTGCTCTTGATCGATACAAGTCCACTGATAGAACGAGAATACATATTCTGACAGCGACGGCAGAAACATTAGGCCATAATGTAAAGGAACTAGTAATAAATATGCATCGATGCTGAGAGAAAATCCGTAGCGAAGTTGCATAAGACCACAAAAACAATTTCGGAGTGCATCAAGTGCGTTAGTTGTGCAATGAGACGGAAAACTACTGCCGAATTTGACTGGTAGAGAGACTATCGACGGGTTATCAATATTTATTACAGGAGATGCTCATGAGAGGCTAATTGTTGTTCTCAGTTTTGTCATCATGAAGAGGAGAACGAACATATTATTTCTACTACAGTTCATTAGCTTGAAGAATGGAACTTGGTAAAGTTCGTGCAGGCAGTTTGTTGTCACACTATTTCCTGCAATATGTGTCATGTGAACGGTGCTTTCATTCTGCTAGAGCAGATGCTCCTAAATGATCTTCTATACCTTCCTTGTAGACACTACATTTATGAATTGGTTTTAAAATGTGTATTTGACAAGTGTTGTGTTTCGTTTGCATATGGACCGGACGTTCCCCTATTTAAGCATTTTCAAAACGATTGGTCTAAAATGCATTGTACTAACTTTATTCCAGAATTGATGATGATAATGACGTAAGAAATAACATTTCAGATGTAAGAAATGAAGTATTGAATTTTGCTATCAAACTTGTAGAAGCAGAACACCGCAGAGAAGATTACAGTAAATTTTTAGAACTGACATTCTTGGATGGCATACCTCCTCGAAGAGTTTTCTTTCGTTTGCCTGGAGCAATTCACCATGCAAGGTAGATGGGAAAAGCAATATACTGTTTAAAAATATTTCTCTTTCGCCAACATTTTCGTTTAACGAAGCAAATAGAAACGGGTCTTCGGAGAGCATGAATTTTTCTGATACGACTATATGTCCAAGCTTGATTTAAATGTGATCAAGTATCCCATTCACCATTACAAGACCTGCAATTTTTGAAAGCTTTGTACAGTTATAGGCAAATAGATAATGAATTATCTGAAGCAAATAGATAATGAATTATTCTAAAATTTTCTCGGCATCTCTGGAACTTGAAGGAGGAATACGTAGCATTGGAGTTTTTTGATGATGAAGTTAATATAGTGGAAAAACAAAAATTGGTTGAAAGAATTAAAACTGTAAGGAGAGACCGTGAAACAGCAAAGAGGCTTGACGCAAGGATAATTAAAAATTCTTGCGAAAAGAGAAATCAGTGATTTTGATACAACAAACAATTTTTTCTCGTGAGATTTAAAATACCCAAAGGGTTTCTTGAGTGTGATCCGATTTCATGGTCAGATAACAATGACTATCTTCAAGGAAAGACAATAGTTAAATTCATCTCCGTAATAAACGATGCAGCAGAAAGGGGTGTGAAACTAACAGAAGATTACAACATCGTTTTCACGAAAAATGAGTATCAGATAAAGTTTATTTTGCACATAGTGAATTCTCATAGATAATCTTTTCCTAGATGTGACAAAAGTGAACTGTGTAGTATATAAGATTGAAAACCTATTGAAAACTTACCCCAAAGCTACAGTACTACATAAATAAGGGATATTTCAATTTCTTCCATATGTTATATTTTTTCTTTTTCTTCATAATGGTCTATGAATCATCGATTCCTCCCTGTTTCGCCTTTTCCTGTTTCGCCTTACATCCTTAAGCCATATTAGAAAACATGTTGATAAGCATCTTATCTTAAGGCGAAACAGGAATTCCTGTTTCGCCTTAATGTATGATGCAACACGAAGCAAAATTTCTCAAAGGGGAATTTTCTGCTCACATTGGGAATTTCTACAAACGAAGAAACGCAAACTAGAAGATACTCAGTATATTTTCAGAATGACATATATAAATAAATCTAATTTACACTGCACATTATTATCACAAATGTCCAAACACCTGAAAGCTTATGATTCTAAATGAACATAATGTGAGATTGCATTCACATATGATATGGTATCAATTTCACCTTCTTGTCTTGTCTTTAATACTTGAATCTTCCTATTCAAACGCTTCCATTTAAGCTTCTTCTTCGCAACAATTCCCAACTTCAAGTAGACGCATTTGCGACTCATTGTTACGTTGTTCTTGTTTCAGAAGGTTTACGAAAGAAAATATGTCCAGATGGTCCCTTGACGCAGCCCTCTGCAGCTTGGAGTGCCATCCTTCTGCATGGTTTGTTGTCCGTTCCTCGTCATTATCGAAGTGGTTCCATAATATGCTGCAAAAATAAAAACGGACATAAATAGGGAAATACAATAAAATGAATGAAAATAATAAAGTCCTGTTTTATTCTACTCTGCACCAAAAATCAATTGGTAGATCAAGAAATTTCTAAAGTGTTATTCAAGCGTGTTATACTCCGTAAGAAAATCTAAAGATTCAGCAAATAACAATTAAGTATAACCATAAATATAATCAAAAAGCATATAACTACTTCTTCATATACAATTCAAATGAACAATAGGTGACAAAATAACTAAAATCTAATTAAAATCAACTAGAAGAACTTAAATACTTGCACTTACGGCGGGAAGAGAGCATTATTATCATCTAACCAAGTGTCCACCAGGTAATCGAGAAACTCTTGTTCCTTTGGAAGGTTCATAGCATCCTCTTGTAGTTGCAGAAACACAAAGTCTGAGAAATTGACACTAGTGGTAGCGCTTCTGCTTTTCGAATCCATTTCCTCAGCTCAGAATTCTCCCGATACACGGTCGATAAACCCAAAGTTTGTACTTTCCTCCACAAAGCTTGAGCAAAATGGAAGAAACAGCCTCTGATGGTTGCATTGGGAAACACACAAGTTGCTGCATTAATTGCAGCTCTTTCGAAATCTATCGCTATTTCATCTGGCTTTAGCTGTAAAGCATTCTTCTGAGCTTGCTCCTTCAGGATTTGCAATAGTCTAACATAAACAGCCTCATCTTTACTGGGAAGCAAACAGAATATAAGCGGGAACGACTGTCAAAGATGTTTTCCATGTAAAGTATACAGTTGAGAAAACAGCCTAGGAACGATCTTGAATGTCCCGTCCATTGTTATTTCATCACAGCTACACAACATCTCAAGGTTCTCCACTGTACCAAACACCTGCAATGCAAACAAGGCATTCAACTTACTACAATTCTCTTAATATCACGTAAGATAATGTAATTCAGTACTCAAACAGTTAAGAGCCTTCCTACCAACGAAATAGAATAAACTTTTCATAATCAAATAAACAGCATCTAAATTATTTTAAATATTTAAACAATGTTTTAATTTAAATTTAAATTTAAAAAAAAGCATTCAAATGGCTGCAACATTTTACAAATTATTTTTCTTGTTGAATTAGTCTCTGAATTAAAAAAAAGAATGCTGTAATTTGATTAAAGCTTAAAATTATACTGAAGGGTGTTCTTTAAATTTTAAATGTCGCATACCTCAGAAAGAGTACTCCATTATTAACAAGTTAGCAATAATGTAATATCTCTCCAGCACATATTACTTCTTCAAGCTCTTGTATTTCAGTTGAATGCTTACCAAAATACGATTGTATCCAAATCCCTCATCATCCATTAGAAATTGCCTTCCATCCACAGTCTTGCTCCAAACTCCTTCCAAATTTACTTCGCTCATTGTTTGCGGCAATGCTGGACGAGCTGAAGCCCTCATGTTGCACAGAGCAGTCTTTACACCATCAAAAGTTGGGAAAACAGAAGCAGTATCTATGTCCAAATTTCCCTGAGCAAGTTCTTCTCTGTAACGCAAAGTTAATAAATATATAAATCAGATAAAATACAATCATTTGTATAATATAAATTAAGAAGCGGTTTGTATACGTTAAAAAGAACCACAAGCGTTGTCAGCTTTTAAATATTAGATAGGGCATGCTTCATTTCACATGCACAAGTTTTTTGTTGTTTTTTTAAATCGCACACTATGGTTTGATTCGATTCAATTTGATAAAAGAAAATTAATTATTTGTTGTAACTCATGCAGTAAAAAGAAAATAATTCATAAGCATGCAAGAGCAAGTGCACAGGGGTGAACCCAGAAGGGTTGGGCGATATTTCTCCTAGACCCCCCCAAATAGAAAAAAGGCGTTCAAAATATTTGATGATAATACGAGGAAAAACAACACTCTAAGAAAACGATATGGTCTGAAATTAAAGGGTACGGAACACAGCACTAAACTTTCTCGCTACAATTTCTTAAAGTACATCGTGTTAGGCTGAATATATTAAACATTTATTTGGGAAATAAGAATAAAATAATGTATTTGTGGATAACTTCATTTGAAGAAAATTTAGTCCGGAAGTAAACAAACCCCTTAGGGAGTATATTTTCAATGTGAGTAACTTATGCCATATGTTAGAGTAATTTATCAAATAATAGTTTATGAAATGTGGACAAAATCGCCTGAGTCGTTTTTGAGAAAGATCGTCAAAACCAGTAGTAATATCTCTGCCCTACCGGTAAAATACCATGTTGACACTTTTAGACGTGACATAGAAAATTATTGGTGGGACATGTCCCACCCGCCCCCTCTAACGACACTCATGAATAGAATGTGTACTGCAATTATTCCATTTTTCATACAATTAATATATAAAAATAACAGAACATACCTATATATTTTTGTGATGGGTGTTATTGGTTCCTCAGCAGACCTTTTCTTCATCTTGTCCACTATTGTCCTCGCATCGATATGTGCAGTTTGAGGTTCATGATTATGCATACCAGACACAGATTCCACTTCATCTTCAAGTAACACTACAGTGGCTTTACAACCCTCGTTGCATTTCCAGTAAGTCTTCGTGTTTCGTTTATAGTTAATGCGATACAAATAATTATTGTAAGAGAGGAGCTTTCCACCCCGTTTACTGTTTACAAATGACACAGACATAACGTCATCTATCAGTCGTCAGACTCCTAATAACCACTACTAGACACTGTGAAAGTCAAGAAGAAACTAAGAAAAATTGACATATAGGCCGTATTATAATAGATCTCTGTTGAAACTAATTTCGATAAATGATTGGCTTTTCATTCTGATAGGACCAATCAGAATCCGCCTCTTGTAATTTTACGAAGTGTACATTTTAATGATAGTTTCGTGAAGTAAACTCCCTCCATCTGATTGTTTATGTTCCTAGTAATATTCTCTCCTGAAACTAATCTCGTTAATTGATTGGCTTCCACATACTGGCTGAACCAATCACAGCCTCCATACTGTTACTTTAAGAAAATGAACATTTTAATAAGACACACTAAATATGTATATTGTACAGACTCATTATAGTAACAAAAATTTATAATGAATTTTTATGTATGGGCAATGCCCATAAAATAGTTTCAACTTTTTTCTTTTCCTTTGTATTTTAAGGTATTTTTTATTGTTATTAGTGTTGTAAAATTTCCGGAAATGTTGAACCCATTGGTAAAAAAACTTTTTTTCGGTTTCTTTCCTAAAAAATTGAAAAAATTGGGAAAATAACAAATATCTTTGTATTAGGTTAATTTTACTAGTAATAGAACATATTTTTGTTCCTCAAATACGTAAAAGTGTAAGTTGAGAAACTTCAATATTGCGAATATTTAAAAACGAAGCAAACGAAAATAAAACTGTTATAACTATTGTTAAAAATTAATAGTCTGCACGCATTTCCTTTATATGCTTTATAGTTGTTTATTCGTGGTCGTGCATTAATTACAGGACCTTAACAACTGCATATACATATAACATTATGAAGCTTTTCTGTTGCAGCAAATGGGGCTCTTGAATGAAACTGAGTTCTTAATGTGCTCTTTGATCTTTTGAAATTTTGTTAATTTTAACCAAATTACTTCTTAAAAACATAGCAGTAGGCAAATTTCACTAATACTCAAGCGTTAAAACATACAACTACTATTATTTAATATTCTCTTATATACTTTTATATAAACTTTATACACAAAATTTTGTATTATAACAAATACGTGTTTTCAAGTGACAAATTATATAAAAATGAAAGTGACTATATTTGTAACTTAACAACTTTTGAACCACCAGACCGATCTCGATAAAATTTTCAACATAGATGGGGTTCGGGCCTAAGATAGTTTTTATCATTTCCCTTTGAAGTTGCAACTTGGAGGTAGGAAGGGTGATATATATTGAAAATGACCGATATTAGTGTCGAATCCATAGTTTTGATTAGTGTCGAATCCATAGTTTGGATTTTGTACTGCACTCGGTGAAGTTCAGCTGTGTTTGATTTTTCATGTTCTAAGCAACATTCTTCCTTGAAACTAATCCCGCTGAATCAATAGCTGCAGCTTCCTATACTGTGTAGACCAATCATAACTCGCCTTTTGTAACTTTAAGAACATTTTCGTTTTAATAATAATTTTGTTGAATGAATTATCCCCTTAATAATACCCTTATTATATGAAATTTCCCTTCAAATTGTAAAGCGAAACACGAAAAGGCAAAACAGGATTCCTGTTAGCCTTAAATCAAAGTTTGATCTTGTTATGTTGGAAAAGATGCCAGGGGGCAGAAAAAGCTGAAAAACTTGTGTAAGGCAAAACAGGAAAAGGCGAAACAGGAAGACACCGAATCATCTTGATGGAAAAACTTATTGGTAGTTCATAGGGAAACAAAGATTTAACTTTTTCTAGCAGTTTGTTTCCATTTTATGTAAAATATTTCCAAAATTCTTACAAATCTGTAGTCCATAACTACAATAAAATAACATTACATCGAAGCATTTCGTTTGTCACACGTAGTAACTCTTACAAGATTATTGGTAGCTTGAAAATAATACAAGATTTCTGCTTCTGGGAAAACGCCACCTCAAAATGATATGTAACATCACCCTCTTCCTATTTGAAAATTTTGACCTAAATTCAAGATGGCGGACTTCAAGATGGCCGCCATAATAATGCTATACAAAATTAGGTTGGTCATTTTCTCTAGTTCCATTATCCAAGATATCTTTCCATTCCCTTAAGCCGTTTGTAAATTACAAGAGTTTATTCCAGCTTTTCCCCATATACTATGTATTGTAAAGGCATTCAAAATTTTAGGTCGTTTGGGGCACCATTTAAAATTATTCAACGGATCTAATTTTTCTCCTGGCTTAATTTTGTCCCATATGGAACCATTTTAGGGGGTGAGTCTAAAGAAGTTCCTAAATTTATTTTTGCCCATATAAATAAGGACCACCCTAATATATATATATATATATATCGATAAATTAGGGTATTAGGGTTGCCATATTGCCCGATTTTAGGGGGTACCACCCGATTTTCAGGTCCTATATTCGTCTCCCGCTTAATCATCTTTTAATCACGAAAAACTACCCGCATTTTTGGATT
This sequence comes from Thermobia domestica, assembly GCF_964235325.1. NCBI lineage: Eukaryota > Metazoa > Arthropoda > Insecta > Zygentoma > Lepismatidae > Thermobia > Thermobia domestica. The sequence continues at coordinate 329,161,779 of NC_137454.1, read as the reverse complement.
AGAGAAAAATCTAAGAAGACTTTGTTGATAAAGTGTTGTTATTTTCAACGTAAACCGCTACATTTCTCTGTCAATCTCAATCGCGATTGAGTTAAATTTGGACTAGCACTCAAACTCAGGCTGTGAGCTATTTGTCCAGTTCGTGTGTGCAGAACTGTTTGCTAGTAAGAGATTTGCTCTAATGCACGGTGGTTTTCTTTCTGTAGTTCGTGTGTTTTTAAAGTAATGTACTGGAGGTTCTATACGAATGAATATTTATTTGTGGATGTTGTGACAAACATACTTGAATTATTCATTACTTCACCATCTACAAGAATGTTTAGATTAGATTCAATATTATTTTTTCTTTTAAAATGTTTATGCTGTATTTCATATATTGGAAACCGTGGTAATTATGTATGTTAGTACGATTCCAAGTAGCAATCTTTAGAAATGATTAGAAATTTTATGAGATGGACCAAGATTTCTAAATATGTTTTACCTTTCTTATGATAAAAAAAATAGAAATTATTTTGTTTCTTAGAAAGAAAACTATATGAAAAGTATCTGCCGTATATCGCTTTCTTTCTTTTTTTTTTTTTGCTTTTTCTTTTTTCTTTTTTTAATAGAAAATTTGTCTTACAGATATCTTACTGTGATACTTACTTAATGCTCACTTTACAATTTGAGACTCACATTTGTTGAACTTAATAAAACAGTAAAGGCAGAAAGTAAATTTGCTTCACTTAGTTTCGTTAGAAAAGTACATTAGAAGTGTCACTTAACAAAGAAATCACTAAAAGAAAAAACAAAAAAGATCCGAAGGGTCCGAGGTCAGTATTTGTAATACCAGTGGCGTAGGAAAGGGGGCCAGAGGCACCCCACTCAAAGAGGTCCGATAATGTATTTTGGTACTTTGATGTTTGTAATTTTTTTAAAAATATTTTTATGTTTATATATTTTTGTTTGGAATCTTTCTTATGTACCTATAACAGCACTTGTCCCCCCCCCCCCAAACACACATCCTGCCTACGCTACTGTGTAATACCCAAGTTTACATCAGTACTTACGGTTCAGAATCCCCCGCTTTTCTAATTTTAAAATATGGCAACCCTACGATAAATAATCTTACAGTAACTAAAAAAAAAGTGGTATTCTCACTATGTATTTTTCATAGTTGATATACAAATATTATTTGTGGTCTTACAAGTACGCAATTTTATATTAAAATGTAGCTGATCTGTTTATGCTGTTAACTTCCGAACACTTTCCAACTTACATTTGGATTATTTTCAATTCTACCACAGAGAAATAAAGTATATGAGATATATAAGATAATCCTGTGGACCTTGGTTGCACCTGGTTGGGAATGTAGGGCCCCCAAAATTGTTCCCAATCAGGCCCCGCACCTTCTTAGGCCTGCCTTGTCTTACACATTCATGTGCCATAGCGTCAACAATATTCTTATTACAATTATAAATCTTTCCAGGCAAGTATTTAAGGAATCCACTTTAAACAATAGGCGTGAAAAGTTGATTCTCCATGCAACGTTGCTGTATTTTAATGTTATTTTTGTCATCAACTTCAGTGTATGGATCTCGTAATTCCTTGTAAGTTTAAAACATTGCATTAAATTCAATCGTATTAAGATCTAGATTACATATTACATAACCAGAACGTGAACATTATATGACAATAAGCTTACTTGTTCCAAATGTCAGTTTACTTGTATAAGAAAATGTTTGTTTATATATATGGCCGACACTGATTACTTAGAAAATGCTATGCAATGTAGCTTATTACATGAAAGCAGGCCCGTATCCAGCGGGTCTAGCCCCCCCCCCCCCTAAATTTTTGATGGCCCCTAAAAAGCAATCTAGTTCTATCATTTTTGCTAAGACCACGTTTCCATTTTACATGAATCTTATAGCTGTCATAAGAAAGAAAAAAAAACAAACAACCCGATCTTTCTATTTACTGTTTATATATTATAACTTCCTGGAAGCAAGAAAGCAAGCAGCACTGAATTCTAGTGGACAAATAGTGAACCTCCTCATTAAAAACGTGTATTTTGGCGCACTTCCTCTCCCTGTCCAAAAGAATCCGTTGTTTCGGAAGCGGCGAAACTGGTTTTTCCTTTATGGCAGCGGGAGGGCGATAGCAGGTAGCAAGCAAGACGTCCCAGAAAGTTGCGCATCGTTCTTGCAAGATGAAAAAAAGTTGTATGTTACTTTCAAGAGTATGTTTATATGGAGAAATATAGTAGGGTTGCAAGTTTATATAGCTACAAGATTCATAGAACGTGACAACCACACTTAAGAATATAACCTAGGTAGTAATACTTGACAATTACTTACCGCTTTTTCGGGTGTAGGATAACATCGGTTCAATACTACGTAGACGTAGTGTCTTCTAATATTAGACTTTCCTCAAACTTTGACCCTAGTCAATAAAATGTGGGTCCAAGAATCTGCATTAGGGGTATAGTAGGGTGACAGGCCTAGAAAATTAAAAAACGCCACTCGACAAACTGGCATAGTTTAATAGTCCATCTACATTTAGTCATTGTTATGTCTAACTTTTCAAAATAACCAATTTTTTGAGGCGTATTCAGTTTTTTTATTTTATTTTTTACTTCTTTTAATAGTTAACTGGAAACAGAATCGACTTTCTTTTGAATTCGTAATTTTTTGATGATTGGATTTCTTATATGAATTGGTCTTTCTCTGAAAACACTGTTGAAATCCATACAAGAAATTACAAGCATATTTTGTGATTACGAGTCAAAATCGGGATTTTTTTTTTCTAAAACGGGACATTTTGTAATGTACCACGTGCGGTATTTATAAACATCACACGTGCTCCTGTTTGTAAACAACAACCACATGTATTTTACGGTGGAGTACCGGTACTACATCTTACGTTGGATTACTACGGACCACCAGCACCACCTACAATCACATGATGGCAAGAGAGCAGCAGCACCACCGCCGCCCGGAGTGCCTATATAACGAACAGGATTCAACGGATAGTCACCAGTCTGCGTTTGGTCACCCCTCCTCTAGCTTGCCTGAAGCTCTAAGTGAAACCCAACCGAAAAGCCTCTAGTTTGCAGTGGAACTCTAGGCTTCCCTTCTTCCCGCCTTAGCTTGCATGGAGCTCTGTCAGGATTCCAACCTCAGTCGCTTAGTCTGCTTCAGGGCTGTGCTTGCTTCGGAGCATTGAGGTTTCTTACTTTACTCTGCTTAGCTTGCTTGGAATTCTGTAGAGATCCTGCCTTTTCTCTACCTCACATTAGAGAAAGTTATATTGTAGTATTTCTGTAGATGCTGTTGTATTTTATTAGAAGATTTTTTAATAATAAACCGGTAGCGGGAGTCGAAATGAAATGAAATGAAATGAAATTTTTGAGTTTTACGTCCCACGGTTATGCCGGGTAGGCTAAAGGAGACGGTGATGATGAGAGATGAATGAAATGGTGGAATTAAGAAAGTGGGAGGAAACGGGAGAACCCCGAGAAAACCCACGCACACGGTGTTTGTCCACCACAAAGTTCACTTGGCGAGGGCAGGGATCGAACCCGGGACCCCAAGCACCAGAGGTGAGTAGCGGGAGTCAATTTCGGACTCTAATTTACTCCACTTAGCTCTACCTATTCCCACAAAGAGAGAACTTAACAATATTATTAATATAAATAAAGATTATCCAATTTCCTCTAACGTGGAATAACTATATTTTAGTTCTTTCTGAGTACACAATCACAAGTAATTAATTCGCGAACATTCGTTGAAAATCATGATTGTAAGTTCTAATTAAAATCAACAAACTTTTGATACATTTTTGAGGTTGTCTAATACTTCATATTCGGGAGAATTTTTTTTTTTTTTAGTTCGCTAGCTATGGTGTAGCTAGCACCCATTGCAAGGGCTACACCCTCTATTTGGGAAAGAGATTTACCATTATCCTGACGAAAAAAAAATGAATTTCTGTTGGGCAAAGAGACATTTATTAACTTTATTAAACTTCCATAAGTTTTATTTATTTATTGTTATACTTGAGGAGCTCCTTTTAGTAACAAGCGGGTTTAATGTGCATGATATGAAGATGAGATATGGGCCGGTACGTCTGATGCGCTGAGGATACTGATGATGTTATAGTCCGGATGATTTGGAGGTACGGTATATTTATATAATGCGAAAAGCAGTGAGAGAGGTGTAGACGTGTGGTGATGGCTGTGAGTGTAGGGAGCGTCACTGTAAACGGTTTCAAAAAATAAAGTGTGTTCGCTGTCATAGCGTTGACTTATATTTTTAATACGAAGAGCTTCAATATGATAAAGAAGGTGAGGAAATGTGATGCGGTCGTACAATTCACGGGTTGGACTTGGTAATTTAATGCGGTACGCTAGGCGGAGAGCATGTCGTTCCATTATTAACAGCTTTTCGTAATGTTTTGCGCTTGCTGATATCCATGAGGTAAAACCATATGTAAGAACGGGACGGAGGAAGACCTTGTAGGTATTGATAAGCGTAGAAGAATGGAGACCCCACGTTGTACCTATGAGACATTTAAGTAAATTTAATCTATTTTTGGCTTTGCTTACAACGGTAGCGAGGTGTGGACGCCATGTAAGATGATGATCAAATGTTATACCCAAGTATTTCACTGTCTTTGAGTGCTGTATGGCAGCATCATTGCCGGTAAGAGGAAGACGAGCTGGGTTTCGATGAACTCGTGATCGACGTTTTGGTGGAATAAAGACTATGGCCTGAGTTTTGGTAGCGTTTATTGTTAAGCGCCACGTCCGACACCAATCGCTAAAGCGACGGATAGCTTCATTCATCGCTGTGTTTATTTGAGAGATAGTTTTTGTTAACGCCAGGAAAGCCGTGTCATCGGCGTACTGAAAAGTATGAATGTTTTGCGGTAAGGACGGCATGTCAGCAACATAAAGCAGATACAGCAGTGGGGACAAGGCAGAGCCTTGCGGAACGCCGCTATGAAGAAAAACAGGATAAGAGACACTGTCATTGATGTAGATGTAAGCCAGGCGGTTTGAAAGAAAATTATAGATGAAGCGGATGTACGTGATAGGAAGACGGAAAGACAGAAGCTTGAATAAAAGTCCCAGGTGCCATACTTTATCAAATGCCTTTTCGAGATCGAATAAAACTAAGCAGGCAGGCTTGGAAGAATTGTAATGATTAGTGATCATGTTGGTGAGGCGAAGTAACTGATCGTTAATACTATATCCTGGTCGGAAACCAGCTTGATGTAAAGGTAGCAAATTTTTCGCCGTTAAGTGAGTGTGAAGTCTTTTGACAGGGATGCGTTCCAATATTTTGCTGAAAGTCGGAGTTAATTGTATGGGCCTGTAAGATGATACGGAATTTAGTTTCGGGAGTTCAGAGTTCAGAGTTGTTCTTGACGTTGAGTGTTTCAAGTAACGAGCGTGTGCTCTTGCCTTGCATTTGAGTTTGGTTGGTGTAGCTTTTGTGGTTCAGCGTAATTCTTTGTAGGAGGTTGCAACTGTCGCAGACCCTCCTAGTTTCGGGAGAAATATTATTTACTCTCAGAAAGGTATTTATTAACAAAATGTTAGCGTATGTTTAGGAAAGTAGAAAATCATTTCTAAATAATTAGGGGAGAAAAGCATAATTCTACGTACAGTGGTTCATCATTTTATTGTAAGATTGTTTCTTTATATACTAGTCAATCTAAACCAGTGTTTATTCTTTCACCTTCTCGGTTTGAAGCGTTTCTTTTTTTGTTCTGCCATCTGTGTTGCACAAAGAAAACATTTCACACGTTATAATTGTACACAAAAATGTTGCATGGCTTGAACCAAGGACCATGTTCTTTATTGGAAGTGAGAACCTGTGATCCATCCATTACAAGCGGAACATCTATTGCTGGGAAAAAGTTCATCACTTTCATCGGTTATTTACACCGTTCATTAATTTGTTGCTGCCATGACATTCAAATCTAACATATGCAGAATTATTATTTACTGTTTGTTGCAACCAGGAAGTTCCTGTATTTGTTAACATGTTCGCTGCGGCAGTGTAAAACTGAGCTCAGTGCTATTCGAGTCACCGTGTGTCTCGTCAGTAGCTTCAGATTGTGTCAACAAAGGCGGGCGGAAGTGTGAAGTTGAAATATCGTGTCGTCATCTGTGGAGAGAAGTTCAAAGTAAGATCGCACGAGCCACCAATGACTCGTAACGCAGCGAACGTGTTAATTGATTATAATAAACCTTGGTAGTGACTTCCTTTTACCTTACTAAAGAGTCTCACACGCGCCGTCTTAAAGTTTATTTTGATGGCGCTTGTTACTTTGTGTTTTATGTCTTGCTGGCCCTCATAGTCATGTCAACGTCTAGGCAATTGTCCGCTATGTTCATGTACCTTTTGGTCTTCGTCTCTACTAGGAAGTGTTGACCTAGGAGAAGTAAGTTTACTCATTTGTACAAGCTTTTCCTCCTTCGCGGATTTTGACGTGTGGTTACATCTAGGGTCAGCTTTTGCGTGACGAAGAAACACGGACATTGCCTGTGCTTTCTGGTGTAAATGACCACACTGAGGTGTTATTGGTGTGGTAACATCATCGACCGATCTATGACGTTAAAGAAAACGTCCTGAGAAGTGACAATCTGGATCTTTTGCTAGCGGTTTAGCGTAAAGTCCGGAAATGAAATCGCGGCGACAGTCTGAGCCGGATAATAATAATGACATCTCCTACCAGATAAAATCAACTTTCAACTCCTGTCAGTTTTCTAGATGAATGAATATTTCAATTATTGACTTGATGTGTGCCATGCAAGAAGAATGTATAGTTAACAATTGTCAACTGAAAATTTCACGTAACTAGAATTATTTTGAATTTTGCAATTTTTGTGATTAAAACCGATAAAACACTTTAAAATTTGATTATATTTTGAACATGTGTTTGAACGTGATGTATGTAAAAACGTGAACGTTCCATCTATCAAACTGAAGGCGTTTCATTAAATAAGAATTTGCATTGCATATGCATAATTCAAGCACTTTAAAATCGGACGAACACTTTTGAGTCACGATATATAATATAAAACAGTACTACTTTTTTTCCCATTAAAACTCAAATCCTCTTACACTTATCTTGCCTGGAACCTCTTCTAGGTATTATCATATTTATAAGCCGCAGCTCTAACAGCCTAGTCGCCTCTAAAAATTGTTTTAAATAAATATATAATTGCCAAGATGGCTGAAATTACCTGTTTTAAGTAAAAATGTTTTTCAAACTGTTACTGTACCTAGGTAGATAAGTAAGACGGAGAAGCAGCACGCGTACTCGTTGAAAATGTAACACAGTGTATGAAAATGGTATCAAACATTTAAATTCTCAAAAGTAAAAACTGTAAAAAGTAAAAATTGAAGAAAATAGTGAGCAAAGCTCCTCAATACTTTTGCTTTTTAGCGCCATCTCTTCTACCCTCCACTTATTCCCTCTTCAAGCGGTTTACATGGTTACAACCTTCCATAACTAAACAAAATAAATTTATCTTGGAATCAACGTTAATTTAATAATAGTTATCAGGATATTTTCATTCCATTGGAAATAAATATATCAAATTTTCAATATCATATCAAGCAAACAAAAAGTTCAGTCATAAAAAAAAAATTACATAAGACTCTAACAATAACATTTAACCATCTCTTTAGCGGGATAACCATCTCACACAACAGGGTTCACATGAACTCAGGAAGCTGCATCACATGTGATTGGTAATTAATCTTACTGACTCATCTAAAGACAACAAAGTATTATTCTTTACAGGTTATCTCGAGCAGAGAGTCGCATTTAAATATAGAATATCACTTCACATGACAAACTCCAGGTGAGGTAAGGACGCCGGGGGAGGGGTATATGGAGGATGCCCCGGCCCCCCAACGACAGCCAACATATGTTTATTATCAAAATTAGATCGTTTGTCAAGGGAAGCTACTTCATACCAATACAACAGTAATTTGATCCTTTGAAATTCAGGAGAGGTAAGGACGCCGGGGGAGGGGTATATGGAGGATGCCCCGGCCCCCCAACGACAATCAACATACGTATATTCTCAAAATTAGATCGTTTGTCAAGGAAAGCTACTTCATACCAACACAACAGTGAAATTGAATCTTTGAAATTCAGGAGAGGTGAGGACGCCGGGGGAGGGGTATATGCAAGGTGCCCCGGCCCCCCAACGACAGCCAACATACGTTTATTATCAAAATTAGATCGTTTGTCAAGGAAAGCTACTTCATATCAAAACAACAAAACTTTGATCCTTTGAAATTCAGGAGAGGTAAGGACGCCGGGGGAGGGGTAAATGGAGGATGCCCCGGCGCCCAACGACAGTCAACATACGTTTATTTTCAAAATTAGATCGTTTGTCAAGGAAAGCTACTTCATACCAATACAACAGTGTATTTGATCCCTTTAAATTCAGGAGAGGTAAGGACGCCGGGGGAGGGGTATATGGAGGATGCCCCGGCCCCCCAACGACAGCCAACATACGTTTATTCTCAAAATTAGATCGTTTTTCAAGGGAAGCTACTTCATACCAATACAACAGTAATTTGATTCTTTGAAATTCAGGAGAGGTAAGGACGCCGGGGGAGGGGTTTATGGAGGATGCCCCGGCTCCCCAACAACAGTCAACATGCGTTAATTCTAGAAATCTGACCATTTAACAATGAAACCTACGTCATATCAACACAACAGTAACTTTGATCCTTCGAAATTCAGGAGAGGTGAGGAAGCCGGGGAAGGGGTATATGGAGGTTGCCCCGGCCCCCCAGCGATAGCGAACGTTCGTTTATTCTCAAAATTAGATCATTTGTCAAGGAAAGCTACTTCATATCAACACAACAGAACTTTAATCCTTTGAAATTCAGGAGAGGTGAGGACGCCGGGGGAGGGGTATATGGAGGATACCACGGCCCCCCAACGACAACCAACATACGTTTATTCTCAAAATTAGATCGTTTGTAAAGGAAAGCTACTTCATACCAACACAACAGTGAATTTGATCCTTTGAAATTCAGGAGAGGTAAGGACGCCGGGGGAGGGGTAAATGGAGGATGCCCCGCCGCCCAACGACAGTCAACATACGTTTATTTTCAAAATTAGATCGTTTGTCAAGGAAAGCTACTTCATACCAATACAACAGTGTATTTGATCCTTTGAAATTCAGGAGAGGTAAGGACGCCGGGGGAGAGGTATATGGAGGATGCCCCGGCCCCCCAACGACAGCCAACATACGTTTATTCTCAAAATTAGATCGTTTTTCAAGGGAAGCTACTTCATACCAATACAACAGTAATTTGATTCTTTGAAATTCAGGAGAGTTAAGGACGCCGGGGGAGGGGTATATGGAGGATGCCCCGGCCCCCCAACGACAGTCAACATACGTATATTCTCAGAATTAGATCGTTTGTCAAGGAAAGCTACTTCATACCAACACAACAGTGAAATTGAATCTTTGAAATTCAGGAGAGGTAAGGACGCCGGGGGAAAGGTATATGGAGGATGCCCCGGCCCCACAGCGACAGTTAACATACGTTTATTCTCAAAATTAGATCGTTTGTCAAGGAAAGCTACTTCATGTCGATACAACAGAACTTTGATCCTTTGAAATTCAGGAGAGGTAAGGACGCCGGGGGAGGGGTATATGGAGAATACCCTGGCCTCCCAACGACAGCCAACATATGTTTATTCCAGAAATTAGATCATCTGTCCAGGAAAGCTACTTCATGTAACCACAACAGTAATTTTGAACATTGAAAATTCAGAAGAGGTAAGGACGCCGGGGGAGGGGTATATGGAGGATGCCCCGGCCCCCCAACGACAACCAACATACGTTTATTCTCAAAATTAGATCCTTTGTCAAGGGAAGCTACTTCATACCAATACAACAGTGTATTTGATCCTTTGAAATTCAGGAGAGGTAAGGACGCCGGAGGAGGGGTATATGGAGGATGCCCCGGCCCCCCAACGACAGCCAACATACATTTATTCTCAAAATTAGATCCTTTGGCAAGGAAAGCTACTTCATATCAACACAACAAAACTTTGACCCTTTTAAATTCAGGAGAGGTAAGGACGCCGGGGGAGGGGTATATGGAGGATGCCCCGGCCCCCCAACGACAGCCAACATACGTTTATTCTCAAAATTAGATCGTTTGTCAAGGGAAGCTACTTCATACCAATACAACAGTGAATTCGATCCTTTGAAATTCAGGAGAGGTAAGGACGCCGGGGGAGGGGTATATGGAGGATGCCCCGGCCCCCCAACGACAGCCAACATACGTTTATTCTCAAAATTAGATCGTTTGTCAAGGGAAGCTACTTCATACCAATACAACAGTGAATTCGATCCTTTGAAATTCAGGAGAGGTAAGGACGCCGGGGGAGGGGTATATGGAGGATGCCCCGGCCCCCCAACGACAGTCAACCTACATTTATTCTCAAAATTAGATCCTTTGGCAAGGAAAGCTACTTCATATCAACACAACAAAACTTTGACCCTTTTAAATTCAGGAGAGGTAAGGACGCCGGAGGAGGGGTATATGGAGGATGCTTCGGCCCCCCAACGACAGCCAACATACGTTTATTCTCAAAATTAGATCGTTTGTCAAGGGAAGGCACTTTATACCAACCCAACAGTGAATTTGATCCTTTGAAATTCAGGAGAGGTAAGGATGCCGGGGAGGGGTATATGGAGGATGCCCCGGCCCCCCAACGACAGTCAACATACGTTTATTCCAGAAATTAGATCATCTGTAAAGGAAAACTACTTCATGTAACCACAACAGTAATTTTGACCATTGGTAATTCAGGAGAGGTAAGGACGCCGGGGGAGGGGTATATGGTGGATGCCCCGGCCCCCCAACGATAGCTAACATATGTTTATTCTCAAAATTAGATCGTTTGTCAAGGAAAGCTACTTCATACCAACGCAACAGTGATTTTGATCCTTTGAAATTCAGGAGAGGTAAGGACGCCGGGGGAGGGGTTTATGGAGGGTGCCCCGGCCCCCCAACAACAGTCAACATGCGTTAATTCTAGAGATCTGACCATTTAACAATGAAAGCTACGTCATATCAACACAACAGTAACTTTGATCCTTCGAAATTCAGGAGAGGTGAGGAAGCCGGGGGAGGGGTATATGGAGGTTGCCCCGGCCCCCCAGCGACAGCGAATGTTCGTTTATTCCCAAAATTAGATCATTTGTCAAGGAAAGCTACTTCATATCAACACAAGAGAACTTTGATTCCTTGAAATTCAGGAGAGGTGAGGACACCGGGGGAGGGGTATATGGAGGATACCACGGCCCCCCAACGACAACCAACATACGTTTATTCTCAAAATTAGATCGTTTTCCAAGGGAAGCTACTTCATACCAATACAACAGTGAATTCGATCCTTTGAAATTCAGGAGAGGTAAGGACGCCGGGGGAGGGGTATATCGAGGATGCCCCGGCCCCCCCAACGACAGCCAACATACGTTTATTCTCAAAATTAGATCGTTTGTCAAGGGAAGCTACTTCATACCAATACAACAGTGAATTTGATTCTTTGAAATTCAGGAGAGGTAAGGACGCCGGAGGAGGGGTATATGGAGGATGCTTCGGCCCCCCAACGATAGCCAACATACGTTTATTCTCAAAATTAGATCGTTTGTCAAGGGAAGGCACTTTATACCAACCCAACAGTGAATTTGACCCTTTGAAATTCAGGAGAGGTAAGGATGCCGGGGGAGGGGTATATGGAGGATGCCCCGGCCCCCCAACGACAGTCAACATACGTTTATTCCAGAAATTAGATCATGTGTCAAGGAAAGCTACTTCATGTAACCACAACAGTAATTTTGACCATTGGTAATTCAGGAGAGGTAAGGACGCCGGGGGAGGGGTATATGGAGGATGCCCCGGCCCCCCAACGATAGCTAACATCTGTTTATTCTCAAAATTAGATCGTTTGTCAAGGAAAGCTACTTCATATCAACGCAACAGTGATTTTGATCCTTTGAAATTCAGGAGAGGTAAGGACGCCGGGGGAGGGGTTTATGGAGGGTGCCCCGGCCCCCAAACAACAGTCAACATGCGTTAATTCTAGAGATCTGACCATTTAACAATGAAAGCTACGTCATATCAACACAACAGTAACTTTGATCCTTCGAAATTCAGGAGAGGTGAGCAAGCCGGGGGAGGGGTATATGGAGGTTGCCCCGGCCCCCCAGCGACAGCGAATGTTCGTTTATTCCCAAAATTAGATCGTTTGTCAAGGAAAGCTACTTCATATCAACACAACAGAACTTTGATCCCTTGAAATTCAGGAGAGGTGAGGACACCGGGGGAGGGGTATATGGAGGATACCACGGCCCCCCAACGACAACCAACATACGTTTATTCTCAAAATTAGATCGTTTTCCAAGGAAAGCTACTTCATACCAACACAACAGGGAATTTGATCCTATGAATTTCAGGAGAGGTAGGGATGCCCGTGGACTGGATATATCTATATGGAGTATGCTTCGATCAGCCAACGAGAGATATTTGTTCTTCGAATGTGTATAAATTTATACGTATGTAGCTCCGTACTATGCAGTATGTTGTTTAACAAACTTGAGATCTCATCAAAATGTCATTAGATTGATCTGTCTTTGGAAATAACAATCATTTTTAAGTTGAATTTTATTAGTATCCAAAGTGAAAATTTGAAATTGTTACATAAATTATATATTTCTTGAACAAAGACGAATAAATATTTCTTTTATTGCTTATATGTTCCTTTATGATTTCTGAAAGTATTTGTATTTTACTATAGGCTTCTGTATTTTGGTATATGCTATATTCAATTTATTGATCCATTGGTTTGTTCTGAGGTAATTTAGATATTATTGTTTGTTTTTTTCATTTTACGATGTTATTATCATTTACCGGAGAAATAATAGTACAAATTTGAGATGTTAATGAGTCTCCTTGGTAGCTATGTTGTTAACGTACACGCTCTTTTGCACAGGACGCTCGGGTTTGATTTCTGGTGAATGCTCATGAGGTTCGGATTCCATGTTAAGCTGTTAAGTCTACGTGTCATGTTCTCATAGCCTCGTTGCTGAGTGGGACGCTAAACACTCATCAAGAAGAACGAGTATATGCATATGACTGAGATTTACAGTCAGCAATAAAATTTTCTTTCGTTTACCTGAAATTAGTTTCGTAAATAACTTCAGAATGGAAGGACAATTTGAGTACAATTTTCAGTAAATTAAAAAGAATGCAATATTCTATGTGTTCCAACCATACCAACGTCATACGTTCCATCCATACTATGGTTATTCCCAAAATAAATTTTACCAAACAGAAAGAACTTTTGTTGATGACCGTACAAAGTAATATGGGTTATTTTTATGCCAACGCGTAGTTTTTGAAACAAAAATAGAACAACTTTTTTTTGTAACTAAAAATTGATACTGCTCAATAGCCATGCCATTTATTGAGAAAAAATCTTTGAAATCTGAGTTTTACGTCCCACGTTTATGCCGGTTAGGCTAAAGGAGACGGTGATAATGAGTAATGAATGAAATGGTGGAATGAAGAAAGTGAAAGGAAACGGGAGAACCCCTAGAAAACCCACCCACAAAGTTCACTTGGCGGGGGCTGGGATCGAACCCGGGACCCCAAGCACCATTTGTCGAGATGAAACTGATCATAAGCGATATCATTACCGAGGTTATCATAATGACACTTTGAAAACAAAATTACCGGTCATGTTTAATGATCTATGGCCTATTAAAGTTTAATTTTTTGTTTAACTATGATGTTTTCTTTCGAGACTAGATACATATACAGGGTGGCCCAAAAGTAGGTAAACAGTCCCGTACTGATAAGCTCACTGTGTTTTATATCATTTCTTATTGTAATCAAACTGGTAGACCTAGTTTCTTTATTATTTTTTCTTAACGTCTTTTAACTTATAACTTAAGCCATGCCATTAACGGAACAGTCGAAGCGAATAAATCCTTGAACTACAATGTTATACTTGATCAATGCTGGTGTGTATACCTACTTTTGGGCCACCCTGTATATTAATCGGTACATCACATCAAAAGATCAAATTGAGATACCAGATGATAAATTCTCATGAGCAGTTTTTGAGGAAATTGACGAAATTGAATTTTTATGTCATTACAAGTATGTTGTTAATTGCTAATATTGATTCCCCAAAAAATGGGAATATTGTGGGAATTTATGTACAAACACAAAGAAAATTGCATTCTATTACTATATTATGATTTCAAAATTAATTTAGTTTTTTATGAGAGTATTTTTATTTCTGTTGTCTCCAGAGGATTCTTTAAAAATGTATATTCTGAACGATATTATGGTATTTTACAAATATTATCTTATATTTAGAGAGTACGTATAAATGTGTATTTACCTACAATATGTTTTAAGCGAGAAATTATATTGCAAAAAAAAAAATATTTGGGATAGGAAGTCCACATACTTTTACACCGGTGAACAGTTTAAATTTACATGTAAGTGTATTTTCTAAACTTGACCCTACTACTGTTATTATAAACGTATCACATTTCTACATGTTATAAACAAATTAGGTTGGGTAACTGCAAGATACTACAAGTCCACAATATTTGCAAGATACTGACTTATCGTTAAAATTTTGCTAGTAACATAGTCACACACGACCTTTCTTCCTAACAATTTCTCTAAATTTCATGCGTTAGTTCACATGTAAGAGAAGTCCAAGTACCTACTCAGAAATTCGAGTCATAGACAGTAGAAAGACAGACGATGGTTCGGGTTGGATTGATACCACATCATCTCTATTTCTACAGAATTTCTACATTACTATACAAATTTGTTCCTTTTCATCATTTGTAAATCAGTACTTTGTTACTTTCTAGTGCAAATGAAAATGGAACTTAAAAAGTCATATTACGAGTTATATAAAGTACAGTCAACGAATTTTTAAAATTTTTTTAACCTCCAAATTATTTAAAACCTAGAAGTAAATTATAACTAGGAATGCAATGTATATACCCGATTGCAATGAAATGAGCTGAGCGAGCTTAAACTACGTAATCAGGAAGCGTTTTTCGGTGATTATTCCTTGATGGTACATCGGATTTTTGATTTCGACATATGTTGTCACTCAGCACGACATACTCTATCAGCGTGCTAAGTTTGGTTGAGATCGCCCAAACGGTCTAGGAGGAGTTCGCGGACAACCAAACGGCTAACCCGAGTATAAGAGCTTCGCTTCGCTCAGCTCAATAAATTAAAAATAACGTAATTCGTTATATGGTTTTTATAATTTGGAAAATAAAGAAATGGAAATAAATTCTACATTTTAGTTTCCGTTACTGTCTAAATGCTAATGATTTTTCCATGTTACCATATTTACTGATGGTATACAAATAATCAAAACAAAATTTTAATATTGTTCCTTCCCGTTGATTCCCTGGCTAGCCGTTGGCATAGATCATGGATTCTATGGAAGAATATTTGCGTTTTTAAGTAGCCTCGAAATTTCTTTATTCTTGTCCGTGGCGTACTAGATTCAGTAGGAAAGTAATTAAAGTTATTTAGAAGACCATAGTGAGAAATATACCGATTTTTTAATTAAAATAATAAAAGTTGATAGCGCGCAAGACTTTGGTGCACAGGGCTCCATCTTCAGTTCCTTTTAGAGTAGCCTCGAAATTTAAATGCAGTACGGAGATTCGGATTCCACCTTAAGTGTCGGATGACGTCTTATATAACATTGGCAGTGGCGTAACTACAATGGAGCTAGTGGAGCAGTTCCTCCAGGGCGCACAGTAAAAGGGCGCAACAGCGAAAAAAAAAAGAATATGGAAAACTGTTGCTTATGCAAAGAACGTTGGAAAATGATTCAAAAGGTACGCTATGACTATTAGCAGTTAATTGGCAACAACCGATACCGGGGGCGGATCCAGGAATTTTTGAGAGGGTTGCGCAAGTTTGAAAAATAAACTTGAGACATTTTTCGATATTTGGTTCGCTAATTAAAAATGTGAACTCCAGTGCTTCATAATACGTATTTATCTCCGTCCTTCTGGAGGCGGCATTGAGGGAAGCCATGTTGTTCAACACGAGAATATCCACGATTACCATGAACTGGAAACGCATGCATTATCTGCAATATTTTAAGTGCAGAACGCACTGAGAATCTTCCTTTTGAAACTTTTTTTTTCCATTAGGGACAAATTTATATATTTTACTTCTCATGGAGGGGTGTGCGAGCCCCGCAACCCCTTTCTGGATCCTATGAACATAATTCATATTAAATATATAGTGACAACTTAGGAGAAAGATAAGCAAAAACTATAGGTTTCTTGATTTAAAAAAAAAACTTTTTGTGCATATATACACCTATGCAGGATGGTAAGAAACTACTTGTACAAACTTCGGAGCTGATTCCCGACACCGAAACTAGCAAAAGAGTCCTGTGGAACTTTGGTCAGTGAGGGATAGTTTCGGTGATGTAAGGTGCCGAAAGTGTGGGAAAATGAACTTCAGAGTGCTGTAATTAAAAAGCAACGCGGTGCGGTTTAGAACATGACACTCGAAGTCATACCTGCGCGATTAAAAAATGTATGTTCCAAACCTTCGCAAGATGTGTGCGAAGTATTCCCCAAAGGAACTTCGGGATTCCCTATAACCTAGCAAGTAATATTTATGTTCCTTTGAAGAATCCCTCGCACACGTCTTACGGAGGTTTGAAACATACATTTTTCAATCGAGCAGGTATGACTTTGAGTGTCATGTTCTAAACCGCACTCTCTACGTTGTGCTGTTTTTGAATTACCTCTGAAGTTCATTACCTTATACCACCAAAACTACCCCTCGCTGACCAAATTTCCGTTGGACTTTTTTGCTGGTTTCGGTGTCGGCGATCAGCTCCTGAAGTTTGTTCAAATAGTTTCTTACCATTCTGTATATATGTCCATCCTGTAGCAGCTGAAATGCGTGGGGCAGAGGGCGAGTATGAGTAAATCTATGATCGATCTATCCAAGGCGCAGCAAACAAGTTACGTCACTACACTGAAAAGGGACGTTAAACTTCAACTAATAAAAATTTATTGTAGTAAATTTTACTTTCTGAAAGTATAGCATGGATAAATGATGCTCTGGCTTTCACTATATCTCTGCTCTTTAGTACAAGACAGAAAACAAGCACATCCTAAGGTTAATTCACACATAGGGAGATACGCCCATTCCATTCCCCTGCCATGCTCCATCCGTGTCCGGCCCTCGACCGTTCACACATACTATACCATGCCGCTACTACTTTCTGCACGGTCAACTTCGTGTCGCTTTCTGTACTCCGGAGAAAGCCGAATGTTAGCTTCCGTCGAGCTGCGATTGGTTTGGTTTCTCTTCAAGGTGGCCTGTCAGGGCACAGCATGGGAACACCACAGGCACAGCACGTGATGTGTGAATTAAAAGAGACAATTCAATGAATTTTCAATTTCAACGTCTGAAAATAAACTTTGTGGACCACGGCACGGACGGGGCACGGCATGGGAACGGCATACTATGTATGAATTAACCTCTAGCGTATAATAGAATTGGAACGTTCAATGCAGAAGGAGTTCAATTTTGGTGATCTTGGACATTTTTATATTTAAAATCTCTACCTGAAATTCCGTTCATCGTTTAAAAGATTCATGCCCAAATATTGGAGATAATTCTTATAACGTAAAAGACAGTGTTCACTTTTCCATATATTCAAACGAAACGTGCAAACTTTATGTCTCACTTTTCGATGTATTTAAACGGAAAGTGCAAACAAACTTTGTCTCACTTTTCGATGTATGTAAACGGAAAGTGCAAACTTTGTCTCACTTTTCTATGTATTTAAACGGAAGTGCAAACTTTGTCTCACTTTTCTATGTATTTAAACGGAACGTGCAACCTTTACGTCTCCTTTTCTCACAACTTTGGCAATTGGACTTGCATCCCTTGTGCTCTGAACGCCACGATTAATTAGATGTCTCTTCCATTTACCGTAAAGGTGTGATTGTTGTTAAAATTTATTTTCCTAAAACACTCACTAGTACTTCCTATAGGAACAACCATACGAAAACCTTAACTTTTATACAATTTGTATTTCGGACTTCCATTCCAATTATAACCAGTCGAGCAGGTCCGGATATCATGCGTGGAAGTAGATTCACAGCATTTAATAATCATAACCATAGTCATACAGATTCCAAATCTGGGTGCCAAAAATTAATGTTTATTTCAAGTACCAGGATACAAAAACAATATTACAGCTATCTGTTTTAAACGATCCGGATTATAGGATTCACCAGTTTCTTAGCACCATTTTTACTTCCTACAGCAAGTACCTTGATTATTTCATTTGCTATAAAGAATTCGACGTATATACTTCAATTATTTATAATATTTAACTCATTCATTACTTTAAAACAGCTACGTATTGGTACATGACTGCTGAGCTTTGTATAACAATGGCTAAGAATACGTATTTAAAAACATCCATCTCGTAGTTTAAACATAAGCTGTAATATTAGCCTTCTATATTCAAGAAAATCCATGTTATTTAATAAAATAGTTATTTCATACAAACTATAACTTAATAATTTTGCATTGGGAATCATCTGGGATACGGAAGTAGGCGGGGCTAAGCTCTTAGCAATTCATATTATATTGCTTGATATTGCTTGAACACATCTTACCATATATATCAATTTTGCAGCACAAAAGAATATGATTGTCAATACAATATGGTATTAAACTTAGACAACACCTCAAATTGTTTAAAAAAAACGTCAAATTAATTCGTTTTTCTTACATTTATTAACTTTCACTGGTTTCGTAGACATTCAGTGTATATCTTTCAATTGATCAAATTTAGAAAAAGATAAAAATGCATGTATACATAATTTAAAACACTTTCCGCCCATTGATTTATTTAGTTCCCAGAAAACTATAATTTATCGACTCGTTTTAATGAAATTTTAGTTGAAAATTGATAATAACATTTTAAAATTAGTAACAATAAGCTAAAAATTAAATGAACAAATATTTAGAATGAAATAAAACAATCAATAATTACAATGTCAAGCAAAACAAATAAGATTTGAAACGATCGGTTTTCAGATCGTTACAATTATCCGGCTTCACCGAAAAAAAAATTTTATGATCTTTATAGACAAACATAAAATTTTCACGTTCTGTTATTCATAGTTATCTTACATTTATATTTTCTTTAAGTCTCTCAAGACTGAATAAACAAATAGAAATTACAACTGAACAAAATTTTAAAAACAGTAACATTAATAACATAGAATTCGCTGTTTACAAGCTCTTATTTAAAACTTTATTTGAAAAGTTCATATTTACTTTTCTTTATATTCGTACATTTAAGAGTTCCAAAGATTCTTCACAATCAGGTGGACAACGACTTAGAACATCTGCAATTTTATTGTGTTGTCCCGTAATATGTTGAAAGTGTAAATCAAATCGTTGAAGTTTTAATATTAGTTTCGTAGTTCTAGCGTCCAGATGTTTTAATGTGAGAGCATGAGTGGCTGCTTTGTTGTCACAATGAACAATTACACTTCTCCCAAGGATAAAATTAGCAAAACGTTCGCACACCAATAAAATCGCAGCTAATTCTAGCTGAAACACAGAATACGATAATTCGTGAAGTCTTAATCGTCTACTGGCGTAACCGATAACTGATGGATCTTCGTCAGTCCCATGAAACTGTGCTAAATACCCCGCTAGATTTTCCGCGCATGCATCACTGAAGATATGGAATCTTAATGTAAAGTCTGGCTGTCCAAGCGCAGGAGGTGTACTAGCTAATATACGTAATTTCTCGAAAGCAGTTATAGCTGTTTCGTTCCATACAAATGGTTTATCCTTTTTCAAGAGCTCATACAATGGACTTGATAGATTAGCATAATTGTTTATGTATCGTTGACGCCATCCCACTAGCCCTAGGAAAGATCTAAGCATTTTTCGGGTCTTTGGTATCGGAAAACAACGTATGGGCTCATTTAATTTAGGGTCGACCTTTATCTCTTTTCCATTGACTATGTGCCCTAAAAATTTTATCTCAGGTACGATGAAACTGCATTTTTTGAAATTTAAGGCAAAGTTGCCGGCTTGGAATATTTTAAAAGCAGCATCCAGATGGACAAAATGTTCTTCTAGCGAAGAAGAAAAACATAAAACGTCGTCGAGATACACAATAATAAAAGATTTGGTATGCATCCCAAAGAATTCATTCATTGTCTCCTGGAATACGGCAGGTGCTGATCTCAAACCCATAGGAAGTACACACATACAATATTGCCTCCCTAAATACACAAAACTTGTACATAACCTCGAAGAAGGATGCAAACGTACTCCGTAATAACCGGACGTACAATCAAAAGAAGAAAATACACGTGCACCAGTTAATCGAGATAACAGATCTGCTATAGGCTCTACTTGGACTTTAGGCGATATGACCTTGGCGTTTAACCCTCTTAGGTCTAATACTGGTCGTACCCCTCCTGAAGTCTTGCGGGCGCAATGGATGGGATTACGGTAAGGTGAAGACTTTTCTTCTGCAATACCATACTCAACCCATTTCATTAACTCTTTTTCAAAGTCATCCCGCAAAGATTGAGGGATGCCATATAACTTTCCCACAACTGGTTCGTGATCTGTAAGGTCTATCTTATATGGCTTAGTGTGGATGGGTCTAGGATAATCTGTAAATAGTGGTCGATATTTCAGAAGGATATCACATAATTTACTCTTGATATCTTCTGGCAAATCAGCACGTTGTTGCACATATTCTTTGATCTCATCCTCAGATATACTAGGTTCCGGTACACGGATAGCTTCCTTAACTTCGTGTAGGGACTCATCGGCGGGACTGTAATTTGTGTCACGAATAAAAGAAACATGTACATATGTAGGTTATATAAGACAAACAGTAATCGTATCTCCATTCTCATCAGTTAAGTGTAGAACCTGTTTTCCAACATCAATTATCCCATTAAATTTACGCATGAAAGGGCTTCCAAGTAAAAGATCTGGATGCATATTTTTCACTACAAATACTGGTACTTCAAAGACATGTTCTTGAATTAAAAATGTTAAGAGCTGCATTCCTTTGACATTAAAATTTTCATTACCAGCAAATGCTCCCAAATTTATAGTCTCTACATGTCGTAGTTTAGCATTTGGAAACTTCCGTTGAGTCTTATACCAAGTTCGTTCGCTTAATAGATTTAATTCTGCGCCAGAATCTATAATAGCAGTTAAATCGAATTCACTTAAAGTACATGGTATTTTGGGGGAAGGATAATAATATTCCTCCTTGCCTATAATTTTAGCATCATCAACATCCTCGTCAATGACAAACGAAATGCTATATTTAATTTGAGTATATTCATCTGCAACTACTTTTGATTTCCCGTTCTCACTTGCAGAGGATATAAATACTGTTCCGCATTCTTTTTTCTCCGAGAGATTATATCTATTTAAGAGTTGATGTTTTCTCTCCATTGAACAATTGAATTTCTTTAAATTCTTAAAATTCTGAGTTCCCAATCGCTCTCCCTGTAAAGTTTGGATGACAGCACAATTGCGTAGTATTTTGTGCACCAAGTACGGGCCTACATAACTGTCGAAATATTTATGAACTTTATTTTTCACCGAAGAAGAGAGGGAATGTGTTCTAACCATTACCAAATCTCCCTCTTGTAAAGTAGGTGAATTATTATCACAAACTTTACTACTCGTTTCTAAAGTCTTCCTTATTGTAATTTGTCTATCTTCTGGTTGTAAATCAGTTAATTCTGGAGGCCATTTATAAGAGGTTTTAAAGACATCAGTGGCAGCGAAAGATAGAAAGATTTCAGCTGGACAATGATTGGTAGCTTCACAAATTGAATGATTCAAGAGATCTTGCGCTTCCTTCAAAGATTGACTCCATCTAGAGTGATCTTCGGAGCATTTTATTCGCATTATTCTATTTAATTCCATGTGTCTTCTTTCCACAAGTCCATTTGCCTGAGGAGAATACGGTGATGTCAAGTGATGTTCGATGTTATGGCGTACACAAAATTCTTTCCATTTCTTCGAGGTAAATTATGATCCGTTATCGCTTACAATATGTGTTGGGTAAGGAAATACATAGAAATAATATTTCTGTAGAACTTGAATAATCTCTTGAGCGTGTGCTGTCCTCAGAGGATAAAAACATATAAATCGAGAGTACACATCTAATACAGATAAAACATAATAGAATCCACGACTATTAGGTAACTTTCCCACGATATCTACACAAAGCTTCTCGTGAGGACGCTTCGATTCAATATGGCACTTAACAGTGGGAATCGATCGATTTCTTGCTTTTGTACGAGCACATGTTAAACAGTTATTGATATAGTTAGCTATATCTCTCTTTTGGTTCTTCCAATAAAATAGTGCGCGGGCAAAACCAAAACACTTCTTAAGTCCAAAATGACCCTTTTCATGTATTTTCTTTACTAATACATCCACCAACTTCCTAGGGATCACAAGCAACCATTTATGTTTAAGTTTATCTTTAACAAACAGTATGCCGTCCTTAGTTGCAACGGAACTTCCGTTCTGTTCTAATATTGAAAATAATTTCTGACAGTAATTATCAGTCTTTTGTTCTTCTCGGATTACTTCACTAGATATAAGATCTGGGTCTTTGAATAATACAAAATTGGTTCTTATTATTCCAGTGTCGGAAGGGTTTATGCTTTTGCCCTCGCAGCCGTTTACCCTTCCTATGAACGATTGCGCCACACGTTTTCCGAAGTAACTGGATTGTCAATCGAGCCTTCAGGTCGACTAGCCCCTAATCTTATATCTTCAATTGGTGAATGACTTTCGTTAGTTTGACAACATTGGTCTTGAGAAAACTGAACTCTTCTACGTTGGTTATTGTTCGACGGTGTTCGTGCAAAATTTCCCCAGTTTCTTCTTTTGTCCTGTCACGGTCGCCATTTTCTGTGATTGTTGTTAAATTTTCTGTGTCTGTTAAATATTTATTTTCTAAAAACACTCACTAGTACTTCCTATAGGAACAACCATACGAAAACCTTAACTTTTATACAATTTGTATTTCGGACTTCCATTCCAATTATAACCAGTCGAGCAGGTCCGGATATCATGCGTGGAAGTAGATTCACAGCATTTAATAATCATAACCATAGTCATACAGATTCCAAATCTGGGTGCCAAAAATTAATGTTTATTTCAAGTACCAGGATACAAAAACAATATTACAGCTATCTGTTTTAAACGATCCGGATTATAGGATTCACCAGTTTCTTAGCACCATTTTTACTTCCTACAGCAAGTACCTTGATTATTTCATTTGCTATAAAGAATTCGACGTATATACTTCAATTATTTATAATATTTAACTCATTCATTACTTTAAAACAGCTACGTATTGGTACATGACTGCTGAGCTTTGTATAACAATGGCTAAGAATACGTATTTAAAAACATCCATCTCGTAGTTTAAACATAAGCTGTAATATTAGCCTTCTATATTCAAGAAAATCCATGTTATTTAATAAAATAGTTATTTCATACAAAATATAACTTAATAATTTTGCATTGGGAATCATCTGGGATACGGAAGTAGGCGGGGCTAAGCTCTTAGCAATTCATATTATATTGCTTGATATTGCTTGAACACATCTTACCATATATATCAATTTTGCAGCACAAAAGAATATGATTGTCAATACAATATGGTATTAAACTTAGACAACACCTCAAATTGTTTAAAAAAAACGTCAAATTAATTCGTTTTTCTTACATTTATTAACTTTCACTGGTTTCGTAGACATTCAGTGTATATCTTTCAATTGATCAAATTTAGAAAAAGATAAAAATGCATGTATACATAATTTAAAACACTTTCCGCCCATTGATTTATTTAGTTCCCAGAAAACTATAATTTATCGACTCGTTTTAATGAAATTTTAGTTGAAAATTGATAATAACATTTTAAAATTAGTAACAATAAGCTAAAAATTAAATGAACAAATATTTAGAATGAAATAAAACAATCAATAATTCGGTTTTCAAATCGTTACAAAGGAACGTGTGCAAAAAGCCATTACATGTCAACTCTTAGACACGCGAAAAGTCGTTGAAATGCACTCTCTCTCTTGATGCGCCAGAAAGAGATTGCAGATTTACTGCTAAAATCTCCGAACGCAAATCTTTCTAATCATTTTATTCCTTGCAAAGGAGTAAGCTTTTGGGTGCTCGCTTATGGAACATTTTTGATGACCTCATCAGCAGACTATGCAAAAACTACAGCTTCGGTCGTCTTGAAATTCATTATAGGGCCTATTTAGAATGTTACGAGGACTGCTTTTTTCAACCTCTGTTAAAGCCACCAGAAGAGAGGCATGTGAGACGACAAATCAGATACAAAACAAAGCTGATCATAAGACGACTCCCACTCCCAACACAACAGACAGACTCTACCATTCAATCACTACCGAATAGTAAGCTTAGAAACACATCCAGTGTAATCGAAAAAAACTTCAGGTGTGAACTACGTCTTGGAATCGTCTTTTGTCTCCATTGGAATCTGACTTTTGCTCTCCTTGAAATCTGACTTTTTCCCTCCTGTGAAATCTTTCTTTTTTTTCCCCTTGGAATCGGTCTTTTGCTTCCTTTGGTATCTGTCATTGCCTCCTTGGGATCAGTTATTTGTCCCCCTTGGATAGGGATGCGCACGAGACAAGATTTGTGGTTGTCTCGTCTCGAAAATGTGCTGTAAAACTGATGTCTCGACTCGAAAAATGTATATTTCTCTATTGGAAGGGCCGTGTCTCGACTCGTCTCGTGCGCATCCCTACCCTTGGAATCAGTCATTTGTAATCCCTTAACCCCTTCGGTCCCTATGTCCACATTTAATTATTAGAAAGTATAGAAAAATTTGTAACTATACTCGCTTCTACTATCTGTGCTAATCATTGATGTAACAAATATTGCAAGTAGACCTATATAGTCAATGCCTTCGTTCTTTTCATTCTTAGGAGAACTAACCACAGAAGATGTTCTAAATTTGCTTGAGGATTCAGATATCGACGATTCAGATAATGATAAAGATTTTATGGATAATGACCCCAGTAACTCAAGCAGTGAAGATAGCGATGGCGGTGTTGCAAGGCACAAAAATGGTAAGCAATAAATTGTACTCGTTATCTATTTTAAAGAACTGAATTATCTACACAAGGTTATTTGTCGGGCCTATTTAGTTGTAGTGCGACATCTTCAAGTTTGAATTTTAACTAGCTCAGAATTTTGTCCGTTTTTGTCCAACCAAGAAAAAAAATGTGCCATTCAAATTAACAAAGGAGGGCCATTTCAAAAATTTGGGCCACTTCGATTTCCTGTAGTGCGACATGTACAAATTCCAAATATAAACTAGCTCAGAATTTTGTCCAATTTTTGTCCATTTTTGTTCAACCAAGAAAACAAAATGTACAATTCAAATAAACGACGGAGGCTCATTTCATAATTTGGCTACTTCAATCACTTGTAGTGCGACATCTTCAAATTTAAATTTTAACTAGATCAGAATTCCTCTATTTTTTTTAATTTTTGTACCACCAAGCTAGTTAAAATTCGAATTTGAAGATGTCTCAGTACAGCTGATCGAAGTGGCCAAATATTAAAATGATCGTCTCTCATTGATTTGAATGTTAGAATTTTTTTCTTGGTTGGACAAAAATGAACAAAATTCTGAGCTAGTTAAAATTCAAATTTAAAGACGTCGCAATACAAGTAAATGGACCCGCCTATGATTGGGCAAATAACCTTGTGTAGATAATTCAGTTCTTTAGAATAGATAACAAATACAACATTTTTGTCTCTTGCAACACCACCATCGCTGTCTTCACTGCTAGAGTTACTAGAGTCACTATCCATAAAATCTGGATCATTATCTGAATCGTCGATATCTGAACTCTCAAGCAAATTTAGAACATCTGTGGTTAGTTCTCCTAAGAATGAAAAGAGCGAAACCATTGAAGATATGCTTGATTCTGAAAAGTGGAGATGAAAATAGCTTTTATTTGTTCAACAAAAAAATGAGAAAATTGATATTCAGAAAACACAACAAACAATTTGACGTGTCGTTATGTTCTCAAGAAAGGAGAAAAACGCAAGAAAATATTGCTAAATAAAAGCATTATATTTAACAATAAAGAAGGGATGCAAATAAGCAATAACATTTTACTAGCCAAAGAAAAAAAACTACATGCCCACATTCTACAACAGAAATCATTTACTTACATTCGGTATCATATTAAATACTCGCTGCGCCGATGAACCACTCGTCTCAGGCGAGTGGGCGAGTGGTTATTTGCATCCCTGCAATAAAGTATTCAGTTCATGCTATTTTATGTATATAGAAGTGAACGTAGCGGTTGTTTATTGTGCCACTCACAACAATGTAATAGTATGTCAGAAGAAACGAGTAGTATAGCAAAAATCGAAAAGAAAATATAATTGTTCACAAATATTTAGATATGGAATTACTTGTTATTGAACTAATGTCCAAAAATGTGGACATAGTGTTTCTTTTTCTTTCTTTCTTTCTTTTTTTCTTTTTTTCTTTTTTTTTTTTTTTTTTTGTAAAACTGAAAAAAATTAAAATTCGGAAAAATAAATTGAAACATATGATTTTAAATGATGCAGCATACAAAATGTTGAAACATGGTTTCGAAAGGTTGGTAGTCTGGGACCGGAGGGCTAAAAATCTGTCTTATGTTCCCCTTGAAACAGTTTTTTGCTCCTCTAGAAAAGTCCTGAGGGCATTCTTGGCTGCAAACATGTACGGTTTTTAGGATGCGCGAAAGCTTATTTAATTTTATGGTCTTCAATTCACTTGTATTTTGTATGTTATGTTAAGTTTGATAACTAGAGCCCAGATTTCCATGTACAAACAAACCCCAAAATATGCACGAAAAATATAAAAGAAATATGCACTAAAATAGGCATTTAAAAAATTTAAAATATGCACTGAAATATACACTAAGGGAATAAAATGTCAGTTTCTTACAAAAATATCTTCTCTTAATGATATCTGTTGCAATGAACTATTAACATCTTCCTTAGGTTTTCTTCTGTTAACTCTGCGTTTATCAGTAAGAAACGTTTTATAGGTCGAAAAGTTTCTTTCTACATCAGTAGAAGTCATTGATGTCTGTGAAAAGCACCAAATGTCTTTCTGTGTTACGTTCTCTTCCAACTCCACGTTTTGAACCATAAAGTACATTTGCAATGGCACAGACTGTTTTGTACCGGGGATTTTTGCCTAATACTTTGCAAAGTTATCTGATGCTGTTTTGACAAGACCGTGAGTTGTTTCACTGGACAAAGTCTGCAATAATTCGTTCAACAAGGAGAGTGAATGCTGCAAAGCATTCTTACGGGAGTCCAACTATTTGATAATTTCAGGTATTCTAGAGAAGTGGTTGTGTATGTACTTAATTTTGTTCTCGATGTCTTTTATAGAGAAACATTTTAGAGATACATAAATGGCGGCTGCATCATCGAGTCTTAGTAAGTCTATAACAGTCTTCACTTGATTTAAGCTCTCTGCATAATACGGTTAACTTATGTCCATGAGCTCCACTGGTTGAGAAAGTACTGGAAAATGTATTGCAACTCCGCGAAAGATACGTACGTGCGATGGATCTTTCACAAATACTTTCTTTACATTTGAAACAAGCGCGTCTACTGCTAGATATTTGCATCTGATTGTTTCTGCTACGCAATGAAGACCATGTGCAAGACAGGTCAGGTGGACTAATTTGGGATAGAGTACAACAATGTCTTCTATTATTCTATACAACATTTAATTCTACATCTGCGTTTACAAAGTGAGTCAGTTCGCTTTAAATATAATCTACTTTCTTTTGATCTACTCTCAAATATGCTAGTACGCAGCAATAAAGCTCGGAACTATGCAGTATCCTGCAAAGTTTACGAAATATGCATGCACATCGAAATTCACTCAAAATATACACTTATATGCACTAACACATGCGTCTCAAACGAATCCTGGCAAGCCCATCTCAAAGAAGAAAACATTTTCCATACGTTTCTGCAGGTTACTATAAACATGCATTTTGCATATAAATCCGAGCTGTATTGATAACCATACATGATTTTGTTCGGTATCGTGTATGCAAACATCGAAGTTAGTTTTATCTTTTTTAATTTTTGTTTCAACTGCAAGTAGTAAAACTCCTTAGTGAACTAGTGGCAACAGATGCGATTCCTGTGTGCGTGGTTCTGTGTGTCAATCATGATTGCTCATTAATTGATTTGTATTTATGATCTTTCCCAGCGGCGATGCCCCATAGAACAAGAAATATGTACGTACACTTTGATGAAATAAAATGAAAGTTCTAGTTTATTGTGCGACTGTTATGCATCGAGATTAAGAGAGGTGGTGATGATGAGAATGAATGAAATGGGAGAATGAAAAAAACTGGGAGGAAACGGGAGAGCCCCGAAAAACCCACGTGCGCAGTTTGTACAACACAAAGTTCACTTGGCACAATCCAGGATTAAACCAAGCCTCACGCATCAGAGGTGAGTATTCTAGCACTGAGCCACTACGTCCCCAGCTATACTTTAGGCCGACCGCACATTTACTAGCGTACAGGATAGCCTAGTCGAAGTGCAGTGTTCTGAACAATGAAAGAAAGCTTCGTACCCTATATTCTCTCATGCATGTGGTAGACAAAAGTCAGAGCTATCAAGGCTCTCTCTCTGCATCCTGTTCTGAACAACCTCTGCTCTACTTGGCTGTCCTACGTCTGCTCAATGTGAGGTCGGCCTCAATGTCGGGTCTTAATCACAGTAATGTGTGCGCATTCGGTGTTCTACGACCTAGAATCAAACCTGGGGCATAGTACCCTAAATACATGTGCGCTAGGTCCTAGACCAGCCAGGAAAGCTGTAGGATTATTAACCTTAATTAAATTGTTAGTATATGCATATCGTTTTCGAGAAAATCATTTGAAAAGAAATTCAACATATCGAGAAGCTACGCGTTCTGAAATTTTACGTAAGAAAAGAATTACGGCATATAGTGTAAGCTACATATTACAGATATTACGAGTAATTATACCAGAAATATCGGTATACAGAATAAAATTAAAATAGCTATATTCGTTTTAGGAAACAATATTTTGCGAACTGAACTCAGCTCAATCGGACTTGTAGCCAGTCCAAAAGCGTAGGAGTGGGCTGCTAGAAGTTAGGGGTAGACCGATCCAACCATATTATTGTTCATCGCCATAGTAGTTCATTTGAAAGCCTACCGTGAAACATTTAGGGGGGGGGCAGTAAAAATTTAGGAGGAGACGGGCCTCCCTAGAACCCGTGGATACGGGCCTGATTATAACAATAACATACATTTTATTGAACATTCAGAAAGAGCCGGATTACATACGCCTTATTAAAATGAAATAGCAATGTATTCGTGAAATATTATTATTATTATTATTATTATTATATTATTCCTTTCGGCAGATCCTGGGACCAATAAGTATTTTTTTTTTTCAATTTTAGGACTGGAAATGTTTCTTCCGCATTTCTCGATCTTCAGCTTTCTCTATTAACTACCAATATTTTCTATTTTTCAAATCATCGATCAGTTGTGTTATTCTTCTTCCTACTACTCCCTTTCCTTCTATCTTTCCTTCTATGGCGTTATAAAGGAAACAGTTTCTTCGCGAGATATATTCAATCTGATTGGCCTTCCTGTAAAGGATGCTGGGTAGAAGTGTCCTCTTCTCTCTTATCCGTTTTAAAACATCTTCGTTTGTTGCTCTCTCTCTTTCATTTTATTTTCTCCATTTTCCTCCAACACCAAATTTCAAAGCTCCCTAAATATTTTTTTCTCTAACTTCCGTAATTTCCATGTCTTTGATCCATACAGTCCAATACTCCATATATAGGACTTGATCAACTTCTTCCTTAGTCCAATAGTAAGCCTACTAGTAAAGAATGAGCTTTTCTTGTTGAATGCTTCTTTAGCTATGGCAATTCTGACGCTCTTTGGTGCAGCAAACATCTCTCGTTAAAACACTTCCCAGATACTTGAAATTAGCGACCTTTTCTATTTCTCTTTGTTCTACTCTGAGCCGTAAGGGCGTGTTTCTACGGGATGTTCTCATCACTTTCGACTTTTCGATATTAATTTCCATTCTATATAGTTTCCCAGTGTCAACTATTTTGTCAGTTATCTCCTGTAGTCCTTCTTCTGTTCTGGCTATAATAACCGTATCCAAGGGCGCCCATGTTGTGGTTTCTAAGGGGGGGGGGTAAAAGCGACGTTTCAAAAATAGTTTCAAATTTTGATGTAACTAATGTAAAATTTCTACTGGATTTTCTATATTCTGAAGTACAATTTCTTCTAGGGGGTACGAGCGCCCCATCTTTCCCCCCTGATGGGCGCCCTTGACCGTATCATCTGCATATCCCATCTTGTTAATGATCTGCCCTCCAATGTTGAAATTCCCAATTTTTATCGTAAAATATATATATTAACGTCAATCAAATTATAACCCTTTTCGTTTTAAGTCGCCCACGAACATCCTCTCTGTATTAAGCACCTCTTTTCCACAGAGAAATTTCGTATTTATGTCATGTTGTAGGTTTTAATGAAATCTCTGTGTGAATTACATATATTAATACAATCATTATAATACTATTCTTTTTTTTAAAAAAAATACATGTACTTGGGTATTTAAAATCTGTATAGTGTATTGAATCCTAACCGTCTTTTCTCCCTTCCTTACTTGGCTAACTTCACTCGTATCGTCTTCAAGAGTAAAAATTATTTTTCTTTTAGTTGCCTGCCCGCAGGGGTGTAGCCAAGGGGGGCCCATCGGGGCCCGGCCCCCCCAAATGATTTCCTGCCCCCCCAATGACCAGCTTTTAAAACATCATAGTAAAATTATCTCGCCTCATTCATTTAAAAGTAACAAATTTTATTGACAATTAATAATTTATGGTAAAATAGTAAGGAGAAATATTGTTTTTTTCCATACCGATCGAAATAAAGTATAGTATCTCTTCCTTATACCGATCGAAAAATAGGATACTTTTTTTGTGACAGCAGATTACACAATTTACTGCGATTTATATGCTTTAACAAGTATATTTTTATATGCTTTGACAAGTGTTTTAAAAGACATAGAGGATGGAAAATTTGGTGAGAAACAATGCTTTTATTGAATTTGGATTTCATTCGCTCTCTCTTTTATTTCTACTCAGCGTAATAAAATAATTTTTTTTTTAAGTCACGGATAATAAATATTTTTGTCAGGAAACCGTAAAGAAATTAAGTGAAATTTCAAAGAAAATCAATCTTGTGTAGGTAGGTTGCAAGGCGCACCTTGCTGGTTTAAATTTATATACATATATATACTAGGTAGATTTTAACTTGTTAAATTAATATGAAATAGATTTATTAATATACCAGGCCTGGTCTTAATTTATAGGTGTACATAATTAATCAATATATATGTTTAGTAATATTATATCTAGTAAACTGTGTATTTAACTTGTAAATTGTTGTATTTTATATAACTCTTCTTTAGGTTGGAAACACTTCTAGCTGGGGCTGCCGAAGCGAATTTTTTTCTTTTTTTTTTTAGAGGAACTTTTGGTTCCCCGCACCCCGCGAGTTGCCCCTTAGTTTGTCTTTTCGAACGGCTATAAATACGGACGGGAGTTGTGTAACAGGGCTTCACTTTTTGAAGACAGCCCCAGAATGAGGTGGCTCGGTAGGTTCTGAATGAGGACCAGTTTATCCGGAATTCTCTTTAACTTTTTTGATTTTTGCCAGAGTTATGTGGCAGTAGAGGATGGTTCATATTGAGAACCAGGGTAGTCAGTGGATAGGAAACCACTCAGTAATGTGGTCTTAGGTTTGGTTCTAAGTCGTAACCAAGATTAAGGATTTAGTTTTAGTTAGTTTCTAGTAAATCAGTTATATTGAAATTTATAAACTTTGTTGTTCGATTTAGGTTGGGATGGATTGAGAAGTGTTTTAGATGGGTTGTAGCTAGGGAATTAATTTTGTTAATTTTTCTTTTTTCTCTCGATTTCCAATTAGAGAGGGATAAGAGAAGGATAGAGGGAATTGGACAAAAATGATGTTCAGTGGAGTACACAGTGGGTACTCGGTTTGTGGTAGTTGGTGAGATGTCCAATAGTCTGGACTCCATATAATTTTGACGCCTAGTCTTGAAATATAGACGAAGCCGATAGAGTATTTCCCTGATCAAAGAATTTTCCCGGATTCAATATACGGATCCAACAATACCCTTAACCTAACCCATACCTAACCTTAAATTATTAGCTAGTCTCCTCTGTGGAACGGATTCAGGTAAGATGAGTTCCAAGACAGGGAATTAGGTGACGCACTCTATAAATGATTAGCAGTGCTGATAGAAACTAACTAAGGAGTGTACTAACAGCTTGTAAGAGAACGCGAGTTAGTAACTCCACAGGCCCATCCTAATTAGTCACTGAATAGACAAACTAGAGATTCAATTAACAATTAAGACTTCTAGTCAGGAAATTAGATTTTATCTTAGAATTCATAAATTAACACCTTTTAAATTAGTTAATAAATAGTTAAATTTTAAAAGTGTCTATGATTTCTATATTAAAAAATCGTATCCGAGAGTTTGAGTTAGTTAAGTAAAAATCCCCTAGACATTTTACTTATAAGCGAGTCACTTTGCACTTCCAGCTTCTCAATAAGTTAAAGGAAAGAGAAGGAAGTCCTTGAGAGAACGGTAAGATAAGGAATCAATTAAGTCTTCGCTCAGGGAGGAACGCGGAGATAGTATAGTGGAAGGTAAAGGAGGGAGAAGAAGAAGAATAGAGATAAATTTTGAGGATAGTACATTTCTGGTTACTAATATATTCAGTAATACCCTTCTTTATTTATGAATTGGATTATATTGGGTTCTCAATCAATGGATTCATTCTTTGAGGAACGGGAAGCGTAAGGAATAGATATTGAGAGTAGCGTTGCGCGCTAAGGGAGCGCCTGTTGCATATTGGTGGCACATTAGGTTAATCAAAGGCCTATCGCAAGGTTCTGTATACAAGGTCTTAAATTTAAATATAAAGGCAACCAAGAAAAGTTTTGTTGCTTTTTCACCCACCACCTTCGAACATTAATATGTCACCTAACCTGGAAGATCAAAAATAGTCCCCATCAGCATCGACGACCTTCTGAAAACGTTCTGGAAGGCCATGGAATCGATCGTGGTAGAACTTGGTGGGCCGTGAAACGAAGAAAGTATCAGGTGCATTTTGGACTTTTACTAGGGATTTGAACTGGTGTCCTCTAAGGTGATTGTTCAAAGAATGGAACAGGTGATAATCGGACGGTGCAATACCCGGGGAATATAGTGGTTGCAATATTGTTTCCCATCCAAGGCGGAAAATGGTGTCCTGAGTCATAACCACGTGGGACTTAGCGTTGTCCGGTAAACGAGGACCCATTTGCAATTCAGAAGCGATGGCTCCAGAGTTTTGAGTTTTTGTTGAGCACAGCTCAACTGCTGACACTACACAATTGCATTGATACTCTGACCAGCTGGTAGCAGTTCCCGATGCACGATGCACCAAGCACACAGAAGGACCTTATTCTGGTACAGTACTGGTTTCGGCTGTTTTGAAATCGGTTCATGGGATGCTAACCAATGATGACGGCGCCGTGGAGCTTCGTATACGATACACTTTTTATCACATGTCAACGCCCTGTTCAGAAATGGCTCCGAAACTGTAAATAAACACAGGCGACTGCCGCGTTTCCTTCTGGCCCGGAGTCAAAATATGTGAGACCCATTGACCCAACTTGTAGTGCTTCACAAGTTGATGGATGTGCTACCGAATGGTTTCTCCACACACTGAATTGTAGTATCAGTTCCTCTTTGTACATGTGTTGGTTTTCCGGCACGTGATTTTTTCGGGTGTTCCGTCATCGTCCTTAAACTTGTTAAACCATCGCTGCAATGTCCGCGTCGTCACGACACCCTCACCAAAGACCTGGAATATCTTCTGTCCCTCTACAGCGGCGTTTGACCTCCATTTGAACTCGTTCAGCATACATGCTCTTATGACGCTCTGTGGATGTCCCATGTTCCCTCTGTCTTTACGCAAGTTCACGGTGTGTCTGAATTGCTACACCCAGGTAGTATGTTGGATATACCCACACCAACAACTGACGTTCGCCTTATCTCCACTCGCATTCAACTCACGGTGTAAGGTCCAATTGAACACAGACTTCCACGAAAAGGGACAGAACTTTCTTGGTTACCTTTATAGTTATGCACAAAAGTATAGCGTTTGGTCCCGGGCAGTAGTTCTTGATTAAGCATAATAAAAATTATCTTGAATATAATTTATGGATAATAATAATAATAATAATAATAATAATAATAATAATAATAATAATAATAATAATAATAATAATAATAATAATAATAATAAAGCTAAAATAGTGTTTTTAGTTTTCCAGAAGAAAACCAAAATTTACCTTTCTTTCAGGCCTCAAAAACACTAGCAGCAATACTTTTTTTTGGCTTTGTACATTGTAGCTGCCCCCCCCCCTCAAAAACGACGGGCCCCCCCTACACAAACCTGCTGGCTACACCCCTGCCTGCCCGTTTACTATGAAAAGAATAATAGTGTTGAATTTGTTTGATAGATGGTAACAATATGCTTTTTTCAGCGGAATAATCAAAGGTGTCTGTTCACAAGCAACACAGAGAAGTATTGTTGTCAAACTTTATATTCATTTTAGGATTTTCACGAAAAGATTTCAAAGCATTACAGACCAGCCCGATTTTTTGATTGTACTATCGACAGTGTTAAGTACTTACAATAATTGTATTTACTTCTTCCGAGAATTAATTCATTCATATCCTTTCCTTTACTTTTATATACGTGCATACAAAACAAATATGTTCGTCACCCAATCCAAGTCAGTCTTTATGTCATCTTCATGCATTCAGTGCTTCAACTTTAGTAGAGTTTCCAATGATGCAATAAACGAATTATTTCAGCCTTCCATCCATCACACTTTAGACACTAATAATTATTTGATTCTGGAAATCACTTCTGGATATTCAGTCCGTCATTAAACGAAAACGTAGCACTGATTCTGGCTTCGATCAGATTCTATCGTACAGACTTGTTAAAGATTCGGCAAACTATTTTGATTTTTCTGACCACATTTCTCATTTATATTCAGAACTGATTCGAATCCTTCCGATTGAAAGGTACCTAAAGTAGGATATATATATATATATATATATATATA
This sequence comes from Thermobia domestica, assembly GCF_964235325.1. Classification (NCBI taxonomy): domain Eukaryota; kingdom Metazoa; phylum Arthropoda; class Insecta; order Zygentoma; family Lepismatidae; genus Thermobia; species Thermobia domestica. Next base: position 329,126,310 of record NC_137454.1, on the reverse strand, counting down.
TATATATATATATATATATATATATATATATATTTGTAAAACCATACAAACTACCGTATAATCATATTGTACAGACCCAATTAACTTTGTACTTTGCATGAAGTCTTTCGGAAAACACTGGTCCCACATTTACACCCCTATATCCTGATCGTAAATTTTTACCACTTCATCAGACTAGATTTGGTCCTCATTAGAGCATAATGTAAATGATCAATTACTTCACCTAACCATCATTCTTACCAATCATTATAATAAATCTCTTTCGTCTTGCCTCATATTGATGGATCTTGTAAAGCATATGCCCGGATTATTTTATAAACTGTTGAAATTAAGACTCCCTCTTTCATACTTACAGGTCATATATTCATGCATACTTAACTGAATGGCCTATGCTTGTGTAAACTACTTTCTATCACATCCAGCCTTCCAACATACAGGAGTCCCATCAGGCTCTAGTTTACCGCCTCTTTTATACATCTCATATGCTTCAGTTTAGCAATGTCCAGTGAAAAATACTAATCTATTTCAAATTTCTGAGGATACAGCCACTTCTTCGCCATCTTGTTGTTCGCAACTGGAGTTTAAACTCAAAACTAACGTTTAACAACTATAAAGCATTCATGTGGAATGTCTTCAGCTTGATCAACATAATATTATGCATTCACATGAATATATTATATATTCTATTAGTTGTAAGCACTCATCGATATCGGGGTGGGAGGAGGTGGTGAGGTGGCTCAATGCTGGAGCGCTTACCGCTTGTGCGTAGGGTACCTGGTTCGATCCCCGGTGAAGTCAGTTTGTGTTGGATAACATCGTTTCCGTGGGTTTTCTGGGGGTACTCCACTTTCCTTGCATGCTTTCATTCCACCATTCACTTGCTTTATCATCGTCTCCTTTAACCTAACGAGCATAAGCGTAGGACATTAGACTGAAAAATGTAATTTCATTTCATTTCGAATGTTGTCAGGTGTTAATTCAGAGCGTGGATGAATGAAAGGAAGACGAATGTTTCAACAATTGCATTACCCATGAGTTTATCCCTTATTGTTGGGTAAGCCCGCAATACCGCTATGTAATACTGGTTGCGAACTGGTCAGGCATCTTTTTCAAAATTAGAAAACAGTCAAAAATGTGCATACATTTCCACTCTTGTGAAAACCCTCCTCCTCTTCCCGAGTTCAAATTGGGGATGGGCAAAACCGGTTTTTATAAAAACCGGAAACCAGTTTCTAGAAAAACCCAAATTCGAAAAACCAACATTTCGGTTTTCTCCAGAACCCGGTTCGGTTTCTCACCGGAGTATAATTTCGTTTGTCTCCGGAAATCGGATCCATTTACAACAAAAGCAGTTTTCTTTTTAAACATATTGTTTTTAAGCATATCGGTTTCGGTTTGCCTTTTTATGGGAATTTACACATGTTTTTGAGCTTCTTTCTTATGTGTTCTCGACACATGCTACAAACGGAATCGGTTTTCCGAGAACAACGGAACATTATTCTGGTCAGGAATAGAACCAGTATTGGAACAATTGAAAGCGGTTTCGACAAAAAACAGAACAGGTTTAGGAGAAATCCGAAACTGGTTTAGGTAAAAACTAAACCGGATTTTGGAACTGGAACCGGGATTCGATGAAAAACATACTGGTTTCGGAAACCAATTTCGGTTTTGCTAATACCGGAAACCGAAAAACCTGTTTTTGTATCCACCAATAGTTCAGATCTGAGAAAAGAATTTCTTAGGCGAATAGATCTTATGAAGATGTATCCGTGGAGTAAATTTGTTGGGTCTAGGTCACTGTTTTCTATGCGAAAAGCTAATGACACACACACACACACACACACACACACACAAATAGATTGATTGAGGTTTCATGTGCATGTTAACATTGGGCATAATCTATAAAAAAAAATATATTACAAATTTTAAATAATTTTTACTGATCCCCTGCAAAGTAGTGGCGTCTATCGTGTTAAATGTCAATGTGACCAAATATATATAGGTCAAACAAAAAGGGATATTTGTACACTCCGCATCAAAAAAAAATTGCGACATCTAACGCCTTGCAGTTAGGCCACCCAATATACCCCTTCTTATCCCATAATTGTGTCTGGTAAAAACATCCCCTCTCACTCCTCCTTTCCTCTCTCCCATACTAAAATCAGCAAAAAAGATGAGTGCATTTCTTATTTCAAAATATGCATATATTAGTATACACAAAATGAAACAATCAAACCGAGACGAAACAAGATTCATAAGATAATGTAGGGAGAGACTTAAACACACACAGAATGAACAGTTGAAAGCGATGTATGCCTTTTAGACAGACATACAGAACTGAGATAGAGAAAGGAAAGGGGAGAGAAGAAGAAGAAGAAAAACTGAACACAGATAAAAATAAGGAATTTAAAAGTATTTTAAAAAAGAACCTAACATTATAAAGTTCCGTTTCCAGACATCCAACAGGAATATATAAGTAAGTTTAGATTATATATTTCTTCAGGGCTATTCGAATACTTAGAAAATACAGGAAACTATCATTAAGTCACTTTCAAAATGAATACCAAACTTGGAGGTCAAATTAAATACTCAATTTCCTGTGAAACTGTAGAGCCCTGAAACATATAGAATAATGTCAGTAGTTTAACACACGTGATTTGTTTCACGTGTTTCGGTAGCAAATTCGGTAGTGTTCATTGAACGTACTGATATGAAATACATTATAATAAACCCAGTAATACCTCCATTCCGGACTACTAATACAAACTCAACAAAAATAAAAAAAAAAGAAAAGAAGAAGGAAACAAAGAAAAGGATAAATGAATGAGTGCTATTTTACTGCTAATATCTATTAGAAAGAGTCAATATTAGAAGTCCAAACTGTATCATAATGAAAGGTTACAAATTTTGAAAACAAAAATTAGATGTTCTTTATAAACGTAACAGACCTTGCATGTATCACATTGAAAACGTGAATAAAATACATTGAATTATAGGATGGAAACGAACTTTTTGTCAAACTAATATAAATAAAATCTTCTCTTGAATCAGCAAAAGAGGAACCATTTTCTAGTCATCTCTGAAGATTTATCTGTTCTGAACATCCAGTCTCGATTTCACCTATTGTGAATATAACTTTCTAATTCGAACAGATAGAATGAACGCGCCAGAGCTTAAGTGGACCATTGCATCAGTTGGGTGATGTGGATTGGTTATGGACCGACATTGCGTCGAAGATTCGAACCCGTACTGACCCAGTGATTCGATTGAGACACGGTAACCTGGAGGACAAAGAACAAATTTAGGAGAGAGAGAAGCAATAAAAGAGAGAGAGAGAAGTAATAAATAGGAGACGAAGATAAAGATGACTAGACACAGAGAGAAAGACAAATTTATAATTGAACACTACTTATCATTATACTGTATGACAAGGAACGCATACACTCTTTACTCGTATTCTCACAAGTGATGTTTTGTAAGTTCTCCAACGCGAGATCAATCTCTGTTTGTAGCCATTATTTTATGAGAAAAAGAATTTACTTGATGGGGAATCGAACCGAGATCTTCCAGTTGCAAATCCAACACGCTACCGCTACTCCACAGATTACTGTACACAAAACATGTTTAACAAATGGTTTAGTGTTTCTTTCTAAGACCAATAATATGAAAAGTGGATACTTCAGATCATTGAATGGGTTCGATCCGTCCTAGTAATTCCTGTAAATGTTGTTTGCTCATCCCCAACCAACATTCGTAAATTGTCTCCATCGTGATACAGGTGTGTGCATCCTCCTTCTTAACGATTCCTCATTTACTATGAAAAGTCAATCTTCGATTCCTCACGATCGCTTTGTGAAAAAACAGAGGTTGGCCTGAAGAAGGTTTGAACCTATGTTGCCTAGCTGCACTACTCATGAGTCCACACGTTACCCATACGCTATCTTGGCAGCTCAAAACATGAGCCAAATATTACTAAGTTCAGCCGTGATGTTTGGAACGAACTAGTTTCTTTCTGTAATGCTATTTACACCACAGTACACGCCGAAATTAATTTATTCGACAACCTGGAGACAACATAGTGCCCACTAATAAATTAAATAACATACAATCCAGGAAAAATTTCAGAAATAATAACAAGTTACGCATTAATTTCCCAGTGCACATTCAAAAGTACGCTCATAATAATAATAATAATAATAATAATAATAATAATAATAATAATAATAATAATAATAATAATAATAATAATAATAATAATAATAATAAAATCATAGCCATACCTTTATCAGAATTTCAGGCTTAGTCAATAAACGAATTCAACGTGGTCTCTATTCGAAGCTCTATTTAATCGAATCCGATAGAAATACAAAGAGAAACTTCGAGAACAGGTAAAAGAAAAATGTTACCTTGGTGGGATTAGAAGTAAATTTTAGGAGTTCTTTACAATTTACAAACAAATGCCTTAGACAGTTTTTTCTTTTCTTTAACTTTACTGATTCACCGAACGTATCTGAGTAACTTGTCTCTATTTTCTACTCGGCTATATACGTTTTCAATCATTTCCGTTAATCTTGAACGACAGGAACACGAATACAAAAATATCTAAGAGAATTAAAATTCCAAACTCCCCCACCGGGAATCGAACCCAGGACCCCATACACCTTAGGCACACGTGCTAGCCATTAGACCAGCTGGGAAAGCAAGTGAAATGCATTTTGTAGTATCTGAAGTTTACACCTATTTCAACCTGCTGTAATAATGTTTACCGTATTCGTTACTTTGAGGAATGATATATGTTATTCATATAGGTTCCATTACATATTCGTCCGTAAATATTATATAAATTATCAGAATTATTCATGATCTTCCATGGAAATTCACTGGCGCATGCACAGTAGGCAGACAGTGTAATTGAAATGTGAGTTTAACAGATATTATATATTTCGCCGACATTATTTAATAGCTATGTAGAAGAGATAGCAAAAATGAGTTTTCATAATGAAGATGGAGTTTCGGTAGGAGATAGAATGATGAGGTGTTTACGGTTTGGGGTTGATATCATTGTTGTTGCAGAATCTAAAAAGAAAATTAATAAAATGTAGAAAACTTGAGAAAGGCTTCTGAAGAATATGGGATGAAAATAAATGTTAGAAAGACAAAATCCATGGTGATTGAAACGAAGCGATCGGTGTCAAATATAGAAGTAAGAGCGGAGAAAACAAGCAGGTGACAAATTTTTGATGTCTGAGTTGTATTATTAGTGATATGACATGCGAACGTGAAATAAAAGCAAGGATAGAAATGGCGAAAGAAGCCTTTAGGATGAAGAAAGTACTAGTTTGTGGGGCCTTAGAGTTGAAAAATGACTCATAAAATGCTTCGTGTGCTGTATTTTACTGTATTTATAGGACAGAAACATGGACATTACGCAGAAATGATGAGAAACAATTGGAGGCTTTCGAAATATGTGCGTGGAGAAGAATGGAGAGAAATAGCTGGGTCGAGAGGAAAACGAATGAGAGGGCGTTAGAAATGGAAGGAGAATAATATTATTAAGAAGAGAAAGAGACACTGTTTGGGTTATTTGTTAAGAAGGAACTGTATCATGAGGGATGTGCTAGAGAGTATGGTGGCAGGAAAGAGAGGGAAGGGATGAATTAGACTATATAGAAACATAGTTAGGCTATTGGCGATATCAAAACAAAAAAAATCGTATGAGAAGATGGAGAGATTAACAGAAGATTGTGAAACATGGCAGCTTCTCAGCTGCGGTAAGTGACCCGCTGGTAATGGTGGAATACTGCTGATATAATGATGCTGATGATGCATAATAGAAACAGAAAGATCCACTTTACTGTCATTGCTAATACGAATCACAATGCAAATATCTACAAGTTGTCATAATGCCTAGCTCTAAAGGCTGTAGAGAACTATCTGTAGTCTTGCGAGGAGAAAATAATAATAATAATAATAATAATAATAATAATAATAATAATAATAATAATAATAATAATTTATTTCACAATTCATTTCTGCCAGTAGCTTTCGCCTCCTTACTCCCACTTCATGCTTACTCAGGAGGAAGCTGCGCGTCCCCAGGTTGGGAACCACTACTTTCCATTAAGGAATTCTGATAGCCTGTTAGAAATTTGCATTCTGACTAATATCAGTAAACTGCATTCTTCTGTTTCTACTGCGCATGCACCAGTGAATTCCCATGGAAGATCATGAATAATTCTGATAATTTATATAATATTTACGGATGAATATGTAATAGAATCTATATGAATAACATATATCATTCCTCAAAGTAACGAATACGGTAAACATTATTACAGCAGGTTGAAATAGGTGTAAACTTCAGATTTTACAAAATGCATTTCACTTGCTTTCCCAGCTGGTCTAATGGCTAGCACGTGTGCCTAAGGTGTATGGGGTCCCGGGTTCGATTCCCGGTGGGGGAGTTTGGAATTTTAATTCTCTTAGATATTTTTGTATTCGTGTTCCTGTCGTTCAAGATTAACGGAAATGATTGAAAACGTATATAGCCGAGTAGAAAATAGAGACAAGTTACTCAGATACGTTCGGTGAATCAGTAAAGTTAAAGAAAAGAAAAAACTGTCTAAGGCATTTGTTTGTAAATTGTAAAGAACTCCTAAAATTTACTTCTAATCCCACCAAGGTAACATTTTTCTTTTACCTGTTCTCGAAGTTTCTCTTTGTATTTCTATCGGATTCGATTAAATAGAGCTTCGAATAGAGACCACGTTGAATTCGTTTATTGACTAAGCCTGAAATTCTGATAAAGGTATGGCTATGATTTTATTATTATTATTATTATTATTATTATTATTATTATTATTATTATTATTATTATTATTATTATTATTATTATTATTATTATGAGCGTACTTTTGAATGTGCACTGGGAAATTAATGCGTAACTTGTTATTATTTCTGAAATTTTTCCTGGATTGTATGTTATTTAATTTATTAGTGGGCACTATGTTGTCTCCAGGTTGTCGAATAAATTAATTTCGGCGTGTACTGTGGTGTAAATAGCATTACAGAAAGAAACTAGTTCGTTCCAAACATCACGGCTGAACTTAGTAATATTTGGCTCATGTTTTGAGCTGCCAAGATAGCGTATGGGTAACGTGTGGGACTCATGAGTAGTGCAGCTAGGCAACATAGGTTCAAACCTTCTTCAGGCCAACCTCTGTTTTTTCACAAAGCGATCGTGAGGAATCGAAGATTGACTTTTCATAGTAAATGAGGAATCGTTAAGAAGGAGGATGCACACACCTGTATCACGATGGAGACAATTTACGAATGTTGGTTGGGGATGAGCAAACAACATTTACAGGAATTACTAGGACGGATCGAACCCATTCAATGATCTGAAGTATCCACTTTTCATATTATTGGTCTTAGAAAGAAACACTAAACCATTTGTTAAACATGTTTTGTGTACAGTAATCTGTGGAGTAGCGGTAGCGTGTTGGATTTGTAACTGGAAGATCTCGGTTCGATTCCCCATCAAGTAAATTCTTTTTCTCATAAAATAATGGCTACAAACAGAGATTGATCTCGCGTTGGAGAACTTACAAAACATCACTTGTGAGAATACGAGTAAAGAGTGTATGCGTTCCTTGTCATACAGTATAATGATAAGTAGTGTTCAATTATAAATTTGTCTTTCTCTCTGTGTCTAGTCATCTTTATCTTCGTCTCCTATTTATTACTTCTCTCTCTCTCTTTTATTGCTTCTCTCTCTCCTAAATTTGTTCTTTGTCCTCCAGGTTACCGTGTCTCAATCGAATCACTGGGTCAGTACGGGTTCGAATCTTCGACGCAATGTCGGTCCATAACCAATCCACATCACCCAACTGATGCAATGGTCCACTTAAGCTCTGGCGCGTTCATTCTATCTGTTCGAATTAGAAAGTTATATTCACAATAGGTGAAATCGAGACTGGATGTTCAGAACAGATAAATCTTCAGAGATGACTAGAAAATGGTCTCTTTTCTGCTGATTCAAGAGAAGATTTTATTTATATTAGTTTGACAAAAAGTTCGTTTCCATCCTATAATTCAATGTATTTTATTCACGTTTTCAATGTGATACATGCAAGGTCTGTTACGTTTATAAAGAACATCTAATTTTTGTTTTCAAAATTTGTAACCTTTCATTATGATACAGTTTGGACTTCTAATATTGACTCTTTCTAATAGATATTAGCAGTAAAATAGCACTCATTCATTTATCCTTTTCTTTGTTTCCTTCTTCTTTTCTTTTTTTTTATTTTTGTTGAGTTTGTATTAGTAGTCCGGAATGGAGGTATTACTGGGTTTATTATAATGTATTTCATATCAGTACGTTCAATGAACACTACCGAATTTGCTACCGAAACACGTGAAACAAATCACGTGTGTTAAACTACTGACATTATTCTATATGTTTCAGAGCTCTACAGTTTCACAGGAAATTGAGTATTTAATTTGACCTCCAAGTTTGGTATTCATTTTGAAAGTGACTTAATGATTGTTTCCTGTATTTTCTATGTATTCGAATAGTCCTGAAGATATATATAAACTTACTTATATATTCCTGTTGGATGTCTGGAAACGGAACTTTATAATGTTAGGTTCTTTTTTAAAATACTTTTAAATTCCTTATTTTTATCTGTGTTCAGTTTTCTTCTTCTTCTTCTCTCCCCTTTCCTCTCTCTATCTCAGTTCTGCATGTCTATCTAAAAGGCATACACCACTTTCAACTGTTCATTCTGTGCGTGTTTAAGTCTCTTCGTTCTTTATCTTATGAATCTTGTTTCGTCTCGGTTTGATTGTTTCATTTTGTGTATACTAATATATGTATATTTTGAAATAAGAATTGCACTCATCTTTTTTGCTGTTTTAGTATGGGAGAGAGGAAAGGAGGAGTGAGAGGGGATGCTTTTAACAGACACAATTATGGGATAAGAAGGGGTATATTGGGTGGCCTAACTGCAAGGCGTTAGATGTCGCAATTTTTTTTATGCGGAGTGTACCAGAATCGCTCAGCATATTCGCACGTCCAAATCTCGTAGCTTACAACAGTTATCTGGATTGGCATCACATATCAAAGAAAATAACCACAACATTGCTAATTCATGTTTGATTGAAAAAGCAAAAACAGCAACTGAACGGAAAATTAACGAAGCTTATTACATTCATAAGGCGAAACCGGCACTCAATTCAGGTAAAAGTGACATAAGTGTCGTTTGGAGCAATGTTTTTGCTACTCATTTCCGCCGTCTGGAAGGTAGTGAAAACAGATAAACAGTAAACAGCAGTGAACAGTAGCAAGTGAATTACTATTAACATATGTATATTTCTAGTGACAAGAAGATTTTTACTTCGCGTATTTTAAAAATTCTTTTAAAACATTTTTACCTATCCACAATTTCTTTCCTATGGTTTAAATCCTTTTCGAAGTGTGCCTAGACTGACGACGAAGACGATGTTCTTCGAAAGAACTTCCTAGTGATGTGGTTTGTTTCTTGCGGTGACTATTGGCCTTTTACTTATATTATTTCTAATATTATTACCACCGCCTACAATACAGTGATAATGTACAAATAATAGTTTAAATCAGGTTTCTCACTCAAAAAATTGGGGGGAGGGGTCGAGGCATTACCAGCTTCGGGCTAGATCCGGAACTGCATGACTTAAAGGTCGTTTAAAAAGACTTAAAAAAGAAACTAGTAAAATAAAACTATTAATATTCCAGATCATTTCAAAGAAAAGACAAGAAGAAATGATTTTCCTGATAAATCAAAAGGGCTAAAAAGAAAATAGAACAGGTATTTAACGCTGCCGTAAAGATACAGAGCGTTCAAAAAGTCTCTATACACCTGAATTGTCACATATTCAAAGCAACGAGAAAATTATTTTACTCAAGATTTATTATATTTTATGGCATAAAAGCACTATGTACACACACATTTTCACAGCAAATGTTGGAAATGTCCCCCATGAGCCTCGAAACATGCTTGCACACGTTTATTCTTGTTCTCAAATACTCTCACAAGTTGTTCATGTGGAATGCTATGAGCAAAATCTCGAATAGCTGTTTCGAGTTCTTGTAGCGTGTGGAGGTTTCCTTTATAAACAGAATTGTTTGCATAACCCCAGAAGTAAAAATCCGGAGGAGACAAGTCAGGAGACCGAGGTGGCCACAATCCCTTTGAAATTATTCGATCTCCAAAAACCTCTTGCAGCAATCTCATGGATTGGCGAGCTGTAAGTGCTGTAGCGCCATCTTGTTGTATCAAGCATTACGAATTTCGTCTTCCGTTAGTTCTCCCATGAACTGGAAAATAATTTCACAATAAACAGTTGAATCTATTTTTTGTCTGAAAAATATGAGGCCGACTATTCTTCTTCTGGATATTGCAATCCACACCCCTACCTTCTGGTCATGCAGAGGAACTTCATGTATGACATGTGGGTTTTCTGCACACCACAAACGTGACTTCTGGGCATTGACGTAACCTGATAAATGGAACCAGGCCTCATCAGTAAAAAAAAAAAAAAATCCAAAACATTGTCAGACTTGTCCATAACAAACCGTGTAAACCATTCAGAATACTGCACTCGCTTTACACTGTCGGGAGGAAGTGACTGCTGCACCGCTCTCACATTATACGTTGCATTGCATCTGATATGTACGGTATAGCATTTTTTCTTCATCGAGCACCTACGGTCTACCACTTCGATCATAGTCCATTATCGTTCCAATGTCTCTAAATTTATCGATCAGTGCCCTTACAGTCTGACGATACAGAACAGATGTATCCGGAAACCTAGCTGCAAACACTTATCTTTGACTGTCTGTTTGTACTCACCTTGTTCACGGAACACATGTTCAACCAGGAATATTCGTTGTTCCAAAGTTAACACCATTGTTTCAGAAAGCGCTAACTAGATGTAACAATCACTTCAAAGTCACCTTGCCAACTGGAATCTAAGAAAGGAACTTCACGCAAGGCGATAATATAGCAGTGTTGCGAACCTTCGCATAAAATTTTATTTCATGTGACCATGGTGGAAAGACTACAAGGTGGATGCAATGCAGTGCTACATTCTTGTCGCTCTGGTGCATGACGTCATCTTGGTCTCAGACGTGGCCAGCGAGAGTCAGATGAACTTTTAACAAGCGCTTGCTTGCTGGTATCTTACACGCAAACTTCTCTTCTATTTATAGTGATCTTCAACGAAGTAAAAATTTTAGTAGAAACAATAATTATATAAACGTAATGTAATCAATGCTTAAGCTAAGTGACTTCAAAGGAAGATAATTACAATAGCAAAAGAAACAGCAATATCAGTTCATATTAAACGACTTTGAAGCTTGAACAAGCCAATATTACTCACTACATTTTCTGCTTTTTCTTTCTTTTCTTTTTTCTTTCTTTCTTTTCTTTTTTAAACATCTGAAGTAATACACTCGAGTATGTATAGGCCTGAATAATCTATAACACAGTGTGTCGTTAATGCATTTCATTATTATATATTTATGTATGCTCAAGTATATTTTCGTAACACATTGATCGGTTTTGATTTACTATTATTATTATTTTGCTTGAAAGAGAATTCTTTACTGATTACCCCATATAAATTTTGAGAATATCTCAAGGGTGAATTCATGGGTTTCGTAAACAGAAATGCACGTACGTATATTTTCGTTATGCTTGGACAGTCTTTTTAAGAGGTTGCTCCCACGTAAGTTTCGTCAGAATCTCAGGGGAGGTTAAAAACTTTATTGAGCAGGGACGCACATATTTAATATTTTAAACATCGTTTTTATTTCTGATTTATAAAACAATCATCTTATTTGAAACCGCTGATCGCTTATTTATAGAATTTGTATTTAAACAAAAGGTTTGGTGAAACTGACAGTTCTCTGAATATTAGTGTCAAAATTTTGCGCCATAACAAACTGTATTATTTAACATTTGTACGAAATAAAACGTTACATATACTATTGTGTTCTAAAATATATATAGAAACAAATATGTATATATAAAGCACCTCAAACAAAGAAATTGCAACTTGACTATTTCAAGCAAGAAACAAAGTACTAGGCGTAGGTGAAGACGATGTAGGGGTGTTACAGCTAGACTAGAAAACATATAAACCATAAAATTACATAATTTTCTTAATTTTCTTCATAAGTTTATCTTTTCTGTCCCGTGGACTAAATAAGACAAAAGATAAATGCAAGTGCATGGTTATGTGGAATTTGATGAAATGAGAATGCGGGAGTACCCCAAGAAACTCACGGAAACGATGTTGTCCACCACAAACTCACTTGACCGAGAAGCGGACCAGTATCCCTTGCACCAGAGGTGAGCCTTCTCCCACTGAGCCACCGTGCTTCCTTGATTGGTTGAAAATTTAAATTTACTGCAGTCATTCTTAATTTTGTAATTCTGGAGGGGGCCCCTAAATATGTATATGTAATTATGCAAAGTTAGGATTAAAATGAACAAAAAATTCAAAATCTGAGTGTAAAAATGTCCCGATAATGTCGCCCTGATATGGTATGTGGATACTTTATTCTCTTGATCTAATACATTGTTATATATCTTTGTAACCGTTAATCGTTATTACGAACCTTCCATTCGTTAGTTAATTTGAAGTGCAACGTCACGTTTTAGCACCGAGGCTACAGGGAATGCAGACCTCCAGAATGAAATGGGACCTGAACTACTTTAACGCGTTCAATGCTCTCCATTTGCGTAACTCGAGGGAGGTAAGCCTCTTAGATCATCGTGCCTCCCTTCTTGAGTTACATGCCTGCCTCTGTGTGGAAAATTTTGTCTCAATATCTTATGTAGAAGGAAATGATGATAGAAATTATCACCTCTGTCGGTTCTCCTCCCTCATGATTTCGAATCCGGGTCTTGCCTCAAAGTTCGTCTTTTTAAATCACACTATTGGATTTTTGTATGCAGGATCAACACAAGCTACTGTAGCCCTATATACTATTATTACATACTATTAATACTAAAAAGAAACTACATAATGAAATCGCTTTTTTATAATTTCATTTAACATTGCATTTATTTAATGCCTTTATGTAGAAGTTTCCATATTTTAGGTTTATTTTGTCCTGTCGCCTGCAAGCTAAAATCCATTTCTGGAGACATTCCCCCTCTTTTTGAGGAAATCTAAAGTATTTTATATTAGTTCCCTTAGTTTTTCTGTAATAATTACTACAGCCGTACACTGCACAATTAGGCATTCTCTATATCATTTAAAAGAACAAGGTAACAAAGAATTTCCATTTCTCACTTAAAGCCGCGCTTTTTCTCGTTGTCTCTTGCAAAACAGATGACGTCACAGCCACGACAGCGCTCCAGACGACATGCGCATGCAACCACCTTGTAGTCTTTCCACCATGCATGTGACTTTGAATGCGACGTTGACTTGTCACGATTCAGGTGTATAGAGACTTTTTGAACGCTCTGTATTTCCAAAATAAGTTAGAAAATATTCTTTAAAGAAAATTTATTTTCTCATTCAGATTCATTGAATTCCTTGTTTTAAACACTATTCCTGAGCATTACAATATCATCAACGTAATGTATGGACGACTCCAAAAGTGCACTCTCACCTACAATTTTTCCCTTTCCTGCAATAGTAGGCAACCCAAAACCAGGTTCGCTGAGGTGGTTAACAACTACAAAGGCGTTGGACCAAACCTTAATTTTGTTACAAATTCATCAGTGTGGCAAACTGGAAATAAGATAAAATAAATTGTAAAGAATGACGGTTTTATTATCGTGAGGGCAATGGATGATATAAAAAGTTACAAAATGATCTTACTTAAGCAGTTCAAACAAGATGCATTGTATGAAACAGATATAAGAAGAAAGCAATTTCACTCCTTTTTCAAAAAGAATCTCTTAAAAATAGAAAAAGGTTACATAATATAAAGCTGTGATATAAAAGCCTAACAGCACAAAATCAAACATCAACACAAAACGGAGAGATAAACACAAAATAAGAAACATCAGTAGCGTAGCAGAATGGTGGGCCCCATATGCAAGATAAAGAGATGGGTCGCTAGTTTAACATTTATTATTATTATTATTATTATTATTATTATTATTATTATTATTATTATTATTATTATTATTATTATTATTATTATTATTATTATTATTATTATTATTAAAAAATCGTTTCCTTTTCAAAATCTCTAACTTTGCCTTAGAGCATACCGGTCATGTGTGTACATTTTGTCAATGAGCTGTCCGAAAGGCCAAAAGGGATGGAAATCTCAGAGAGAAGGAAACAAAAAACTTTCTTATGATAAATTCTAGGACAAAGTTCGAAGCACAGGTTCCTTTTTTTTTTCGGAACAAAAAAGTTCTGGGAGCTAAGAAATTACAGTATATAATATTGCAAATTTGCAAGCGGCCTTATTGAAATGACAATTTGTGGTAATAAAGAAATTGTTATTAGAAGACATTATTGTAAAAATTAAGTTTTAATTTCATGACATTATTGTAAAAGTTAAGTTGTATTTCATCCATCGCAAGTCTTAGGGACCCCTTATAATTCGCCCCCCCACCCGAATATCGACATCAAAAGTTTAGCATGTTGATATATCGATGTCGATATATTTGCGATATCGAATGTTGATTTATGTCAATATCGATATCGGTATATCGATATATCGCACAGGCCTAGGTTCGAGAAATGATGCTTGAAATACACTATAATCGACAACCCAAATCTAAGTATGTTCTTCCATTTCCGTACTCAAGGTTGAGGGGGAAGGGGGTGAACCCGGGCAAAAATTTTAAGCCAAAAATTTTTAAAATAAAAGTAGTTATACTTTTCTACACAGCCATGGATATCTGGTTTATATCCTATATTCATTCCTCATACCCATTCTTCATCCCGGTATGTGATTATCTTGGTGATATTCTTTTCGTGGACATTAAGATACATTTGGCTGTGTTTGTGACTGTTAGTGAAACGGAATATCTGGAAACAAAATAAATGAATCTTTTCGTAACAAATTTTTGTATTGTACAATTTTGCCAAAACATCATCTTGTTAATAGAAAACTATTACTGTAATTTACCTTTTACTTCTCTTTCTGATTCTCATCACAAACCAGCGACAGTACACATATTTTACATAGTATAGTAGTATACTCTATAATTTTTCACAACAAAGCAAAATGGAAGATGAAATTCCTCTGACATTAAAGGAGAATGTTCTACAAAATATTCATAATTCATTGTCCTTATTTCCATCAGTAGTTTTGCCACAAACTGAGAGCTACAAGACTAATAGAACTAGAAATTAGAAATTTCATTTCTTTTTTCTCTCAGACTAAAAGACTTCAACATTTTGCTGAGATCGTCCTTTTTTAAAGAATTAAGTCCTATATCCCTGGCTAATTCACGCTACCGGGGTTTCGAGGTAATCGATACCCGAAAACGTAAAGTTTGTTGATTCTCAAATCTAGACAGTTTGTTAGAAAAGATTTCACATTTCACGTTGTTATTTCTTCGTTACAAATACATTCTCGTTGACTCTATTCATGGTGAATTACTGAGTTTATATTTTTATAATTACTGAAAAATGAATAATTACTTTTAACATAAAAATCCTTAGAATTCACTAGAAAGCAGTCATAGATGCATAAAAATAGGAAGGGAATTAAAATTTTGTTTATTTGTTGACACGTGCAAACTGAATGTGAATAATAAATATTTATTCACCCATACTCTTGTGACGCAGAGTTTAAAGACATCTAGCTCGTATGGTTACTGATCCTGCTTTCTAGGGATAGAAATAAGCAAGTTTGGGCGAGTTTTATTTGAAACTTAACTCGAATCGAAAATTTTTCCAACTGAAGTCGAGTCCATTCAAAACGAAGTAAATTATGTGTGCAGTTTTAAGTAATGTGGAAACCAGGGGAAGACTTCTTGGGAGGGCGGTGGTTTGTAACACAGCTACTTAGAGCTACTTTGAGAGCTCCAAACACTGAGATGTGTTTTATTTATATATAAAATTAGCAAGTTTCTGCCCATGGTGAAAAAAAAATGTGAGCCACAAGAGTACGAAGGATCGTACAGGACTTTAATGTCCACTGCATTGCAATTATACCATTAATAATAATAATAAGAAGAAGAAGAAGAAGAAGAAGAAAGAGAACAAGAAGAAGAACAAGAAGAAAAAGAAAATTGAAAAGATTTTTCTCTTCTTCCAGTTTTCTATCTTTGTTTCTGTCTCTTTCATATATCCTCCAATCTTTCTTCTTTTCTATTATAATACCGCTTATAAACATGAGAGATGGGCTGTTTTTCTGCAAATACTAAAAAGTACAGTTACGGTAACTGCTGACCTCGGTGGCCGAGGTAAAAATAAGTCTAGGAGATAAATATGTCATTCAGGAGGTTCTCGGTTTGAATTCTAAAAAAACAAAAACATGTATTCCGGCTTGAGCCAAAAAATGGTAAAAAAAAATCTTGCGCCGGCCAAACGTGTTCAAAAATGTTCGTCCTGGGTGGGACTTTGGCTTGGGCTGAAACGTTTGACCGTGCACGCATCTGCCTTAATAGTAAGTAAATACTGATATTCATGCACACAAGACAAGATTTGACGAGGATGTCTTATCATATTTTTTCTCCTCTCGTTGTCGAGAAAAGATGAGATTCTAGAATTGTCCCTTCTCATGAACAACATTAAAACTGTTGCACATTATTGCTAAGGTTTCTCATAGCTTTCGTTTTCCAAATAATCAGATGATTACTTCAAAACCAGTGAAAACTAACTGCATGAACGAGCTAAATATCAAACTCGATTCGTCTCCAAACTTCATCTCACAAACAATGAATTGGCTCAACTCGAATCGGGTAAATTACCTCTAACTTGGCTCATGCTCATCCTTACTGCTTTCAGATATTCTGATTTTACAATCTGCAAATTTGGCAAGCCTTAGTGTTCGTGGAGGCAAGTATCAGGTTACAGGTCTGTAGAGTACTTATGTCTTGTATATAGCTATGGCAGCTTGTAACACACAATGGAGAGACAGGCGGCAACTGTTGGAGGCTCGATCCGGAAAGAGCTTCGGAGAATAACAATACTATAAGAAACAATAGACTTTCACATTTTTAGAACACATTGGTGTGGCGTGTGTGATGACGGTATGTATAGAACTCCCCTATTGCTATATCTCTTCTTGCTTTCTGTAGATTGGCAAGCATTAGGCATACATTTTCTACGCGTCACACATACACCTTCAAAATCACTCTCTAGCAGTCGTGTTCTTCTTAGCGTAATGGTAACTAATTCACTTCTTACTTTCTGAGTGTTCACTTCGTACTGTTGGCAGTTCGAGTCTTACCCAAACCATTCGATAATATTTATAGTACCTTTTCGTAATGCAAACAATTATATTTACTGATAGATTCACAAATGCCGAGAAATGTTACATGACAAATATTGTAGAAAGTATGTGTAATGCCGTCGAGTTGGAAACCGAGTATGTGTTATGTTCTTTTCATTTGCACACCTTATTATATCCACACACACTGTAAAATCGTTATGGCTCCTATTTCATCGCACAGTACTTAGTGTATCGGTTTAGGAGTAAGAAGGTCGCGGGTTCTACTGCATTTCTACTTTCTTTTAAAATATATTATAATTTAATATTTTTAAAATGTTGCCAGTAGATGTTAGTCTGTAATTATGCCTTATTTCAAGCACACATACAATTGAGAATAGAGATAAAGGAGATAGGAGAAAAATAGAGGTTAATGTAATTCTCTAACAAAGAGAAAGCTGATTTTGATAAATGAACTTCGGGGCTATCTTTCACGAGATATTAGTAGCACATTTAAAGTGTTAATATTTCAAATTGGGAGAGCGCAATAGCTAGAAATAGCGGAGATTAAAGCTTCTTAAAGTTTCCGACTCGTCGCATTATGATACTATTCGTAAAGTTATCAAGTGACGGCCTGGCAGAGTGAGGAGCATCTACGACTCAAGTGGAAAGGATCCTGGGTTCGATTCCCGCTCGAGTTAACTTTTTTGAGTTTTGCTTTAACCAATAAAGTAGCCATTGGCACTTATAGTAGCTACAAGTAAAATATTATTTCAGAATATGTTGATCATTCGTCAAAATAAGAGTTCAAATTGTTACGAAAACTCGCTCTACCGTGTCCTCATCATTAATAATGATGGACAAAATGTATGTTGTTGCTGAAATGAATGAGTAGTTACATTGTACAGCGTCTGCTATGCATTGATAGAATAGGTATCACGAAGGATGCAAGAGACCACCACGTCGTCTAGTGTGCAGAGTGCTCTCCGTCGGTGCGCGGTGTGAAATTTGATGTGGAGTATATTTGAATATAATGATGTGAAACCCACTTTACCAAAAACTGTAAGTGCCGTCCTCAGAACTTCCCTCATTCAGGGGGAGCAGGAGGGGGCAATTGTCCCACCAAGACTTTGAAGAATACATATACTTTAATCGATTGTCTAAGTCTTATGTTGGTGTGTTCTTGTCCCCATCAAGCGAAGTCTGAAATGACGTCTATCAAATTTCTGTTTGGTTTTCTATCAAGAACTTTTTTCTCTCTTCGTTGTTAATTTGTTTGCAAATGAGTACTACAACAAGAACAAGAACAGATAAAATACGGGCATCGGCGAAACTCACATTGGTTTCAGTACAAAATCTAAAACTCTTTTAGAGAAAAGTGGGAAAAGTTTCGGTGAAAATCGATTCCATTTGTGAAAAAAAAATTCTGGTTAAAAAGAGCCCAAAGCGGTTGTTGGAGAAAAACGAAACCAGTTTTGGTGGAAAACTGAACCGGTTTTGGAGATAATCGAAATGTCAGTTTCCGGTTTTTCTATAAAAAACAGTTTCCGGTTTTTATTAAAGCTTTTTTTTTCTTATCTCTAGCTAGTTCATGTTCCTGTATTTTCGTCCCAGATATTAATTAGGGCTTTTTTCTTTACTTTTTTAAAAAAATTGTTTACTTTTCTAAATATACATTTCCGTAGTGTCATATGTATGCTTAGAAACTTCAAGACCCTACCACCTAAAATTCCGAAATTAATAAAGAATTTCTTCCAAATTAATTACTGATATAAGATAAATAAATAGCTGTAAAGGCACATATCTATAGTACAAAAGTCATGTGGTTTCTGCGTGTAAAAATAGGAAACATTGAACACGCATTTGGTCTTTCTGATTTATATTTATTCGTGAGAGTTAGGGGGAAAGAAGCGTAAGTGGTTGTGTATTGTGTGTGTCTGTTGTCTAGATCCTCAAAGGAAATGAAAGAAAAAAATAACTCAAGCTTCGTGTGAAAAGATTACTTGCAAATCAATTTACCCTTTCATTTGATTTTTTTAACAATAACAGTTTTGTTGATTTTCTGCAGATGGAAATACGAATATGACACTTCTTTTGTAGTGGAGGTGTTTTAATGCATGAGAAACAGTTTCTCTGAAACTAACCGAAATTAGCGGTTCCCAAACGTAGAATCGAGGGTTAAGCAATAACCCTGATTGTTAAAACACGTCTTTCTTCGGCCAGGAATGGATCCGTGTTGTAATTATTGTAGTTCTCTTTTTCTATGATTTGCTTAATTTTATTAAAATATAGTCGAAAGTTTCAATAGACATTTTCAAATATTCATGAACTTATTTGCATGATGTTTCAGTTCCGGAAATAAATGATGATATTCGTCCAAATCTTGTCTCCTCTTATTAGTAGGATGAGCACTATAACGTCTGTTCTGAATATTTGAAAGTAACCACCATTTTGTAATTGTAGACATAGAATCATAATCTTCCCTGTCACTGGAGTACATGGTTTAGAAACGCTTGAATTTATAAAATTAATTGAACAACAAAACATACACGGAATAACTTCACACACGTCACAGCAATGTTTCTCCTCAAACTGAGAACTTAACAGTGAGGGTGCGACCTCCTCGCTATGTGCGCCCTTCATCCATCGCGACATAGACATCGAGGTAGCGACCGCGACTTCGATCGAGAGGTATTTTCGACATGGCCCTACCTTACGAGGAGTCCCACACTAGAGTGTAATCTAGTCTCGATTGTCAAATACAAAAGTACATGTATATATACATTGCAATATATGTTTTTCTTGACAACCTCAATGACTGGCATCTCGAGGAAGAAATTTAAGTTGAAATTGATTAAAACTTACTTGAGATCATCAATTCAACAACAACAACAACAACAACAAAAACAATAACTATATATATATATAAGAGAGTGGTTCAATAATTATTGTCCCTGACCTATAACCAGTATTATTTTTCAAAAAAGTCTCCTTTCATAGTGACGCACTTCTTCTACCTATGCTGTAAAACCACTATGCCAGCTTCAAAGAAAGTCTCTGGCTAAGCCGTGAGCCATTCCTCCAATGCTTCAATAAAAGCTGTATCTGAGTGAAACTTCTTCCGCTTGAGATACCTCTTCAACTTCGGGAACAAACGAAAGTCACTAGAACCAGGTCGGGTGAGTAGGGAGGATGTTCGAACACATCAAAACCAACAGCATGGATTGTGGCACCAGTAAGATGGCTTTTGTGGGCCGGAGCATTATCTTGGTGGAGCAGCACTGTTCACTGCAACATCCCGCGCCGTTTTTCCTTGATTGCTTAGGGATTTGGGGTGCATATTAGGCCCCCGTGATAGTGTGTCCACCCTCCAGGTAGTCAATAAGGAGCACACCCTTCGGATCCCAAAAATTGTGACCATAACCTGCGTGCTGATGCTTGCACCTTGAACTGCTGTGCCGCCACCCCATGCTCTGTCGTTTTTACTCGGTATCATAGTGGTGGAGCCATGTCTCACCCACTGTCACAAATCTATCACAAAACTGTTTCAAGTCTGCTCCCATAACCTCCAAACCAGCCCTTAAACCTCGAACTCTGTCTTTCTTATTTTCACGAGATAACATTTTGGGTACCCATCGCGCTGACACCTTTCTGGATCCCAAGTGTTCATGCACAATGGTTTCCACTATGCCTACAGAGATGTGCATGATGTCTGCTAACTGTTACACCGTGATTCGTCTGTCTGTTATAATCGTATCGTGCACAGCATCAGTGTTTTCTGGGGTACATGCTGTTGTTGGAGGACCAGCACCAGGGGCCTGTTGACAGCTTTCCCTGCCGCAACGGAAGTCGCGGCACCAGTTCTTTACCACCTGATAGGAAGAAGTCCCATCACCCAACACACTGATCATGTCCTCATGAATCTCCTTTGAGCTTAACCCCTTTTTCTGGAGCTCGTTGTTCGGTTTCCTCCATTTTTCAAGCTAGGTGCCATCTCTCACACCTGAAACGACAAAAAAAATATTAATATAGAAGCTATGGTTCCGAAATTTAGCATATAGGCATCTAAGACATTAGGCTACAATATCTTCCATCAGCCATCCCAGCTCAAGTATTTTAAATATGCCGGGGACAATAATTATTGAACCTCCCTCGTATATATATATATATATATATATATATATATATATATATATATATATATATATATATATATATATATAGGGTTTTCATAAAGTCTGGACGGATTTAATTTGCTTATAATTTTCATAAAAATGCTCATAATGAAATCAAATAAAGTGCAAACGGTAGCGGAAGGACTAAATTTTTAGTTGGCAACACTGTTAGATAAGCGGCAACTATGAACACGTTGAGGGAGGGAGAGGGAGGGCAAGGGTCAGTTTCTTACCAAATTCCATCCATTGTTGTTTTCATTGTTGTTTCAATGTTGACTGTTAAAAGTAAGTTGTAAGCTGTATTGGTGTGTGTGTCTTTTAAAGAAATAAATAAATGAAAAACTTCTCTGAGAAGACTATTTTTTTTTTTACCGTATCTGTTCTGTGGTACGCAGAGCTAAAATCACCAATTCTGGTGTGTCGAAAGTTCACCAAAGAGTTCAAAAAGCCGGCACCGACTGAGAGTGCAATCCGAAAGTGGCATTCTAAGTTCTTGGAGACACGAAGCGTCCTGGACCGTCCTCGAAGTGGGAGGCCGCCAACATCGCCTGCAACACTGAGCAGGGTAAGGGAAAGCATCATCAACAGCCCACAGAAGTCGATTCCTAGACGGTCCATGGAACTCGGAATTCCACAGACAAACGTGTTTAAGATAGCCAAGAAGACGATCAAGGCCAAAGGTTACAAAATCAAGATAGACCAGATCTGCATGATGAAGATTTGGACATCCGATTCAACTTCTGTGACGCCATGTTCAAGCACCTCCAACTGGGCGCCATGAACGTAAATGGCGCCCAGTTGGAGGTGTGGTGGTGAATGAACTGAGCTGGTGCAGATTACAGGTAAAAACTTAATCCTTCCGCTACCGTTTGCACTTTATTTGATTTCAATATGAGCATTTTTATGTAAATTTTAAGCGAATTAAATCCGTCCAGACTTTATGAAAACCCTGTATATATGTTGACTGAAATATAATGGACCTTTTTTCCAAAAAGTGGTATTGTCACCAAGTACTCTTCAGAGCTGATATACAAATATTGTTACTTAATTGTAAATTTACAAGTATGCAATTTTGTATTAAAATCTAACTCATCTGCTTGGCCTGTAAATTTCCAAGCACTTGGATTATTTTCAATTCTACTACAGAGAAATAAAATAATCCTGTAGACCTTGGTACTACTTGGCTGGAATATGAGGCCCTCAAAATTGTTCTCAATCTGGTCCTGCACCTTCTTAGGCCTGTCCTGGATAACCACATTCATGTGCTGTAGCTTCAACGATATGCTCATTACAATAATAAATATTTCCAGGCACGTATCACTTTAAACAATAGGCTTGAAAAATTGATTCTCCAGGCAACGATGTTTTATTTTAATATGTCTCATCAATTTCAGTGTATGGATTATGTAATTCCTTGTAAGTTTAAAATGTTGTATTAAATTAAATCGTATTAAGATCTAGATTACATATTATATAATCAAAATGTGAATATTATATGCAAACTACAATAGCTTCCTTGTTTTAAATCCCAGTTTAATTATATGAGAAAATGTTTGTTTATATGACTGACATTCATTACTTAGAAATTGCTATGTACTATAGCCTATTACATGAAATTACTCTCTCCTAAGACGGAGTCTGTACGTTATGTCTTTAGGGACAATCAGAAGAAACGTATGCGCTTTTGGCGTGGGAAGCCTAGTTCGATTCCCGGCGGTAGGTCAAGTGGTTCGGATCCCACGTTAATCTGTAGGTCCACGTATCACATACCCTCGCTGCTGAAAGGGACGATAAACTCAAAATCAAATCAAAGAGAAGACGTTATTAAGATTAGGGTGAAAAGGTTTAGAAAATAAAAAAGAGAGGGGATCTGGGCTGGTATAATTTAACAGTCCATTTAGATGTAGTTATTGTTATATCTAACTTTTCAAATTAACCAGTTTTTAAAATTTATTTCAGGTTATTTAGTTTTCTGCTTTATTTTCTACATTGTCTTTATAATATTTAACTGGAACCAGAATCGATTGTGTTTTTTGGAATTCAATACTTTTGCATGACTGAATATTTTATAGAAGGGCCGATCTTTCTCTGAAAACACTATTGAAATCCATATAAGAAAAAATACTAGCATACTTTGTAATTACGAGCCAAAAACGGGACGTTTTGTTTCCCCTTTGCGTCTTTCTGGAAAAAGAGAGAATCCCGTTAAGAAACGGAACGCCTGGTCACCCTAGGGTATATTCATCTTTAACTTATTTTAATTATTACTAGCATATTATTATTATTATTATTATTGCAAAGGAAATTTTGCCTTTTTGCAAAATATCGATTTTTTTATCCGACTGAATATAGTTTATTTCTGTTTTTACCCTTGAAAATCAGATTTATATTTCTGTGATTTAGAATTTTATATTTGCATTTTTTTTAAAAAAATAAACATTATTTGAAATAAATACATATTCAGCTACAAATAAATAAATGAATGTTCAGCTACTCAAACCTTGCACTAGGGCTGGCAGCCTTCTAAAGCAAAGCAAAATGTGCAAATACTTCGTTAAAAAATGAAATCTTTTAGTTTAACCTTCATCGATTATGCCCGGTTGGCTAATATAAGGTAGATATATGACTAAAGCAAGTAAATGAAGGGGGAATAATTGGTGGAATGAGAATGTGGGAAGAAATGGGAGTAAACAAATGTAAAGATGTTGTCCGTCGCAGACTTACTTGGCCAGGAATGGAACCAGGGACGCCACGTACCAGAGGTAAGTGCTCCACCATTAAGCCGCCGTGTCTTCCAGGGAAAATTTCGTGAGCTAATAGGGAGAAAGGGAGCAAAATGTACCAGTACTTCTTTTTCCATAAACCGACAAAAGCATGAAAGATGTTTCATAAATAATAAAATGTGATTTTTCAGAAAGCTTGCTATTTTGATGTAGACCTATGCTCAAAATATAGTACAACAGTACGTTGTATATTTATATATTGTTACTACCTGTAGCGATCATTGTGTCGTAAAGTATTTTATATATGTACTAGACTGGTTATGTCGAAGAAGAAAAAGAAAAAGAAATACATGTTAATTCTAATTGTAATATCGACGTGGAAAGATATTCAGATGTTTGTATAGTTTTTTTTTTAATAATAGGACTTTGGATAAGAGTTTGTCAGGACAACCATAAATAAATAGAGCTATTCAAATAAGGAGTTGACATATTGAAAAATAAGTGTGTAAATGTGATGTATACTTCTCAGTTTTTATTATTAAATTAAGTGTAAAAACAGATATATACAAGTTTTAGTGCCTCAATACTAAGAACAAAGAACCAGTGATTCGTTGTAATAGGACTTGTAGGATTTCTTTCTTTGGTGGTCCACATTTAGATTTCGAATTAGATTAATGTAATTTAAATTGATCCATTACCAAATTTTGTTTGAAACATATGTAACGTATCCATTAGGTTTGCAAATCGTCCGGTATTTTATGACATTTGACCTTCTTGTTTAGTGCCCGGTACGACCTCAAAACCGGACTTTAAATATCCAGTAATTTTTTCCTTTTAGTAGCCCTATTCTCTGTTCTATTCAGATTATTTTGGAGTGACGAAAGGAATCGTTTGTCGATGAACATGGTTAAAGAAGAGGTTATAGTCGCTTGGTTATACACTTTGATATCGACCTGTCCTGCACGCAGTTTGAGAGTTGAAGGCAGGAACATTTACTGAACTTATCAGAAGTACAACATCAAGAGCACAGCTAGCACTCCTTCATTCTTAGCTACATCGTCCAATGAAATAATGCATCCAGATCCAGTAAAAGATTGTAGGCATTATGAGACATTACCAGCCCCGTGAAGCTGGTAAGATTTATTTTTCAAGTATATTTTGTGCATACCGTACCATAATTACATTGCTAATTATATATACTTTTCTGTTTCAAATACGATGTATTATCCATGATAGACTACAAAAATTACATGTACCGACTCAACCTAAACTGGAATAAGAAAGTTTAATGAATGATTCAAAAGTATACTCAAGTTATCAAATTCGAACTTCGAATCTCAATTTTATGTGAAGTAACAACTTTCAGGTTGTTCCTATTTTTGACGAGCGGTGATGTCGCAATAAGAGTATACGTACTCCAGGAGGATGTCCGATATTTCTATTTTTAAAAGTTGGCAACCCTAGAATCTATTGTCACTCGTTTTCAACACAGCTAAATGTTTTAAGCAATCAAGAACCTCGAAAAGATATTCGTAAAATACAGAGCTTTCAGAATATGGGAAAATATCGTAACAGTGCTAACACGGCGGACGAATTATCGGCAAACGCTACGAAATTGGCCGGTTTAGTATTTTGTTGCTGACGTAATGCTCTCCGCTCTCCGTCTACAGGTAATGGAATTCTAATCAATAGTTCAGACTACTGCTACCTGCTTGTACAACGAGATACTTTGTATCGGTCGATGATTACCTGTATCTTGGGCAGAAAGTGCTTCTACACAAGCACTATACCTGATATAATGTTAACTAAAAATAACAAAAGAAGAATGTTTTAATATATGTAAGAAATCAGGGGACTCTCGGGATAGCTTTTCTGCTCTCATTTTTCCCAGGATACATTGCGGTCGGTGATGTCACGTGGAGGTATCGCGGCATTTTTCAAAATAAGTGAAATTCTGCATAAACAATAACACGACTGTTTCAAGATGGGGAAAAGTTATCTTACTTGTGCAGTAGCTTTTTCTAATAACATAGGAAGCAATACAAATGAAATAATGTTCCATCGATTCCCTAAAAATGATGAACTTCGAAGATTGATTACCCGCTGTAAGCGAAAGAACACTTTTAATGTGGATTACGCACGAATATGTTCTGCTCACTTTTCCCCAAAGGATTATCAAAGAGTTTGAAAAAAGAAGCTTCTAAGTTTCCTGCAAAAATAGTGTTTAAGATCTGACGCTGTTCCTTCATTATTGATACCAAACTGGCATGGGGAAAACTAAACTAGATACTAGTCAAGTTGAAAAACAGATGTGTAACAACAGTAATTAATTTTACTTTTATGACATTTGTTTCTGAGTGCCTGAAGCTTAAGGGGTTTATGTACGTAAAGCGAAGTGGAAGGGGGTCCAACGAGAATATAAATGAATACTCTCATATATTCTTTAGTTTAAATGATATTCGTAAGTTTTGTTAAGTATCTGAAACATTATTCTAGCAAAGTGCTCAAAGTGCACTTTGAGCAGAACATTCGTAGGAACCTATTATGAACTGAACCTAACCTATTAAATAACTTTACCTAATCTAACTTAATCTAATCTTGTTTAACCGAACCGTACCTCCTACGTACAAATCATATTGATTTTATTCCTTCTCGTATGCCACATCGTGTGACAAAATCATTTGTTCTGATCAAAGTGCACTCTTACCATATTCTTATAATTGAAGGGCTGGCCGAGAGAGGGGGCTAAGCCACAAAAACTAAATTCCGGTAAATCGAAGGGCAAAGTGTAGGACAAATAACTGCAAATTTTCCCCTGTGAAGATGGTTCTTTTATGTATGTATACCACTCTATAGATATCTGTGCAACTTATAACCTGTAATACATAATGTAAAATGTGTTATATTGAGTAATAAATAAATAGTAATATGTAAAGGAAATATTTTGCAGTCACGATTTCTGACAATTAGGTTAATACACACTAAATACAACGGGTTAGGTTAGATTTCTAACCTGACCTAACTTAACCTAACCTAATCAAATTAGGTTAGGTTAGATTCGGTTATATTAGGTTAGGGTAGATTAGATTTCTAACATAACCTAACCTAGCCTAACACAACCTAACCTAATTTGTTATTAATACCCGGAATCTCTGAAATTTTGAATAATGTTTGCTTTATGTATTTTACTACCTGAAATGTTCTTATTGAGAGGATTGGTTTATGGAAAGTATTTGAACTCCTTCCACCTTTAGAACTCACGTTTCAATGAAAGTGCAACGACAAAAATCCATAATGCCACCCCTTCTCCACGCCCAAAGAGGATGAATTTGGTTTTAAACGGTACCGGAATGGTCACTATTCATTTCAGTGACCCTGAAAATTATGGACTGGACACCAATTTCGGCTGCTTTTGATTATTTGTCACCTCCTTCCTATCCCCTCTCATCCCGAGCGAAAAAACGATAAGATCCTAAGTTAGGCCTGGTTGCATTAACGTACCAAAAATCGTTAAAGTTGGTCGAGGAGAAGTTAGCAATCAAACATTGTTACAATGATTAGAAAATGCCCCCTCTTCCCCTTAAAACAGAAATTTTCAAAAACAATGGGACATGTTTTTCTTTAAGCTTAATGAGAAGTTTATATACCGAGTTTCATCTTTCTAACTTGATAGGCACAGGCGTGCGCAACGTGAGTGCCATGGGTTCCTTGGCACCCCCATTAGACATACTTTTTTTTATGTAGAATTATTACAAACAGAGAATTGAGTGATCTACATTCTGCTTCGGAAAATCACATTTAACTTCCGCGTGCCAAATATGACATGTTAATTTTATAATAGTTAACAGTACAATTCCTTTTTTTTTGTGTGTGTGTGTGTGAATTAAGAAAGATAAAGAGTGTGTGCGCTATGTTCGTAAGGTGTAACGATTGAATGTCAGAAGAAGAGGTACAAAA
The DNA here is from genome assembly GCF_964235325.1 of Thermobia domestica. Lineage (NCBI taxonomy): Eukaryota > Metazoa > Arthropoda > Insecta > Zygentoma > Lepismatidae > Thermobia > Thermobia domestica. Next base: position 329,098,057 of record NC_137454.1, on the reverse strand, counting down.
TAATTACGTGTAAATTATTTCCCGTCTGCAAGGTGTGCCGTGAGTCGCCGACGCAGCATCGGGTGCAATGACGCTATCTTTTCTTAGGGGTTAAGGGAGGCGGGCGACATTCCATATGGTGGTACTTTAGATCTGGCACCCACATTCCTAATGTCCTGCGCACGCTAATGTTGATGGGTTCGTGAGATACTGTATTTTAGGTACAAATTTTGAACCCCTTCTACCCCTTAGGATTCGCCCTTTAATCAAAGTAATAAGGGCCAGTTCCACTCATGTACGGTACTAAAAATTATAAAAATCGATCCAAAGCTCTAGAATGAATTAGCGAGTAAACATTATATTCATTTTTATTTGTATAGATAATTAATCATTATTGACGGTATTTATAGATTTATTACATTATATGGTCTCATCTGTGAGTAGAAATAACTCATTATTTGATTTGGAAAGACAAGGAATATCATAATTATATTTTGAATCCAGTTTTACGAATAAAGCGCGAAGTGTAACAAGCAGGCAAGCGAAAAAAATCTTCACCGATACCTCCACATGACGTCACGGACAGGGAGCCAATCAGAACGCTAATCGCGAACTGGGGCTACCTGTTATTTTATATACCTTGGTAAGAAATATACATTATTGTATAGTTGGTTGCTATGTAGTTGTTTATGGATATATAATTAACATGTATGATTGCAAGACAGTTTGTGTGAATATACGTTAAAAGAGAATCAACGAATAAATTATCTAATACTTATCATGGACTTGTAATTTCAGTATAAAAGGTGATAATACTAGTGAATATAATTACGGAAGATATTTTAAGGTGTAAACAATTACTGCCACTAAAGATTTACTTATATTATTAGCCGAACCAGGGTTGACGACTACCTTTGGTGAGTCGTTGTACTTGCTGAAATTCTACTTTACCGGACAAGTTGCTACCTGCTTACACGTCGAAATTTTAATATGCCGGACACGTTGCTATTTACCTGCCTGTCGCTCCATGAAATTTCGTCCTATTTAGAAAGCTCCGTTTAATAAACTAAACTAAACTGTGGGAACTAAATTCAACATATGGAATAATAATATCTTCACCAATAAATGAGAAAGTCGGTACATGGGACATTTTCTCCTAAATTGAAACTGTTCCTACAAAATTTGGCCAGGTGGTAACCGTATTGTGCGTGGAAGCCGAATTGACACTTGACCATGAGGGATATTCTCACGTCGACCAATCAGCTTAGAGGAACGTTGTTAACGCTGTTATAGGGGAATCTCACTTCACCGACATGTTGTGTCGTCTTAGTGAGGCAAGAACCTTTGTCCACACGTCACAATATTCTCTTGCCGAAATTTAATTTCTCACCAGAGGTTTGGCAATGGCGTATTGTGCTCTCATTAGTTCAGGCCAAGTGTCAATTTAACCAAGTATAATAAACAGATTACTTTATACTTGATTGAAAGGAGCTCTAATTATCGATAGGTGGCAGCACCTTTCTTTGCCCTTTTTTTCTTTCTTTCTTTGTTCACAATAAGTACGTCAAATTCAAGAGGTGGATTTTGAAACTTAACCTAAAGTTAAATTCAATTAATTATCATAAGACAATCCATGCAAATTTGTCATAATTTGCTTCGCTTCACTATTTAGAGAGTTGAATTACCGGGAAAGTACGCTATATTTGAATAATCTGCGGGAAGGCAGGTTCATCTCACTTTTCCTAAGATTGGTACGAGACTAACGCGATTCTACTAAGCCAGTAGAGCAGAGAATATTGAGAGCTAGAATAGAGGGCTCGGTGAACACTTATGATTAGAGGTATCATATATACAAGACAGGCGCGCACCCAGAAATGTTTGTTAGACGGAGTGTCCAATACTGCAAGACAGTATTGAATCGGTGTTATTTTGCATCTGAAAAGATGATAAGTAATTGTTAAGTACTATCTATATTATCAGGAAAATGATAGAACAATATTGTAAGAAAAGAAAAAGAATAAATGAAGTGTAAAATCAAATGTTTATGCTCCACAAATCATTTCTCTGCTAAACTAGAATACTTTTTTTATATTTTTTTTAAAGGCAGTGTACAACAAATTATGAGTTTTGGTGAGATCTAAAGCCAGTGGGCCCCCTGCGTTTGATAACAACTTGCTTTTAACAATGAATTGGGTATAAGAGCGAAATTTAACGAGACAAGATTTGAGGCTGTCTCATCTCGAAAATGTGCTCTAAAAATGATGTCTCGACTCGAAAAATGTATTCTTCTCTATTGGAAGAGCTGTGTCTCGACTCGAATTTTGTCTGGAAAATTCTGTCTCGTGCGCATCGCTACTTGCGCTGGGCGACATGAAAACATCTTACCTGGCATAGATAAAATTCAAGGGGAAAATCAGAAGTAATTGTAGAAAAATTACAATTCATTTATGATTTGCGTATAAATATGGTATTCTGATGTATGGCATAAAAACTATAGTGCAAAAAACACTAACCAAGATTTGCTAGGTAGCCACTAAAGAGCACGAATGCTATCTAAGTGAATGAGGCAGGGTTAAGCTGGGGCCCAGCGGCAGCGAGGGGTGCGTCCGTAGGGAGCTGACACTTCAGCGACGATTGGTATATACGTAATCGAGGGAAGTGAAAACAATAGGTTTTGGCCGTGATAAGAGTTTCAATGGCACATGTTATGGTTTCATATTAGTAGCGCTCACTTGTAAACATAAAATACAGCTTCTATATATTGTGCAGAAATACATCTCTGGTGGAAAATAATATCTAATAGTTATCTTTCATATGCACCCATTCATTTTATCCATTGTGAAGCAATTGCAATGATTTTACACTAGTAACACCACACTTGGAAACCTGAAATTATGGTGTATTACTGTGTTTAATTCTATCGCCTGCAGAAATTTGTTCTTTATAAATATGTCTTTTCATACGAAGTATTGAATTTTATCTCTAAATCTTCCAAAATGTGGTGTGTCAAAAGTAAACCAGCAAATAAAATTTTACTGTTCACTGCCTAGGAACAGTTAGTTTGAAAGCCCCGTAAAGTCACTTAATTCGTCATATGTTTTTTTTTTATTCCAAGGATCATGAATATGTTATTCACTCGCAAGTCTTCCACATGAAGAATGTAGAGGATGTTTCACAGGGTAAATGGTGCGAAGTAGTGTCTGCTGTAATATGCGACATTTGATAGTATAGGGTGTCTCTAAGTGTTGATCTGAATTCAATGTGTTATAATTTGAAAACGGTGTGCAGGAGCAATACATATTAGAGACATCTCCTACCAGCCATAAGTCGACTCTCGTTGGCAGTTTGCAAGATATGGGAAGATTTCAACTATTGACTTGGTGTATGTCACGTAAGAATTTATAGTTAATACTTGTCAACTGAAAATTTCATGTAGCTATAATTATTTTGAATTTTGCAACGGATGTATATTAAGATTTAAATCGATAACAAACTTCAAAATTCAAAATAGGATTACATTTGTACACTCATGTCCAAAGTGATTGTCGCATATGTATAACTGTCTTTTTGTAAGAATATAATTTGACAATGATTTTGCAGGGTACTTTTAATACTGATATTATGTGTATAATCGAGAAATGTATATTTGTGGTAAATTTCATAGGAAAAGAATTATAAATGCGAAAATTAGAATGAGTAAAACAAAATCTTGCTAAATGGACAAGAAAGTTTTATTTTCGTTTTATTGTTCTTATTTACTACTCTTTTCACATGAAATTTTCCACATACATGCCTTTTCCGATTATACACATACTAACATTATAAGAAATACCGGGCGAATTCGTTATCAAATTATATTCCTATAACAACATATTTATAGACATACGACAATAATTTTGGACATGAGTGTACATGTGTACGAACGAAATATACCGGGTGTTTTGAAAGTCCCCTGACATTAGACAATTCTGTTATTATCAGAGTTACAACAACATTTAAGAGTAGAAACTGTCTCCAAATACATTGTTTTCAATCTAAAGTGAAGGATTAAAAAAAAAAAAAAAATCCGACAAGCCGTTTGTGCTGTACACTCTTTATTCTTTCAATGCTAAATAAAAATTCAACGCTACCATTTACCTGGACCCACAACATAAGTGAGCGAAGTGATTGTCTTTTACGCTAACGTGTCGATGGTCAGCACCTATTTCGTACGAATTTCCACCAGCGTATCCGGTTGTGTGTACAGGAACAGGGTAATCAGTTCGAATACCTACTGTTCCGATGGCTGTCAACTGTTCAAACCTTTTGTTTTTACTGTGATGAGTACCACCTGACAGTTCTATTATGTTGTGAATGTGGCTTATACAGTTAATTTGTGAATAAATACAAGAATTGACAGCATAACTTTAAATCGGGTCCGAGGAGTAATTTCAAGAAATGAACATCATAAAATTAGTAGATTGGTTGGGAGGGCAGGGCGGGGTGGTAGGTGAATAAATTTTGTAAGAGTGTGGTGAATGGAGGCATGTTTGACATGGGGGCTGGCTATCGACACGTTACCGTAAAAGACAGTCACTTCATTCACTTATGTTATGGGTCCAGGTAAATGGTAACGTTGAATTTTCATTTAACATTTGGAGAATTAAGCGTGTATAGCACAAAGGGCCCATTAAAAAAAAATCCTTCACTTTAGATTAAAAACATCATATTTGGAGACAGTTTCCCCTCTTACATTTTGTAGTAACTTTGATAATAATAGAGTTACCCTATGTCAGGGGACTTTCGAGATACCTTGTATACAGGGCCGGATCCAGGATTTTCTGACAGGGGGTGCACCACTACCTTTCAATTAAATTTGAATTTTTCAATACCTTTAGGCATATGTGGTGTGAATGAAAATGAAATGAAATCTTTAAGTTTGACGTCCCACGGTTATGCCGGTGAGGCTAAAGGAGACGGTGATAATGAGAGATGAATGAAAATGGTGGAATGAAGAAAGTGGGAGGAAACGGGGGAACCTCGAGAAAACCCACGAGCACGGTGTTTGTCCACCACAAAGTTCACTTGGCGGGGGCTGGGATCGAACCCGGGACCCCAAGCACCAGAGGTGAACGCTCTACCACTGAGCCACTGCGCCCCCCGTGGTGTGAATGACAACTATTGCTTTGCTTGAGTAAATCATATTCCTTCAACCTTCAAAAAATCGACTTAAACTATTCCTTTTGCAAAATTCCACTTTCTTTTAAACCCCAAACTGACACATGAAAACATAAAACTTTTGGAAAGTGTTGCTATTTTCACTGGTACCGTAGCTTCTCATTTTAGATAGTGTATATTTACAACGAACGGGGGAGTGCATGTGCTCCGGTGCATCCCTGCCTGTATATATAGACTTGAACATTCTATCTATCAAACTTTAGGCGTTTCATTCAAATACAAATTTGCATAAAAGCACTTTGAAATTGAACAAATACTTTTGGGACAAGATATATAATTTAAAACACTTTCTCCTTTTTGTTGACAAAAAACTCAAATCCTCTTATTACTGGCTATCGAACTTAATCCCCCCCCCTCTCCCGAAATAAATTTGTTAGTTTTTTGGATTCCACGTAGATACAACAATAATCCATTACCATATTTACAATTTCTATAAGAATTTCATTGACTTCCCATTTTCATACGATCTTCGTTCAGAAACAATACTGTCAGTGGCGTATTTAGGGGGGGGTTCCGGGCTTAAGCCCCCCCCCCGAAATCTTACTTACTATAGTAAAGTATATGAAATATCTCGCAGAATTTTCCCATTTTCAGGCAAAGCCTCTCGCGAAAGTTAGCGAAGCCCCCCCCGAAACAAAATCGTAAATACGCCACTGAATACTGTATTTATCAAATTTCATTCCATGTAAGAATTGCATTCGTTTTTTCTTTCTTTCGTCCATTCTACTCTTTTGTTTATTTTCCTTAGTTGTTACTTTCTTTCATTTCTCCTATCATACTTTCGACCATTTGTTGTGATTCAAGTTGGCCGTCGTCAGTAACACCAACACTAAGAGGAGTTGATAAGCGACACTAGTGTTCCACATCAACATGCACGGATATCAACATAAGGAGGCCTTTTGGGGATCCAATGGTACAATTTGTACCATTCGGGTATTTCATGGTACATTGCGTTATAACTCTCCTATTTGAGCTTTGTCGTCCGGGTTTTTTATTTTGTTTTCCAAGTCCAGGGGCATTGTAGAAGACCTTACGTATGGTTTCACACCTTCGTGCGTCGAGACATAGGAGGTGATGATGTCATAATTCTAATATATATATTTTCTTTTATTAAGCCTATGTTCATTATTTTTTGCACGTAGAAGATTGAAATTTTGCATAAACATTCAGCCCACCGAGTAGTATTTACCAGATTTTTTTCAGATTTGTGCCTTAAGACAGGGGGGGATCCAGAGGGGCAAAAGTTGAAAAAGGAATATTTTCACCAAAAATCCCTTTCTTCGGGATTTTCCCGCCTTAGATAGATGATGGAGACATGTGGATGGTACCGCCTGAAAGGCAGTTCTATTCTGAAGAGAATGATGTGCAAACCATGATCCTAGGGTAATTAGGGATGTCTCAGGGAATTTTTACAAAATATCCTTCTGTATACGGAAATATGGTACATTATCGGTATATATATTTTTTGGCGGGCTTACTTTTGCACCTAGAAGATTCAAATTGTGCATAAAAATTCAGCCCACCTAGTAGTATTTATGAGATTTTTTCAGATATCTGCGTTAAAACAGGGGGGTTCAGAAGGGCTAAAAGTTGAAAAAAGATATATTTAGACCCAAAAAATCCCTTTTTTCGGGATTTTCCCGCCTTAGATACATGATGGAGACATGTGGATGGTACCGCCTGAAAGGCAGTTCTATTCTGAAGAGAATGATTGGCGGATTATAGTCCTAGGGTAAATAGAGATGTCTCAGGAAATTTTTTACCTGAGATCATGGTGTTTTGCGGTAATATTGGGCATTTTGGGGATTCTTGATAAAATTTCTCCTGCCCTCAGTATTCAAGATAGAAACTTGAAATTTGGCACACACAATCAGTCTACCAAGTACTATTTATCAGATTTTTTGGAGATCTTTACGTTCACACAGGGCCGTTCCAGAGAGGCCCAAAGTGTGAAAAAAAATTTCCCTCCGAAATTTTCCCTCTCTTGGTATATGGTATGAGCATGCAAAGTGGTACCATTAGAAAGCCAGCTTCATTCTGAATTTGAATAAGGTATGAACCATGATCCTAGGACAAATAGTGACGATGCAGTAGCTGCTTAACTGAAAGTCTAAAAAATACCCCAGGAAGGAATAAGTAGAGTACCCGGGAAATTAGGTAGGCCAAGACGATGCTTACTTTTTCATCTATGAAAACAATAAAAGGTTAGATTCATTGCTAAATTTTGGTGCGTATCATATCACAAAGTTTCAGCAGTCTGCAATTATTGCCATTAAAACTGCAATCAGTATATTTCAGTTTCAACTTGCCTCAACATTTCCTTTTAGGTAAACCCGTAAATAGATTAAACTGAATGTTGCAATGATTTTATAAACAGAAATCAGTAAAGTTGAAATGAGATTACAAATATGCAACGTGTCATTTCAGATTTACCTGGGTGAAAGGGTAAGATCCTTCACCGACATGGGAGTTTTGCTATTGTTCCTAGTAAATTAGCAGACAATTGATTAAAATATAATTAATTCTCAAACTCAGGTGGGCAATAGACCCCTGCTTCCCCCGTGTTTGGCATAATCCCCTAAACAAAATCCTAAATACGCCACGGCTCCTTAAAATTGTATTTCCCCTTCCGAGCACCTTACACGCTTACTGCCTTCCAAAATTATCCAAAATACACTTATCTTGGGATCAACGATGATTTAATAATAGTTCTTAGAATATTGACATTTCAATAAAAATATATACCAAATTTCAAAATAATATCAACCACACAAGAAACTCAGTCACAAAAGAATTACTAACAGAAACATTTATCGGTCTCTTTCATAGGTAACCACCTCACACGACAGCGTTCACAAAAACTCAGAACTCCGCGGCAAGGAGGGTACATGGAGATGCCCCGGTCCCCCAATGACAGCCAGTATTCTTAATTCTCGGAATCTGGTCTACTATCAAGAAAAACCTCTTCCTATCAAAACAAAACGAACTTTGATACGATAAAATCAGGAGAGGTGAGGACGCCGGGGGAGGGGTATATGGAGGATGCTCCGGCCCCCAACGACAGCCAACATGCCTTATTTTTCGGAATCTGGTCTTTTCTCAAAATCAATTCTGCATATCAAAAATAAAATAACTTTGATACGATAAAATCAGGAGAGGTAAGGACGCCGGGGGAGGGATATATGGAGGATGCCCCGGCCTCTCAACGACAGCCAACATGCCTTATTTTTCGGAATCTGGTCTTTTCTGAAAAACAATTCTGTATATCAAAACAAAACAAACTTTGATACGATAAAATCAGGAGAGGTGAGGACGCCGGGGGAGGGGTATATGGAGGATGCCCCGGCCCCCCCAACGACAGCCAACATGCCTTTTTCGGAATCTGGTGTTTTCTCAAAATCAATTCTGTATACCAAAACAAACAAAATGAACTTTGATACGATAAAATCAGGAGAGGCGAGGACGCCGGGGGAGGGGTATATGGAGGATGCCCCGGCCCCTCAACGACAGCCAACATGACTTCTTTTTCGGAATCTGGTGTTTTCTCAAAATCAATTCTGTATATCAAAACAAAAATAACTTTCATACGATAAAATTAGGAGAGGTGAGGACGCCGGGGGAGGGGTATATGAAGGATGCCCCGGCCCCCCCCCCCCAACGACAGGCAACATGCCTTTTTCGGAATCTCGTCTTTTCTCAAAATCAATTCTGTATACCAAAACAAAAATAACTTTGATACGATAAAATCAGGAGAGGTGAGGACGCCGGGGGAGGGGTATATGGAGGATGCCCCGGCCCCCCCAACGACAGCCAATATGCCTTTTTCGGAATCTGGTCTTTTCTCAAAATCAATTCTGTATACCAAAACAAAATGAACTTTGATACGATAAAATTAGGAGAGGTGAGGACGCCGGGGGAGGGGTATATGAAGGATGCCCCGGCCCCCCAACGACAGCCAACATGCCTTTTTCGGAATCTGGTCTTTTCTCAAAATCAATTCTGTATACCAAAACAAAATGAACTTTGATACGATAAAATTAGGAGAGGTGAGGACGCTGGGGGAGGGGTATATGGAGGATGCCCCGGCCCCCCAACGACAGCCAACATGCCTTTTTCGGAATCTGGTCTTTTCTCAAAATCAATTCTGCATATCAAAACAAAAATAACTTTGATACGATAAAATCAGGAGAGGTGAGGACTCCGGGGGAGGGGTATATGGAGGATGCCCCGGCCCCCCCAACGACAGCCAACATGCCTTATTTTTCGGAATCTGGTCTTTTCTCAAAATCAATTCTGCATATCAAAAATAAAATAACTTTGATACGATAAAATCAGGAGAGGTAAGGACGCCGGGGGAGGGGTATATGGAGGATGCCCCGGCCCCCCCAACGACAGCCAACATGCCTTTTTCGGAATCTGGTCTTTTCTCAAAATCAATTCTGTATACCAAAACAAAATGAACTTTGATACGATAAAATTAGGAGAGGTGAGGACGCCGGGGGAGGGGTATATGGAGGATGCCCCGGCCCCCCCAACGACAGCCAACATGCCTTTTTCGGAATCTGGTCTATTCTCAAAATCAATTCTGCATATCAAAAAAAATAACTTTGATACGATAAAATCAGGAGAGGTGAGGACGCCGGGGGAGGGGTATATGGAGGATGCCCCGACCACCCCAACGACAGCCAACATGCCTTTTTTCGGAATATCGTCTTTTCTCAAAATCAATTCTGTATACCAAAACAAACAAAATGAACTTTGATACGATAAAATCAGGAGAGGCGAGGACGCCGGGGGAGGGGTATATGGAGGATGCCCCGGCCCCTCAACGACAGCCAACATGCCTTCTTTTTCGGAATCTGGTCTTTTCTCAAAATCAATTCTGTATACCAAAACAAAATGAACTTTGATACGATAAAATTAGGAGAGGTGAGGACGCTGGGGGAGGGGTATATGGAGGATGCCCCGGCCCCCCAACGACAGCCAACATGCCTTTTTCGGAATCTGGTCTTTTCTCAAAATCAATTCTGCATATCAAAACAAAAATAACTTTGATACGATAAAATCAGGAGAGGTGAGGACTCCGGGGGAGGGGTATATGGAGGATGCCCCGGCCCCCCCAACGACAGCCAACATGCCTTATTTTTCGGAATCTGGTCTTTTCTCAAAATCAATTCTGCATATCAAAAATAAAATAACTTTGATACGATAAAATCAGGAAAGGTAAGGACGCCGGGGGAGGGATATATGGAGGATGCCCCGGCCCCTCAACGACAGCCAACATGCCTTATTTTTCGGAATCTGGTCTTTTCTGAAAAACAATTCTGTATATCAAAACAAAACGATCTTTGATACGATAAAATCAGGAGAGGTGAGGACGCCGGGGGAGGGGTATATGGAGGATGCCCCGGCCCCCCCAACGACAGCCAACATGCCTTTTTCGGAATCTGGTCTTTTCTCAAAATCAATTCTGTATACCAAAACAAAATGAACTTTGATACGATAAAATTAGGAGAGGTGAGGACGCCGGGGGAGGGGTATATGGAGGATGCCCCGGCCCCCCCAACGACAGCAAACATGCCTTTTTCGGAATCTGGTCTATTCTCAAAATCAATTCTGCATATCAAAAAAAATAACTTTGATACGATAAAATCAGGAGAGGTGAGGACGCCGGGGGAGGGGTATATGGAGGATGCCCCGACCACCCCAACGACAGCCAACATGCCTTTTTTCGGAATATCGTCTTTTCTCAAAATCAATTCTGTATACCAAAACAAACAAAATGAACTTTGATACGATAAAATCAGGAGAGGCGAGGACGCCGGGGGAGGGGTATATGGAGGATGCCCCGGCCCCTCAACGACAGCCAACATGCCTTCTTTTTCGGAATCTGGTGTTTTCTCAAAATCAATTCTGTATATCAAAACAAAAATAACTTTCATACGATAAAATTAGGAGAGGTGAGGACGCCGGGGGAGGGGTATATGAAGGATGCCCCGGCCCCCCCCAACGACAGGCAACATGCCTTTTTCGGAATCTCGTCTTTTCTCAAAATCAATTCTGTATACCAAAACAAAAATAACTTTGATACGATAAAATCAGGAGAGGTGAGGACGCCGGGGGAGGGGTATATGGAGGATGCCCCGGCCCCCCCAACGACAGCCAACATGCCTTTTTCGGAATCTGGTCTTTTCTCAAAATCAATTCTGTATACCAAAACAAAATGAACTTTGATACGATAAAATTAGGAGAGGTGAGGACGCCGGGGGAGGGGTATATGAAGGATGCCCCGGCCCCCCAACGACAGCCAACATGCCTTTTTCGGAATCTGGTCTTTTCTCAAAATCAATTCTGTATACCAAAACAAAATGAACTTTGATACGATAAAATTAGGAGAGGTGAGGACGCTGGGGGAGGGGTATATGGAGGATGCCCCGGCCCCCCAACGACAGCCAACATGCCTTTTTCGGAATCTGGTCTTTTCTCAAAATCAATTCTGCATATCAAAACAAAAATAACTTTGATACGATAAAATCAGGAGAGGTGAGGACTCCGGGGGAGGGGTATATGGAGGATGCCCCGGCCCCTCAACGACAGCCAACATGCCTTTTTTCGGAATCTGGTCTATTCTCAAAATCAATTCTGCATATCAAAACAAAAATAACTTTGGTACGATAAATTCAGGAGAGGTGAGGACGCCGGGGGAGGGGTATATGGAGGATGCCCCGGCCCCTCAACGACAGCCAACATGCCTTCTTTTTCGGAATCTGGTCTTTTCTGAAAAACAATTCTGTATATCAAAACAAAACGAAGTTTGATACGATAAAATCAGGAGAGGTGAGGACGCCGGGGGAGGGGTATATGGAGGATGCCCCGGCCCCCCAACGACAGCCAACATGCCTTTTTCGGAATCTGGTCTATTCTCAAAATCAATTCTGTATACCAAATCAAAATGAACTTTGATACGATAAAATTAGGAGAGGTGAGGACGCCGGGGGAGGGGTATATGGAGAATGCCCCGGCCCCCCCAACGACAGCCAACATGCCTTTTTTTTCGGAATCTGGTCTATTCTCAAAATCAATTCTGCATATCAAAACAAAAATAACTTTTATACGATAAAATCATGAGAGGTGAGGACGCCGGGGGAGGGGTATATGGAGGATGCCCCGGCCCCTCAACGACAGCCAACATGCCTTCTTTTTCGGAATCTGGTCTTTTCCCAAAAACAATTCTGTATATCAAAACAAAACGAAGTTTGATACGATAAAATCAGGAGAGGTGAGGACGCCGGGGGAGGGGTATATGGAGGATGCCCCGGCCCCCCAACGACAGCCAACATGCCTTTTTCGGAATCTGGTCTTTTCTCAAAATCAATTCTGTATACCAAAACAAAATGAACTTTGATACGATAAAATCAGGAGAGGCGAGGACGCCGGGGGAGGGGTATATGGAGGATGCCCCGGCCCCTCAACGACAGCCAACATGCCTTCTTTTTCGGAATCTGGTGTTTTCTCAAAATCAATTCTTTATATCAAAACAAAAATAACTTTCATACGATAAAATTAGGAGAGGTGAGGACGCCGGGGGAGGGGTATATGGAGGATGCCCCGGCCCCCCCAACGACAGCCAACATGCCTTTTTCGGAATCTGGTCTTTTCTCAAAATCAATTCTGTATACCAAAACAAAATGAACTTTGATACGATAAAATTAGGAGAGGTGAGGACGCCGGGGGAGGGGTATATGGAGGATGCCCCGGCCCCCCAGCGACAGCCAACATGCCTTTTTCGGAATCTGGTCTATTCTCAAAATCAATTCTGCATATCAAAACAAAAATAACTTTGATACGATAAAATCAGGAGAGGTGAGGACGCCGGGGGAGGGGTATATGGAGGATGCCCCGGCCCCCCAACGACAGCGAACATGTCTTATTTTTCGGAATCTGGTCTTTTCTCAAAAACAATTCTGTGTTTCAAAACAAAACGAACTTTGATACGATAAAATTAGGAGAGGTGAGGACGCCGGGGGAGGGGTATATGGAGGGTGCCCCGGCCCCCCAACGACAGCGAATATTCCTTTATTCTTTATTAATAAAACAGAAGATAATATTCTTTGAAAGATATTTCATATGAAGTCTGAATGTCTGTGGACTGGTAATATGAGGAGGACGCTTTGATCAGCCAACGACAGATATTTGTTCTTGGAATGTGCATAGATTTATACGTACGTATCCTCGTGCTAAATAGCATGTGGTTTGACAAACTTCAGATGAAATGAAAATGTCATGGGATTGCTGTATTTATTCGTGAATAGTATATAATTTTACAATTGAATTTTATTTTGCATCCAAACTGTAAATTTAAAATTTTTTGGTGTATTTTTTGGGAAAAAAAGAATAAACATTTCTTTTATTGCTTACATATTCTGTGATGATTTCTCTAATTTATAGTATTTTCTCCAGCTCATTTTTATATTATAAGTTATTTTACGTTCCGCTTGGTTTTAAGTTTACAGTGTCATTAGCATTTAACGGGACAGTAATAGTGCAAGGTTGAAACATTCACTAATCGATATGTTCTCCCTCGTGGCTATGTGGTTAACGTACCCATCTTTGGCGCGGGAGACTTTGGTTTGAGCAGTCTTGGGAAGTAACGTAACGCAAGTAACGCGTTACTTGTAACGCGTTACTTTTTAAGTAACGTTTCCTAGTAACGCGTTACACTTTTTTCAAAGTAACTGTAACGGTAACGCGTTACAAATTTTTATGTAACGTACCTAGCTTGCGTTACTTTTTTCGCGTTATATTTCGGATGAGTAACTACAATATATGTATATTTTTTTTCGGAAACAAATGTTTCTTTCCTGTAAGTGAATTTCTCAGAATGAAACAATCGAGCATGAACCACGTATGTCAATGACCGACAATCACAGACACACAGAGAAACAGATAAGTTCGTAGTGCCACTTGCTGTTTTTGGAAGATGGAGACAGCCTCAGAGAAATCACGTGTACTGATTACAAGCACCTGGAAGATTTTGTCGTAGATTTTGACAGCTCCAAATCAATACATTCAGTGAGTGAACTAGGAGTGCAATGATACCGGTAGTCTATTTTACTTTGATTGGTGGTGTTTTTATAAAGATGGAGAACGAAAATATTTTACCCTTCGAAGATTTGAAAGAATACCTTTTTCTTAAGAGCTGAGGATGATGGTGGACAGTGTTTAAAAGTAAAGTGTCTGAAGTGCCCCGGCGGAAAATATCAACAACTAGGGTGCCATAATTAACGATATACAGTAAGGGGTTAATATGAATAAACTGTTCTGATGGGCAGGCCTACTTTATTACTAGAAAATAGTTTGCTGATGGTATGCAATATTTTTTTAGTTCTTTCAGATCACTTTGTTTATCCTAGAGTCCCGTTGATTATAGAGTTTGAAACTAGCTTTAAAAAGCATGTATCGATTTTAGAGTTAGTGGCAAGTTTTGATTCACCCCCAGTTCATGTGTTCTCATATGGTTATTATTAGTTTAGCAGAATAATACTAAGCAACCATTTCTTCTAACGCATGAGGATGAGCACGAGTCAAGATAAAACTCGACTCGACTCGAAGTCAAGTCGAGTTTCGAGTCAAGTCAATAGTAATATTCTCGAGTCGAGTTCCGAGCCAATTCAGTTTTTCGCGTCGAGTTTCGAGCCCAGTCGAGTTTGATAAATGCCTCGTTCGTTTTAACTCGTCTTGAAATCATGCCCTGATTACACTGGAAAACGAAACCCATAAGAAATGTAAGCTAAGCAGTAATATGGAATACTTTTAGTGTTGCTCACGAAAGGGGACACTGCTCGCATATCGTCTCGTCTCGATAGCGATACCACATGAGATTTTTTTATAACAAGCTCAGCTCCGCTCGGCTCAACTGAGAAAATGGCACGAGCCGGCTCGCTTGGGGTGAACCATCGACTCGAGCTGGCTTGGTTGGGATGAGCCATCTGCTCGGTTCGGCTCAACTGAGCCGAGGGCTCTAGCTGACTCGGTTGGGTGAGCTGTTGGCTCGGCTCACTTCTCGGTTCGGGTCGATAGTGAATGAGCTGTGAGCCGAGCTGCTCGAGTCGTTGACAATTCTAAACCCGGACCGAGCAGTTTGGAAGATATTTGGCTAGTGCCCCTTAACTTTTAACAGTGTTTGGCTCCAGCTCGAATACTCAACCTAGACACACCCCAAATTCAGAATCTCGTGAAAAATGTCCTTGACTCCCAGACTTCACGACTACCGAGGTTGGCAATCAACTAGTTTTTTAGTATTCAAATACAAACCGCCTATCTTTCATGTTTATAGACAGTGTTGTTATAATAATAATAATAATAATAATAATAATAATAATAATAATAATAATAATAATAATAATAATACAAGTTGTAGTAGTAATAGTGTCATTGATAATAATTGTATTGTCTCTGTAATATCTTGAAGAGAGTACTCGAAACTACACACCGGTTTGGCTCGACTCGACTCGAAACTCGACCCCAATTTGAGATGAGTTGGAGGAAATTTTTTGAGCCGAGTTCCCGGGTCAAGCTCAAAGATGTATGTTTCTAGTCGAATCGAGTTTCAAAGAAAACTCACTCGAACTCGCTCTTGCCCATCCCTACGAGTAACGTAGTATGGCATTTTATGGATGTTACATTATATGAAAATGTTCATATAACAAGTAAAAGGATGTCCTTGCATTTACATAAAGCGATTCAGATATGCAATAATAATAATAATAGCGGTAGTAATAGTAGTACGGAAAATAGAAGTAATAATTTTTTCACATATTTAAAGTTTCGGACCTAAAAGTAACGCGTTACTTTCGAAGTAAAGTAACAGTTACTTTTTTGGGACAAGTAACGCGTTACTAACGCGTTACATTTTAAGAGAAAGTAAAGTAACTTGTAACGCGTTACATTTTTACAAGTAACTTACCCAACACTGGGTTTGAGTCCTGGCGGATGTTCATGTGATTCGGATCCAACATTAAGCTGTAAGTACACGTCTCATATTCTGTAGCAGTGTTGCCAGGTCGCCAGCTCAAAAAAGTCGTTACTGTGCTGTCAAAATTCCATCACGTTCCGCAACTTTTGCTGAAATTCCGCTATTTTCCGCTACATTATATAAAATTAAACTTCAATGGCAACAAATTCTGTTAACAAAACTGCAAGATATTTCACAAATTAATAATAGCTCTAAATTTTAAATGGAAAGCCCTGATTTAGTGCTTCACTAAATTTTATGAATGGAAAAAAGAATTTCAGTCTTATTCGAATTAATATTATTATGGAAGTAAAAGTCACTGTCAATGCTTATCATTCTTTTATTATGATATTCTTTATTAACATATTATCATCATCTAACATCAGTTGTAATTCTAAACACTATTTTTTTTAAATAGAAGATATGAAAAGAAGGGGATACATATGTTTTGTTCGTTAGTGAATGCGATAAGCGTACGTACCTATTTGCATAGTGAATTCTATTATTTCAAAATTATAACACTTTACTTAAATAACCTATGAAATAAAATTAACAAACTAAAAAAAACTTTAGCTTACGTTGCCTATTATATAGCTTTTTCTAGATGCTGTCTGTCAGTTACAACAACAAAAGATGCACTATTTTGAATGAAGTCAACAGAATCAGGAATAGGCATGAACACTTGTGCAATTCTCCTCTCTTCCTACACAGGCCCGTAGCCAGCCCGAAAATGTAGAAGGGGGGCCGGTGAAAGTTAGAGGGGCCCGATCAAAAAATATTATAGTTTATCACCATATTATAGTTCATTTGCAAGCCTACTGTGAAAATTTTAGAGTGCGCCAGTCAAAATTTATGGATATCCTGAACATTCAACGAAAGGAATCGAGGAACAGAGAAAAACAGTAGGTACGCGTCGGCAACAATTCACTTTCAAGAAAACTCAGTCACGACCTGTACTCAAGTTGAATTATTAGGTAATCGCAATAAAAAAAAGTTTCCTTAATTAATCCCTTGATAGCTCGTTGTTTGAAGTCCAATGTGAAGGTTTGTCAAGCAGAAGCTAATGCTGGTATTTCAATCGTTAGCCTTGGAAAATGCAAAATGTCAAGTGCCTGTTGTTATCCACGCTTAGCCACGAGGGAGCTCTGAAAGATATATTAGTGTATGATATTAAAACTTGCAAAAGTCTTAAGTGATACTATTTGCGACAACATACTATTTTTCCCACCCAATTCTGGAATGTGACACATCACGACTATGAACAGTAGGGACACTAGAAGCTTTCGAAACCATGCATCGATAGAAGGAAGACATAATTAGGTCTGGAAAAGCAGCAGTAGATCTGTTGTATGGGGTACAGCCAGATGAAACATTGCAGCAAATTCTTATGTGGATATTCACCAGAAAAGTGGCACAAACGCTTTTCACATAAAACCTGAGATACTGCAACTCACTGAAGATGCCTGCTCGCCTCAAGTCTGCGTGTCTACCATCAAGTGTAGCAGTGGATAAGGCATAATCTTTAACCGCCCATTGCGTTCATGCTTTAAACCTCAAAAGCTCAGCCCCTAATTAAGCTAAGAAGATAACTTTGGTATCAATATTTTACTGAAAGATGAAACTTTTTGAAGTTATGTATATGGGGTACCACGGGTAAGTGGAAAGTAGGGATGGTGGAACCGGTTTTCGGGTCTGAATGGATCCGGTTCTAGAAGATCCGGTTCCGGAACCGGTTTTTCGGATCCAGGTCTGGAACCGGTTCTTCGGATCTAGGTCTAGAACCGGTTCTTCGGATCCAGGTCTGGAACAGGTTCTTCGGATTCAGGTCTAGAACCGGTTCTTCGGATCCAGGTCTGGAACCGGTTCTTTGAATCCAGGTCCTAAACCGGATCCGGAACCGATTCTGAAAACTGGATCTCCAAGAACCGGTTCCTCGTGGAACCGGTTCCGCTGGAACCGAAACTTTGTGACCATCCCTACGCTAAACCCGAGCTGGCAGGCTGTGAACAGTACGCTAGATGAAATGGTGGAAGCGACAGGCAGGCACCCAGGCGGCGGCAGCTTGTCTCATTTGGCTAAATAAACTGGGTAACTGGCAAACTCATTGGCTAAACAGGCAAACTGGCCAACTCATTTGGCTAAACACCCACTGGTGGACCAAATTTTTTTTTTCTGGGGGCACAAGCGGGTCTGGGCGGGGAAAGCACAAGCGCATGGTCGTCTTTGCATGTTTTGAACTTTGTGCCTCCTTTACGGGTCTTTGGGGACTTTCGGATTCAGGTCTGGAACCGGTTCCTAAGATCCGGTTCTGGAACCGGTTTTTCAGATCCAGATCTGGAACCGGGTTTTCAGATCCAGATCTGGAACCGGTTCTTAAGATCCGGTTCTGGACCAGGGTTTTCAGATCCAGATCTGGAACCGGTTCTTAAGATCCGGTTCTGGAACCGGGTTTTCGGATCCAGGTCTGGAACCGGTTCTGGAACCGAGTGTTTTGATCCAGGTCTGGAACCGGTTCCTAAGATCCGGTTCTGTAACCGGGTTTTAGGATCCAGGTCCGGAACCGGTTTGGTGCATCATTTGTTTGCGAAGCCCTTTCCCCCCTTAAGGGTAAACTCATAAACATTTGTATGTGAAGCAAATAAGTAGTCCACTACATCGTAATACCCTGTACGTGTACTTGTTGCTTATATTGGAGAAAAGGGAGGGACAAAATTAGCCAATTTTTTCAATCTCAGTTTTTTAAGCAAACCACACTTATTTTAAGGACAGTTTCTACTTCTTCTTCTACAAATATGACAGAAATTGCAAAAAATGTTATCTCGTTGGGATCTGTGTTTCATAAGCTTTCCAACGATGTATCAATCATGATCCTGTGATAATTAGGAGGGTCACCAGGGCCCAGGCCCGTATCCAAGGGGGTGTACGGGGGCCGGCCCCCCCTAAATTTTTGCTGGTCCCCTAAAAGTTTTACAGTAGGCTTGCAAAAGAACTATAATATGGTGATGAACTATCATATGGTTGAATCGGGCCGCCCCTAACTTCAGCCGGCCCCCCCCTCCTAAGTTTTTGGGCTGGCTACGGGCCTGCCAGGGCCGCCAACGCGAATGTGTGCAACAGCTCTTCGAAAATGATATTCAGGGCCTTTTTATAGGAATTTCGTTCTGAATTTTTATCTCGTTTGTATTGCAGCAATAGAGCTTTTTATGTTAATGTCGTAAGTGTGTTTGCTACATATTAGCACAATTTTGTCAGCGTATGGTGACTGCAAGGGTTGCCAGGACCTCCAAATTCTATTTGTTCCATCACCTTATATACCGTATATAGTATTTTGATAGGTATTATGTTAAATGTTAAATTTCTGGCTTTATCAGATGGAATTCAATGGTCGACTTTATGTACTCGTTTTCAGCATACTTCAATTGTTTAAAAAATCGATGACAACGAGTCTGTTGCAATTTTGTCCCTCATTGCTGCTTTTCAGAGCTAAATTGACTGTATTACAAGTGGCATCCAAGCGGTCCAATTTAGTTCACGGATAACAATTATGCCTCCCGTCCTTTAGAAACAAGAACTGCTAAAAGGCGAACTTCAAGTTTAACGAATGTTAATATTGCCTGAAATGACTAAAAATAAATTAGAATAATTATTAAAAACTTAACGGTTATTTATTTAACAGCCCAATAAAAATTTAAAGACTCATTAATCTAAATTGATGACCCCATTACCTTTGCTAAGAGGTAATAAGCGATGCTTTAAAAAAAATCAATTCTTTTAACAAGATTTTCATGATTATAAATAACGTGTTAAGTTTAACAACAGATGATAAAACTAGCAATAAGTGTGTATGTGTATCCTTTGTTTAACTACGTGATAATTTTGGTGAAGGGCAATAGTTGTGTTTTCAATATGTTACATTATTTCAGTAGGCCTATAAAGTGGACTTTGATCTATATTTAAAATATTCATAAAAACAAAAAAATAAATCAATGTATCAGAGAGATTGATATAGGTGAAGGTATTTTACACATCGGCTTTTTGGTGCAGAATAATACCCGTTCAATACTACATAGACGTACTGGCTTGTAGTATTTAATCCTATATCCTGAAAGCTTGGACCCACCCAACATAATTTTTTGGGTGCGTGCCTGGTGCACATGAAAACGGACGAACGAACAGTTACATTCGATAACTTCTTCAAAATATGAGTGTCATGAATAGTGACAACGCTAGAGGGGGCAAAACATTATCTACCTCTGACTGTCCCCCAGACATTATATTTTATAATACAGAATAAGTAAGGTAAACATTTTGTTTCAATATACAAAAAGCAAAAAGATGCTTACCCTCCAAAAATTGTCTCTGCCCCTGCTATCCTCTTAAGAAAATAAAATTAGCGTTCTCACTATTCATAAAATGTCTCACTCTTTCAAATTTCGAATTCGATTTATTTACTCAGAATCCGTAGAGTCAACTTCATCGCAACTGTGACGTTAGTATTGATCTTACGTTTCTCACCAACCTTAGTTGCCAAAAATGCTAATAGTTGTGAAATACGTCAATAGAGGGTAGTTGCATTCTATTTTAACAGAAACTGGTCTGCGCCATCTACTGTATGTTACTCGTAAATTGAACACGCAAGAAATTTACGTTCACATCATTTTAAATTCAATTACATTAAATGATCAGCTGTACTTCTTAATTAGTACTTCATAAAACACACCAATTTTAACCAGGTAGGAGTTCAGATTTTGAATTTAAATACGAAAATGTTACCAGACATGCACAGGCCTATTTTAACGTTTGGCCACATTGCTTGGTGCAATGCTCCAACAAACTTCTACGACCGATTATCAATACTAGAACGCCATGCCATTAGACTTGCATATCGCATAGAATTACCATACCTGAAAATCATGACATACGAACACATCAACTTTCCTCACCTTATTCAACCTCTTGCAGACCTCCGTTTGAAATACACACTCTCTCGCCTACCAGTCTCCCATCCATTACTCCTACATACTTTACAAGTTGATGCTGAAACTGAAAGCACCGCATAAATATCTGCATACACCTTTAAACGTTCTCCTCACACTATACCTAAAATCTGCACATCCTACAGCCAGTGTTGAATTCGGGCATGTTCAAGAGGGGCTGACCCCCCCTTAAAATATATATGCGCCCTCCTTAGAATAGTTATACACATGCGCTGAAATATTTTGCTTTTTCCTGTTTATTTTTCTCGGAATTGTAATCTTAAAAGCAAAGATTATTTTCTTTTTAAAGAAAATTAGTTTCTTCTTTTGCTCAACCTAATTGTTCTAATTAACAAACAAACATTCTCGTATAAAGTTGAAGTTAAATTAAAACTTGGAAATTAGATACAGACGCACGAAAACGCTTTGCAAAGTGACTTAGGGAAAAATAGAAATATGTTGGTTATTGCAACCAACCAGACAATAACAAGTCGCGAGTTTTGTTGCGACAGATTCCTGCTGCCTAATCTAGAACACAGCCCCCTTTAAATTTTTATAGCCCCCTTGTACAAAAGTCTGAATTCAACACTGCCTACAGCCAAGGGTACCGATTTCTCTGTAAATTTGGGGGGGGGGGCTATTCAGATGCAGAAGGTATATATATATGAGAATTTTTAGATAAATTGCACTCAAATTATGCCAAATATTGAATATTCATAAATACAATAGGGGCCCCACATGAGCTTTGGGGGGGTCCCCCCCAGGATCGGCGCCCTTGCCTACAGCTGAAGAACACGGACATCTTTCATATATATCTTATACCAGATCATCTTCATTATTTGTTTGCATTTTAGCACTATGTCTCAATTCAGTATTAAGTTTGGGCTTTCCCCATGTTTCCATCAGTCTCGAGTCGCCCCGAGACAGAAGAACCAACATGCATTCGTATATCTAACACTATGTTTGTGACTGTGGTGTGTACGCACTGCATTTCGTTTTATGCCAATGTTCCCATCTGTTTATACCTGCACCACTTATATATAGGTCTATATTTTGTTTTCTTGTAGGGCATATTTATATTTATTCACTCACTTGTTTTGTTTATTGTTACTTACAGCACTATCCGTTAATACAACTGCACTTACACCATCTTATATGATATATACCAACAGTGTCGTCAAGTCTGTGCCAAAGAGAGGGCGTAACCCTCTAATGGCTATGGTTAGGAGACACGCTGCAAGCATACAATTTTGAAATGAAAATCGATGAATAAAGTCTAACCTACCAATCCCTACCCCTTTAACCTTAAAAAAAAAAAAAAGAGACATGCATGATATAATTATATTGAAGCACATTGCATAATGTTATTAATAACAGAAAATATATTAAATATTGTAGTGGATGAGTAAGGAAATATAATGTTTTTAACAAGTATTTTGAAGTCCTGAACCTATTTCCTAAATTCGGAGAGATCAATTGATCTTCCTTTTTACCCGCTGAAGGCTCGCAAAGGGTGTCGTACAAATACTACATTTTTGCCGTTTTCAAGGTTCTAAGTGATGCAAATTCTTTTATTTTCCTTGTTAATAATGTTTCACCTTTTTTAAATACACATATAAAATATTGTCTTTTCACGCAGAGAGAGGAAAAGATGTTCGCAATAAATTCATAAGAAATGACTTGAATGCAATCCTTGTTACCACGGATAACACGTGAATGGATAATAGTTAAGTTTAATAATACATCAGGAAATGAAATCTTGAAATATGTTTAAGATAATAGCAGTGTATGTCTGGGAGGGGGTAATGCCTATGCCCACGAGAAGAGGCGTCATTTGGGAAGGGCAAAGAAGGGCTAGTGCTTCATCCTCATTTCGAGAAACATATACACTATGTTTTTAACATGTTTCGGGGGAGCACTGCTATGCACGAGATGAAAAATTTCTCGTCTTAAAATCGAGAGCCGAGCCGATATTCATAAAGTGATTATACGAACTTAATGAAGACAATTTACCAACGTTTAAATATACACAAATTGTTTCACAATATAACTACTCCAATAATAAATAAGGTTACAATGTTGCTATATCAAAAATTTTGCGGACCTCTCACGACCTAAAGGATTCTAATAACGTCTAGATGAAATTATGAAAAAAAAAAAATAATCGGAAACTAATTTCAAACATAAATTTACAAAACGAGCCGAGGAAAAGTTCGAGACGAGACAATAAAGGCTCTGAGAATCGAGACGAGACTTCTATAAAATTTACGAATCGACACGAGAAAATCTTATGGACTTCTTCGAGAGACAACTGTTTTTTTTTTTTTTTTTTTTAATTCAAGCCTTAGTTTTCGTCTTGTGGGCAACAGTAGGTTTCAAAACAGGACACAGTGCCAATGATTTACATCCAGGAAGGCATCATGCACAAACTTTTCTGCATTAAAAATTTCGTCACAGGATCGAATTCCTATCTAAATTTAAAGGTTTCTCTCCTCAAAAGTGTTATTATAGCTGGATGAAGATTTCTTAATGAGTGTAGTACGATACCAGCTAATAAAGGGTTCTCCCCAAAATCACTTTCATGTATAGCGGAATGTGCGTGACCGTTATCTCCGGGACCGCGATATATGCAGTATCGTTATTTTGCGGGGCTGTTTGTAATATCTTCTTCCAGCTGAAAGAGGTCAGTTTCGGGTGTTCAATTAGAGAAACAGTACGCAATCTGTCACATAAACATCAGGCCTTAAGAAGCAAAATAATAATAATAAATAAAATAAAATAAATTAAAATAAAATAAAATAAAATAAAATAAAATAAAATAAAATAAAATAAAATTAAATAAAATTAAATAAAAATAAAAATAAAAATAAAAGAATAAAAATAAAAATAAAATAAACTAAAACTAGCTTTCAATCAATGTGTAATTTACTTTCATGTTTTACAATAGAGTTCAATCAGTTCAGTGAAGGTTTTCAAATAAAATACAAATTATGGGATTTTGATACAGTATTACATATAGCTAATGATGATTTTCGTTTGGTTTTGAATTTAACATCCCATTCAGTGGCAAGGCTATATGAGACATGGACCTACAGCTTAAAGTGGGGATCCGAACCACATGAGCTTTCCGCAAGAAACGAATCCAGGCCTCCCACGCCAAAGGCGTGTACGCTAACTGCTTAGCCACGAAGGAAATCTAGTTGATGATAAGTGCAGTACAATCATCACAATAAATAATAATTATTACAGTAATAATACAGCGGTCATTCATAAAAAAAAAAACACTTTAGTAGGCTCAAATAGAAATATCTAGTAATGAATACAAAACGCGTGTAACGACTTGACTATATATTTTTTTTCAAGTACGAAAAAATAGATACAACACAACAGATAGGTAAGTACTGTACAATAAAGTTAGATACAAGTTACCAGTACAATAATCAAAACGATAGATGTCACATTTGTTCCCATAAAACAATAAAAAATTACTCCAACTATTGAACGTGTGACATTTTTCTGGTTTCTTTTGAGGTTACTTTCAGTTAATGCATTCTCTATTCTTTAGTTCAATCTTACGTGTTGATGTGCCTACGTTTCCCTTCAAGCTTTAATTTTTTTTCTTTCATATAGGTAGTCGCTGTAGTAGTAATTGCATGACTTGTCAAAATTTAGGGCTGGGCCAAGGTACCCTGCCAAAATCTAGAGAGGGTGGTCCTAGGTACCCCTAGTTCGTCGATCTTGGGCCAAGGTCATTCACCTTTGACCTATGACGTCACAAATCTCGGAGTCAAAGTCCAAACTTAGGCCAAGTCATGCAATTACTACTGCTGTCTGAATTTTAAGACACTTCACCAAACAATACACATATTCGGACTTTACTTACCCATTAATGAATTCGTTCTGTGACGCCACTCAACCTTATAACAGGATTATTCGCTCGGTGCTGTTGATGTAAGCAATTCCACGTGGGAATGTCAATAATGAGGATGTTTCAAGGTTGGAGGACAGATCATTAACAAGATCAGGTATGTGGATGGCATGGTTATTATAGCTATAGAACCGAAGAAGAACTACATGGGATGATAGACAGAATAGTTGACACTAGGAAACTATATAGAGTGGAAATCAACATCGAAAAATCGAACGATACAAGAATATCCCGTGAAAACGCGTCCTTATGGGTCAGAGTAGAACAAAGAGAACTCGAAGAGGTCGATCATTTCAAGTATCTGGGAAGTATTTTGACAAGTGACGCTTACTATACCAAAAAGATCAGGTCAAGAATTGCCACAGCCAAAGCAGTATTCAACAAGAATATCACTCTTAACTTAATATTAGACTACAGAAGAAGTTGGTCAAGTGGTATATGTGGAGCATTGGACTGTATGTTTCAGAGACTTTGATATTACTTAAGTTAGAGAAGAATTATTTAGAGAGCTTTGAAATGTGGTGCTGGAGGAAGATAAAAAAGATACTCGTATAATTTTCGGAGTAACAAACGAAGATGTTTTAAAACCGAAAGGAGAGAAGAGAACGCTTTCAGCCAGTATCTTTCGTAGAAAGGCCAACTAGATTGGATACATCTTGCGAAGAAATTGTTTTCTTCATACCGAAATAGAGGGAAAGACGAAAGGAAATCGAATAGTAAAAAGAACACAAATGTTTGATGATCTATAAAACAGAAGTAGTGTTGCCAATTTAGCGACTTTGTCGCTAGAACTAACGACTTTTGGAAGTGTCTAACGAAAAAAAAAAACTTTATTTAGCGCCTAGCGACAAATCTAGCGACATTTAGGAATTCAAATATTTTGTTCTATATTTATATTAAAGGTTCCAAAATTTTGCAGTTTGTGATACTAATACAGTAAAACCTGTCTTCAACGGACCCTTTATTAAACGGAAAACTGTCTTAAACGGAAATATTTCACGGTCCCATGAATTTTGGAGAACAAAAAGTGTAAAACTCCCTTCATTAAGCGGAAACTGTGTTACGCAGACAACGGAAAGAAAAATAAACATTTAACGGAAAATTCTGAGTTCCGGACTACAGCGTTTAGAAGATGTTTAGACATTCTGTGAGACATATACATTACACTGTCTGCGATAAAATGTTCATTCTTTTGTTAAATATTTCTGGACAATGTTGACCTTCCCCAATCACTACTCATATTCACCCCCACAAATTGTCCTTAATCTCCGCAACTTAATCAAGAATCATAAGGAATGTCGGAAAGAAGAAAACGAGATGGAGGAAGAAGAGGAATACGATACCGAGTTCCAAGAAGAGTGTAGAATAAATACATATCAAGATTCTCTCAGAAGTTTAAAGAAACTGCAAAAATTTGCCTTACGAAAAAATGATTCTGATTAACTTAGTATAATTTCTCAGACTAAAGTTTATGCGGAAAGTCAATCAGCCAAACAGCAATGTACACAGAAAACCCTGCTTGGCTATTAGAAAAATAAAGAAAACGTGTGCATAGCATATTTTGTATTCATTTTAATTTTTTTGTGTATTTATTCGTAGAAGAAAGAAGTGCTGTAACCAAACAATGTACGTACAGCAATATATTTTCTCAGTGTGCCCCTTTATAAGCATGTTTTTTTTTTTTTTTTTTTTTTTTTTTTTTTTAAGAAAGGAAAGGTCTACCTCCACTAAGCGGAAACCTGACTTTAACGGAAATTTTTGCAAGTCCCGCTCGATTCCGCTAAAGACAGGTTTCACTGTAATTACTTTTACACACTCGGTTGCATTACTACTATGAGCGACTTACTTCGTTGGGTTTATCGCTGCTATGAGGAGTATGCCCTTCTTCTCTGCGGGTTCGGAAATCTGGGAATTTCCAATATCTAACTAATTGCGCCATAGCTGGTAACTTCTTGCGTTGTACAGTGCAGTCTGCTGTGACAGTGGCGCTGGACATTATGGTTTTCTTGTTCAGTGCAGTGCGTGTGATGTATATATTAATATAAGTGCGGTGGTTCTTAATATAAATTATACAGCAATTTTCGTGGGGTGAGTTGGGTGAAGTGTTCCAATACGAAAGCAATATGAATTTCCCCCTCCCTCCAAAAAAATTGTATAGTCAACATTATAGGAACGAATGAGAACACAATCCATCTGTAGATGAATCTTCGGAAGAAATTGCGGAAGAGGATTTGGATTCATTTTCCGATGACTCTTATGACGAGTGAATGGGTGAGTATTTGCAAACTTTTAATGGTATATTTATTAATTTTGTATTCTTCAAAGTGTGTAGTGCAGTGGTTCTGTCAAGATGATCATTTCTTTTCAAAGAAAAAATACTCGAGTCTCCCATATACATGAAAAACATTTAAATTATTTTAATTGCTTTGTAAAATTATATAGCAACTTTTTTAGCGACTTGGCAGGAGGCGTTTAGCGACTTCTAGCGACTTTTGAGTACTAAACTAGCGACATTTCACACTTGCGAGTTGGCAACAGTGAAAGAAATCAGTTGAGAATGTTCCCAGAGCATTACCAGAACGAACTAAAAAGAACTGTTTGTTGTCTACGGCTAATTGCTATTGTAAGAAATCAAAGATGGTAGGCTATTTGTCTCATAACTAAAGGAAGAATAATTGCTTATGGGAAGCTGGAAGCCTGAAAAGCAAGTTGCTCGAGCCATGAACCTGGATATTAAAACGATAAGATATTAAATTGAACGTTCGAAGCATAAGAGGAACAGAGATTACAAACTAGGCGAAACTGAGTAGACCGGAAGTGACAACGGAAGACTAAAATGTTTCGATTATTGAGGCTAACGCAGCAAATCTATTTGCTGCTGCAACAAACCTTAAAACAACTCCAGGTCTGGGATGCAGTACAGAGACATGTGACTGTATTCGTATTATTTGTTCTGCTTTGCAGTCCAAACTAACAGATGCACATATACATGCTCGCTTAGAGTTCGCAAGGATGCACTTCAACAAGCCACAAGAGTTCTGAGACCGTGTAATCAGGAGTAATGAGAAAGTGTTTAGTTTATACGAAGGAGGAAACCTGTTAAAACATTCTACGATATGTTGTTTCACGTAGACACATATTCAAAATTGAAAAATGTGCAAAATATCATCTCTCTCTATGACTTACGGTTCCCGAGATATGAGTCCTTAAATCTCCCGAAATCGGAACTTTCTTGACCAATATCTCGAGAACGGTAAGAGTGAAAAATTCCATCACCTTCTCAGATAGTTTTTGATGTTGTGTCGAGTGGAGGGCTCAGAATTGAAAAATTCGCAAATAACAGAAAGACATAGAGACATAGAGAATTCAGTAACGAACTTTTGAATTTCTTTGAATATTGGGAGTTCAAAGAGAAAGCTGAAGATCGAGAAACGTGGAAGAAATATTTCCAGGAACAAATTAGAAAAACAAACAGTCTCAGGACCTGCCAACAGGCAAAATGCTTAATAATAATAATAATGATAATAATAATAATAATAATAATAATAATAATAATAATAATAATAATAATAATAATAATAATCTATATTATGATTGCAAGCGTGCTATTTTAGGTTATTCAGAGGCTAACATCCTTCTCGAGGGTCACATCCTCTTTAAGGTAGATGATTTAAAGCAGCCACATGCAATAGCTGGTCCTCGGGCCGGCTCCGGCCCATTGATTCTTTTCATCCGGTCCGTCTGACAAACTATTTAAACTACCGGTATGCCTTATCTGATATTTAAAACGCAATTTAAACTGCAACCTTTGAACACACAGTGAGACTTACAACATCTGAAAACAATCCAGAAGCTAGTATTTCTCTTCATCACCACCGCTTTCCACTCAACTTTCTGCTTCAAAACTCGTCATAAATCAGATGTTTTACACTTTTCTTCAGTAAGTAAGTATTTTTGGTAACTGACAAAATAGTTTTAATGCTTCTCTGATGTTAGTATACGAGAATGAGATTCTCCATTGAATATAAGTATTCAATTCTTGTGAAAATTTTATAGTCTCTCGTACGGCCCTCGACACCAGTAAAAGTCCTCTGTGATTGGCCCACCACGTGTTCCAACTTACACATGCCTGATTTAAAGGAATATTCGTAGAGGATGGGCTTAGTGCAACTGTATTTTATTATTTATTAATTACCTTAAACGTGGTTATTACAGTCTTTGGGACCATATAAAATTTAGGAAGGTTGAAACTACACTGTAATATTATGCATTATACTACTAAAATTAAATGACATCCACATTATAAACGATGTAACGATGAAATGTGGAAGCGTGCACGCGGCCTTGAGTCTATATCACAAGTGTGCAGTAATTGATAGTGAGAATTTGTGTTCGTTCTATGTTTTTGTTATAACCAAAGTTTTATGCGAGATATTTAAAAAAGCTATTCTCACCAAGTAATGAACAACAGCTTGTACTGCCATAATTGTTCATGAAAATAGCCTTGTAAGTATATGCATTTTCTCACAACGTTTACTTAAATAACAATTCTTCCATCTATTTTTCCTATATGCACTATGTTTCTCTTCGGCACCGACTTTCGTTTCTCGTAACCACTTATAAATAACACTAGTTAACAAATTTAAACTTTTTGTTTGTTACATGAGAAAAATCACCTGATCTTAAAGGAACTTTTTGCGCTGAATTCGAATATGCACTCGGTTTCTCTCCATCACGTACAGTTTTCCCTAACAAAGGGATTTTCGGGAAATTCCCTCAAAAATTTCCCTTTTTCAGATATATTATTCCCCTAGCTCCTGTCCCCTTACATATAGTAACATAGAAATTATACCTAAGTGTACCTTGATTTATATTTAATAAACCCTAAAAGTTTCGTAAAAATCGCTTTGTTCTTTCTAGAGAAATAAATATATTTGTATGTATACTGTGTGCACTGTTTATTGCGCCTGATAGTAATGCTTTCAGATCTCCTGAGTTGGGGTAAAAACGATTTGCTTTATTACTACAAACACAGACATAAAAATGAATATTTACAATAGTCAACAACACACTTGTATTGCTCTCTGTAAATTAGAAACATGTATAAAAATAGAATGTACTTCCAACGTATATTTTTTTTTAAACGTACAGTATATGTATATCTTAATACATATACGAGTATATACAATTCTCCAAGTTTTTTCGTTTTGTTCATGAAATGGTTATCAATATTTGTTATCAAATGTAACAGAATGCAAAAGAAAGAAAGAAGCTGATGACAAACATTATGAAGTGAAGGAATGGGAACCTAGAGTGAATTACGTACCTGGAGAATGCAACGTCAAATACGCTCCTTTGGTAGATCCTAATAAGATATTACTACCGCCACTTCATATCATGTTAGGACTTATGAAAAACTTTGTCAAAGCCACGGACACATCTGGTGAAGTTTCAAGTATTTGCGAGATAAGTTCCCTAACCTGAGTGATGCTAAGATTACAGCGGGAGTGTTTATTGGTCCCCAAATTAGGAAATTAATGCTTGATGATAGCTTTGACAACAAGTTAAACAGTGCTGAGCTAGCTGCCTGGACAGCATTTAAGTGTGTTGTGCGCAACTTTCTGGGCAATAACAAAGCTGAGAGTTACACAGAAATCGTACAGGACATGATACAGAAATACAAAGAGTTGGGTTGTAGGATGTCTTTAAAAATCCACTTTTTGCACTCCCACCTCAGCTTCTTTCCTGCTAACCTAGGTGCTCTCAGCGACGAACAGGGGGAAAGATTCCACCAAGATATAATGGCAATGGAGAAAAGGTACCAGGGACGATGGGATCCTTCAATGATGGGGGACTATTGTTGGGGTCTTGTTAGAGAATGCAACATTTCTTACAAAAGAAGGAAGTAGTGTACGTTTTTGTAACCCAATGGAAGTTTCATATATTGTGATAATTTTGATTGTCTTTTCATGACCTTTTGGTACATTTGTATTATTGTTTATTGTAAATTGTCACACTTGTAAATTATATTGTATTATATTTGATATATGTGTTTGTGGTAATAAAGCAAAACGTTTTACCTCAACTTAAGAGATCTGAAAGCATTACAATAAGGTGCAATAAACAGTACACACAGTATACATACAAACATATTTATTTCTCTAGAAAGAATAAAGCGATTATTACGAAACTTGGAGGGTTTGTTAAATATGAATCAAAGTATACTTAGGTATAATTTCTATGTTAGTATATGCAAGGGGACAAGATCTTGGGGTGTAAAATAAACGAAAAGGGAAATTTTTGAGGGATTTTCCCGAAAATCCCTCTGTTACGGGAAAATCGTACGTGATGGAGAAAAACCAAGTGCATATTCGAATTCAGCGCAAAAAGTTCCTTTAAGAACAGGTATTTCCTTTTATGTAACAAAACCTTTGTTAACTAGTGTAATGCATGTCACACTTTATTACCCTCATAAGAATTATATTCGTTTAATAAGAATGAAAATATTTTTGTAAAAAATAGTGTTTGTCAACTGTATGTAAAATAACACGCAATGGCGTGTGTTACTAAAAAGACACCACAACATGTCAGGTGCTGAATTTAACAACTTTTATAGTAACCCTTCACTCCAAAGTGGGAGAGAGTTGTAGTGAGAACAATCTGGTTCCAACATTTAACACAACACTAGTATCACAGAGTCATTGTGTTGAATCAACACATCATTTTTTTACTGTGTGCGGTTGCTCAACTATTTTTGTACAAAATAAAGTTTAAAAAATCTCTGAAGTCATTCGTGATATGATGTATTTTCCATAATGCAAAGCCACCCATCATCGACATTGCCTACAGGGAGGAATGCCAGAGAAGAACATTGTTAGACCCTCACCACTGGAACTAATTTGTAGTAATTTGTGAGCCCCAATTCCTGATTATTCTTCCACAAGCACTGATTAAAATGGAAATTAGCTCCATCTCCATCAATATCCATTTCTGGGAACAACGTTTTAGAGTTGTTATCGCGGCTTGCGTGAAATCCAATTTGAGTACTTTCAGAGACCAATCATTAATTCACCGTTACCGAACTGATACGTCCTATTGCCCTTTGCTGGTCAGAGGTCGAAAATCAAAGATTTGTTTCCCCAAAGCTACTTCCGATGTATTTGTATATCGCATATAGTTGAACAGACTACTAACTACAATACTTAAATGTTCTGCTTATTAGGTATACTATATACTTTCAACCATGACACAGGTGCTGCGTATTTGTAGTGTTAGCAGTAGTTTCTCCTTTTGAGACTAGAAAATAGGCTATAAGTACTTACATTAAAAAAAAATAAGTTAATTGGATTTTCTTCTACCGGTCTCTCACTTCCAGGCAACGGCGCCGATTTCTCTGTAACTTTGGGGGGGGGGAGCATTCACAACAAAGCACACACAACAATACATATAACAATAAAAATACATATTCATAAAAATACATGGGCCCCCACATAAACTTTGAAGGGGGGCCGGGCTCCCCAGGATCGGCGCCCTTGCTTCCAGGAGTATCATAACTCAAACACTGTGATTACGTGTGTTCAAAATTGACAGATATTTCTCTACGAATAGTATTGTGTTTGAAGTAGCCTACAGAAAACCAATAATCTTAGCAGTCACTTCACTTCATCTCCCCTTCTCTGTTACTCTATTAATATTGTTTAATATTGCTAGTGTGAAATATTTGATTTATTAATGTTGCCCATATGCTCTAATATTTAAGTAAAATATGGCATATGTCTATAGACATGAGCAGAAATGGAGTTTCGGGGAGGCAAATGGGGCCCCTTATGGTTCGTCCCAAGTACTAGGTACAAAAGCACATCGCGATTTCTACCAGTAATCAGGCCCCGTGGGGTCATTATTGGCACTAGTCCCCGCGCTCATCTAACGCCGCCTCTGGACATAAGTTTTCTCGGGTTATTCTCGTCTTCTCTCACTTTCTCATTCCACCAATTCTTCCATCTTAATGATCGTCTCCCTTAGCCTAAAGGACATAATCGTGGGACGTTAAACTGAAAGATTTCATTTCCATTTTTATCCCGCTTTCAAAAGATATAGATTCAGGATCATGACAGGACATAGGAACATTATTTGATTAAAATCTAGTGTTTCCCATGAAAAAGAGAAATTTCTCTCTCGTCTACAAAATGAGGTGAAAATCGGACATAGTCGAAGACATAGTATAAAGCGAATAAAACTCACTTTAGCCCTAATTCTTTTATATATATTTAAATCACCAGGTTATTATAATAAACATATCAACTTCAGATCAATAAGTCATAACATTATACGTACCAACTAACGTCTGCAATTTTAAATTCGAGACGAGACAAAAAATCATGATAATTTCGAGACGAGACAAGATGTTTAATGGAATTGAGCAATACCAGTTTATCCAAGATTATATCTCAAACACTGTTTTAGTGTTACATAATCCTTAGTATAAAAACTATAAATTGCTAAAAGGGATTATATAAATGCAATGAATAGCATTTATCATTGTTTAAAGATACGCAAGATATTACACAAAATACTCCCAAAATAAATATGATTAAAACGCTGTTATATAACACCCTTCGTGGACCTCTTGTAGCATGGGAAAGTATGATCACTTCTAGATAAAATTAAGAAACATCAGAACATACATTTTGTACATACAGGGTCGTATCCAGAAGTAGTACGACTGATTTTTTTTTTTTTTTTAAGTTATTCAACATTTTGGTACATCGACTTAATACTCTTCAAAATAGGCCCCTTGGGCATTCACACACTTCTGGTGGCGAGCCTTCCAGGTCGCGAAGGTCTTCTGAAAGTTGTCCTACGGGATGCCCCTCGTCGCTGCCTCTTGGACCGCTTCCACCTAGTCGAAAAGATGCCCTTTGAGCTGCCTCTTGATACGGAGGAACAGGAAGAAGTCCGGCAGGGCCACATCAGGGCTGTAGGGGGTGAGGCAACGTGGAAACGCCGAATTTGGTCAGGAGATCCCTCACAATCCACGTGCCGTGGCACGGCGCGTTGTTATGGTGAAGCTTCCATTTCCCCACCAGGTTTGGTCGCACGCGTGTGATCCGATTTCGCAGCCGTGTGAGCATTTCCACGTAAAAGCTTGCATTTACACTCTGTCCAGGAGGTAAAAACTCTTTATGGACAATGCCACGACGGTAAAAAAACATGCATTCAACATCGATTTCACTTTCGATTTCGACATTCTGGCCTTGTTTTTACGGGGTGATTGTGTGGCTCATGGTACCCTCCTTATAGGTCTGCGTAAGCATGATTTGACGCAAAACTTGATGGCGTACCGCTGCTCCAAATTTGCTCCATCGCAACTGACGACGAGGCGTCACAACAGGAGGTCACTAACCCAGTGGTCCACACTCAACTAACGCACGCAGGCGACTGCCGCCGGTCGACACCTGTTCCCAAGCCTCCCCTCCATAACAGCCGGCCTTGCAGCCCCCACTACATTGCTCCGTGCGCGCAGGAAAAAATCAGTCCTACTACTTCTGGATACGACCCGTAAGTTGACAAAACGAGACGAGAAAATGTTTGAAACGAGACAATAAAGGCTCTCTGAGAATCGAGACGAGACTTCTATAAAATTGACGAGGCGAAACAAGAAAACTTTATTTCTCGTCTCGCCTTATTTTGTGAATAACAATAGCAACAATACTATACAGCTGAGTTTATTTCAGCCGCTTCCAGGTCACTGGACCTGAGAAGTCAGATCCATACCTAGGTCATCTCGATAAAAGAAGTGACCCTGATCGTCATTAGTTGCAAGAAAGTGAGCCACTAATGAGTTATAAATACTATATTTTTGCAACCGTGAGTAAGACATTACATCATTTTAACATGAAAATATCTCAACTGGTTTTAAAAAGCGATATTTCTCTCATTTAGAGCAAAAATCGCCAAACTACGGCCCTCGGGCCAACGCCTGCTCGCTAACACCACTCGACTAACCAAGCATAATTGATATTTTGCGTAATTACACTGCATCCCACAAGATGGCGCTGGCTTTATAGTATATTCGTATTATAAGCTACCTAGGTCTTGGCCCTTGGGACTTGGTAGAGAAGTCAATGAGAGTAAAAATTTTGGAACGCCCTGATTTAGAGTAAACTGACCGAATACTGAGTATTCATTAATCTCAGGGAGATTTGTTCGCTTTTTCTGAATCGCTTTTAATGCCCTACGTGTACTAACATGTAAGTAATAAGAACTTAACTAATTATGCTCTTCCTATATCAATAATTGTTCACACGCGAAGTAAGTTTGACCACTGAAGTTCAATGTCTGGTTTGAGTATCGCGGTTGTGTGTCACGTTGTATACTGTTTCTAAAATGGGGTCAAACCACTAGTGTGATTTGCATCTGAGACAAAAGTAACCAGAGGTTAGTTATGGCTCGTTAGCCACTACACACTGAGAAAAATCCGTTCTCCGGACAGCGGTATATTGTACAAATATAAGGAATCCTCTTGCTTACTACAGAAATCAGTACGGCAATATATAGGCACTGCCCTTAGATGTTACATCATGCCGTTGCAGGATGTCTGATATCTAACAGTCTTCCTTATATTACATACATATATGTATGTTACCTTCGGCAGTTATACATGATATACATCCATGTGAAATAAGGCGCGTTGGCTCAGTGGGGGAGTTGCTGTTAAACTGTGTTAGCGGCAGGACGTGTTGTCCGGTACAGTGTTTGTTCGAAGTTTGACGTGCTTAGCTTTACCACTACGTGTGGTTTATTTGTGTAAGTGACTATATATTGTAAAATATTACGATGTCTCAGCTCGTTAGAAAAAATACCATCAAATGTGTATTTGACAAGGAAAAACGTAATAATCCCCCGTCACCTATCGCTATTCATAAATGGATCGAAAGTTTATTTAAAGAGGACTGCCATGACATTGTTGCGCTCCAACTTCCCTCTGATGAATATACTGTGTTTGTGACTTTTAATGCTGATGCCATTTTTGAAAAAGTGTTAAGTAAGTTCCAACCTACAGTACCATTTAAACATAGTGACGGTAGTACCTCTTTTGTCCAACTTGTCAACGCAATGGAAAATATTACCAGGGTAAGAGTCTTTAATTTACCTATTCAGCTAGATAATAACGTTATTGTGCAAATTCTGACTGAATATGAAATGAAATCTTTGAGTTTTACGTCCCACGCTTATGCCGGTTAGGCTAAAGGAGATGGTGATGATGAGTAATGAATGAAATGGTGGAATGAAGAAAGTGGGAGGAAACGGGAGAACCCCGAGAAAACCCACGCACACGGTGTTTGTCCACCACAAAGTTCACTTGGTGGGGACTGGGATCGAACCCGGGACCCCTATCACCAGAGGTGAACGCTCTACCACTGAGCAATCGTGGCCCCACCTGACTGAATATGGAACAGTGAAAAATATAACCAATGAGACATGGTCTCAAAATTATCCCCTTGCAGTGTCCAATGGAATATGAACTGTGAACATTGTCCTTAAAAAACCTATCCCTTTACTTTTACTCTTTAACGGCTTTCGTGGCTTCATATCATATGAAGGCCAGCCTGTAATGTGTTTTTTTATGTCTATCATTAACTCATCGACCTAGTGACTGCGATAAGAAAGGAAGACAAGAACTGAATAGCCCTCATACGTCTCAAACGTCAGACATTCGATTTACCGAGTCCCCCCCACTCCGACCCGCATCTAGCGTACCGCCACTGCCTTTACAAATGTCAAAACCCTTGTGAACAACATGTGCAATTACAACCAAATGGTTCGGAATCTTGGTGTACATAGTTTTGGAACTGCCATATTAGTGAAAGAAGATATAGAAATTTATTCCCTTAAAATGTTGGTGGATGGTAGAGGGATAGCATTGTATTGGAAAAATACTGTAATTGTCAATATCTATGGGAATTCGGAGATCAAGGGAAGACGGGTAGAGAGACTTTATATTCTGAAGATTTGTTGTATTTGCTTTCTGAGCCCTTTAATAACATTATGCTCATGGGTGATTTTAATTGTGTCCTTCGAGCTAATGATTGTGTCGGGACACCATCATATAGTCCTGCACAACAATATTTTGTTTCTCAATATAGGCTGGTTGACACTGGTATCTACTGTAAAAATGATATATCTTTACTTACGTGCGCAGTAATGCGGCGTCCAGAATTGACCGTTGCTATTATAATCCAGACTTGGTTAAATTGATTGTTAAATATGATATCTGTCTAGCAAATTTGAATAGCAAAAAACAATACTGAAATTTAAATCCCAAGAAATTAAACAGAATATGTATATTATTTAAAAAATAACTAACTAGGATAATAGAAGAGAAAATACTAACAGAGGTATCACGATGAATAAGATTAAAAGAAAGGAAGAAAAACTGAGAAACTACCAGGAAAGTGCAATAAATTCCTGCAAGTTGTTAATACAAAAAGCCTTAATTAAATTGGTATAAAGTGGATTTCCAAGTCCTTTTCTAAAGTGACCTCTATACGAACTTTTTCCAAAGTCGATACTTGGACAAATCACTTTCTCGGACCAAAAAATAAACATATCAATAAACAAAGTTACTTGAGAAGGTATCAAGTTACGTGCAGCATCAAATATTACTTATAACATCACTTTTATAAAACGAAAAATCTAACCAGGATACTGTTTTTCGCTCCTCCTGCAAAATGCACATAGCAGGTTTTGAATTGCCGACGACGATATGCACTCTGTCGGCTACCAACAGCCACACTTATCGTTATATAGAGGAAAATTCTATGTTCGTGAAGTATGCGAGTACGTGCTAAGGAGGAATGAAATCAATATTCCCAAATCTTAAAATACATATAAACTCAAGATAAATCTACTTAATTATAAATATTCGAGTCTGGTACAATCCGCATCAAAAAAATCGCGAAAGCCAACGTCGTACACTTAGGCCACCCAATATACACCTTCTTATCTCTTAATGGTGTCAGGTAAAGAGACACCGTCTCTCCTCCTTTCTTCTCTCCCATACTAAAATTAGCTAACAACATGAGCGCAATTCTAATTTCAAACTACACAAGTTTCGATAAAATGAAATAACCAAACCGAGACGAAACAAGATTATTAGGGAGAAACTGAAACACACACAATGAAAAATTGAAACTAATGGATGTCAATTACACAGAGATTCAGAAATGAGGCGGCGAGAGAGAGAGAAAGAGAGAAGGAAAGGAAAGAAAAAGAAAAAGAAAAGAGAGAAAAAGAAAAAGAAAAGAGAGAACAGATAAAATTGTGGAATTCAAACGTACTA
Organism: Thermobia domestica; assembly: GCF_964235325.1. Classification (NCBI taxonomy): domain Eukaryota; kingdom Metazoa; phylum Arthropoda; class Insecta; order Zygentoma; family Lepismatidae; genus Thermobia; species Thermobia domestica. The sequence continues at coordinate 329,059,601 of NC_137454.1, read as the reverse complement.
AGAAAAGAACCTAACATTATAAAGTTCCGTTTCCAGAAATCCAACAGTAATATAGAAATAACGTTTATTTTTACATATTTTTCAGAACTGTTTGAATATACAGAGCATGCTTTAAACATTCATTATGTCATATTCATAATGGATAGCATACTCAATTTCAAGTAGAACTGTAGATCTCCGAGACACATCTAGGATAATGTCAAAAGTTTAACACACATGCTTTGTTTCCGCCTGGTTCGATTGCAAATTCGGCAGTGTTCATTGGACGCATTGATCCAAAATACATTCTAATATACCCAGTAGATAGCGTTTGTCATATCCTCCATTTCAGAATACTAATGCAAACTAAACAAACAATAAAAAAGAAACGAAAACAAAAAGAAAGAAAGATAGAGAAAATTGAAGAGTGCTATTTTACTAATAAATTTCTATCAGAAATACCCTATATTAAAAGTCCAAACTGTATCGTAATGAAAAGTTACAAATGTTCGAAATAGAAAAGTTTATGCTCCTCATAGAAGTAGCATGTTTCAAATTTCAACGTGAATAAAACATATTGAATTATAGAATGGAAACAAATTTTGTGTCGAACTAGTATAAATAAAATTTAGTTTTCAAATAACCAAAGAGGTTACCATTTTCTAGTCTTTTCCGAAGATTTATCTGTTCCGAACATCCAGCATTGATTTAATCTCTTCCGGATATAACGTAATTTGCACAGATAGAATAAACACGCGAAGAGCTCAAACGGATCATCGTGTCAGTCGGATTATGGTTAGGTTATAGACCACCACTGGGTCGAGTATTCAAATCCGTTGTGACCTGGTAATTCGACTGACACTCGGTAGCCCAGAGGATAAAAAAGATTTTACTCATTCCCTTGCGTTTAAACAGTATGTCTGTCATAGATGACCAGGACTGGAGATGTTATCCCCACAGCACGAAAAATACTACGCCGAAGTTCCTAGTTAATTAGATTCTCCAGACCAGTATATCGGGCTCTTGCTCCGTTTTAACTTTGGAACATGAAGTGCGTGTGTGAGAGAGAGGAACAAGTAAAAGATGCAAAGACAGGATATGGAAACGTCAAGAGAGAGAGAGGGAGGGACGAATATAAATATGAAACATCTTTATCATTGCAGTGTACGATGTAGAACGCACACACTCTTTACTCGAAGTATCCCCAGTGATGCCTTATAAGTTCTCCATCAGAAAATAAATCTCTGTTTGCAACCATTATTTTATACGAGAAAATCATACTACCTGATAGGGAATCGAACCAAGGTTTTCCATTTGGAAGTCTAGCACGTTACCACTACATCACCGATTGCTTTAGCCAAACTTTGTTTAACTAATGGTGTAGTATTTCTTTCTGATAACGATAACACGAAAAGTGTATACTGTAGATCAAAGATTTAGTTTTAGATTTACTTCTAAACCCAAGTCTCTGCAAGCGTTTAATAAGATCTCTGCATTTCTTTCTATTGTTCTTCTATCATCCCCTCCCAAAAGATTTGAATCTCTGTTCCTTTGGCACATATGGCGGGGTTACTACTTTCGCATTCCCAGAAATGCCATTTACCTCTCACGTTCCTGCGGTGGTCTCGGTTTAGTTCATATCCGTCTCAAATGTCAAACTCTCTTCATGGCAGATTCCGTCGACTCTATTACGAACCATTGGTTTAGTTGTTTTTGGCCGGAGTACGCTCACCCTGTCAGTCCCCCTTTTATTCAATTTGCCGATCAGTGTCCGAAATATGTTTTGATATTTATTCGATATTGGATTTATGCTGGGGTGCCTTTGGTCCCTCAGCAGCACAATGCTCGCTCATTATATTCTGTTCTCTTCACATTGTCCTCTCAGCCGACTCACTTACGAGTCGTACAACAGTTTACACATATAGAGTGGCAGCAAGTGTGGGCTAACATTTATGTTTACGCTCAAATATGTTTACGCTTGTCATGAGGACATTTTATATTGTCATCTAGTAGCACCAACGTAAATCTGCAGAGATATTGTCTGTGGGCCATATTAGGGACCCGAGCCATAATCGGTACAAGTACCATAGTACTGTAAATCTAAAGGTTTCTATAGCATAGTGACTCTATATACTGGTGAGCATTGTTGCTGCCGCTGGAGACGTTGAATAATAAAATCTGTCACAAAATTTATTTTAACTAAGTATGAAATGCTTCATGGCTTATAGTCTAAAATTTCGCGATACACCGTACGGAACATAGCAACAAACTACTGTGTTGCGACACATCGGTCGAAAACTACTGGTTTTGCGGGTAATACGGGGTATCTATCGCACTTCAAGTTTCCTTTTTTTATCCCAAGACTAGTTCGCTGATTTTGGGCCCCATACATATAAAATACGATAGAGAACAAAATCTTAGAAGAGAAGTAGCCAAATCTTCAAGAAAATTGGTGAGAAGCATTCAATATCGACTAGTAGCATCCAGAAAGAAATAGTAATTGAAAAGGGGTTCATAGCCTTAGGAGACACAAATATGTGAATGATGCACCATACTAACACAAGTGTACTAATTTTTCTAACAATAAGAGGATTTGTGTAAAATGTAGCAACAACGTATGAAAACTTTGATTTACATAAAATGGCCTGGCTGTAGAGTGTTCTGCCCGTATTAGGGTATAGGTGTCTTGTACCGGACGTAATGACAGTTATGTTATTCATTGTACCGGACGTAATGAAGTGTTTCCACGTACTTCTCGAGTTCAATCTCCCACGCCAGACACGCTGTCACTTTCATAAAAATGGAAGGCTACAACATAGTGGGGATTCCTCCCTCATTCACACTACGGACTTGGGACCGGCCAATGATGACAAATAATAATATAGTGAAGAAAATAAGAACAACTATTTACAGTTACAGTCTATCTATAGCAATACGTAACATGTAGTACCGACAGATTATCTGTATTTTGTGTCGTCGCTTTCTGTGGTAACGGCGTTTCTAGACCGGGGCCGGTGGTTTGGTCTTATAATCCAACTCTCTTGGAGGCTAAATAGTGTGATGGTGAACGTCCTATACTGTGAAGATTGATCTTACGTGATATTCCATTCACTATTATTCAAACCTTAATTGGGTTTCGGAGTCCATTTGTAATAGTAGGTTCTGTCGTTAAAGCCTCAGTGTTGCATAAGGAAATCATTAAAACTAATCACTTATAGTGTTACCCACGAGACTAGAAATTTCTCAACAGTCAAGACGAGAAGTATAGTTTTAAATTCAAGAGAGGAGGCATCAAACATGCCAATTCTCTTCTGGGTTTTGAGACGAGAAATTTCACATACTGTATCTTGTTAGCAAGAAGCGTTCACCTAAGTTTTAGATCTCAAATACTCTTTTAGAGTTACTGTAAATTGATCAGGTAATGGTAGGAACACAATGAAGATCATTTATCAATGCTTAAAAATACACAAATTGATAAAGTAATTGTAGGAACACAATGAAGATCATTTATCAATGCTTAAAAATACATAATTTGATAAAGAAATTGTAAGAACACAATGAAGAGCATTTATCAATACTTAAAAATACCTAATTTGATAAAGAAATTGTAGGAACACAATGAAGAGAATTTATCAATGCTTAAAAATACACAATTTGATAAAGAAATCGTAGGAACACAATGAAGAGCATTTATCAATGCTTAAAAATACGTAACTTGATAAAGAAAATGTAGGAACACAATGAAGAGAATTTATCAATGCTTAAAAATACACAATTTGATAAAGTAATTGTAGAAACACAATGAAGAGCATTTATCAATGCTTAAAAACACACAAATTGATAAAGTAATTTAGGAACACAATGAAGAGCATTTATCAATGCTTAAAAATACACAATTTGATAAAGTAATTGTAGGAACACAATGAAGAGCATTTACCAATGCTTAAAAAACATAATTTGATAAAGAAATTGTAGGAACACAATGAAGAGAATTTATCAATGCTTAAAAATACAAAATTTGATAAAGAAATTGTAGGAACACAATGAAGAGCATTTATCAATGCTTAAAAATACATAATTTGATAAAAAAAATTGTAGTAACACAATGAAGAGCATTTATCAATGCTTAAAAATGCATAATTTGATAAAGTAATTGTAGGAGCACAATAAAGAGCATTTATCAATGCTTAAAATACCAAATTTGATAAAGAAATTGTAGGAACACAATGAAGAGCATTTATCAATGCTTAAAAATACATAATTTCATAAAGTAATTGTAGGAACACAATGAAGAGCATTTATCAATACTTAAAAATACACAATTTGATAAAGAAATCATAGGAACACAATAAAGAGCATTTATCAATGCTTAAAAATACATAATTTGATAAAGAGATTGTAGGAACACAATGAAGAGCATTTATCAATGCTTAAAAATACACAATTTGATAAAGTAATTGTAGAAACACAATGAAGAGCATTTATCAATGCTTAAAAACACACAAATTGATAAAGAAATCGTAGGAACACAATGAAGAGCATTTATCAATGCTTAAAAATACACAATTTGATAAAGTAATTGTAGGAACACAATGAAGAGCATTTATCAATGCTTAAAAATACATAATTTGATAAAGAAATCGTAGGAACACAATGAAAAGCATTTATCAATGCTTAAAAATACACAAATTGATAAAGTAATTGTAGAAACACAACGAAGACCGTTTATCAATGCTTAAAAATACACAAATTGATAAAGTAATTGTAGGAACACAATGGAGAGCATTTATCAATGCTTAAAATATACAAATTGATAAAGTAATTGTAGGAACATAATGAAGAGATTTATGAATGCTAAAAGATTTACTAATGATAAAGTAATTGTAAGAATACAATGAAAATCATTTATCAAAGTTCTGAAGTACGCATGTTAGTACACAATATACTCAAATAAAATGTGGTTTAAATATTGTTGTACTACAACCTCGCAGACCTTTTCTCACACGGAAGGGCTATTGTAACTTCTAGATGAAACTAAGAAAGAAAAAGAGTGAAAAAACTAGATGCCGATTTGCAATATCCGCATCTGAAACAGATTAGAAAGGTTTTGTAGTGCTAATTAGTCTTCTGATTTAATGAATCATTTCGAAATCCTAAATGAAACTTTCGCTGAGAAGCCAATGCGAATCTTAAATTTAGTGTAGATATATTGAACGTAGTTGTCCCTGTGCATCTTCTCTGTTCGTGAAGTAATTACATACTGGGACTTATGCAGAGCGGTGGGTTCTGACCCCCTTCTTCCGAAACCCCGACTTTTCTGTAAATGTAGTCTAATTTTAGAGGTAATTTTACAAATTTTAATATATTAAGTAATTTATCCTTTTTATTGAATCTCCTGTTCTCGAAATAAATTCCTAAGTACGTCCCTAGTTCAACGTATTGGAATATTTCTTTCGATGTGTCGCTGTCATAAAAAAAAACATGTGAATCTCTGGTAATATAAAAGACGATTATATATATATATATATATATATATATATATATATATATATATATATATATATATATATATATATATATATATATATATATATATATATATACCGGGTGTTCAGAAGGTAACTATGCAGTGCCATGTTGTGGTGTGCTAAGTGATGACTGATATGATTGTCAATTAGTAATACATTTTCCATTGTTTAACATATTTGAACCATATCTGAACCCTATTTGGCCAGGTATTTATATTTGTTCACAGCTCCGGTTTGACTGAATACCAACGTCTTGTGTGACATCATTGTGATCTAGAGACCTGCACGGGCCGAATTTTTCGGCCCGAGCCCGGCCCGGTCCAATAAGTTTTTTTAAAATTCTTGGCCCAAGCCCGGCCCGGGCCCGATAAATTTTAAAAGTTTTTGGCCCGACCCCGGCCCGATAAATTTTTTAAAAAATAGCTCGAGCCCCAATCTTTCTCAAAATTTAGTACTAAATTTGACCTAACCTCAGAAACATTTTGTAAACTCTGGTTCACAACCTGACGCTTGCCTCCCGAATGGTACCATTGCCTCCTAGAACTTTGCCGGTCATCGAGAGAACAAAAACTCCATTCCCTGTAACAAAAATCTAACTTAATTGATTTTTAGCATAAAGTGAAGATGGCAATATTGTTTAGCGACAGGCAAAACATTCCCACCCCTTCTTGTTATATTTTGAGTTCAGTGAAGGTCAAGGTCAGAGCTGAATTTACCGCACAATGCCTGCAATCCTCTATAGTGAAAGTGGAGCCGCTAAGCGACACAAATTGTAAATAGCTATTGCCTTCTTTGTAACATTTTTCACGGACACACTTCTTCAACATTTGGCTTTATACCAATTATCGTTTAACGAAAGTCAATAATTATTAAAGAATTACAATTGATCGGCCCCAGCCCGGCCCGACCTAAAGAGAAATCACTGTCGGCCAGCCCAAGCCCGGCCCGGCCCAAAGAAAGAACAGTGTCTGCCCGCCCAAGCCCGGCTCGGCCCAAAGAAATTACAGAGTCGGCCCGCCCAAGCCCAGCCCAGCTCGTGCAGATATATATATATATATATATATATATATATATATATATATATATATATATATATATATATATATATATATATATATATATATATATATATATAAAATCAATCTTATTCCTATTATCGCTTGAAATACAAACTAACTATTTCTTTCTATAACGTAAAGCACTGGTAGTAGTTATAAATTGCGCCAATAGATGGCAGTTGCATGCTATTTCGGAGCTCCACGATGATGTTTCGTGTTACTGAAATGAATCACTTATTTTACATTTATATTACATAAGGGTCTACTCTCACTATACGTCAAACAGTCACCTTCTAACGTATGCAAAATATTCTTCAGTGCATTTTTAACAAGTATATGCACTCTGTCGGCCGCCAACAAGCACATTTGTCATCATGTAAAGGAGAACTTTGTGTTCGCGAACTAGGCGAGTTTGTGTTAAGAAGAAATGAAATCAAGGTTCCCAGTTCTGAAAACTTCCACACACAATAAGATAAAGCTGCATATTTAGACCTATAGATATCCGACTGCTACGATGTTGCTGTTTCGTAATCTTACATTATAATATACTATATATGATAAGACCTTGAGCATAAATATACTTTTGTATATATACGTGTGTAAGAAAAATCTTTATTAAACATAATAATGGATAGTAAAATAATCATTGTGAAGGTTTTTTTTTTTTTTTTTAGTTCGATGTGTTAAAAATGCTGTTTTCCAATTTTGGAAGAAAATGCATATTATTGCTTGTTAGATTAAAAATAAATTGTTGTAATAATTGTTCATTCATTGAGATTATATGAGAACCATGACAATTGACGGTACAACACCCTTGTGCTGGCTGTTTGAAATTTCTATTACTTATTACCGAATATTTAAATTACTCTGTTGTTCATTTTGTGTACAAACATAGAATTTCTAATTAGCAGCAAACTTGTTTTAACCTGCTTCAACTACTCTCCCTGGAGGCGTTGAATGATATTGTCCGTCTCAAGTATGGATTGCTTCATGACTAAAATTCTAAAATTTCTTGATACACCTTATAGGACTGCGCAACAAACAACTGTATTAAGACACATCGGTCGAGAATCACTGTTTTTGTGGGTAATACGGGAATATCTGTCGCGTTTCAAGGATCAATTTTTATCCCAAGACTAATTCGCTGATTTTGGAACTCCAGATATATAAAGTATGATACAAAACAAGATCTGAGAAGAGAAGTAACCAAATCTTGAAGTTAACATTTGAAAATTTGGTTAGAAGAATTCGATATCAACAAGTGGCATCGAAAAAAGAAATAATAGTTGAGGAGGGATTCATAGCCTTAGAAGTCACAAATACTTGTGTAATGCACTATATTAACACATTTACCAATTTTCTAAGAGAATTTGTCTAAAATGTAGCAAAAACATATGAAAAACTTTGACACACATAAAAATGGCCAATGTAGACATTAAATAAGGAGAAAAGGTTGTAGAGTGTTCTGCCCATATTAGGACATCGATATTTTGTACCTTACGTAATGAGAGTTCTGAAGTGGCACGCACTTCTCAAGTTCCAATCTCCTACACCCAGTACCAGGGAGTAATCTACACCTCCCCAAACACCCCCTAACACCCCTCCAAATTTCTTTACACACACCCCTGGATGGAAAAGGAATACTCCGCCAAATCCAATTGTATCAATCAGTATCATATAGGTTATTTATTACATCAAGTTAAAAAAGGTTTAGCGTTTTGGAAAGAAGGCAATATTCTTATTCATTAATTTCACTTCAAAATACGAAGCGACCTCGTTCTCATTGTTTCGGGCGGTTTCGATCGAAACAATTGACAAGACAGACCGCTGATACCTATCCTCCTGGGTTCCGCGGTCGTTTCCGAGAAAAGAGATTGATGGGCAGATGCAGATGACTGAAATTGGCAACGTCTTGAGCGGTCATTCACCTATCTCCTCCTCAATAAGGAAAAATGTGACAATACAGTAATAAGCCTATACCAGAATTAGTTGCTAAATGCTACTCTGCAACAGGCTCGCAACCAGAGGAGGGCTAGAGAGGGCCTGGCCCTCCCTTAATTTTTCATGTCCCCTCCAGACCTCAATACAAAATGCACAATTTAGATATTTGTAAGAGAATTTTTAATGATTTGGCCCCTCCTAATACATTCATGAGCCCCCAAAGCTCTGTGGCTGGTTTCGAGCCTACTCTGCAAGTGGTGTACCAACGGACGGACGTTAGAAAGGTGTAGTCAAAACGTTTTTAGAAATGAAGAGATCGATCGAAGTAAAATTATATATATTTTAGACTGAGTCTAGTTATACAGGAACGCATTTGGCGCTAGCTTAATTTTTTGTAAAGTATATTTTTATTCACGTAAATTCATTGAGCGGATCAGGGCTCATAGCGAGTCACTTTTTAAACTAAAATTTACATTTCTTCAAGTTGGTCACTAAAAGTTACTTTTTTGAGAGGTAAAGTGACTTTTTCGTGTGACTTATGTTTTGCATTGGCAATTTTCTAAGAAAAATATAAATGGAAAAAGGCAGAAACTTGTTACTCATTACCCTTCTGAAAGCTTCAATACTTGCTGCCACATGTGGCACATGTGGAACAGTCAGCTTTATTCTCACTTCAGATTTATTCTTTCTAAAGCACAGTGGACGGTTGGTGGATGCTTAAGCTCTCAAGGTGGGGTTGAGAACCCTTCTATGTCTATTATTTCTTCTATCATAATAATCCTTTAGTTTTCTCTCGTAATAGTTAACGCTCCGCTCAACGTTGTGTGTGTGTGTGTTTGTGTGGTTCATCATGTTCGTCTTGTGTTATGCTTCTTGTATGTTCTTCTTAAGAGTAGGTGATGAATTTGAATATTTCACTTTTTGAGAACTCTTAATGCGAAGTTAAATATAATGTCTGGGATGAAGAAATTCGGAAATAGGCAAGAACTGGTTCCACTTACTCAGAAGCTTTTTACATCTGCTAAGTCTGCTTAACGTAACTACAAAGCCTACTCTGAAAACCTAAGAAAGGAGGAAGCTCAAAAAGAAGAAACAAAACAACAAACAAAGAGAGAAGTGACGGAGAAATTGACAAAGGAAAAAAGGGGCATGATAAGATTTTGGTCACTTTTCAAGTAGACTCTATATACAAGAGACCAAACCACTATGAGCCCTGGGATTATTAAAATTAGGGTATATTAAAGAAGACAAAACAGAAAGATACAAAATATTTGTAAATTGGAAAACTGGATTTCTGGAAAACAACTAAATCAATGAATAATTTTCTTATGAAAGACATTCAGAGCCAATAACGTAGCCAGGAAGGGGCAGGAACGGATATTAAGAGATCAAATAATATTACAACAATTAACGTGAACAACAGAGTTAGAATATTAAAATAATGAAATTGGAACTATGTACAGTTTTAATTACTAAAGGAATGTGATTTCAGCATGGGACTGGGGAATTTTTACCCAATTAATATTTAAAAAAAATCACCCACTAAAACTTGCTGGGGGTGAATAAATTGAAATAATAACAGAATTTTGCAAAATAATTAAAATAATTCGTATGTAATCAATTCACATGTAATTACTGGGTAAAATCATTGTGGTTAATTCCTAATACAGTGAAACCTCTCTTAACGGGCATCTCTCAATAGTGGACATCTTCATACGAGGACAAACTTTCTTATTCTTCCGTTCCATAAATATATGTGGTGTGGTGTTATGAGAGAAAACCCTTCCTTTTAGGGACAACTCTCATTTACGGACAAATAATCGGTTCCACCGATGTCCGTTTTGAGAGGTTTCACTGTATTACTTAGTTTAATAATAATAATAAATGCTCAAATGTGTGAACTTACTTTATTGAACCTACCACTGCGAAGATCTGATATTATTATTATTATTATTATTATTATTATTATTATTATTATTATTATTATTATTATTATTATTATTATTATTATTATAGTAGTAGTAGTAGTAGTAGTAGTAATAGTAGTAGTAGTAGTATTGCAATAGTTGCGTAACAAAATATACTGATTTCTTGTTTGAGTTTGTTTAAAAAATATATCACTATTCTGAGAGCACACCCCTCCTTTTATTTTGAACACCCCCCCAAGTAAAAATTTCTGGCGTACTTACTGCCCAGTACGCTGTCACAGTCTTAAAGGGACAGAAAACTACGACATAGCGGGGATTCCACCCTTATTCTCTATTGTCAGTATAGACTTGGGACGGGCCATGATGACAATTAATCATATAGTGCTGAAAATGGGGACAGTATGACTAAAGCAACGGTCTATCTATAGCAGTACTCAACGGCGCCGATTTCTTTGTAACTTTGGGGACCCATTCATAAAAAAAATACATACCACAATACATATAACAATAAAAACATATAAAAATACATATTCAAAAAATACATGGGGCCCACATGAGCTTTGGGGGCCCGGGACTCCCTGGCCCCCCAGGATCGGCGCCCTTGGCAGTACGTAACATGCAGTGCTGTCGCTTTCTTTGATAATGGTGTTTCTGCATCTCTGTTACTTGGTGCGATTACCAAGTTTATGTAATTACGTAATTATTAAACGTGTAATTATTAATTGAATTGAATTTAATTGAAAATGCCTTTACTCATGAGGCGAGGTTAACCATAGGCTGCTCTACCACCTAACCTAACAAAGTACAATTAGAAATGATACAGAAATGTTACATAGGAATATATAAAGAGATCTTACACATACATATATAAAGACAATAAGAATATCATGTTTAGTTCTCTACAAAGTTAGGTATATATAAAATCACCGCTCCGATGTCATTTTACTAGCATCATAGAGGCTGAGTAGTATTATGTGAATACATTATTTTAATATTACAACGATAGATTCTACTAAGGAAGAAGTCATCATTAAGATTTAGCGACACTGAATCTAGTCAGCTAATTGCAGTGAGGTCATTGACTACTACTATACTTGACGACATTTAAAGAACGCATATAATAAAATATATTAAAGCATTAATATCACATAGCAACATATCACTTATTTATTCTGTAATAATTTATGTTAGTTATTACAAAATAAATACAAATATTATTTAAAAAGTAGTTAACAAGGAACACAAAAGCATGATAAGTCATCCGTTACCGTTGAGTTCATTTTTCTAGTCGCTGCCATAACCTAGATTTTTGGGTAATTCAAATTCTGGTCACACTGTAATTTCTATGGATGGCAACACTGAAAATTCTTCCGATTCGTATTTTCGGGTGTAGAATAACATAATCTATTATTGAGGTAACTTACATTTCATTATCTCTTTTCACTTACGAAAAACGGGCAAAAGAAAAATTGTTAGCTTTTGAAAAAAATATTTAGTAGTGCCCCTTCCGTGTAACGTGGGTTCCTGTCACCACGGCATGGCGCGTCCTCAGATTGCGGATCGAGGGGAAGGCCTCTAGATATAGAGGTTAGCTGCGAATATACTGAATAAGCAGTCGCGGACAGTCGACTAGGAGTGGTCCTCCAGCTTGGGGGGTTTGGGTAGGGTTAACAACCTCATCCTGTAAAAAAAAAGCACTTGTTCAGAAATATTCACAAAAGCCTCGGACAAGGACTGATAACTTGGCACGACCCCAGCAAAAGAAAATGGACATGAGATTTGGAACATGGAATATTAGGAGTCTTTATAGGGCAGGCGCGTTAAAATCCGTAACGAGTGAGTTAGAGAAATACAGGATGAACGTAGTAGGGGTTCAGGAAGTTAGGTGGGAAGGAAATGGATCTGAGAATTCCGGAAATTTTACGTTCTTTTACGGGGAAGGAAACAAAAATCACCAGTTAGGGACAGTGTTTTTCGTTCATAAACGTATATTACCAGCAATTAAACGGGTTGAATTTGTCACTGACAGACTTTCTTTTATTACTCTTAAGGGACGGTGGTGTGATATTATTGTTTTAAATGTACATGCCCCAACTGAAGATAAGGATGACGATATAAAAGACAGTTTTTACGAAGAAGTGGAACGGATATTTGACCAACTCACGCGATACCATATGAAAATTCTATTAGGGGATTTCAATGCGAAGGTAGGACGAGAGGATATTTTCAAACCGATTATAGGGAACGAAAGTCTGCATAAGGAAAGTAATGACAACGGTGTTAGACTCGTAAATTTTGCAACATCCAAAAACCTAATCGTGAAGAGTACAAAATTCCCACATCGCGACATTCATAAATATACTTGGACATCACCAGACGGGAAAACACATAATCAAATTGATCACGTTTTAGTAGATAGAAGAAGGCAATCTAGCATAATTGATGTTCGGTCGTTTAGAGGGGCTGATTGCGACACCGACCACTACCTGGTAGCAGCGATAATACGAGAGAGGTTATCGTTGAATAAAGGTAATATTCATTGTCCGAAAACGGAGGGATTCAATTTAAAGAAATTAGAAGAGAGCCAGGTAAGAGCAAAATACCAGATTGAAGTTTCGAATAGATTCTCGGCTTTAGAAGATTCGGAGTGCACTAGTGTTGAGGATACCTGGATTGAAATTAGAGATAGCATTAAAATTTCAGCAAAAGAAAAATTGGGACACGCGGAAATACGTAGGAACAAACCATGGTTCGACCAGGAATGCATAAAACTAGCAGAGAAGAGAAAACAGGCAAAATTACGCTGGCTACAAAATCCGAATGAAATAACTACACAAAATTTCGCAGATATCAGGCGGGAAACTTCCAAAACTTTTAGAACAAAGAAACGCGATTTTCTGAAACCTAAAATTAAGGAACTTGAAGATAATAGTAAAAATAAAAACATCCGGGACATGTATAAGGGAATCAACGAATTTAAGAAAGGCTATCAACCTCGTGCTTATATATTAAAGAAATCTGACGGTACAGTTCTCACTGACACGGATAGCATCTTAAATAGATGGAAAGATTTCTTTGACGATTTGCTTAACACGCAACCGAAAACTAGTGTGCGTGGAGAAAAGGAGATACACACCGCAGAACCGTATATTCCACAACCCAAACGAATAGAAGTAGAAACTGCTATAAAGAAATTAAAGAAACACAAATCTCCGGGTGTAGATGAAATTCCGGCTGAGTTAATTTTAGCTGGAGGCGAAAAATTGTGGAACAAGATACACAAACTCATTCTCCTTATCTGGAACAAGGAAGAATTGCCACAAGAGTGAAAGAATCAATCATTGTTCCAATTCACAAGAAAGGCGACAAAACTGACTGTAATAATTATTGAGGCATCTCTCTTCTGTCAACATCCTATAAAATTCTTTCAAATATTCTATTAGCAAGACTGACCCCATACGCAGATGAAATTATTGGAGATTATCAATGCGGATTTAGACGGAATCGATCAACTATCGACCAAATATTTACCATTCGCTAAATACTCGAAAAAAAGTGGGAATACAATACCCCGGTATATCAACTATTTATTGATTTTAGAAAGGCGTACGACTCGGTTAGGAGAGAAACATTATACAACGTCCTTACAGAACTTGGAATACCGAGAAAGCTAATTAGATTAATTAAGATATGTTTAAATGAATCCCAAAGTAAAGTCCGGGTAGGAAAATTTTTGAGGCATCACGTCGCCAGAGCTTTCACGTCGAAAATGGCCTGAAACAAGGAGATGCGTTGTCGCCATTATTATTTAACTTCGTTCTGGAATACGCTATAAGGAAGATCAAAGATAGCAACCAGGGCCTAGAATTGAACGGTATTCACCAGGTTATGGCATATGCTGATGACGTAAATTTAATAGGTGATGATAGGAGAACAATAGAAAGAAATGCAGAGATCTTATTAAACGCTTGCAGGGACATGGGTTTAGAAGTAAATGCAGATAAAACTAAATACATGGAAGTGCGTCGGGACCGGAATACAGCAAACTATGGATGCGTTAAAATATTAAATAATACTTTTGAAAAAGTGGATAGTTTCAAATACCTAAGATCAATATTAACAGAGGAAAATCATATCCACGGAGAAATTAAATGTCGACTAAAAGCAGGGAATTCGTGTTACTATTCGGTTCAAAATCTCTTGTCGTCGCGAATTCTGTCGAGAAATTTGAAGCTTAAAATATACAAAACGGTAATCATGCCTGTTGTTTTGTATGGCTGCAAAACATGGTCACTTACTCTGAGGGAAGAACATAGACTGAAAGTATTTGAGAACAGGATCCTGAGACGAATATTCGGACCCAAGAGGAACGGGAATGGGGAATGGCGGAAACTTCATAACGAGGAACTATATAATTTATATGGTTTACCCAACATTGTTAGGGTCGTCAAGTCTAGGAGGCTTAGGTGGGCGGGTCATGTAGCTAGAATGGAAGAAAGTAGAAACGCTTTCAAAGTCTTGACTGGAAGACCAATCAGAAAACGACCATTAGGAAGACCTAGGCGCAGATGGGAGGACAATATTAAGATGGATCTCGCAGAGATTGGAATACAAAGTAGAAACTGGATGCAGTTAGCTAAGAATAGAAGTCAGTGGAGAGCTTTTGTGAACGCGGCATTGAACCTCCGGGTTCCATAGGCCATAGAGTTAGTTAGTTAGTTAGTCTGCCCCTTTAATATAGCATAGAAATGTGATGTTACACTTCATCTATATTCTTTTTCTTATAAAAACAATCTACTTCTAATATTTTTTTTCCTGAAAATATAGTTGGAAGTATTTTACAATCGGGTGCAGAATATTTAATACCCGTTCAATACTGCATAAACATAGTGACTTGTAGTTTTGGACCCCTACGAAAAAAAAGTTTCTGGGTGTGCACCTGTAATAGGCTAACTTGTTTTGTTTAATGGTTTTATCTACTCAGGAGGTCCTTGAACGAGGGAGCCAGGAACCCTGATGAGAAAAGGTCCCACAGAATTAATTCAAGGGGGAGCCTGTTGTTATATGCAGCGGTTCCCAACTTTTTTTGATTCGCGATACAATTTAATGAATACCCAAGACGTCGCACTTATTTTATTTGTTATTAATAATATAAATTATAGTAGCATAAAACTATAGGTCTCTATGGCTTGGTGACTCTATATACTTGTTGGTTCACACAAGTGTTAAATCTCAAACACTTTTTAGTGTTACATGATTGATAGTATTTTGAAAAACTGTAAATTGATAATGTAATTGTAGGAACACAATAAATAGCATTAACCAACGCTTAAAATACGCAAATTCATCAAGTATCGTAGGAACATAATGAAGATCATTTATCAACGTTTGAAAAAACGCAATTTACACAAATAATAAATTCAGTTTAAATCTTTTATCACAACCTTCGTGAAACTCTTCTCACACCTAAGGATGAAACTAAGAAGATAAAAAGGAACAAAATGGATGCATATACTGCCTATTTCCAATATCAGTATCTCAAACAGATTAGAAAGGTTTTATAATAGTCATAATTTTACTAATCATTTTAAAATCCTAGAATGAAACTTTCGCTGAGAAGAGAAATCAATAAAAAACATCTTAAATTTAGTGTCGATACATTGAACGTTGTAATTTCCATGCGTCTTCTCTGTTCGCAAAGAGATGTATGCAGATATTGGTAATTTGAAGCACTTTAGAAAAAATCTTTCACAATCACAATTTCATTTCTACCATCGCTCGAACTTTCAAAATTGTTACTTTAGTGAATGTATAACGACAAGTATTGGTAATTGTAAATTTGGTCAATAGATGGCATTCGCATGATGTTTTGAGCTCAAAAGTGAAGTTGCGTGTTACTTGAACACACCAATAATTTCACATAAGGGTCTACGTTCACTATCCGTCAAACAGTTACCTTCTAACAACTGCAAAATATTCTCCAATGTATTTGTAATAAATATATGCACCTTGTCTGCCACTAACAGCCATATTTACCGTCATGTAAAGAAAAATTTTATTATATTCGCGGATTTTCGCAGGGTACTTGCATTTCCTCCAACATTATCGTTCAAAAAATTCTTCATTATTCACTTGTCTTAATCATCCGTCTCACTTAACCTAAAAGCATAATCGTGGGACGTTAAGCTGAAAGATTTCATTTTTATTTTGCCACTTTTCAGTACTGAGGCTATATCAAACAGGCTTATTATGGATTCCAACCACATATATATAGCAGGCAAGTATCCCCCACCGGGATCAAATCCATAACCACGCGCACTGAAAGGAGTCACCTAAGCCACTTGATCACGAATGGGCACCAGTATTGATTCCCCAGCACACCTTCGCATGTCAGTCATCCAAAAACTTCATTTTCACCCAAATGTGTGGTCGCATTTCATCAACTGGAAAAGTTTCTTATAGGCCATTGATTATTTTTAAGGTTTTGATTCAAATGGGCAATGTTCAGTGGCGTAGGGAAGGGGGGGCCGGAGGGGCCGCCCCCCCAAAGAGGTCCGACAATGTACTTTGGTACTTTGATGTTTGTAATTTTTTATATATTTTTATGTTTATATATTTTTTGTTTGTATTTTTCTATATGTACCTATAACAGCACTTGCCCCCCCCCAAACACACATCCTGCCTACGCTACTAGCAATGTTAATACATAAAAGTAACATTTTAAATGTAGAAATTGTATGACTATGAAACAACTACTCTGTAAATTAGGTTTCTTTCTTTTTTTCTTTCTTTTGCTCCCACGATACTTGGTGAAAGTCGCATTAGAAATTAAATTTCTTGGCTTTCAGCATGTATGGTTGTGTTAGCCCGTCACACTTCTGTGGGATGACGTCCCTCAGTGATCACACAGCCGGGCAATTGGAGAGAAAGAAAGGAAACGGCCTGAGACCAATGTGTAAGGTAAAAACCCGACATTTGCCTCCTACGAAAAAGAAAAACCCAGGAAACTCTCACTCAGGATGAAGCTGGAAAAGCTGTTTTTACCTTTTCGACCATGTCTGCACCAGCAATCGAACCAGAGTTTATGAGGTGGCACTATAGGCGAGAGTGTTAGCGACTACACTACGCAGGGCCACATTCATGATGGCTGCCAGTATATAGTTTCACATCGAAAAAGAAATAATTATTGAAGAGGGATTCATAGAAAAACAAGACGCAAAATACAAGTGTGATGCACCATGTTAACACAGATTTAACAACTTTTTCAAGAGGATTTGCGTAAAATGTAGTAAAAATATAGGAAAACTTTGATTTTTATAAAATGGCCTATCTAAATATTAAAGAAGCAGAAAAGGTTGTTAAAAGAGTGTTCTGCCTATATTAGGACATCGGTGTTTGGTACCGGACATAATGAGAGTTACGTTTATTGATGCGCTATTGAGTTCCAATCTCCCCTGTTGGGCACGCTGTTATTGTCATAAAGCAACGGAAAACTAAATGGCGTGACAAACATCTTGGCATTTGAAGGCGGCGCTCCAAGTTCCCTTTAAATGCTGCTAGCAAATGAGAGGCCCGTGGTATTGCCAGGTTTATATTGTACACATCCACGTCTATCCCTGCCACCTGATCGCGCTGTAGTTTTTCCACTTAGCTATAGCCACACCTCTTTACCACTTGGCAACGTCGTGCCAGAGCTTGCGTTTTATTCGTTTAGTTGAAATGCCAAGATGTTTGTCACAGGCTTTAGGACTTAGCAGGGATTCCTCCGACGTTCTCAGTGTGGACTAGAGACCGGCCGATGATGACAAATTATAATATAGTGCTGAAAACAGAAACAGGATGATTACAGCGACGGTCTATCTATAGGAATATGTAACATGCCGTATCGACTGATTTTCTCTCTTTTGTGTCATCGCTTTCTTTGGTAACGGCGTTTCTGTTTTATTGTTATTTGATGCGATTATCTACTGCATAAAGGCTACGTAATCACGTAATCATCAAGCATGTAATTATTAATCGCTTACGTCAGGGCGTATCTGTGCTGGGGCCGGTGGTGTGGTCTTATAATTCAATTTTCTTGAAGGCAAGGTAGTGTGGTGGAGAACGGCCTATACTGTGAGTTTTGATCTGATGTAATGGTCTGTTTACTATGGTTGAAATTTTGGTCGTGTTTCGGAACCCATTTTTAATAGTAGGTTCTTTATAACCTTTCTATTGCATAAGGACTTAAAATACAAAAATTGTTGCCTACGAGATGAAAAAATTTTCAAAAATCAAGACGAGAATTATATTTTGAAATTTAAGAGACGAGACAAGCAAATATGCCAATTCTCGTCTCGTTTTCAAGACAAGAATTTCACAAATATCATTGGCAAAGACTGGTTCACCTAAGTCTTGCGTCTCTAACACTATTTTAGTGTTACATGGTTCATAGCATAAAAACTGTAAATTGATAAAGTAATTATAAGAATATAATAAAGAGAATTTATCGACGCTAAAAATACTCAAATTGATAAAGTAATTGTAGAAACGTATTTATGGACGCTTAAAATTACGCAAATTGATAAAGTAATTGGAGAAACGTATTTATGAACGCTTAAAATTACGCAAATTGATAAAGTAATTGGAGAAACGTATTTATGAACGCTTAAAATTACGCAAATTGATAAAGTAATTGTAGAAACGTATTTATGAATGCTTAAAATTACGCAAATTGATAAAGTAATTGGAGGAACGTATTTATGAACGCTTAAAATTACGCAAATTGATAAAGTAATTGGAGAAACGTATTTATGAACGCTTAAAATTACGCAAATTGATAAAGTAATTGGAGGAACGTATTTATGAACGCTTAAAATTACGCAAATTGATAAAGTAATTGTAGAAATGTATTTATGAACGCTTAAAATTACGCAAATTGATAAAGTAATTGGAGAAATGTATTTATGAACGCTTAAAATTACGCAAATTGATAAAGTAATTGTAGAAACGTATTTATGAACGCTTAAAATTACGCAAATTGATAAAGTAATTGTAGAAACATAGTGAGAACCGTTCATCAACGCTAAAAATACGCAAATTCAAAAAGTGATAGTAGGAACAATGTAGAACATTTATCAAGGCTGAAAATATACAAATTGATAAAAATAACTGTAGAAACGTAATGAACACCACTTATGAATGCTAAATTATACGCAAATTGATAAAGTAATTGTAGGAATAGACTATGATGAATAACATTTTTAGCGTAGAAATAAGAAAATTGATAAAGAAACTATAGGAACACATTGAAGAGCATTTATCAATGCTTAAAAATACGCAAATTGATAAAGTAATTCTAAAAACATAATGAAGACCATTTATCAACGTTTAAAAATACGCATATCAGTACAGAATATGTTCAAATAATAAATATGGTTTAAATGTTGTATCACAACCTTCGTGAATGTCTCTTCACACGGAAGAGTTATGGTAAGTTCTACATGAAACTAAGAAAAAATAGTAAAAGAAAAATAGATGCACGTATTGCAATATTAGTATCTCAAACAGGTTAGAAAGGTGTTGTAGTATTAGGAGTACTTATTTTACTAATCATTTCGAAATCCTACAGTGAAACTTTCGCTAAGAAGTCAACAAAATATCTGAAATTTATTCTCGATACGTTGAAGGATTGGACCCAAGGACATGTGCAGGGGATGGGTCCGGACCCCTAACCCCAAAATCCCGACTTTTGTCTAAATGTGTAATAAATAAAGGTGATTTTACAAATTTTAATATACAAATATACAAATTTTAATATCTTTACATTGAATTTGGAACCCCTGTCATCGAAATAAATTCCTGCGTAAGCCCCTGGTTGCACATGTTGGAACATTTCTTTCGACATGTCGCTGTCATACAAAAACATGTGATTCTTTGGTAACATGAAGAACGACTTTTTTATCTTTCACAATCACAATTTTATTCGTTCGAACGGCAAAATTGGTTATGTATAACAAGTATTAGTAGTTGTATATTTGGTCAATAGATGGCAGTTGCATGTTGCTTCGAGCTCTATATCGATGTTTGTGTTACTTGAATCGAGCACTCATTTCCCCCCAGGCCCGTATCCACGGGAGTCTAGAGGGGCTGGGTCCCCTAAATTTTTGCTGGACCCTTAAAATTTTCACTGTAGGCTTGCAAATGAACTATAATATGGTGATGAACTATAATATGATTGGATCGGGCCCCCTTACATTTTTGGGCTGGCTACGGGCCTTTTTCCCCCATTTATATTACATAAGGGTCTACTCTCACTATCCGTCAAACAGTTACCTTCTAACGTCTGCAAAATATTCTTCAATATATTTTTTAATAAGTATACACACACTGTCCTCCGCCAACAATCACATTTGCCGTCACGTAGGGTATAAAGGAAAATTTTATGTTCCGCGAAGTACTCGAGTACGTGTTAAAAAAGAATGAAATCAATGCTTCCGGATCTGACATCTTCCGTATACAATAAGATAAAGCTATTTATAGATATTATAGATATTTATAGATATTATATACTGGTACGATCGATAATGGATTTTTTTACTAAATAAATTAAGTATTATTTTCCTTAATTTAACAAAACTAATTTATAATGAAAATGCTGTTGCTGTTCTGTAACTTTACGTTATAACACATATAAGACTTTATACATATGCGTATATACATACATGTGTAAGAAAAAAACTCTATTGAAAACAATAATGGATAGTAAAATAATCAATGTGAAGGGAGGTTTATTTTAGTTAGATGTTTTAAAAATTCCGTTTTCCAATTTTGGAAGCGAGCGACTTGGAGGTCTACGCCAAGAGTTTAAGAACGATATTACTCAAGAAACACAGGAAGATGTACACTGTACAAATTACGATTATTTTGACGCAACGTGACGACTGAGTTGGTAACAATTCTTTGTCAATATCTCTCGGGAGCTAAATGCTCTGGTTAAATTTCGAAACTTCCACGGAGTGACGTAGTCCTTTCATTGTGTATACTGATCTACTGAAATACTACACATTGAATTTAAGGGCAACGTGACTCACTAATACACTGAACACTATAAGAAGGGAATAATGGGAACACTTTTTCTTTCTTTATTTTCTTTTTCTTTTTTTTTTCTTTCTTCATGGTTTATACGTTGGTGTCTTGCAGACGGACAGCTTATAAAACTAATCGGTTTGGCTATTCGGGATTTTCCATCTTCACAATTTATTGAATGAGGCGTAATAGGATTATTACTCTGAAGCGTTGGTACCTCTTGTACGCGTATTCCTTGGCACTTGCCCTGTTAGCCCTATGTAAAGAACGCTACTGAAATACTGAATAATAATTAGGGTTAAGTTCCACATGTGCATGCTCTGTAAATTAGAATTTTTACTGGGAAAAATGAGATGAAATTTTTGAATTTTATGTCCCACGGATATACCGGTTAGACTAAATGAGACGGTGATGATGAGAGATGAATGAAATGGTGGAATGAGGAAAGTGGGAGGAAACGGGAGAACCTCGAGAAAACCCACACACACGGTGTTTGTCCACCACAAAGTTCAGTAGGGTTTGAACCCGGGACCCCAAGCACCAGAGGTGAACGCTCTACCACTGAGCTCCCGAAATTTTTTGATAGAATTAGTATATACAAAATTTAAGCATCAGACAAACGATAAAGATAATTAAAATCATAACTGTACTGTGATTAATTACGAAAAAAAATGAGATTTAATCTTGCACTATATGAAGGTACGTAGTGAGACCATGTTAGGCAAACTAACAATAGAGCATAATATTAGTGTTTCAAACCTACTGTCTTAGTAACTAACCTTAGGAATTGTATGATGCAATAGGGGAAAGAAAGATGCCGAATGATCCTAATAACACTCAATAGTTCCTCAGGACTCGGTGTTATCCTATTTTAGAAGGGCACAAATTTGTAAAAATCTACGGAAGAACTATGTGAATTGATTTCACAATGGAATTGTATAGGTGATCAAAATATATCGGATAGTTTAAATTTTCTATTATGTTAAAATTTAGTATGTCGGAGTGGGGAGTGGCAAACACTTCTGATACATAGGGTAATTCGGAATTCTAAAAGTAATTAACAATTATTTTATTATTATTTTAAAATTTGTAATTCAAATACTTTTTATTACTTTTTGATTATTTGGCTTTTTACGTCCAATTTTAGCAACAAGGATATGTAAAACGTAGATCCGGAACTTAACGTAGAATCCGCACAGTGACGTCACTTGGAGAAGGCAGGAGAGCAATTGTATACTAACAATTTAAGGGTTCCAAGCTATTTAACCAATTGTATTCTAACATAAGGTGGCTCAGTAGTAGAGTGTGTAGGTCTATCCCTGGTGCATGGGGTCCTTGATACCCGACAAAGTAAGTTTATGGTGGACAACATCATACCTGTGGGTTTTCTCAGGGTATTCCCGTTTCCTCCCACATTCTCATTTCCCCAATTCTTCCATCATTATTCACTTGTCCTAATCATCGTCTCCCTTAGCCTAAAGGACATAATCGTGGGACGTTAAATTGGTATCTTTTATTTCATGTTTGTACACTAAAGCCTGTGGCAAATATCCTGGCATTTCAGCTAAACAAATAAAACGCAAGCTCTGGCGCGACGTTGCCAAGTGGTAAAAGGGTGTGGCTATGGCTAAGCAGACAAACTACAGCGCGATCAGGTGACAGGGGATACACGTGAGTGTGTACAAAATAAACGTTGCAATACCGCTGGCCTCTTATTTGCTAACAGCATTTAAAGGGAACTTGGAGCGCCGCTTTCAAATGCAAAAATGTTTATCACGCCGTTTAATATACTAATAAAACATGTGAGAAGCTTATGTTGATGGAGCAGGGGCAGATCCAGAACGGACTTATGGGGGAGGAGGATGCTGCAGAGGCTATGAAAGATGCCTCTGAAGATCTGAAGCTGTCTCAAATTACTACTGAATAAAACAGAACCAGGTTTTTACAGAACTTGTGTCTGTACCACTGGAGAGGTTGGATCGTGTAACCATTTGCTCCCCTTCGATCCGCCTATGCGGTGGAGAATCTTGACTTCCCTTGCAAAATTTGAAATGATATTACTGAATCCGAACCCCATAACCCCTCACTGGTAATCAAACCTTGTTTCCCCCTGAAAGTAATTATTCCAAGAAAATAGTAATTCACAAATGAAATAAAAATTTTTATTTGGTATAATCTAAGGTGCAACTAATATATCTAAAAAAGTAATCATAAACAATGTATTTTATCAATTTCCAGTAATAAAAGCAGTCAACAGTGTTACAAGAGAACTGCCAGAACGAACTTAAAAAGAATGGAGAGATGGAGCGGGAAGGATAACTGTCATTGTTCCTAGATGTAAAAGTAAATCTTTTTATCCGCATCTTCTTCTCTATCTCGCAAAAAATTAGCAAAATATCATTTCTTTATGGCTTACAGTTCTCGATATACGGCTGCTTAAATATCTACAATTTCGAACTCTTTGGCCAACATTGATAAATGCTCTTCGTTGTGCTCCTGCAATTACGATATAAATTTTGCATATTTTTAAGTGTTGATAAGTCCTCTTCACTATGTTCCTACAATTACTTTATCAATTTGTGTATTTTTAAGTATTGATAAATGCTCTTCATTGCGTTCCTACAATTACTTTATCAATTTGTGTATTTTTAAGTATTGATAAATGTTCTTCATTGTGTTCCTACAATTACTTTATCAATTTGTGTATTTTTAAGTATTGATAAATGCTCTTCATTGTGTTCCTACAATTACTTTGTCAATTTGTGTATTTTTAAGTATTGATAAATGCTCTTTCATTGTGTTCCTACAATTACTTTACCAATTTGTGTATTTTTAAGTATTGATAAATGCTCTTCATTGCGTTCCTACAATTACTTTATCAATTTGTGTATTTTTAAGTATTGATAAATGTTCTTCATTGTGTTCCTACAATTACTTTATCAATTTGTGTATTTTTAAGTATTGATAAATGCTCTTCATTGTGTTCCTACAATTACTTTGTCAATTTGTGTATTTTTAAGTATTGATAAATGCTCTTTCATTGTGTTCCTACAATTACTTTACCAATTTGTGTATTTTTAAGCGTTGATAAATATTCTTTAACGTGTTCTTACAATTACTTTATTAATCTGTGTATTTTTAAGCGTTGATAGGTGTTCTTCATTGTACTTTTTTTTTACGTTGTCAATGTACGTAGTTTAAAGCGTTGATAAATGCTCTTCATTATGTTCCTATAATTACCTTTTCAACTTGAGTATTTCTTAGTGTTGATAGACGATTTTCTTTGTTTTTCTACGATTACCGTACCTTATAAATTTGCGTATTTTTAAGCATTGATGAAAGTTCTTTGTTGTGTATCTAGCAATACTTTCTCAATTTACATTTTATATACTATGAATCATGCAACAGTAAGACAGTGTTTGGAATCTAAGGTGAACCAGCCTTGCCAACAAGATTTGTGAAAATATGTCGCCTCGAAGACGAGAAGAGAAATTAGATATTTATTGCTTCTTGTCTTGAATTTAAAAATGTACTTCTCGTTTGACTATTGAGAAATTTCTCGTCTCGTACATTGAGAAAAATCCGTTCTCCGGACAGCGGTGTATTGTACACATATACGGTATCCTCTTGTTTACTACAGAAATCAGTACAGAGCATACGTTATCCGTATGCTACATAGGCACTGCCCTTAGATGTTACATTATGGCGTTGCAGGATATCTGACATCTAACAGTTTTCCGTATATCACATGCATATACTTATGTTACCTTCGTCAGCTATATGTTATATACGTCCATTTGTATGTAAGATCCTGACCGCCTACATTATTTCATACGGAAAGTACGTATAGATGGAACACTTATACAGAAAATATTATAAAACAAGCGTTTTCAGTTATACGTTAAGTCCAAAAACTACAGGAATTACGCATGTAACCTATCTTTTTTAAGTACGCCATCTACATTTTTTTCTCTCAGTGTGGGTACACTATAAGTGATTAGTTTTTGTGTTTGCCTTATGCTACACTGAGGCTTTAACGGCAGAACCTACTATTATAAATGAACTCCGAAACACGATCAAGGATTGAATCATAGTGAACAGACCATCACGTAAGATCAATCTTCACAGTATAGGCCGTTCTCCTCCACACTATTTCTCCTCCAATAGAATTGAAGTATAAGACCACACCACTGGCGCCGGCACAGAAACGCTGTTAGCAAAGAAAGCGACGACACAAAAGAGGGATAATCTGTCGGCACTGCATGTTAACGTATTGCTATAGATAGACCATCGCTGTAATCATGATATCCCTGTTTCCAACACTGTATATTATTGTTTGTCGTCATCGGCCGGTCCCTTGCAAGTACTGAGAATGACAGTGACAGCGTGCCGGAAGTGGAGATTGGAACTCGACAATTGTTTGGAAACACATAACTCTCATTACGTGCGGTACAAAACACCGATGTCCTAATACGGGCAGAACATTCTACAAAATTTTCTCCTTATTTAATGCCTAGTAGGCCATTTTATTTTAAGTCCAAGTTTTCATATGTTTTTGCTACATTTTACACAAATCGTCTTATTGTTAGAAAAGTTACTAAATGTGTTAATATAATGCATCACACATGTATTTGTGTCTTCTAAGTCTATGAATCTCTCTTCAATAATTATTTTTTTTTCTCGACGCTACTTGAGATAAAAGTTGAAGCTTGAAATGAGGTAGATATTTCCTTATTATTCGTAAAACTAGTGGTTCTCGGCCGATGTGTCGCAATACAGTAGATTGTCGCGCTGTCCTAAAGGGTGTATCGTCAAAGTTTAAAATTTAAGCCATGAAGCATTTCATACTGAGGTAAAACAAATTTTGAGACAGACTATATCATTCAACCTCCAGCGGCAGTAATAACGGTCATCAGTAGATAGAGTTACTACGCCATACAAAGTCCTAGTTTAAGCTACTATAATTTATATTATTAATAAAAAACAAACTGCGTGCTACGTCTCGGTCCTTCACTAAAGTGTATACTCAGTCTAAAAGGTTAGGAACCGCTGCATATAACAACAAGCCCACCCGATCTAATTCTGTGGTACCTTTCCTCATCAGGGTTCCTAGTTCTCTCCTTCCAGGACCTTGTAAGTAGATAGAACCATTAAACAAAACAAGTTAGCCTTTTACAGGCGAGTACCCAGAAATGTTTGTTTGATGGAGTCCAAGCGTTTGGGAAGGGGTGTCCAAAACTACAAGCCACTACGTTTATGTAGTATTGAACGGGTATTATTCCGTACACGAAAATATGACAGGTAATAGTAAAATACTTCCACCTGTTTTTTCAGAGAAAATGCTAGAACTCGATTGTTTTTATAAGAGAAAAAGTACAGATGAAGTGTAAGATTACATTTCCATGCTGAGAATGTGTACAAATGTGTGTTGAGTTAGCAAGTTTCTTTGGGGGGTCAAGACCTGGGGACCTCACGTGGGTGTGCCCCATGCCTACTATAGCTCTTTACATTTCAACAAGGATATATTACTTATAAAGTGTTAATTGTTTCCATAAGGATATATTGATAACTAGTTTCGCCGTTGTTTCAGTGATTATTTTTGCTATTCAAGGGGCCAACTAAGCTGCCTACCTGCAAAATTATGTATATTACACAATATTAGCTTTTTAAAATCGTTTAATATTTAAACGTTTTTTAAAAACATTTTGAACATTACTTGCATTTTAATAATGGGGGTTGAGGCTGGATGAGGCTGGTCAGAAAAGATCGATGCTAATTGGAAATTCTATTTGGTCTAGGAATTAATTCGTGCGGATGGACAAGAGATAGCGCAACGAACGGAGCGTCCCACAGTTCCGTGTATCCACACATGTGTTGCAAACCCCTGTCATCGCGTATCGTTCGTAGTATAGGGCAGTAGATTAAAGCGTCAACAACACCAGTTTGTAGTTAAGTGAACATGGCGCAATTTGTGCCTGATAAAGTGTTTTTGCGGGGTGTCCTGCTGCATTACTTTAACATGCAGAAAAGTGCGACTGAAAGTCATCGTATTTTGGTGGAAGTGTATGGTGACCATGCTCTAGCTGAGCGAACGTGTCAGAAGTGGTTTGCACGGTTTAGAAGTGGTGATTTCGGCTTGGCAGACCAAGAGCGAGCTGGACAGCCAAAAAAATTTCAAGACGAAGAATTGACAGCATTGCTCGAGCATGATTCGTGTCAAACGCAGGAACAACTTGCAGCAGCATTAGGCGTTGATCAAACAACAGTCTCCAAACTCTTGAAACCCATGGGAATGATTCAAAAGATGTCACGTTGGGTTCCACATGAATTGAAAGACAGAGACGTTGAAAGACGAAAAACCATTTGCGAATTGCTGCTTCAACGACAGAGCAGAAAGGGGTTTCTGCATCGAATTATTACGGGTGATGAGAAGTGGATCCATTACGAGAACCCTAAACGAAAAAAGGCCTGGGTGAAACCAGGAGAACCAGGTCCATCTCAACCAAAACGAGATATTCACTGTGCAAAGGTTATGCTGTGCATATGGTGGGATATGAAAGGTGTGGTGTACTATGAGCTGCTGCAACCGGGTGAAACTATGAATGGAGAACGTTATCGACGACAATTAATGCGTTTGAAGCAAGCTCTGGCCAGAACACGACCAGAATGGGAGAACAGACATGATAAACTTATTGTTCAACATGATAACGCTCGCCCACATGTCGCAAAAGCGGTCAAAACCTATTTAGAAAATGTTGGATGGGAAGTTTTACCCCACCCGCCGTATTCACCAGACGTTGCTCCTTCGGACTACTACTTGTTCGATTGCATTAACAACGATTTGATTGGACAGCGGTTTACTTCTTCAGAAGATATCGAAACATGGGTCTCTGACTGGATCGCTTCCAAGGATGAGGACTTCTTTCGCCACGGAATCCGTACATTGCCTGACAGATGGGCGAAAGTGGTGGCTAGCGATGGACAATATTTTTCTTAAGGTATTTATGTATTTTGTGTTTGTACTACAGCTTCAATGTGTGCGTACCAACCGCACGAATTAATTCCTAGACCAAATATAATGTTTGCACACGAAATGAATAGCATAGTAATTTAAGTATTCCGTATTGTAATGTGTGTTTCAAACATTGAGCATGCGGGCGTTGGCTACCGATTGTTATGGTTCTGATATAAACTCAATAAATGAATAATTATTACAACAATTTTTTCAACAAATCTAGTTTACGCATTCCTTCCTCAATTTTTATATTCTACAACAGCGTTTCCCAGCCAGTGTACCGCGGCACACTGGTGTGCCGAGAATGGACCGCTGGTGTGCCGCGGGGAATCGAAACAAAATTATTTATTCTATAGCAACCAAATTGCAAGATATAGGAAAAAAGTATATCATAGTATTTCACATTACTATGAAATTTCTAACATGGAAAAAATTACTGCATTTGTAATATATTATTCTACATCTATTACTGTGTAGCAGACAGTATTTCGGCTCGTACACATTTCTACGGTTAGCTGCTATGTTACGCTTAAATTGAGAGTCATACTAACACCGAGAAATGGAAGCACTTGTACGGTACGCGTCAAGTGAATGTTCGTAGAACACTCATTCGCACGTGAATGACAGATCATCACTCTCTTCAACAGGTGTGTTTTGACTTCGACGCATCGCAAGCTCTGTGATTGCAATAATATGCACCGGTTTTGGTAAAAACAGCAAAGTTAAAAGTACAAGACATTTGTTTGTTCGTTCGTTATTTAGTGATCTTCGTTCTTAGATAAAGGTTGGATACAGTTTTCGAAAAAGAAAGCGTATTTTTAATAATCTGAGTCCTGTATTTCATTGCAATTGTTTTCTATTTTAAAATTAAAATAAAAAAACAAGCATAACGAATTAGCATAGGGGAAAACCAGTGATCGAGCTTTCATCTCTATGAGAAGGAGATCAGTAATCACAGAAAAAAAATACCATGGTATTTTATATTTGCAAGTAATAATAATATCTATGAGTGTGCCGCGAGAATTCAAGTTACACCCGTAGTATGCCGCAAGTTGAGAAAGGTTGGGAAACGCTGTTTTACAATGTATGCAGTCGAGTGTCTCAAAAGATAGCTGGCGAACCTAAGACAAAATTGCGAGTTCATGCTCTTCTTGCTAAGAGAGGGATATTTGCATAACATGATGTTATATTAAGAGATCACGCAGACATTTTGGTTGGAGGGTCCAAGCTTTGGAGGGAGAGGAGAAATTCAATACTATATGCCACTACCTCTATGTACTATGAAACTTATATTATTCTGTGGTGATAAGTAATTGTAAAATACTTCCACCTATATTTTAAGAAGAAAAATGATACAACTAGATTGTTTTTATAAGAGACAGAGTACAGATGAAGTGTAAAATCAAATGTTCATGCTACATCAATCATCCCTGTTAAACAAATATAATCTTATTAAGAAAGTGTACAAATGTTTGTTGAGTTAGGAACTTTGGGGAGGATTAGGACCCGGTGGGCACCTAAAATTCCTTCCTGGCTACATAATTGGCATGAAAAAGATTGGCTCCATTCCCGTTGGGGAGCTCATGCTTAACAGGGAAATAATTGATGTAGCATGAACATTTAATTTTACACTTCATCTGTACTCTTTCTCTTATGAAAACAATCTAGTTGTATCATTTAAAAAAAAATCTAGGTGGAAGTATTTTATAATTATTTATCGGCTACAGAATAATACCCGTTCAATACAACATAGACATAGTGATTTGTAGCATTGTACCCTAACCAAACATTGGACCCCTTCCAACAAAAATTACTGGGTGCGCGCCTGCCTGTTGTTAACGTCGTTCAAACGAAAAACGTGATTCTGCATACACATCAACCTTAGTTACAACACGGATGTTTAAAGTAGAAGTAGTTGTAAGTTGCGTCAAGAGATGGCAGTTGCGTTTACTTTTGAGTAGCACCATCGAGGTGTATGTATATGCGCTCAACTGAACAGGTATTCTGCATTCAGATGACATACAGTTTCAAGTGTAATTAGGGAATAATCAGAAGTGGATTGGCCCGCTGGACAACAGAGGAAATTCGCGTTGCGCCCTGACCTTTTATGGTGCCTGCCAAATCTATTTAATAACAGGAATAAATTTAATAAAGTTTCCCTGAAATAGTTACATTATTTTTCGGGAACAATAGACAAAATAATTCAAGAATTTATGAAATTTAGTTGGCAACAATTCTTCAAGGCGCGTGTAAAGCTGCCTAACCTAAAGTTGTAGGTGTATTGTTGAGGTATCAGGAACATCTCCTGTAGTTAAACATCAAATTATAACAGCGTTTTTGTTTGAAGTGTTTTAGTTAAAATCTTAAGTGATTATAAACATAATACTAAGTTCATGGCAACAGTCAGATATACATGATACAATACCCCCAATTGGTACTGTGCCCTCCCGATATCAGTACCACCGCCTTTTTGACGTAACTAATCCACTCCTGGGAACAATCATGAAATTTTGAATTTATTTATTACTGGCAATTAGTAGAATAAATTCTGTTTACTTTTTTAGCAATTTTTGTTGTAACTTCGATTACGTAAACTAAAAATTTTACGTTGTATTGCACAAGATCTTTCAGGTAAAACCCGAATTTCATTCCCAGTGATTGATCATGTAGTTCGGATTTATCTTTCGTTTAAATCCAGCCGTGAAAAGCCACGCTAGATTTCAAATCAACAAACAGTCCTCTATTATCAATTTTTAAAGAATGAACCCAATGTGGGGGCCGCGGTGGCTCAGTGGTAGAGCGTTCACCTCTGGTGTGTGGAGTCCCTGGTTTGATCCAATCTCGTCTCGTGTGGACTTAGTGGTGGACAAACACCTTGTGCATGGGTTTTCTCGGGCTTTTCAGGTTTCCTCTCACTTTACACATTTCACAATTGTACTCATTTCTCATCATCACCGTCTGCTTTAGCCTAACCGGAATAACCTTACAGTTTTCATTTCATTTCATAAATCCAATCTAAGAATAATGCTTTCTATATATTTCATAAAATGGATTACCCCGGTAGAGAATATAACTTGCTTCAGGAGAAAAATGAATGACAAAAAATATAGATATGGAGGGAGAAGAAAAGCGCTACAATTAGAACAAAAGCAATTAATAAATTACGACAAGCAATCTGGTGTTCCGGAAACAGCATCAATCGCTAATATATTCTTCTACAAGCAAGACTTCAAAGCAAACCTACAGTATATCCATTGTTTCCAAATAATATTATCATTTTAAAAAGTGAAATCTTTAAGTTTTACTTCCCACAGTAATGCCGACTAAGCTAAAGGAGAAGGTGGTGATGAGAAATGGTCGATGAAGAAAGTGGGAGGAAATGGGAGAGCTCCGAGGAAACCCACACACATGGTGTTTGTCCATCACAAAGGAAATTTGGCACGAGCTGGGATCGAACCAAGGACCTCATGCACCAGAGCTGAAGGCTCTACCACTGACCCACCGCGGTCTCTTCATCATCATTTTATGTTTTGCTGGAGGGATAGTGACATAATCTACTAACAAAATAATTTCACGTTTTTTTATTAGTATATTAGTACATAGAATAATTTATTAAAAAGTATGTGTTTCTCAAACTCAAAGGCGAGTAATTGCCTTCCTGCTTTGCCCAAATAACGCCCCTGTTTCGAAATCACTTCTTAGTGCACAAACGTTTTAAATTATTAATGTTGTACAGAAAACAAGTCGTACAACAAGAAAGGTGAACATCCCAAATTGGGAAAAACAATTTGTGATATACTGATTTAGAATAACATTTATTTTATGAACTTGACCATTATTTTGATTTTCTTTGCTTTTTTTCCTTTATTTTTCTTACAGTTGCTACAGGTATTTTAACAGGTTACAACTGACCTTTATTCCACTAACGGATCCTGATTGTTCGTTAGAAGGGAGTAGAGGGTTTTTATTTTATGAACATGAGCACTATTTTGATTTTCTTTCTATCTTTCTTTTCTCGTTTATTTTCCTTGCAGTTACTACAGTATTTTAACAGGTTAAAACTGGCCTTAATTCCACTAGTGGGTCCTGAAGATTCATTACAATCGGGTAAATTGCTTTCTGGATGGTTAATTAGGATTGAAATACGGACTTTTATATCAAATCAGAATAAAGTAGTTAAGTATTATATATATATACCTTGAGCATAAAGTACAGCCCTGATTATAAAAATTTACTACGGAATAACCGTTGGACAGAATAATGTAAATTCTGGTCCGTTAAATAGGTTAGTATTACAAGTTTTTTTAAAGACCAATAGATGGCACTAGTGCTACCCAAGAGTGACTCAGTAAGTTACTTGGCGCGCGAGGATTGGTTGGCGAAATGGCATCAAAGCAGGAGAAAGCGCAATGCTTAGACATTTTCCGAGCTACCAAGGGGGCACACGTTGAAGTGGTCTAACGTATGTGGTCTTTTAAAAAAAAAAAACTTGTAATACTAACCTATGTAACTGACCTGTATTTACATTATTCTGTCCAACGATTATTCCGTAATAAATTTTTATACTCAGGGCAGGACTTTATGCTCACCCTGTAAATATATATATATATTAAGCTGTACCATCCTTTGTTTCAATCTAAATGCAAAGAGATCCACATTCTGCTAAAGTTTGTGTTTGAATTTTCTAATAAATAATAATTACACGAATAAACAATAAAATAAAATGGTATTTTTAAAAATTTCTAAAAACAGAAATGTGAATATTCGAAATAATATATTTAACAGTGGTAACAGCAGCAGCAGTAGTAGTAGTTGCCCTCCTCGCTAATCTGGCGGCTAGCGCGCACCTTTGGTGCATGGGGTCTAGGTTAGATTCCCGGTGTGAGAATCTTGAAATTTGAATGCATTAAAATGGTTCGGATCCCAAGTTAAATTGTGGATTCACGTCTCATATAGTTTGATTGCTGAAAAGAACGCTTAATTTCAATTCTACCAAGCAACCAAGCAGTAATAGTAATAATAATAGTAATAATATCATAAATGAACTATTATTCTCATAGTTATAATCATCATCAACGATATTCAGCCACTAATGGCAGGTCACTTGCTGTAACTAAGAAGCTTTCATGGTCCACGGTCTTCCGTTAACCGCTTCGTTTTTGAGTGCGATTTTTATATTTTGATATCGTCCATTAATTGTAGTCTCCTTCGCCCCCTCCTTCTCTTTCCTGCCACCACACTATCTAGACGTCGCTCATAATACAGTTCCATTTAGCCAATGTCCCAACCAGTTTCTCTTCCTCTTCTTAATAATATCTAAAAGTGTTCTTTTCTCTCTCACCATTCCTAACACCTTCTCATTTATTTTCCGCTCGACGCAGCTAATTCGTTCCATTCTTCTCCACATCACATTTCGAAAGCTTCCAATAGTTTCTCATCATTTCTGTGTAATGTCCATGTTTCTGACCCATACAGTACAATACTTCACACGAAGCATTTTATGTCTTTTTTCTGAACTCTTTATTCAAGCTCCCACAAAGTAGTATTTTCTTCCTCTTAAAAGTTTCTTTCGGCGTTCCTATCCCTGCTTTTATTTCACGTTCACATTTCATATCATTACTAATAATACTACCCAGGTATTGGAAACTAGTCACCGGTTCTATTTTCTCCCCTTCTCCTTCTGTATGTGACACCGACTCCTTCGTGCCAATCACCATGGCTTTTGTCTTTCTACACAGAGAAAAATCCGTTCTCCAGACAGCGGTATATTGTACAAATATACGGTACCGGTATCCTCTTGCTTACTATAGAAATCAGTACGGGGCATACGTTATCCGTATGCTACATAGGAACTACCCTTAGATGTTACATTAAACCGTTGCAGGATGTCTGATATCTAACAGTCTTCCTTATATTACACACATATAGACTATGTATGATACCTTCGTCAGCTATATGTTATATACGTCCATTCGTATGTGAGATCCTGACCGCTTATATTATTTCATACGGAAAGTACGTATAGATGGAACACTTATACAGAAAGTATTATAAAACATGCGTTTTCAGTGATACGTCTGCTGTACGTAAAGTCCAAATCTACAGGAATTACGCATGTAGCCTATCTTTTTAAGTACGCCATCTACATTTTTTAAAAAATCAGTGTAACACTTATTTTCGTCCCATACTTCACAGCCCTTGCTCAAGTTTTCTATCGTCTTATTGATTTTCTTCTCAAATTCAGCAAGAAGCACCATATCATCTGCAAACTATATACACCTAATTATTCTATCTCCTACTGAAATGCCGTCTTCATTTTTAAGGTCTTTTAAACTATTTCTTAGATAATAAATAATGTTGGCGAGAGACACTATCCCTGCCGAACTCCCCTTCCAATTGCACTCCTCTCTCCTCTGTCATTTTCTCCCATATTCTAACAGTTACTTGATGGTACATAGGGGTATATATAAGTCTCTTCATGGTTATAAAGATTCGAATAATTATTGTAGTTAGAGACCTCTATTAACAGAAAAAAAGTCTTTCTTGAAGTTTTTCGTGCCGAGGATTCTATGTAAATATAACTGTTGTTGTTTTTCAGTTTAGTGTCCCTTCCAGCAGCAAGGCTATATGAGACGAGGACCTACAGCTTAACGTGAGATTCCGAACCACATGAGTTCAGCCGGGAATCGAATCTAGATCTCCCACGATATAGGCACGTACGCTAACCGCTTAGCCACGAGTCTCTATGTAAGTATAAGGACGAATACTCTTTACATAATATTGTATTGAAAGTAGGACTGTTCCGATAGTCGAGTAATCGATAACAATTCGATAAAATTTCAAAACAGTTTCGTCGATAAAGAATTTTAATTTTATCGAATTATCGAACTTTCGAGATTCTCGAAGTGATCGAGACACTCGAAGTTTTCAAGGCACTCGAAGTATTGGAGACAGTCTAAATGTTAGAAACATTCGACGAGTTTGAGACACTCGAACTGTTCGTGAGTCTCGAATTGTTTGAAAGCAGCAGATACTGAAAGATCTCAGTATGATAGCAATTTATCGAGTCGTTTGAATATTTTGAAAAGTTCAGTTTTATCGGAGTGATTAGAAGAAACAATACAATCGAGGTTCTCATAGGTGTACATGTACTACATATATGCAGGATGTTCATTTTAAAAGTTGCCTTTTTTGAAATGAAGTGAAAGAAAAGTTTCTTCTCACAAACTCGATACTCGAAACTTCGATAATAATCAACCTTTCGATAATACCTGAAACTTTGATAATACTCGAACTTTCGATAATACTCGAAATTTCGATAATACCCAAAATTTCGATAATACCCGAAACTTCGATAATTTCAAATACTCGAACGCTTTCGAGCAACCGATGACAATTCGATAAATTTTCAATCCCGAAGTTCGATAGGCCCTCAGCCTTATCGAACACCCCTAATTGAAAGTCGCGTATTACAATATAAAAAATATATAACTTTAGTTTCGCTATATTGGAAAAAAGAAATGTTAAGAGGGTTGACAGATTCTTTGAATAAATAAATTTAGACCAACTTCACCCAAGAAGTAATATTTCATCTGATTTTTTTTTTTCAGTAATAACTTTAATAACATATTCTGCTAAAACCATAATTTTAAGACGAATATTTATATTTATCTTACTCTTTTGTTTGTTTGTTTATGTAATCAGATTGAATGAAGAAAGCTTATATATTTTAACTGTACGATAAGTACGTATGCTTCTTATTTGACTTTTATCTAAATTATATGTTAGATTCTGTTTTTTTCTTCTCTTTTATATTTTCTGCTTTAAAAGTTACTGTATGTAAGTTGTACTCTGATGCTAAACTAAGTATTTTTGTTGACAACCTGTTCACGACACTGACATAAAGATTATTAATATTTATTACGTAAAGTGCCCGTTTCTCGCACGGGAAAAATAAATTATGAAAAGTATTTTTGTCCTCTTTTCTTCCCCTTTAAAATGAAATGAAATGATTTTCTTCAATTTAAAGTCCTACTAAGGAAGGCGATGATTAAAGCAAGTGAATAATGACGGAATAATTAGTAGAATGAAAATTGCAAGGAAACGGAAGTAACCCGAGAAAACCCACAGATGCGATGTTGTCCACCACAAACTTGCTTGGCCGGGCATCGAATCAGCGACCTCAGACACCAGAGGTAGGTACTTTATCACTAAGCCAGTGTGCTCCCTCATTCTTACCCTTTGAATACGCATTTCAATGAAATTGTAATAATAAAAGCCAATAAAATATTCTGTTTTTGGAATAAATTCGACAGTAATTTCCATCATTTTACACATTTTTTTCACCCCTTCTCATGAGCTGGACTTACATTTAAATGGTATCTTGAGTGGTCACTATTCATCTCAGTGACTCCTAAAACTATGCGTATAGTCGACACTAATATTGGTCGTTTTCCATTATCTTTCCTCACTTGTAGGGGTGCTAGTAGTATTTTACTCCCAAGGTTTTTTTTTTTTTTTTTTTTTTTCATTCTTCAGATTATAACTTTATATTGTATATGTACTAAGGTTAGCTGAAATTGATCTGTACGTTCCCGAGTACATACTTTTTTATACAGATAGATAGATTATTCATTAGTTTGACAAAAGAAAAATTCCTGAATATTGTAATTTTTTTCTTGTTTTTGCGAAAATGCTA
Organism: Thermobia domestica; assembly: GCF_964235325.1. Classification (NCBI taxonomy): domain Eukaryota; kingdom Metazoa; phylum Arthropoda; class Insecta; order Zygentoma; family Lepismatidae; genus Thermobia; species Thermobia domestica. Next base: position 329,022,387 of record NC_137454.1, on the reverse strand, counting down.
AGGTATTTATACTTTTAGTTTAATGTCATATAAGCTAACGTATGGACAAGCAGAAACTTGAAAGAAGAGACCTGCACGGGCAGAATTTTTCGGCCCGAGCCCAATCCAGCCCGAATGTGCCTAGGCCCGGCCCAGCCCGGACCCGAAATGTTTTCGAGATTTTCGGCCCGAGCCCGGCCCGGCCCGATAAGTTTTTAAAATTCTTGGCCCAAGCCCGGCCCGGGCCGAAAAATTTTAAAAGTTTCATTTTGTAACATTTTTCACGGGCACACTGCTTCAATGTTTGCCTTTATTCTAATTATCGTTTAACGAAAGTCAATAATTATTGCAATTTTTCGGCCCGAGCCCAATCGGGCCCGAATGTACCTAGGCCAGGCCCATCTCGGGTCCGAAAAGTTTTGGAGATTTTCGGCCCGGGCCCGGCCCGATGCGATAAGTTTTTTAAAATTCTTGGCCCAAGCCCGGCCCGGGCACGATAAATTTTAAAAGTTTTTGGCCCGACCCTGGCCCAATACATTTTTAAAAATTTAGCTCGAGCCCCAATCTTTCTCAAAATTTAGTATTAAACTTGACCTAACCCTCAGAAACATTTTTTAAACTCTGGTTCACAACCTGACGCTTACCTCCCGAATGGTACCATTGCCTCCTATAACTTTGCCTGTCATCGAGAGAACAAAAACTCCATTTCCTGTAACAATAATCTAACTTAATTGATTTTTAGTATAAAGTGAAGATGACAATATTGTTTAGCGACAGGCAAAACTTTCCCACCCTTTCTTGTCATATTTTGGGTTCAGTGAAGGTTAAGGTCAGAGCTCAATTTACCGCACAATGCCTGCAATCCTCCATAGTGAAAGTGGAACCGCTAAGCAACACAAACTGTAAATAGCTATTGCATTCTTTGTAACATTTTTCACGGGCACACTTCTTCAACGTTTGGCTTTATTCCAATTATCGTTTAACGAAAGTTAATAATTATTAAAGAATTGCAATTAATAGGCCCCAGCCCGGCCCGACCTGAGTGTCGACCCGCCCAAGCCCGGCCCGTGCAGGTCTCTACTATAAAAGTTGCTTAATACCTTAAGTAGATAAAGTACCGTATTATATGTATATTTAAAACAAGTTGAAAATTATGAAGTAAAACATAAGGAAATAAATATGATAAATGAATTAGTATGAAAAGAATATAACGTGGTATTGAAGAATTGTATCTGAAACACAAGTACAGTACGAGTGTCTCTGTTAGAAATATGTATATTACTATTAGGAGCATTTGTGACCCCGATAGGGTAAATAAAACAACATAGATAAATTTGCTGGTTAGCAGTGTGTTCTACGTATAACTTACACAAATACTCGTAATAGTAAATATATATATAAATTTATATAATAGGAAAATATATATAAATTATTACCGGAAAAAATAAGATATCTCATAGCGCCATGAAAGTTCAATTTTGTCGATTTTTTGGTGAAGTAGCCGTGAGAATTTACTCTCAAAAGATGACAATATGTTCAGGTCAATGTCATCTATGTCTGTCTCATCTTGGGACAGTTTTGGTTGAATTCCCAATGGGAACACTCGGTCAAAACAATATAACATCTTTTCCAGGCTAGTCATTCTGAGTGAGGTCTTCCTGGGTTTTCCTCTAATTCACACCAGATTGGGAATGACACCTTACATAATGGCCCCAGGCCGATTTCTTCCTTCAACATTCCTTTCTCTCAGTGGTAGAGCCCTTACTTGTAGTGTGTAAGGTCTCTGGTTCAATCCTCGCCTAAGTAAGTTTGTGGTGGACAACATCGTGACCGTGGGTTTTCTCAGGGTATTCCCGTTTCCTCCTGCACTTCCATTCCACCAATGATTCCATCATCATCCACTTGCCTGAATCATTCGTCTCTCTTACAAGTTAGCTTAACAGGCATAACTGTGGGAGGTTAAACTGAAAAAAAAAATCATTTCCTTTTCACATTTCTTTATTCCTTCCCAATTTCGAAAATGGAGTGGGATCACCTAGGGATGTCATCCCTCATACGTGACGAGCTAATATGGGCATAGCTGCGGTAAGCCCAGAATTCTTATTCCTAATCCTAATCCTAATCCTAATCCTTGGGACAAATTTTATAGTTAAACAAAAATCAGTTTACAAGTTAATCAGAATTTTAGACTTAAACCATGTTGTGTTGTATCATAATGGAAAGCTTGATTAGAGTATTTCTTAGTAGTGATTTTATTTTAACAGAACCGTGGTTATAATACAGCATTATTTTTAGCTTACCATTATGTTTTTTTTCTGGATATTCTCGAAAAATACGCATAAGAGTTAATGCTCACCCATATCAGCCAGTAGTGAGGCCAGAATGAAATCTAAACGACATGCATTTCTGCCGACAATCGAACGCATATCTTTCACGCTAAAAGCGCATACGCTAACCGCATAGCCACGAAAGATCTCTAGAGTATAATAAAGTTATTTAAAAAAAAATAATGGCTTTTACACATACAGTGTCATACAAAACTTGTTTTTTGAAGTCAGCGATTGTTTTCCGGGACATCTTTTAGACTCTTTCTGTCTGATGCTGTAATACTATAGCTACACACGATGATAGACGGATCAGCTGAAAGATTTGGGACTTCTCTTATTCTCCAAAACCACTAACGGTTACAATAGATAAATAAATGCCTCGGACGTTATTCATGTAGGCTACAAATATAAAGTTGTTTTATGTATACCTCACAAAGGAAAACTAAATTTGGATGTTGGAAAGGAAAACTAAATTGTCCACGTGTTAGGAGTTCCTATATTTGATTGCCATGATGTCGAACACGAAACTACCGATTTGGGACTTAGCAGTTCGGTAGCAGCCAGTACGCGCCCCATCTGTTACAACTGTAATCTGAACTATTTTTAAGGGGGGAGGGAATGACTCGGGTAATCCAGAGACTCGCGTGTCAATGAGTCTACTGTAATCTAAAACGTTTCCAGTTCATCTACAGAGCTCTTTTACAACCTAACAACAACAATAAAACACAATAACTAACAAGTGACAATACGCAGAATATTATAGTTACCTGAATTATTCATAGATGGCAATAGTGACAAATTTAAACATAAGGAAGTATGACAACTGAGCGATGCAAGTACTCTACTTGTCGCCTGGAGCAAGAACTCGCCTTAGCGCACCCCTCCCTGACCAACCAAACCAAAACGCTCCCCGACTACACTTGATACTTTTATCACACAGTAATTCTTCTATTCGATTTTTTCTTCAAGTGGTAAAGCTTGATTTCAAAATTGCAGGACATAATTGAATTTTTAGTAGAAGATAAAACACCAAATTAATTAGTATTTGATTTCCAAATAACCTGAGAGTAGCATGTTTGGTATATTTTTGTAGTCTTTGTCATAATAACTGCAAATCACAATGTTTTTTTTTTTTAATTATATCGGGATGTGCACATGCGTACAATGAACCAATTGTCTCTTGCTTTACAATATAATATTTAATTATTACAAACAGTCAAGCTCTTGTCTCGAGTATTATACTCGGACATTTTAAAAATCTCTTTAATTGATATAAGTTAAATGAAAACACAAAAACTGGAACTAAAATTTAACATTGCGGGCTCTTTTGGCTACAAAGGTTTTCAGAATGTCCTCAAAAGTTAGCTCTGAAGGTACTTATACAATATACCTATGGATATGATCCTAAGATTGGTGAGTCGTTGTCCTGTTAAAGTTTCTGAGGTAATTTTTTTTATGGTCTTTAGTGTGCTAAAACTCCTTTCCTTGCCTTATAGTAAAAATAAATATTTGCCAGTTTTGCGCCTCCCAATCCGGCGCCCGAGACACAAGTTCTGTTTGCCCTCCCTAGTTACGTCACTGTGAAAACCTAACTATTTTTTTAATTTAAAAAATAATAGGGATAACTACATAAATATTTTCTGACATTTTAACATAAAATTAGTTTCATTACACAACAAAAAGGGACTACAATTTAAGAATAAATGAACATAAGAGAGATCACGCTAAGCAATGTACTCAGCGAATCTTATCTCTTAACTAAGCACCGAAGTCACTGTAGCCACTCAGTAAAAGAAGCAAAGCTAAGACAATTGAAAAGCTTAACGAATTACAAAAACGCAGCTTAATATATAATGGTGAGTGCATCTCTGAGGAGTTTGATCCGTACGTTAAAAGTGTGTAAATAATTATTTAAAATAGAGGTACTGTGAATACATTTGAAAATTATGGCTGTTTCGCAACGTATAATAGATCAATATAAGCTGCGAATTCAAAATTAGGTTAAATATCTATTATATTATTTTTTCGAAAAGTTCGGGATGTTAGTTAGTTTCTCATATAGCTTCATACGTTATTATTTGCCGCTATTGTCATCTATGAATAATTCAGATAAATATAATATTGAGTGTATTGCCATGTGTTAGTTATGACTTTGTTATGACTATTATCATCATGTGTTGTGACTGTTGTTGTTAATTGGTTGAAAAAGATCCCATGTATGAGTTCGAAACGTTCCAGAATGTAAACCAGCTGAGACTGCTCAAAGACCATTGCTAGAACGAGCGTAAAAGGAATTATTTTTTTTTTCGAAATTCATATGAAATTGTATATTAAATTCATTTGATTAAATTAAATAGATAATACACTTAGGGCTTACATATTTGGAACCTGCGTATTAGGAGATCTATTGAATTAGCTATTGGCCTATTGAGCTATCACTTTTTATCACCGTATACGTATATGCTGAAAATACAGATATAACCAGTGGCCACCGATTACTATTTGCTACCAAAATGTTCACCATCCTCTTAGGTATTGATCAACACCAATACTTCTATTATTATTATTATTATTATTATTATTATTATTATTATTATTATTATTATTATTATTATTATTATTACTTTTACTTTTACTTTTACTATGGATCCGTATAGTAAAACTGCAAGTATATTTTAATGAAAAAATTGTTATGAAAATTTAAAAAAGTAATCGGTAAATCAGTTTTTGAGTATTATTTTCAGTCATATTTTAATGAAAGAATGTTATGAAAATCCCTTGGGCAGGGATTGAACCCACGCCAAAACGATTTTCATTACTAGCATATTGCTCTTGTACGCTCGGCTACGAGGACCGACAGCGGTGGCCCTTTACTTTCCGGTATTTGTATGTCATGAGCTTGATGTCCTATCTGTATTTTCCAATAAGATCAGAGGATATCTGAAACTCTTGGGATCCGCGAAAATGCTTTTTGCTGTTCTATCGAATGGAGGGTTTAAAATTGAAACAAATCGCAAATAATAGACACAGACACACAGACATAGAGAGTTCAGTAATGAACTATTTAAGTTCGTTGAAAATATTGGTGTTTCATTTTTCCTTCTTGATAATTATTCAAAGTTACCAATTCTTAGTACTCTACACCTCTGAATTCTTCCTCACCGTTATTTCAAAACATTTAATGAATCATTTGGTGATATCATGAACATTTTAGCTCTAAATTATTCTCCACGATCTCTGTATTTAACAATAAAATACTGAAAAAATACTTCATAACAGCTACTGAAAACAAGATAAGTATGCTTTATAGCATATTTACATAGTAATGAATGACTCTCGATAACTCTTTTTTATTATCATTACTAAGTCGTAAAAGAAAGAAAAAAGACATATAATAAAGACCTTTGGTAGCGATGAGGTTATGTAATAAATTATTGCTTTGTTGCTGTTGTTAGATGCTACGAGATTTTTTTTTTTTTAAATAACCGTTTATCGGTATCTTGAGTAAGTCCCTGCAATTTTTGGTTTTAATCTTCGGCCAGTTGTAACTTTATATTTTGAAAAAAAAAAAAAAAAGTAGCAGGTTAAAGACAGCTGTGCTTAGTTCTATGACGTGTGTTCGAAATACTGAACTCACTGCTGAATGACATGCGAACTCCATGTGCTGGGTTGCGTGCAGGATGGGGGTGGATTGTTCAAACGGTTTTAGGCATGTTACCTACTTTTATTTTTTTCCCCTTAGTTCTGGGACCTTGGAATGTAAGAGATTTTTCTTCTTTAAGATTCTTTAGGTAAAATAAAAACAATGATTTAACCAAACGTCATTGCAGTTATCACAACTAATTATGTGTGATAAACGTAGCTTAAGTATTCTGGATTCGGTTAGTGATTACCAAAGGTTACCAGATTTTTTCATAGTATCCTGGATGTATCTTCCTTATATATATATATATATATATATATATATATATATATATATATATATATATATATATATATATATATATATATATATATATAATAGTATCTTTTTTAAATGTATTTTAGATAAGTTTACAAAATTTACTTGTTTAAATTGTTTATTGAATCATATGTTTATTAATTGTTCGTTACCCAAGCGTTTCTTAATCTAGAATCGAGTGTTCTTAAAAAAATGGCGGCCACGGGTACTATGTAGTCTGTAGTCTTTTCGGGTACTATTCGAGCGCAACGTCACATCCTTTTGAGCACTTCCCTGAGAGCAATTAATATTATGGATAGAAAAATTTTTTTTTTCTGCTTTTCTAAAATCGATTGATACTTTTTTTTGTTTTTAATTTTGTATTATTTTTCCACTTTTTCGTTACTACTGTAGTATAAGAATGTATCTAACGTAAAGGTAGGACACTAGAAACTTCGTATAAAATAAAGCAATCTACAAAACATAGTGAAGAAATATATTTCTTCAAATCGATCTAATTTTCTTCAAATATATATATATATATAAACAGGTATAACATTGAGAACATTATGCTTTTTTGTTTGTTTGTTTGAAGTCGTTTAAAAAGGATGTAAAATGGTGCTACAAAAACTGAGTAAAAACTCCATTTAGAAAGATTTTCAACTACTTAAATTTGTGTTTAAAAAAACAAAAAAAGAACAGAAAGGCATACAATGTAAAACTGAAGAAAGTAGAATGTGACAGTATAGGAGGAAATTGAAGAATTACAAGAACACGTTTGAAAGATTTGGGAGACTGGATTTCCCTCGAAATGAAAAGACGAAATAGATTAATTATTTCTGGGAAACAGCATATACTTTTCTCAAAAGAAAATAATTAAGTTTATAATAATTTAAGTACCATATTAAGCATGATGGCTATAATTTCATGGTGATTAATATAGAAGATTCGTAAACAGAATTTGTGTAATTTATAAACAAATATTACTTTTTCCATATTTTTTTGAAGTATGAAGACTTTTACGTCATTGATAATACAAAATATTGTGTATATCTATTTTTCAGGTTTTCGCATTAAAACGAGTCACCTAGAAGGGCCATCACATTTTACCAGATCTAAAGACATGAGAAGCTGATTTTTCAATTTTTTGGTCCGAAGGCGGCGGAAGGGGCCAAAATTTATGAAGGTTTCTAGTTCTTTTTAAGACCCCCTTGCATGTATGCAACCAACATACTCGTATTAATGCTCACAACGCATTACAATCGGCTTACATGACAACAGAGGATAATTGCTCCAACATTCAAATTAAAGTTTATCCTCCATCGGCATTGTGTGGGAGGAGTTGCAAAATAACATGTTCAAAATCATCTATACTAGTGTCCAGTAATAATAATAATAATAATAATAATAATAATAATAATAATAATAATAATAATAATAATAATAATAATAATAATAATAATAATAATAATAATAGAGGTCATGAAATCTGTTAAATTCACTCATTTTATGTTTTTCTGACCTCTATAGTCGCTCAAAAACGATAATAATACGATCACAAAGTTTGTAACTAATATGTACTTTAATTTAAAGTTATTTAAGATTTAGATTTCTGGGCTTTCGGCGTCTATGGTCATTTAGCGCGTCGCGTATGAGAGATGACGTCCCTCGGCGAGCACAATATCCGGGAAAACAGAAGGAAGCGGACTGTGACCTCTAAGTTAGGTACTACCCCGGCATTTGCCTGGCGTAAATGAAGAAAACCCAGGAAAACCTCATTCAGAATGACTGACCTGATAAAGCTTTTTACACTTTTTCGACCGAATGCCTCCACCGGGAATCGAACCCGGAAAGTTAATTAAAATTTGCAATGATAATTAGTGATGAGCGCAAGAGTCTTGGTCTTGCAGTTTTTGCAAGAGTCTTGCATGCAAGACCAAGACCAAGACCAAGACCAAGGTGTGCAAGAACAAGACCAAGACCAAGATCATACCTGCAAGACCAAGACCAAGACCAAGACTCTTGCGCAAGAGTCTTGCACAAGTACTGGTACTACTTGAATTTTTTTATACAATATAAAAAAGGAGAACATTCATTACATCTCTTACTTGAATATTTTGGCTTCAGTAAAAGTGACACTAGAGTGAATGTGTTCCCAGTAGTGTTATGCAATCCGTGTAAGTCGATCTGCCCCTCTAGCATATAGCTACAGTATATCGTTTCCTGAATTGGTTGTTCGCGTTTTCTGTAGATATTGCTCGTTCTCAAGCAACACAGGTGTCATCTTGCGCCATGTAAGCTATTTTGGTGGACAAACATCGTGTGCGTGGGTTTTCTTAGGTTTTTTCCGTTTCCTTCTAGTTTCTTCTTTCCACCATTTCAGTCTTTTTTCATCACCACCGTCTCCCTTAACGTTGGTGCATTACTGTGGGACGTTAAACTAGATACTTCATTTCATTTCAAAGCATACTAGTGGTGTTCTTCTTCCAAAACTGAAGAGAAATGTAGTATTGAACATCGGTAATTTCGTACAGCATAGGTGCTGACTACATGAGTATGGCCTTGGGTATGAGACTCAAGCATCCGTTGTAAATTTTTAATGTGTGCTCATAAAATTAATATCGAAATAACATTTTCATGACATTGACAAAAACTTAGTGCATGTGACCGCAAGTTTGATTTCATGGGCAGATGCTTATACGTTGAATAATTGTTTATTCATATAATTTTTAGCCTCCTTAGGTATACGGCACATCGGGGATTGAGCGATATAACATTACACAACAACAGTAAATCTATATTATAAAATTGAAAGTGACTATGCTTGTGACTCCCAATCTCTTGAACACTCTTGAACCACCAGCTCGAGATCGATCAAATTTTCCATATAGATCAGGTTTGGGCCTGGAATGTTATTTAACAGTTCACTTTGAAGGAGCAACGTATGGGAGGAGGAGGAGGGGGAGGTATACAAAAATCAAAATAAATAAAAATAAAAGTGACTAAGTTTGTGACTTAATAATTCTTGAACCACCAGACCGACCTTAATCAAATTTGTAACATGTATGAGGTGCCTAACTGGAAAGTTTTTTATAGTTTCATTTTGATGGTAGAACCTAGGGGAGGAGGAGGGGAGGGGGAGGTATATATAAAAATAAATAAAACTTAATAACTCTTGAAACACCCGACCGATCTCGATCAAATTTTCAACATAGATGAAGCTCAGACCTTTCACGATTTTTATCATTTTACTTTGACGGTGCAACATAGGGGATGAGGAGGAGGGAGATATATGTAAAAAATAAAAGTATAAGTGACTGTCTTTGTGACTTCATCACTCTTGAACCAGCCAATCGATCTTAATGAAATTTTCAACATAGATGAGGTTCGGACTTGGGGTGTTTTGTATCATATCACTTTGATAGTAAAACTAAAGATAGGAGGAGGGGAGAGGAAGTGTACAAAAATAAATAAAACTTAATAACTCTTGAACCACCCAACCGATCTCGATCACATTTTCAACATAGATGAAGTTCGGACCTGAGATGGTTTCTGTCATATCACTTTGACGATGGAGCTTAGGGGCCGGGGAGAGGAGAGATATTTAAAAATGATCGAAAATGACCGATATTAGAGTGGAGTCTATAGTTTTCGGGGTCGCTGAGATAAACAATGACACTTCCGATGCTGTTTAAATCCAAATTTAGCCCCTAGCTTGGCGGTGGGAGGAGAGATATCTAAAAATGATCGAAAATTAATATTAGTGTCGAATTCATAGTTTTTGGGGTCACGAAAGTGAACAGTGATACTTCCGATCCCGTTTAAATGCAAATTCAGCTCCGCAACTTGGGAAGGGGGAAGAAGGAGATATATAAAAATTATTGAAAATGACCATTATTATCAATGTCAAATTCATGGTTTTCGAGGTCATTGAGATGAACAGTGACACTTCCGATGCCGTGCCTTGCTACATGGGGGAGGAGGAGTAATTTATTGAAAATGACCGATATTAGTGCCGAATCCATAGTTTTCGGTGTCTCTAAGATGAACAGTGATGTTTCTGATGCCGTTTAAACCCAAATTCAGCCCCGCAACTTGGGGGGGAGGAGGGGAGAGAAATATAAAAATAATTGAAAATGACCGATATCAGAAAGCGCTTAGTAATAATGAAAAGTGACTGATTAACGAAACATATTATTATTATTATTATTATTATTATTATTATTATTATTATTATTATTATTATTATTATTATTATTATTATTATTATTATTATTATTATTTAAAATTTAACCCAACGAAGTTTGTAATTGATGCTAGTAATCCATATTCACAAGTGAGACTGATTTTATACAGTTATTTTAAATAATTTGTAGTTTGATGTCGTTATTTTGTATTTCTAGTATAGGTCAAAAGTATTTATACAAATTGAGTTTATAGAAAAGACATAGACAGACAGACAGACAGATGAGTCGTTTTTAGTTTTCACTCAAATTATTCTAAAATATTAAGTTTTGATTATAATAATTATTTTATTTTTTCTCTCTTTTTTGTCGATATGCTAAACATATCATCATAACCATAATCAAAGCTCGATGTACGGTGGTCCTCAGCTAGTATCTTCGTCTTAATGTAGCAATTTTCTTAATATCTTCCTTCAACTACAATTTCCTTTTCTCCCTCTCTCTCTTTCCTTTCACCATACCCTCTAGCACGTCCTCCACAGCCAATATCCCAACCAGTTCCTCTTTCTCCTCTTATCAATATCTAAAATTCTTCTTTTTTCTCCTACTGCTAATATTTCTAACACCTTCTCATTCGTTTTCCGTTCAACACAGCTAATTCTCTCCATTTTTCTCCATGCCCAGGTTTCGAAAGTCTGTAATTTTTCCCATCGCTTTTGCGTAATGTCCATGTTTCTGCCCCATTGGAATCAGTAAAAAACAATCTCAATATTTAATTATAAGTTTGTTTAACACAAAGATTAGTTAATGTGGTTGAAAAGAAAAATCTGACGCCTTTAGAGTGTAAAAATAATTTTGCATTTCATGGTATTTCAATTATCTGTACCGTTTTGATTTTCTTTCATTCGTCTCAAGGGTAGCCTCCCCAGTTTCGGAACCTGTGGAGTGTTGGATCTGTTAAAAAATGTAAAAAGATTAGCGAAGCGTGGGCACCCAATAAAAAAATAAAGGTCATCACTTATGTTGTACACTATTATCATACTTACACGAAGATAAACTATGTTACATTTAAAAACATATATTGTATTTCCGTTACTATTGGAGCATTGTAGAATTTATTATCCCTTATATCCAGAGTAAAATTTACCTATGAAAAACATAAGATTTCTTAAAAGCAAAACTTGCAAGACTCTTGCAAGCAAGACCAAGACTGGGTGTGCAAGACCAAGACCAAGACCAAGGCTGGGTATGCAAGACCAAGACCAAGACCAAGACCGAAGGTTCCAGTGCAAGACCAAGACCAAGACTGGGTGTGCAAGACCAAGACCAAGACCAAGACCACCCCGGTCTTGGTCTTGGTCTTGCATTTGCTCATCACTAATGATAATTAAAATAAATAAGAAAAAATATAAGAATGTGTGTCACTTTGTATATGGTTAAAGATTATTTTCAACGTAACAAATTTCATTGCACAGTAGATATTTCCAACTGAGATGGTTCAGAATATTTAGGCCCTATATATCGAGTGTTCTAAAAATGGCACCCACGGACCACAGAACACTATTCTACAAGTCAAAACAAAGCGAAAAACATATATATATATTTTTTTATACCTTCCGAGTCCTTCCCTGGAGATGCGAATTGTACTATATGGTAACGTCGCAGATAAAGAACTATAGAGTAGATCTACGAATCCATCAAACAATTACATGGATTGTTGCTAGATGACACTAGCGTCACGTACTAGCGCTTGATGTAACTGCTTGATGGATTCGTATAGTAATGCTAATTGTTCTAAATTGATCTGCGACTTTGCAACATAGTAAAATTTTGATTCCCCATAGTAGCTGAAGGAGGCCCTGGAGAGTATTTCATCAAGTAATATTTTCGCTTTATTTTGACCTGTACTAGAATAGTGCTTTGTGGTCCGTAGGCGCCATTTTTTAGAACACCAGATATATATAGAGAGAGGGTTGAAGAACCGACAACTAATGGACTGTATTGGGTGAGAAAATTCCTACATGAAAATGAAGCAGTTAGCTGAAGATCGTAATTCACAGTAGCTTTCAGTTTCGGAAGGTGACGTGCCAATAACGGTAGAAATCTTATATTTTGTATTTCTAATTGTCACTATATTCTGTATGCTTCCTTCAAAATTAGAGACATATCATAGCCAGAATGTTTGACTCTTAGGTAGGCTTCAATTTTGCTATTTTTGACTGATAATTTCCGGTTCCACTCATCGGACAATATAATTTATTGATTGATCACTAGAAAACAATTGAGGTTTTGTTTGAATAGCGTGTCAAAACATATCTTATTAGAAGTTACCGCAAATGTATAATTTCAATTAGAGTCCAGTTTATTATGTATTAAAACTGCTAATGTACGACACGTAACATAGTCATGCTGCAATTAACTTTTGTGGTGACCCCAAAAATTTGTAAATGCGAGTCATCTAATTGGTGGCGAAATTAAGACACATTTGTATGGAGTTTTCTCACATTAAGCAATGCTTCTTATGTAGTTCTAACAGAGAATATATCAATGAATCTATTTGTTCTCTGCTAAGATTTTTGGTTCATACTACGAGTAATTAATTTTTTTTTATTTCATTTGGAAAATACTAACAGATTGTCTCTACGATCCTAATAGTTTGTAATATATGCTTAAGGATTATTGAACCAACAATTCATTAAAATTTAAGGTTTTGTTGAAACAAACGAAGATGTTAGTATAAATGATTAAAATGGAAGATTTTGGATAAAGGCTCAAATAGGCGATTCACATTGTTTAAGGATACATATGTATATAATGGGAGATTATTCAAATTATAAGTACAAAATTAATAGCGTATGTATAAATTTTACGCACACTGAGAGTGTTCAGGACATGTATTGTTGATAATAGAAACAAATGAGTTTCGTTTCAGTTGTAAGACTACAACAGACTTCCAAACTGTGTGAATTCGATATTGAAACAGATCTATAACTTCCGGCTGCAATAAGAAATAGTGTAAAATGAAACCTAGTAAGTATAAAATTTTTACCACTTCTTTACTTAGTAAAGGGATACAGGAGAATATAGAATCTTTACCTAAGACGTTTGCTGCCGTTATCTATTACCGTTATCTTTTCATGGCGATCAACCGTTTGAAGCCCGAAACGGTTGATTTCTTCCATTTCTTGTTTGAATAAAGGGTTAACGGAGAAGATGAAACCTATCCTTGGGACGCTAAATCGATTGAAAAAAGTCCCTTTTCGATATCTCTTAACATTTTTGCTCAGCTGTGTACAGGCTTATATAACCGTTCTATAAACTTTCGATAGTTACGTATAGCACAGCTTGTCTAAAAAGAGAAAATTAAATATTACTTTCCAGTTTCGCAGTGTTAGTAGTAACAGTTTACATATCATTTAACATAGCCTTTAAAAAAAAATAAAAATATGAAATTCAAGTAGCACATATTTAAGATATCTTAGTGGAATACCGACAAGGTCGCTTCGGTGGCTGGGACGATAGTACCCTTATACTGTCAAAGAAGCCTTTATCAAGATACTCAATTTTCTAATACGTAACAAATATTTCAACTGAAGGGATGGTGAAAGAGTCTAAGTAGTTTAACATCTACTAAAAGTAAAAGAAAAAATGATGGTTATGCATCCATACTTGCTCACTCATTTAATCTAATCTTCATGTCCTTTTAATTTGTGTATCCTCTCACAGAAAGGACAAACCTTTCATTGACTATTTTAGATAATACTTAACTGATGTTTTATGGGAATAAGTGAATACTTCTACTCTAGTTAATAAAGTTATGTAACGTGCGCAAATGATTATTGTTTTACATGAAGTATTATGTGCATCAAAGCGTGTGCGTATTCGCAACTCCGCAATTATGTCAGTTTATTGCCCCTCTCCTTCTTGAAACAAAAAAAAAAAATCCTGCGGGAGTTTCTGTTTGATAAGTTACTAGTATCTATATATTAAAATGCTAGGTTTGTATGTTTGTGATCAAGAAAAGTTTAATATTTGTGGCCAATTCTTTCGACAATGAGATCTCGAAAACCATAAGTGTTACTGTAAAAAAGTGCCGTTTTAGCTGTTCGATTCCAAATTTTGTGTAGATTCGCTAGTTCGCATTCGAATTTTCAAAGAAAAAAAGCATGTCTGTTTTTCTATTCCACATTTTAGACGTTCTTTTTGGCCCTATTAGTTCAATATTGCCACTAGGTTGATACCCTTGTGAAAGGCAACCAGTAAAGGAGCTACGTATAGCGGGTTGACGGACATTTCAGGCGCTTTGCTTTAATCTGAATGACAAAATCCATTGCAAACTGGCGACTTTGAAGGCTTGTGAACCGACAATGAGGCGTACTCAGATATGGAATTACAAGAAAAAGCTATTTGCATTTGTTATTATCTATCACTTACCCAGGTTTGCCACACACTCACCCCAACATCCTATATTTTAAAATACTAAATTTATATGTTTGTAGGGATGCATTCGAGTCGAGTCGAGTCGAGATTTAAGCCTGTCTCGACTCGTCTCGAGAAAATGTTGTCTCGACTCGTGTCTCGACTCGAAAATATGTTTCTATCTCGACTCGTGTCTCGACTCGACAGTCTCTGTCTCGACTCGACTCGAATTCGAGTCGAGACGTCTCGAAATTCGAGTCGAGACAAAATGTACGAGTTAAAATATACGCACACATCAGCCAGACCATCATGACTACTTACCTAATTGTCAGTATGTCGACTTTTGGCATGGATAAAAACGGCGACACGTCTTGGCATACACGCAATGATCCTTGATAGGTCGCTGGAGAGAGCTGGCACCACATGTGCTCACTCAGTCACCTAATTCCCGTAAATTCCGGGAAGGGGGGCGATGTGTTCTGACGTCACGTTCAATCACATCCCACAAGGGACATCACTCAAATGTCCGGTTCCAATTTCAATGAAACCTTTTTTGCTGATAGAAGGCATGTATGCATCATTACTTGTGATGACAAATTTTTGCCATGGTGCATGTTTTCTATTTTTTTAAATAACTTTTAAGAGTTGTGATGTGGTTATTAGAGATTACCACAGAAGTCCCTTACTACCCTTTGTAAACGGAGCGTTAATGAAGAAAAGTGAAGAAAAACCATGTGGATACATATAAGTCCTGGGGGGAAGTCGTATGGTAGATATGACCTTGATGGCAGCCATCTTGAAATCCGCCATTTTGAATTAAGGTCAAGTTTTCAAAATGGGAATAGGGTAATATGATACATAATTTCGGGCTAGAATTTAATTAGAAAAATAATGGTGAGATTAGTTTTAAGATACACTCATTTGGGGGAAAGTTACCGGCATATTAATTGTTTTTACTTACTGTGTGCGTAAGACCCTTCTTACTTTCGTCTCAAGACCTGTAAATCGATCGCAACGGCAGAGCCCGGTTTCGCACTTGTGTTTAGAAATCTTTAAACTCACTTGAGGCAATATTTGTGGATTATTGTATTGTATTTTGCCTTTAATTAAATTTGAACCCACATCATGATCTTGTGTAAAGTATCACTAAAAGAGAATTTCTGTTTTTATGGAGAATGTAAGCATAGCAATTATAAAAGGTGAATAAGGTGCGTATGTATTTATAAGAAAGTTATTTTACGAGTCTTTTGTGGTTCCGCCAACCTATTCTTTAGTTTTTTTTTTCAAAATACTCATATCTCATAAATAAAAGAGCTATTATAAAATCTCTTACCACTATTCTTTAATACTTATAAAATTGTATTTATTGTAAAAGCACTGGCGAGATATTTCTTATCGCCCACTAAAATTATGGTGGAGCTCCTTCGTGGCTAACGGTTAGCATACTTGCCTTTGGCGTGGGAAACCTGGGCTTGATTCCCGGTGGGAGTTCATGAGGTTCGGATTCCACGTTAATCAGTAGGTCCACGTCTCACATAGCCTCGCTGCTGAACGGGACGTTAAAATCAGAATCAATTCAACTCAAAATTAGGGTTTTGACTTTATTATGATGTCATTAGTTTAAACGCCCAACTGCCCAGTAATTATAAACATTGACTACATTATAAAATTGTAATTTGTGACGACTAAAATATCAGAAATTAAAGATTAATCTTTGGGTTTTGGAACATTTTGAAAAACGTGAAAAACTGGTACTGCACCGATACAACACACCTTTTGGATTTGTCATTGTGTAAAGTGATACAAACTAAAGAAGAATTACAACTTTATGAAATTGTATTAGGACTTATTATTTAGAAATAAACACCAAATAAGTGTAATAGTTCATATCCGTATCAAATACCAAGTTTATGATGAATCAACTACAAAAAGTAGGATCCAAAAACGCTCATTGCAATTTGTTCCATCCTTCAGTCGAACCAGGAACTGAAACATAAAGAGTGACATTTTCTTTTTAAAGATACTTTGTCCAGCTAAGTATTGTGAAGGTTTATGTCAGTAGAAGGAATTGCATTCCATTATACAAGCGCAATTTCACAACTTTATGTACACATTAATAAATATCGAACACCCTTGTCCATATGATTAGCGTACGCGTCTTTGGTGCGGGAGACCTAGGTTCGATTTCCGATGGGAACTCCTGTGGTTCTGAACCCACGTTAATTTGTAAGTTCACGTCTCATATAGCCTTGATGCTGAAAGGGACACTAAACTCTAATCTAATACTAAATACAAATATTTAAAGAAAAATGATGACGCACCAAGATGACGTGGCTATCAAATCCATTTTGTGTTTTCAGTTATTTTCTAGTAGTAGTTTTTCTAGGCATCCTTTCAAAAGACAGTGATGCAAATTTCGTAATTGCGAATTCCTGTTAGAAGCCATGAAATTATCCGATTAGATGCAAAATTTCCCGTCCACTAAAATAGATACCGTAAATTTACAATATCTAACAATAAATAATTTTGAAAGATATCGCTTTCGAGGGAAAAAATGAAGTGAAATCTTTGAGTTTTACGTCCCACGGTTATGCCGGTTAGGCTAAAGGAGAGGGGTGATGATGAGAAATTAGTGAAATCGTGGAATGAAGAAAGTGGGAGGAACGGAAGAACCCCGAGGAAACCCACGCACACGGTGTTTGTCCACCACAAAGTTCACTTGGTACGAGCTGGGATCGAACCAGGGTCCCCAAGGACCAGAGGTGAACGATCTACCACTGAGCCACCGCGGCCCCGCTTTAGAGGGGCCATGACGTATAGTTGAACTCATTCTCGTAGTATGAAAGGCATTATTTATAATTATGCATGATAGGATCACAAACAAAATTTAAAAATATTATGTGCACTTTCTTTTAACAAACATTATATTGTCTTTTATGGTGTGGAAGGGAATGTTATGTTCGAAAAAAAAGTCCTTAACACGATTCTTGTTGCTACACACTGCATGTTTCTAGCCACAGAAAAGATGCAGCGATAGGTAGGCTATTTTTCAATTGCTTTACATTAGCTTGATGTTTCAAGTCTTTTGTGTGTTTCTGAAGTTCACTTTTACCACAAAAGAGCTCAATATTAACATGTCTTACATAGCTTTGGTTCGATTCTCAACACGGACTGCAACTACCTGTTAAATTGTGCATCCGAAAGGCACTCTTTGTTAAACCTCGCTTATCACCGCTCATCTTAATAATATATATAACTTCACCTCGAAGCAAATGTTGCATTTCTCTCTTTCATCCTAACACAAAACAAAACTAACCACAGCTGTGACACGAAGGAGCTATTTCAAAAAGAAACAAGCTGTGCTTCATAGAGATGTGTACCAAATGATAGAAGTATAAAGTATTGTTTTCTTTCCTGTTTATTGATATCAGTTGGTGTTCTTAATGAGTTTACTCATTAGTTTAGAAAGAGTATATATGGAATTTGGACATATGTTGTACGTATTCTCCTGAGAAATTGATGAGACCAGAAAAATTATAAGGACAGATGGAATAGGTTTAAGCGCATCTACGTGACTTTATCAAATATTTATTCTCCATAATGGTACCACGCGGAAAACTTGGTATAGGCCTACTTTTATCTTTGCCTCCCTCTGTTAGCTGTTTTGTATCATATATATCGGATGGTTTTGATATTTCTTCTGATCATTAAAACAACAATGGTAGCTGTGTGCGTGCAGAAATGCAAAAGCACAAGGTAACTTCCTATTTGTTTTGGAAACAACAAACCCATTTCACATGTGCGAGAGAAATTGAGCACAGCGAGATCGAGTGTTTACTCACGGTCAGTTCGCAGCAGGAGTCCATGGTAAAAATTTGGCTATCTCGAAAACACTCGCAAAACCTTACAAATACAAAAGACTGCGCTTCAAAGAAAGTTTAGACACAGATGTTTCAATTTTCTTTTAGCATCGTTCTTCAGCAAAAGAGTCGGTTCATTGTATTCGAAAAAGAGAAGGGAGAAAGGGTGAATTTATATTTTATGTGGGGGGTAACGTTGTAAGTAGTATAAACAATACATACCGCTTCCGACTCTGTACGCATACACTAGCCGCGGAGTTCACACACACACACACACAGAATCAGAGTCCTCACACACCAAGGGTGAGAGCTGTGCCACTAAGTCACCACGGCCACGGGGCTAGGTCGAGTTCACTTTACGTTCATAGTTTCTTAGTATCTACATAAATGTTACGATTATGAAATAGATTTTCCTTAATGAGCTGCATAAAAACAAAAGCTTTCGAAATACATTAAACAATTAGCTCGATTTGAGTGTGAACTTAAAGTTATAGCAGAGTGTAAATACGGATACGCACCAAAGCTCGAAAACTTAATACACTATTTCTTCTATATAGTCAGCATGTATCAAGCAATCATTCAGCTTTTATTTGAGAGGATGGAAATCGAAGGCCCCTGAACAACTATGTTACTAATGTGCGGAATGTATTTATCTTACAGTGAACTGCTTTGATGCCAAGGGGCCTAACTCCAAAATTGAAATTTTCCAGGAGTGAAAGTTGAAGTTCAATATCTCATGAACAATCCATATTTCTTTTATGTTGGGAACCAAAACCATAACTACTGTATGTAGTTCATTGTTTTATAACTTAATGTTTACAAAAATCCTTTTAAAAAATACCTATTCATAGAAGTGGATGGTACTTATCTGTACTAGTTCTTGGCATCCAAGCAGTCCATTTATTGTAATACTAGCTTAATATACCCATTCTTCGCATGGGGGCTGTATTTGGAAGTCAACACCTGTGGAAGTTTCACCATTCATTTCAGTGACCGCGAAAACTAAGGATTTGACACTAGTATCAATCAATATGGGCTATTTATACATGTCTCGGTATTCCTCACCCGCTGACACCCGGCCCGCATACAGTAGTAGCTGAATTTGCAAGTCATCGCTGATGGAAGTGTCACCATTGATCTCAGCGACCGTGAAAACTATGGATTTGACACTAATGTCGATCAATTTGGATTACTTTTACTACATGTCTCGCTAAACGCCCCCCTGAGACCCCCTGGTTCCAATTTTGACAAAAACGCTTCGCCTTAGACTGGGACCTGAACCAAGGTATCCGTGACCAAAATTTGGTAACTCTCGGTCAACTTGTCTGCTCCCCAGGTCGGTCCCAGTAAACGTCCCCCCCGAGACCCCCCTGGTTCGAAATTACAAAAAAAAAAAAAACGCTTCGTCTTGATCTGGGGCCTGGACTAAGGTACCCGTGACCAAATTTTGGGAACTCTCGGTCCACTCGTCTGGTCCCCAGGTCGCACAGACAGACAGACAAACACACAAACAAACTCTTTATTTTATTTATATTAGATAAGATATACTATGTAAAATAGTCTCGTATCATAATATGTGATGTACAACAAATGTTACATTATATATTATCCGTAGCTCGTGATATGCTGCAACATATTAAAGCCTGAGAATAGTTGGGCAAGCGAATAATCCAGAAGTTACGTAACCCTATTACGTTCATGGGAACGAAAACACAATAATTATAACTATGCTAAATTACTATAGACTACCAACTGCTCATTCAGAGAATTTATGAAGTTCACTCTATCGCAATAGTTTTATACAAACTAGATTTAGACTACGGATAATAGTTTTATACAAACTAGATAATCAATTATTATTATTATTATCATTATATTTACAGTACAACCAAGTACAACGACATTAACTATTAGTTCTAATTAACTGAATTGAGCTGAAAATTAAATCTTGATCTTTAAAGATTAACTATTAATTTTATGCGTTCTGTACCTTTCTAAAGAAATAAAAGCTGGAATTGGTTTCAAGGCTGTTTCTGAGTGAATACTTTCTTCAAAATAATATTAAAAATTATAGAAAGATTTTCGAGACATTCGAGTCGAGTCGAGATTTTTAAGAGCCGTCTCGACTCGACTCGTGTCTCGACTCGAAAATTCGAGTCGAGAAATACGTTTGTCTCGACTCGTCTCGAATTTTACAAAGTGTGTCTCGACTCGAATCTCGACTCGAATTCGAGTCGAGTCGAGTCGAGATTCGAGACATGTCTCGACCCGAGCGCATCCCTATATGTTTGTCTGTAGCAATTCATTCAATTTGAGAGTCTTACTGTCCTTTACTTGTGTTCGGGAAGGAAATTCACTCTCATATCAGAACTGTGCGCTACGTAAATAGCACAGGTTCAGTTGGTAAATAAAAAAATATATAATTTCTTCTTTTTACTTTGGAGCGGCGAAAGAAGATAGTATGGTGATCGTGAAAAAGTCGAATTCAAAATTTTAACGAAATTACACGTTTCAAAAAAAATCTTTAAGTTTTACGCCCCACGGTTATGCCGGTTAGGCTAAAGGAGACGGTGATGATGAGTAATGAATGAAATGGTGCAATGAAGAAAGTGGGAGGAAACGGGAGAACCCCGAGAAAACCTACGCACACGGTGTTTGTCCACCACAAAGTTCACTTGGCGGGAGCTGGGATCGAACCCGGGATTACACGTTTCAAGACTCATTAATACCGAAAAAGTAATTTTTCGACATCTATCCGTTGGTTCGTCTATTCGTCCGTTCCTTCTGATGTACACTCGCCTAGAGCCCATACCGTTTAACGTATCTCAACCAAATTTTAAACTTACGGTTTTTATGCGATTCCCCAATGGGATGTTTCGTATTTTCTTCCTAACCCTAAAAATAAGGATAGTGTCATGAAGGATGAAAATCAAAATTTGCGATTTTGTCAAAAACAACTCTAAAGATTTTGTACTTTGACATAAGTAATTTCTTTGAGAAAAATCAAGAAGATCTGGTTTACCCTTGGAAGTGTTTTTTATTTCGATAGATTTTCTCATAAATAACTCAGGCGATATTGTTCGTATTTCATAAATAAATATTTTATTAATATCTTGACAATATGGCATAACTCATTTGTCCTGAAAAAATGTGCAAGTAGTAGTTTATTTGTGAAGGGTGAGGTATTATCGGATGTTTTTCTCCAAAACGACACAAGGGATATTCTTCCAATTTCAGAAATAAATATTTCATTAATAGCCTGATAATATGACATAACTCTTTGGTCCTAGGGGCCGCGGTGGCTCAGTGGTAGAGCGTTCACCTATGGTGCTTGGGGTCCCGGGTTCGATCCCAGCCCTCGCCAAGTGAACTTTGTGGTGAACAAACACCGTGTGCGTGGGTTCTCCCGTTTCCTTCCACTTTCTTCATTCCACCATTTCATTCATTACTCATCCTCGCCGTCTCCTTTAGCCTAACCGGCATAACCGTGGACGTAAAACTCAAAGATTTCATTTCATTTTCATTTATTTTGTCCTAATATACAATGGATAGTTTATCCTTGGGAATGAGTTTCTTTTTCGTATGATTCAGGCGATTTTATTGATATTCATTAAAACTTGACAATATGTCATAACTCATTTGTCCTGAAAGGTGTATGGGATGAGGTTTATTCTTGAGGATGAGTTTTAGGGATGCGCACGAGACAAGATTTGTGGCTGTCTCGTCTCGAAAATGTGCCCTATAAGTGATGTCTCGACTCGGAAAATGTAATTTCTCTATTGGAAGAGCCGTGTCTCGACTCGAATTTTGTCAGGAAAATCCTGTCTCGACTCGTCTCGTGCGCATCCCTAATGAGTTTTTTCAGGGGATTTTCTAAAAAAAAAAAAAGATTCAGACGATGTTCATATTTCATAAATAAGAATTTCATTAGTAACTCTATAATGTTACGTAAATTATTTTTTTTACGAATAAATTCACGAGGGGTAGTTTATTCATGGGGTGGGTTGCTTTTCAGACTACTTTTTCAAAAATGACTTAGGCGAATTTGTTCATATCTCATGAATAAATATTTCATTAATATTCCTATAATGTTGTATAGATAACGAGAATATTCACAAAGGATAGTTTATTCTTGAAGTAGTTTTTTAACAGTTTTGTGAGATACGACTTCTGCAATTTTGTTATTTTACGCGCATACAAATAGCTCATTAATAACCCTAATATATGACACAGGATATTTATGTAGACCTATTTATTTTTATAATTTGTTGAACGGTGTTGCACAGAGAGAAAAGCGTATGTGGCGTACGTAAAAACGTAGGTTACATGCGTAAATCCTGTAGTTTTTGGACAACATCTTGCAGGAAATGTATAAGTGAAAACATATGTTTTATAATACTTTCCGTATAAGTGTTCAATCTCTCCATATTTTCCGTATGAAATGTATAGGGATCTCTAGATGGTAAGGATCTCACATATACACTGCTCCACAAACTTAAGCAACCCGAGAGAACGTGGTATAAGCGACGTGTGGGGCCCATTCAACACTGGTTAGTGGCATGCACATACACAGAGACGCGTCAGAGACACACAGGCAAACCGAGCACACGTTCTATTGCATAAGCAGCACCGTTTCAAGCGCGGTGAACAAATTATGCCATGAGGTGTACACCACAGCCTAGTAGTGTCCGAGGCTCCAAGCATTGTGTTAGTGGTTCTTGTGTGGGGTACACACCTTGCAAAGACTGATAGACGACATTTGAGTGACTTTGACCGCGGGCGAATAATTGGGCGGTTGGAATTGGGTCGATCGCAAGTGGAAGTGGCGCAGGAATTCAACGTGAACAAAAGCATTGTGTCAAGGCTGTGGAGTCGCTTCCAAAGTGGAGGTGAAGTCAGTAGACGTCATGGAGGAGGCCGTCCGAAGAAGACGTTGGCCGTCGATGACGGATTTCTCACAATTTCTGCCAAACGTAACCGTCAAGAGTCACGCTCTCAACTGGCCAATGAGTTGTTTCAGGCTACAGAACAACGCGTGAGTCGTGAAACTGTTCGTCGTCGGCTCAACAGAGCAGGACTGTATGCAGGAAGGCCTGTGCTGTGTGCGCCATTGAAAGTGGAGTACAAACGTGCGCGTTACACATGGTGTCAGGAACATGTTGCATGGGGGAACACTAGTGGGCGCGTGTCATGTTCTCCGATGAGTCGAGATTCAGTTTGTCGTATGATTCTGGTCGGACTTTAGTGTGGAGAGAGCCAGGAACACGCTATCATTCAAACTTCATTGCTGAACGGCCTTTCTATGGCAGTGTTTCCATTATGGTGTGGGGTGGAATTATGCTGAATGGGAAAATGGACCTCCATATTGTGCAACATGGCACTTTAACAGCACAACGGTACCGGGATGAAATTCTGAATGCACATGTGCGCAATTTCCGCGGAGCATTTGGGCCAGACTTCCTGTTCATGGATGACAATGCCCGCCCACACCGTGCACATCTCGTTTCCGACTATCTGGAGAGCGAAGACATTACGCGTATTGCATAGCCTGCATATTCGCTGGACTTGAATCCCATCAAGCATGTGTTTGATGCTCTTGGACGGCGAATAGCGCAGTACCGTCCACCACCACGCACTCTCCCTGAACTGGGAGCAGCTCTCCTCGAGGAGTGGCAACATCTGCCACAAGACTTGATCAACACTCTGATTTGCAGCATGGAGGCCAGATGTCGTAACTGTATAGCTGTTCGTGGTGGTCACATACGAGCATGGAGGCCATATTGACTGCCTGTGCCCTCGCACAATCCAGCTTCACCTGTTGAGGTATTGTTGTGCTGAACTTTTTGGTCACTCTGTACATCCTAACTGTATTGTTCGTCTTCACTTGTGTTGCATTGTGCATCTAGACCGTCGGTTTGTTCATTATACTTGGTGCAGTGATGGTGTCGTTTTATTTTCTGCCACTTTCTTCGAGTTGCTTAAGTTTTGTGGACCAGTGTAGTTGGACGTATATAACATCTATCTGACGTAACAAATGTATACGTATGTAATATAAGGAAGACTGTTAAATATCAGACATGAAGTAAATCTAAGCGGGAAAAAGGGTACGTATGTACCATATGTATAATGTATGATCCGTGCAGATTTCCGTAGTAAACATATAGATTCCGTATATTTGTACACTATACCGCTGCCCCGGATAACGAATTTTTCTTAGTGTGCTATTTTAAGGTTATGTTTAGTAATGAAGTGAGCAATTTCTATGAAAATGTGCTGTAGGTGAATTTTGAATTAGTGTAAACTACACACACGTGATAAAGTAGCACCCAATCATAAGCTAGCGCGGAGAAGTATACTTTTTATCATTTTATTTATCACGGTTCAAACACAGACTGTTAGGCTACACTAAATGAGGTTAATTATGCATAATAATTATAAGAATGTTATATTGCGAGAAAGTTTCCTTAGAATATTTTTTTTTTTAAATAAAGAAAAGAATTTTATAATAATTTCTTTCTCTAGAAGCAACTTTTGTGAATAGATATTTCATATCCAATAAGCATGCGGAAGAGAGTGCCTATCTGAGGATAATACGATGTATTATAAAGTAGGACTATTTTTTTTTTATCTAATTTCAAATATTCTTAATTATCCCTGTACTAGTTATATGTTTATATATGTGTGCGTGACATATTTTGTAGTTTGTTAAAAAGAAAAGAAAAGAAAAATCTTAAATGCAGAACCTTAATCTGTGAACTTCTTTAGCAAATTAAGACCGATTTACTACATATCATAGAGCAAGTTCAAAGGAGCAAAGCGCGCATATATGTGCTTCAGTTATGTAAAGATCAGGAAAGGGTATTAAAAAAAGAAAAAGGTTCATGCTGTGACTACCCTTAACGAATTACACAGTCCGTATCTCACGTCCGCCCGAGCTCTATCTCAATCATAATTCTTCTGTATTTTCCACTTCTTGCAACTAACGAAACAGCCATTTTACTGATGCGGAGATCTGTTAAGCTCCTGGATATGAAAGCAAAGCTCACATTAAAAACTGTGACTCTACCGGGCTATTGTGTTTAAGCTTTAAGTGCTGTTGTGCGTGACCACAAGGGTTTTTAGTGATCAACTGCCGATTACTTGTTTCCAAAAGGCTTCTGGGTTGGTTTTGCTATTCGACAAGAGATTGCTAACGAGCCAGTACCTATAGGTAGTTGTTGCTCTGGGACAGAGTTGCCAACTCCTAAACTTGAAAATAAACCACATGCATCAGTGGTTTATTCCAAGTAAAGATCAAGCTTTAGAAAACGGTTACGCTAGCGGTGAGCAGCTTATGTTTTAAAAAATGTTTTTAAGAATGCATTTAATGATTTGGACCCAAAATTTGCACCAAAGTAATTAATGGTCTAATTAAGTTCAGTTGGTACTGTCTAGAAGCCGTTACGTCTTCTATTTTTTACAGTCAAAAATTCTCTATTTTTTTCAAAAGCTGTTCTTGTTCTCATATATATATATGTATATATATATATATATATATATATTCAGTATATAGCTACCAAATGAAAGAATCGCCTTTGGCGTGGGAGATCCGGGTTCGATTCCCGGCGGGAGCTCATGTGGTTCGGATTCCACGTTAATCAGTAGGTCCACGTCTCATATAGCCTAGCCGCTGAACGGGACGTTAAACTCAAAATCAACTCAACAACTCAACCAAATGAAAGAGGTAGTTTTTTTTTTTAATATAGGCTTTAATTTATATTTACTCTATTAAGAAAAGAATAAACTTCAAGTCAAATAACCTAAACCATTCTACATACGTAAAAACATTACCATTTTACTGAATATGGTTGAAATCTATGGCCAATGCCTAAAGCCAAAATCAACAAATGTCTGAAATATAAGCTAAAAATAGATCATAAGAGTCATGGCAATAAATATTATTCGTAAGTTTAAATTCCAGAAGCGTTATTAGGGCTTATGTTTGAAGAGGGACTGACAATAAAATTGGTAATGTATACTAATTACATTGTTAACCCCATGCATAATGCAGAATACCAGTATGGTTGTTTGGTCCTAGAACAATATCATCTGGGCCTTCGGACAGGGGAGGGAATTAATAATATACTAACGAAAAAAACATGTACATCCTGTATATCGGATAGCAAAATTTTAAAATGGCGCTACTGCCCTAGAACAACCTCCAACATCCACAAGAAATCGTATAGCTGCTAACAATATAATACTTACAGTAACCCACTCCATGAATTCTGAAAGATTATTTTCGAAACTACACTCCAAAATCATTACTCAACAGTAAATAGGACCTCTGAATGTGTGCTATGCTTATATTTACCCATATAATACAGTTTGTTAAAGATTGTTTGCCCAGGTTTACTGCTCTTTTCCCATCTTTTATTTTCACGGGATTAGTATAGGCAAATTGTATTGTCAAGCTTAAGAGTTTGGAGTTGCTGTTACAGAAATAATATTTACTTTAAAAGAAGAAGAAAATGAAATGAAATCTTTAAGTTTCACGTCCCACGGTTATGCCTGTTAGGCTGAAGGAGACGGTGATGATGAGAAATGAGTGAAATGGTGGAATGAAAAAGGTGGGAGAACCCTTAGAAAACCTACGAGTACGGTGTTTGTCCACCACAAAGTCCACACGGCGCGAGCTGGGATCGAACCATTGACCCCAAGCACCGGAGGTGAACGCTCTACCACTAAGCCACCTACTCTACTACCGCTCTACTACCGCTCCCCTTTTAGAAGAAGGAAATGACAATTCGTTTTACATAAGTGTGGGTTTAAGGAGAAGGAAAACAAGTTCAAAAATTCAGTTTTCAGATGAAGAAGTTTAAAGATTTTTTTACCCATTTTCTTTAGTAGATTGTGTTGACAAGAGATTGTTGTTCCTTAATATCCTAACTACATATATATAAAACTACATGAACTCACTGACATAAAATAACGAATACTTCTGGTTGACATAGAAAGTTTAAATTTGGCATGATTGTAGCTTTCTTGGATTAACCTACAGGAAAATAGCTAAAAATAAACATTTTTAATTTTTAGGGGGTTTAAAGGGGATAAAGAAATTCCCCAAGTTTAAATGAGCTTTTTTTTTTACTCATAATCTAATATTTTAGGTACTCAAAATTGGAATAAAAACTTGAAATTCAGTATACTTGTACGTTTTCTATAGGATTATTTAACAAAATTATTAAAAATAAAAATTTCCAATTTATGAGTGGTTTTATGGGAAACTGGATCATCTTTCCCACGTTATTTATATGGGATACCTCTACACTCCAAAATGTTTAGGCATTTTCTCTAGAGCTACAATGATGAAATTTAGCATGATTGTATCCTTCTGGCCAAGGAAAATAGCCAAAAATGAATATTTTTTAGTTTTTAGGGGTGTAAAGGGGAAATGAAAAATTTCAATGTTATTTAAATGAGTGTTTTCTTGGGATACAAACTCTTATCTTTTATGTGATTGAAATACGAAAAAGAAACTGAAATTTGGTAGAATTGTGTTTAATCAAAGGCTAGTCTCAAATTTATGTATTGAAGAAACATCATTCTATTCTCAGCACAAACACAAAATGAGTAAATATCTTTAAACGTTTGTACCTGTAAGTTGTGTTTATAGATTTGTTGTCCTTATCCCAAACAACACAGATATAAAAATATGAATAATTCCTTTTTCAGCACCGAAAGAATAGCCCGAAGC
Organism: Thermobia domestica; assembly: GCF_964235325.1. Classification (NCBI taxonomy): domain Eukaryota; kingdom Metazoa; phylum Arthropoda; class Insecta; order Zygentoma; family Lepismatidae; genus Thermobia; species Thermobia domestica. The sequence goes on along the minus strand of NC_137454.1, from coordinate 328,993,942 downwards.
AAACAAGTACGATTATTATAACGTCAAGATTGAAGGAAAAACTGCCAATGTTTGCAACACTGCATAACAATGGTGGATGTCGCGATTCAACTGTTTTTTCCTCAAATAATTTTCTTCTTTTTTTATCTTCTTGTTGTAACACATTCTGATATCAGTAAGTTTCTTTCACATTGAGCTTCAGATGTTTTCATACAAGGATTAAACATAAAAGAGGAAAAAAATGAACAAAAACAGCTGGTTGATGAGAACGATTTTTAAAGAAAAGAACAAAAAAGATTAGATACACTTAAACACGCTAACCTCATTAGCATAATTTGCCTCTTCCTCAAAACCAAAAAAGAAAAATACTGAAAAGAAACGCGTACTGATATGATAGCCGAAAAATATATATAGAAACAGTTTTAAAAGAAATTTGAATAATGTGGTGGATGTAACGGGTTTTATCAGCACATTAAGTATGACCCAAATTTTCTTTTTAAAAAATCTCTTTTTAGTATAAAATATCTTTATTATTAAGTCTCAGTTGAAGTCATGGGAAAGTCTTCGCTACGAAATACTTGATAACGTAGCAATTACTGTTTTGTTTTTATTTTGATGTTTTGCTTAAAAAATTGCAGATTGTAATGTATGTTATAATAATAAATTCTTATGTTACTTGATAAGGAAATAGTTTCCGCATATTTAAAACTATAATATCCTTCGAGTGGATTAGTTCAAATGCACTTCCGTTCAGTAGTTTACAAAAGCTTGCAAAATATCAAACGTTTTCCTTGGTAAGGAAATGTTGTATAGTTTGATAATAGTTTACATATTCTTAATTTATGCAGAGTGTTTGGATGCAACACCAAAATAAATTGGAGAAAAATGAATCATCATCACACGAAAACATTAATAAAATTATAGACTAACTTGGATGCACAGATGCGTTGTTACGTAGTGATTACCCATCGTAGCTTTTGCCCGTAATGATTTTCTACTCGTGAATATTCCCCAAAATTAGTGATTTTGAGCGTAAGGTTGAAGAACTCCGTGGCTCTATCTGAACCGCGATAATAAAAAAAAAGAAGAAGAATGTTAGGAATGATCAAAAAAAGGATCAAAAGATTGCGATCTTGGTCAATAATTAGTTTTTGGATCAGGAGCTACAAAATTTTCGAACGGACTCTAAATCAAGTTTTCGTTTGGTTTTGGCTACACTATACGTAGTTCTCGAGATATATAAGACCTACAAGAAACTTTTTGATAGATTTTGGTTTTGATTTTGATCCAAAACTGATGAACAAACTCAAAAAAGTTTTTGAAATTCTTTTCCTTCATCTTCAACCGAAACAAAACGACACAGCATAATAATAATAATAATAATAATAATAATAATAATAATAATAATAATAATAATAATAATAATAATAATAATAATAATAATAATAATAATAATAATAATGAAAAAGTAGTGTAAGCTATACTGTATAGTGTATAGATGAAGAGCTATACGCTTTAGATACTATATTTGAGATCAAAGTACAATAGTAAGTTTTATGGCTGCTGGTGCTGCATATGTGCGTTTTAATTTCTGTTGATTGGATTATATGACTGTGTCCCTACCAATTTTATCCATTTATTTGATATATATATATATATATATATATATATATATATATATACAGGGGCGGATCCAGGATATGATCAAGGGAGGGGCTAAACCATATTTTGCCGTTTTATCCAGTGTAAAGCAGGATTGAAGCCCATTTTATCCAGTGTATATCTAAGCGTCAAGGGGGGGGGCTATAGCCCCTATAGCCCTCTCCTTGGATCCGCCACTGTATATATATATATATATATATATATATATATATATATATATACAGGGTGCGAATTACCGGGGGGATGAGGGGGATTTTCCCCCTCAATCACATTTTGTTCCCCCCCCCCAAAGAAATCAGCTGAAGTATCCCCACCGGGGATGCTCGCTTTCCCCCTCAAACTATGCTAGTATAACTCCAAATTTCACTGATTTTTGTTATTTCTTGCAAATTTAATCTTCTAGCTGTATTTCGAAATGATCGATGTAAACTGTTCACTTTTGGTCATTTCTACTTACCACCTAATTACCCACTATTTTCAACGTTGTTTAGTAGAACTATATTATTATGAGTACGGTTGTTACTTGCAACTGTACCTTCGTACCCTTCAGTTCGTCATCGTTTGTGAATTTGAATGTACTAATTGCGTATAACAAAGCCACATATAGATTTATAAATGTTCTTAGCGGTTGGCCAAGAAGAAGTAAACAAACAGCTTCTTCTACCATACTTGGCAAAGTTCGGATATGTCATATTCATCCTCTATATTTGTATCGATTATTATATTATTTTAATTTTTGTTATAACATGTTATTTCATTTTCCAGTGTACTCTTTGTTAGCACATGGTCTTCATTCCCTAGTAGGTTGTGTGTATGCAACTCAAAAGTTGCATTTAATTTGTGATAATTAGCATAGTAATCACTGCTTTTACAGTTTACGGAAATGAACTTTCGAAACTGTACTCAAAATCTGAGATATAGGTATTCTCTCGTAAGTATATGTTAACGTACACGCTGGGGGATACGCTCCTAGTGAGCAGACATGTTAATGAAGGCGATTTTTAGGTGAATAAGCGAATAATTCAAGATTTGTTTCAGCATTTGTTAATACGACTGGTTCTTCGTGTCATTGTCCGTGTCTGTATAAGTATTTCAACTGGAGCGTTTTTTTTTTTTTTTTTTTAAGTTAACCCTTCATTTTTCCATCTTTTCGCTGTACAGTTTGCTGTCCACGCAATTAATGTTGTCTGAAAAACTTCAGTGTAATGTTTTACTTTATTTGAATAACGTAACCCATAGTGAATCAACTCATTTTCAACCTAACAGTAAAGTAATTTTTAAGTGTTGACTTTCCGTGCCCATCACGGAATCGATATTTGGAGAAAAAAAGTCGTGATGAGCACAGCTTTAGGGGGAAGTAGAAGCACAAGCTCGAAATTTGAATTGAGAGATTTTAAATATTTGGCCTTCGATTTGACCTTGATGTGAGAAATGAGACCAGCAACAATCCATTTCTTATTTGATAGGCTAATATCTAGATTTTCTTTAAAAAAAAAAAAGTCCGGTTTAACTGATAATTTTAGTGGTTTTCACAAGACTGAAGTAGGTTTCTTTTCGCAACCTGTATGTATTAATGCAAAGTGGAAGCTTTCAATATGAGTGGAAAAATTAATATATGCTTGTGATCATGGCTATCGCTCGAGCCAAATTATTAACTAAATGAACCTTAGAGAGCTACGGGCACAAGAGTGAGTACAACATTAAAACACGTTCAGAAAGGTTTAGTGGGGTGTGTGTATGTCAGACAATATATATGTGCATAGTTATTGTCGGTAGATTTATTAAATTAATAAATCTCTTATTTATTACAGATGTCACACACACACACACACACACACACACACACACATATATATATATATATATATATATATATATATATATATATATATATATATATATATATATATATATATATATATATATATATAGGGGTAAGGCATTTATTGTCTCATTTTGAACCTTCAGACTATGTCCTTTGGCCTAATTTTATCCCCTCCAATATAGATTATCTAATTCGCACACTGTATATATATATATATATATATATATATATATATATATATATATATATATATATATATATATATATATATATATATATATTTAAAAGTAAGTTTCAGTCTGTTTTCAAATATCTTATATTAAAGAAAAGGTCGAAATGCTAAAGGTAATATAAAGCCTGTGACAAACATCTTGACATTTCAGCTAAACGAATAAAACGCAAGCTCTGGCGCGACGTTGCCAAGTGGTAAAGGGGTGGCTATGGCTATGGCTAAGCAGACAAAATACAGCGCGATCAGGTGACAGGGGATAGACGTGGATGTGTACAAAATAAACGTGGCAATACCGTTGACCTCTCATTTGCTAGCAGCATTTAAAGGGAACTTGGAGCGCCGCCCTCAAATGTCAAGATGTTTGTCATGCCGTTTAGTTTTTGTGAAACATGAACGATATACCGGTAACATTTATTTTTTTCTGTTGTTCGTATGCAGTTCTTCCACGGATGCAGAATTTCTTTCATTGCACTTTTTCTAATCTTTCAAAGAGACTTTTCTTTTGGTTTCAATGGCTTTGTTGTACTTTTTGTGCATGATAAGAGTTTTTATTTGTATTTTGTATAATTTTCATTCAGTAAATTTATGCATATTCCGAGCCAGATTTGACGTATATATTTTCTAAAATTTCCATTAAAAATGTACAATTGTGATCAAAATAAGTGATTTTGTGTCAAACTCTGACACTGGCAACTAACTCGATGTATGTGCTGCCAAGTATTCTATTATCTATAACCATAAATATCTTAATTTCATACTAGAATAAAAGGAAGAATATTCTAGAAATATTTCAACTTTGAATGACTATTGGGAATCAGTAATTAGGAAACTATTAAGAAAACTATACCCTTAACAGAAGTTCTCTTTAAATAGTGCGCATAGGCTTTCAACCAATCAGAGATAAGTACTTATTAAGTTTTTCCAGTTTCGGCCAATCAAAACCAAGTATTTGTTTGCATCTTTCAGGTGTGAATTTTACCATGTATCCTAGTATTTGTCCTTACACTTTTCTGAAAATTATCCCGATATTTGCGTCTTCATTACCGACTTTTCCTAAGTGTTGTGAGAAAGACTAGTGAAATTTTAGTGCTCAATTTTGCTATTTTTGAAGTTCTGGTGTGTAATAAATTGTTGTTCCACTAACCTCAAATGGTAATTCTAGGTCTCTATGTATAGCGCAACTTTTAAATGCAGTAAAGATAAATATTTAGAAAGTGTAAACTGCTCCTGTGATTGATTTTGTGTCCTTGAGCAAAAACTGGTTCTTTACGGGCAAAAGACACGACAATCTTTCTTCCGAAGAAAAGCCATAACATTTATGGACAGGCAAACACCACTACGGGACAAAAGCCACAGAACCTTCGGAGCTAGAGCCCTCTGAAAATTGGTCACTCGGATCTATGAAATGCAGCATCATAATTCGAGAACGAAATATTGCCTAGTAAATAGTGCTTATTTTGAGTCAAAATTCAATTAATGTATCAGTGGTGGAGCAGGGATGGCTACAGAGTTAGTTTCGAAGCATAGAAGGAAATCCATGAAATCTTCTACAAACGCAAAATTAATTAAGAAATAAAAACTGCCATACATCCCATACCTATATTATAAAATTGAAGGTGACTATGTTTGTGACTCTTAATCTCCTGAACCGCCCGACCCCTCTCGATCAAATTTTCAACGTAGATGCGGTTCTAGCCTGGGAGTGTTTTTAGCTATTTATTTTGACGGTACAAAGAAAAAAAATAAATAAAACTTAATAACTCATGAACCAACCGACCGATCTTGATCAAATTTTCAATGTAGATGAGGTTCGGGACTGGAATGATTTTTATAATTTCATTTTGACGGAGCAGCGTAGGGGACGGGGTGAGATATAAAAAAATCAATAAATATAAAAATAAAAGTGACTACGTTCGTGAATTAATTAGGCCTACTTTTGAACCACCGAATCGATCTCAATCAAATTTTCAACATATATGAAGTTCAAATCTGGGAAGTTTTTTATCATTTCATTTTGACAGTGGATCTTAAGGGAGGAGGAGGGGAAGTATATGAAAATGAATAAAACTTAATAACTCTTGAACCACCTGACCGATCTCGATCAAATTTTCAACATAGATAAGGTTCGGGCCTGTTATGTTCTCTTCATTTAGCTTTTACAGTGCAACGAAAAGGAGGGGAAAGGGGGTGATATATGTCAAAAAAGTAAAAATTAAAGTGACTGTCTTTGTGACTTCATCACGTTTAAACCACCCGACCGATCTTAACCAAATTTTCAACATAGATAAAGTTCAGATATGAGGTGGTTTCTATCATATCGCTTTAACTGTAGAATTTAGGGGTGAGGGAGCGGAAGGGGAAAATGTATAAAAATAAATAAAACTCTTGAATCATCCGACCGATCTCGATCAAACTTTCAACATAGATAAGGTCCGTTTCGGGATGTTTTCGTTATTTCACTTTTACGGTGGAACCTAGAGGAGGGGAAGGGGGAGATAACAAGAATAAAAGTAAAAGTGACCGTCTTTGTGACTTCATCACGCTTTAACCACAGGACCGATCTTAATCAAATTTTTAATATGGATGAAGTTTGGAACTGGGGTGGTTTCAATTATATCACTTTGACGGTAGACCTTAGGGAAGGGGAAGGCGGATATATATATATATATATATATATATATATATATATATATATATATATATATATATATATATATATATATATATATATATATGTGTGTGTGTGTGTGTGTGTGTGTGTGTGTGTGTAAAAAAATGAAAGTGACTGTCAATGTGACTTCACTCTTGAACCAGTTGACCGATCTCGAGCAAATTTTCAACATAGATGAGGTTCGGGTCTGAGATGGTATTTATCTATTCACTTTGACGATAGAAGTTGGAGGAGGAGGTAGGAGGGAGAGATATATAAAAATGAATAAAACTTAATAACTCTTGAACTACCTGACCGATCTCGATCAAATTTTCAACCTAGATTAAGTTCGAACATGCAATGACTTTTGTCATATCACTTTGGCGATGTAACTTAAAGGAGCGGAAAGACATTTACAAATGATCGAAAATGACCGATATTAGTGTCAAATGTATAGTTTTGGAGGTCGCCGAGATGAACAGTGACACTTCTGATGCCATTTAAATCCAAATTCAGCCCCGAAAAAATTGTGGGAGGGGATATATATATATAATCAAAATGACCAATATCAGTCATTTTCGTACTTTTCGTGGTCGCTGAGATGAACAATGACACTTCCGATGCCGTGGCCCGCAACATGGGGAGGAGAGGGGATATATAAAAATAACCGAAAATGACCAATATCAAGGAGCGTTTCAGTAATTGTAAAAAGTGACTGACTAACGAAACATTACTATTTTTTTTTCTTAATTTAACCCAGCAAAGCGGATAATTGATGCTAGTACACTGATAAACCAATGGAATCTAGAGTGAAAAAGTCACTATGTTCTTAACCCTATCTCGGTCCGACATTTAGTTCACGACTTATGACTGTATTTTATAGTTCTGACCAATTTTCGGCGGACTATGGCTCCTAAATGACACGTTTGTGCACGCAAGTTGGTATATAATAGTGATAGGCAAACTTTTCTAGGAAGGTGTTAAAGAAAAACTTTAGATGGGTCAATATAATTTATTAAAAACAATGGTACATTTTAGAAAATTTTTGTAATACCTACTAATTATCAGGAGACTATAAAGGGAAATGTGATAAATTAGATTGTGAATTAATTTCTAAGTTTCTTATAATCTTATTCAAGTTTAATCTAAATTTCTCATAATCTGGAATTCATTGAATCTTAAAAGTGAAATTAAAATCATCAGCTAAGGAATATTGCTGCAAGTCAGACACCTTTCAGGGCACCGTATATATATGTATATGTGTGCGTGTCAGAATTTATTTTCCAAATTGGTTTGCGTTGTTTCCAAACACCTTGTGTATACTGTGGATTATATATAGAAATTGTAGACTATAACCTACTAACTATGTACCTGAGTTTTCTCGGGATTCTCGTTTCCTCTCACTATCTTCACACCACTATTATCATGCATTTTATCCTCACTATATCCTTTATCCTCGGAGCATAATCGTGGAACGTTAAACAGTAAAATAAAGAGCCCATTAATTCGAAAGAAATTACATATAATATGCTCGATATTAAATACCGGTACTTATGTGAAGTGGACAAGATAAAGGAAGTTAATACTATTGTTTGCCTCATTGATGTGGAATTAGTAAATATTCCACCAAAACAATACTTTTACTGTAAATTCTTTTTAATGTTATCCTTAGCAATGGTAAATGTAATTTATTTTATAACGAAATAGGATTCAACAATGTCGTCATACGCAAAGAGTCTTGGGACAGAGTTGGCGTGGGTCAATGAAAACTTGACCCACGACCCACTGACCCACCACCCACAATGACCCATGACCCACCACGACCCACCATCCACCGTGACCCACTCTGACCCACCACCCACAATGACCCACCATGACACACCACCCACGGTGACCCACTCTGACCCACCACCCACCGTGACCCAACACCCACGGTGACCCACTCTGACCCACCACCCACCATGAACCACTCTCATCCACTTTGACCTACTCTGACTCACCAAAATCCATCGTCATCAACTCTGAACACGATCCACGGCCTCTTCTGAACTGACTAAAAAGTTTACACTTGTAATAAAAAAAGCATATGAAATTGTCACTAATCGGAGTTTGAATTTCTAGTCAATCGCTCAAGCACCACTCTGCTACAATAACAGTGGATCTGACCTTTACAATATAAAATGGTAAAGTGTTTGTCAGTGAGGAAATTGAAACAGTTCGAGGTGGGGGGAAATTAGTGTGCGCCTAAAATATATTTGTACTAAGAGAGTATTCTTTCAAGTGTTAATTTCTGAACGCATTCCAAAAGAAGCTTCTATTCACAGGAAAATACCCCTGTACAATATGGAAAAGGTTATGATTTCTCAGTTCACAGTATTTTTCTCACAAAAGACTTGAAAAATCAGTTGTTCATAGGGTATAAAGGTGCTCGGGTACCCTCTGTGAGAGCGTCTCCATAAAGTATGCTCATAATTGTAATTTGTGTAATCACTAAAACACCACGTTAAATTTAAGTTACAAATATGCATAATTGCAATTATTATGAATATTTATTCAAAGTAGTTTACCTAAAGCAAAGAAGAGACTTACTAAAAATTAGGTACAAAGTTGAGTAACACAAATAAGCCATTAGTAATACAAGTATACATTTTCCGTAACTCGTAATTTTCCACCTTAAAACAAATCTGAAATCGGATTTATTTCCTGTTGGTAACTTTTTGGCGGTAAATCATCCGCAGTGAAATGATGTCCATCCTTCAGCCAAGAAATAACTAGCTCGTCTACTTTGAGCTTGTCTAGCGGTGGGCCATTAACATTGATGAGCAACAAGTTAGACAATGTTTGAGCACTCAATCTATTTCTAATATCAGTCATCTGTAAATTCATAAGGGGAAATCCCCGTTCGCACTCTGTCGTGGATTCTTAGTCAGTTTTGTCAGCAAGAAATATCATCTCTATGACCATACAACATCTTTTCCATATCGACCATGTCAGTTGGCAATGTCGACCCATGTAGAACAGAAACTTCATCTACCACGCCTTTGATAGGGAATCTTGTGAATAAATTATGAATTAAAGCCTGATAAACTGATGATTTCTTATTTGTTTATAAATTTAATTTTTGTAATTACACATGAAGGTTTGATACCATTACCAAGTTCCCTCCCCCGTCTAGAAAGCGAAAGGGAACGAGGTTCCTGGAAAGTGTTCAGAGTTGAATGGGAATTTCCCTCCTTCTTCAACTTCAATTCCCACACTGCTGTTTGCCATGTGCCAAATTACGATGAATTTAAATTAAATCATCATAGTATAATTATTTCCTTGTTGAATTATCAATACTTTTCAGTGGAAAAAAGGATGAAATTCCAATGTTCCAAATCAAAGTGAGTAGACCAACGTAAAGGGAGAAAAAGTGTAAAATTTTTCATACAATTATGAGTACAATCCAATTTCAAATTTCCGTGTAATTAAGCTTACAGTATAAATTTTATGCCTATTTTCTCACAACTTTATGGGTTGATTCTGCCCTGTGCTGTAAGCGCTCCATATAATAAACATAAGCTTCAGCAATTATTATAGCAGAAAGCAATGGATATATGAAGCCAAGCACTGTATTTTTTGTTTCTAATTTTTTTCTTAAATAACATCGATCGTTTTCGATCATTTTTACAAACCAACTCACTACCAATTTTTCATATATAGAAAGTGCCCCCCCACATAAATGAGAATTTAAAAAAATGCTAGGGCATACTCTGTTTATTTTCAATAAAGAGTTAATACACTGAATTTCATCTCTGTAAGTTTAACGGCTTGCGAGATACTCATTTTTTTTTCGCAAAAATTCGGATCCTCGCTACCTTCTTAGGATATTATGCATTATAATAAAAGCAATATAACATCCCAATTTAGGTTAAGGCCTAACTATATACCAAAAGTAATTTCATTTGACTTTGCAATTTGACCGTGATAATCAGGCACATTCAATTTTTTATATAATAATTTATATATTACAGTGATTCAAAAATTTATTTTTCCAGTAGTTAGCTCTAAAAACTCACAGGTCTCGAAAGCCAAGTAGTAGTGTAAGTCCTATTGCTATTATTACTATTAAAAAATATCAATATCCAAAAGTGCCTGAAGTTCTTTTTTCGCTTTGTTAGATATACTCACCTCAGGTAAGTAGACAGAAATAAGTGGAAAAGGAAGGGAAATGAAGGTCTTGAAAGTAAAACGGAGACAAATTTACCAGTCTTCAGAAGATACTGTCTACAATGCAGTGAGCAGAGAGGGTCGGTAGATCATACTGAGTCGGTGGGTCTCAGTGGGTCATGGTGGGTGGTGGATCGCAGTGGGTCACGGTGGGTGCTGGGTCACAGTGGGTCACATGCTCTTGACCCACGACCCACTGACCCACCCAGAAAACTTGACCCACTTGACCCACTGACCCAGTCCATATCTGGCAAAGACAGGGCTGTGTTTACGCATAAGCCAACGTGGAGCACCGGGGCGAGAAATTTTCTGCGACCTATGTTTTTTATATATATATATATACTAGAATGAACATTTATAAGGCTATATTTTTCGTATATGAGGTCAATACTGTTGTACTTTTTGGCCACCAAATGTCACTAAATACACTGATGCAATAGAAAATATACAATTTAAATTCTTAAAAATGTTTGCATACAAGAAAACCGGTTTCTACCGAAAGTATGTCCCTTATGAAGACTTAGTAACGAATTTTAATTTTCAAACATTAGAAAAAAGCAGATGTTTTTGATTTGTTGTTCTTACATAAATTATTAAACGGTAAAATTGATTGTCCAGAATGTTTCAGAACTATTATTACGTGTCCCAACAGGTAATACTAGAACAGCAAACACTGGGACATTCTATTGTAGAAAAGCAAGAACTAACATTACGTAAGTTTCTTCTGTGGAGAATGTATGCTTCATATAACGAAATGATTAGAGTTCATGTAGTAGATGTGTTCAGAATGTCAGAGAACAAGTTCATTAGAATTATAATGCAATAACTTATGTATAATTAGATAACGTATATTTGTGTATGTATAATAGTGTATGTTAAATAATTATGTGTACGACAACAGTATATAACTAGACATTAAGCCTGTTGTGTTGTCCTTATGAAATAAATAAATAAAGACTATTCATGGGTAGAATTTCCGGTGGCTACTAGTGATGAGCAAATGCAAGACCAAGAGCAAGACCAGGGTGGTCTTGGTCTTGCACATGCAGTCTTGGTCTTGGTCTTGCACACTCAGTCTTGGTCTTGGTCTTGGTCTTGCTTGCAAGAGTCTTGCAAATCTGGCTTTTAAGAAATTTTATGCTTTTTATAGGCAAATTTTATTTTGGATATAAGGAATAATAAATTCTACAATGCGCCAATAGTAACGGAAATACAATGTATGTTTCTAAATGTAATATAGTTTACCTTCGTGTAAATATGATAATAGTGTACAACATAGGCCATGACCTTTATTTTTTTCCAGTGGGTGCCCACGCTTCACTACTTATAAGATAAATAACAACGTTTCTTAATCTTTTTATACTTTTTTAGCAGATCCAATACTCCACTGGTTCCCAAACTGGGGAGGCTGCCTCTGAGACGCATGAAAGAAAATCAAGACACACATTACAGACGGTAGAGATGCTGTGAAAGGTAAACTTCTTGTGTTGGAGTTCATGCAGGTAGTGAGTGTTCAAGATAGGACATTCAAGGACCTATAATCAGTGTTCGTAAGCTTCCTTAAAAAAATTTCTCTCGACTGACTCAATTTTTTCCCTTTTCTTATCAAATTTTCCCTGGTTTCTTGAGTATCCAATTCCTATGACAGAAGATATGTGATAAGATTAATTTATCTATATTAAACAACCACATTTGTTTCGTTCATGTTTTCTGCTCCTAATTCTTTTACTTTTTCCTTTTTTTTTACAAAGAAAAAGATACACACAAGTACTTCTAGCGAACAATGGGTACAAATTATGCTATTTTGAATTGGCACACACACACACACACACACACACACACACACACTTTGCTATCGTATTATTGGCTTATTTGTGTTCATTTCACGGACACACACAAAGAAAAGTTTAAACATTTATATTGGTCAAGTAGCCTGCGCCAGAATTTCCCTACATTTTCAAGTTTTATCGAAAAAATCTTTTTTTTCCTTTCTGCTAAATTTACCTAGGAAATTTCCCTAGATTAGGGAAATTTCCCTCAAACTACGAACACTGACTATAATCCCTCATAGAACTTTGGCGGAACGGATAACCAGGCGATATGTCCATGAGTAAGAGCAGGACGAAACAAAGACCTTGTATGTATAAAGTCTGTGGTAGGACGAACAAAGACCTTGTACAGTACATATAATGTATGAGGTTCGTACTGAGACCCCAGTTGGTTCCTCCTAAACTGCGCAACAAATTGATTCTTCGGCGTATATTAGCTTCTAAATTAGAGAGAACTTTTCAATTGAGAAATAAAATAGGACTCTTCCATTATCCTTATGCATTTAATATTTTTGCCGCTCCAGACCATTAAAAAGAATATTTGGCCGCCATTCAATATTAATTTATACCACTGTAGAAAATTTGAGACAGTTAACTGAATAATCAATATTTAGCTGGAACAGAAAGAATAAAATCCATATAATAAATGTATCTTTACTTGTTGTACGCATTTTATTTTTATTCTGTTCCACTTAAATATTGATAATTCACTTCATTGTCTCAAATTTTCTACACTGTTTTAATTAATATTGAGTTGAAGGTGACATTCTTTTCAATGGTCTGGAGTGGCAAAAGTATTAAATGCATGAGGATAATGGAAGAGTCCCATTTTATTTGACCAAACGTTTATAAGCATTTCCTGTATAGACTGACATCTTTATTTTTAAATTAATAATACAATGGTCTTGTGATACGATCCTGATAATTATTCACGTATTGAAGCTGAAAAGAGTTGTCTGATACGCGTTGAAGAATTAATTTACACAGCAATAAAGAAATACAATACAGATAGAGAGGTGAGACAGGGGTAGCAGGTAGTCGCTCAATTTATATCTGTGAGATGTTATGCATTCCAATGGGAAGTGTATCAAAATGGAAACTTTCAAAAATAAAAGAAGAAAAAACAAAGGAATTGAGCGGAAGAGGGTAGCAATGACTACCGGAATAACTTGTATTCTTAAAAAGCGAATAAAAAAGCAACAAAAACGCAATGATGAGCGTACGCGTAACGCGTTGTTCTCAAACTTGTTTTTGTAGCAGGTGTCGTTTCTGTTACAATCAACAACTGGACTATGTTTACCATAGTATAACATTCAACAGAAGGAATTTTTGATACTAAGATTCACCACCTTGCTGATCACTTCTCCCTTTCTCCTGTTCATTCCCCTCTCTTCGTCTTCGCAAGTTCTTCCTATCATTGCTTCTTCTTTGCCATCCTTCCGTTTGCGCTTACCTTTCTTTTTATATTCGCTTTCTTCTTTTTCTCTCTTTTTGTAACCTTTGTTCTACCTCATTAAGTGCCACCTGCTTTTTAATATTTGGAAACTCTTTTCTTAAGAATGCTTTATTCACTCAAATAATATTTATATATGTATACACTGTATGATTATTGAAAAAAGAAAAACTCAGGCCAATAATCCTATAGCTAAAGAATTATCTTAATAATTCAAGCTTCTTCTAAACTTATACATTTTTTTTTTCATATTTTAATTATCTGGTTGTCAAAATGTTAACAACAAATAAATGCTCCTCTGTTTCTTGATGTTATGCTAGATGGTGTGCATGTATGCCGAATCTTTCATTTCTTAAAATGTTTGAGGTAAACTCTGGCCCGTAGCTAGCCCAAAAATTTAGGGGGGGCGGTAGAAGTTAGGGGGGGTCCGACCCAATCATGTTATACTTCATTACCATATTATAGTTCATTTGCAAGCCTACCGTGAAATTTTACGGGGGCCAGCCAAAATTTAGGGGGAGGCCGGCCCCCCGTGGATACGGGCCTGGATAAACTTCTCTCTCTACAATAATAAATCACAATATAAAATATTAACTGTTTGTTTGTGTTTGAAGTAATATTACAGATAAAAAATGAAATGAAATGAAATCTTTAAGTGTTACGTCCCACTCGCTTATGCCGACTTGGCTAAAGGAGACAGTAATGATGAGAAATGAAGGAAATACTGGATTGAAGAAGGTGGGAGGAAACGGGAAACCCCGAGAAAACTCATACCCACGGTGTTTCTCTACCACAAAGCTCATTTGGCTCGAGCTGGGATAGAACCAAGGATCCTAAGCGCTAGAGATTAACTTTTATACGTAAAAGTGCGTTTCGCGTTAAGTTAATGGTAAGTATTCACATTTAGAAATCAGAAGGGGGAAAATTCCAGTGTCCAAACGTGCTTGCGTGGATGAATTCTAGTTAATGTCCCCTTTCAGGCCCGAAAGGATTTGAAACATTGGTCTAATTGTATACCTCAGGTTCAATCTGTCCCATCAGCAATCAAACCTGAGTCTCCACGCCGAAGGCATATACGCTACGAAGGCATGTAGTCAAGAAGAAACTGTCCTATTAGGTTTGCTTTTCCTCAGTCTCTCCAAGTTAATATTGGCTCTGAAACTTTAAATATATAGGCTCTAACGTTTTTTTCGAAATCTCTTCACCTTTTCCTTTATTAATTTTTTACATTATGAACGGTCTTAATAGCTATAACCAAAACGTTGTCTTGTCTTTGTTTCTCAATCTTGTTTAAAATTAATAAGACCGAAAAGGTGCATGAAGTTTGCTAAACATTAAATTTGGTTCTGCACTTTGTGATTTATGGATAAATTTCCTCAATTTGTTATTGTGTAGTTAGTGTAGCATAATCTGTAATTTTTTATCATGGAAAAAATCATCATGTCATCTAGGAACGAGATTAATTTGCATCTTTCATGAAAGAAAGGAGATAAACCACTGCCTTGAGGAACTCCTGTAAAGTTTGAGTGATATACAGACAAAGTATGTTTCATTCAAGCAAACTCACGGTTGTTTTCAACGAATCATCGATGTTCCTACATTTGAATAAATTCTCAGACGTATCATGTCACACACAAACAAAAGATTTGTCAATGTCAATATATAGGGCCGGATTTAAGCGGGTGCACCGGTCACGTGGACGCCCTTCGTTGTAAATATACACTATCTAAAATGAGAAGCTAGCAACATTTTCCGAAACTTTCTGCCATCATATTTCCGTTTGTGGCTTAAAAGAAAGCGGAGTTTTGCAAAAGCAATAGTTTAAGTAGATTTTCTGAAGGTTGAAGCAAAGAATTCACCAAACAGCACAATATTTTTCATTCACAGCACAGATGCCTAAAGGCATTAAATAATTAAAATGTATTCTAATTCAAATGTAGTGGTATACCTAGTTATTGGTGCACCTCTCGAAATCCGAGTCGGACTGTTGCATTATGTTTTGCATCACCCTGTATATCTCGTAAAATAAGCAAAAGCGAATCGAATGACTATGCCCACGTTATTTACCGACCTCAAATTAGTATGTATACGAAATTTCGTCCAATTCGAACTTGTGAGGTTGGGACGGTTTCCTTGTAAGAAGAATGTTGGACGACAAAGAACAGAGAGAAACAGAAGTTATATGTGGAGATAAAGATACTGCGGTGGATGTGTGGATAACGCGGATAGATAAAATTAAGAATGAAGTAATCCGAGGAATACTTAAACATTAAACCAGTAGCAGAAAAGCTACAAGAAAGTGGACTAAGATGGTTTGGGCATGTAGGAAGAAGACCTTTGGAATACGTAGCTCACCGGGGAGATTTAAAACTGAATGAGAAACGAGCCCGAAGCCTGCCATAGAAGAAGTAGGAAGATTGTGTGAAGGACAACATTGTGCAATGTGGTGTCACAATGGATATGACACAAGATAGTAACAGGTGGAGGATAGTGAATCGAAAAATCGTTCCCATCTAACTGGGGAAAAGGTTTAGAAGAAGATAGACCACAATGACCTAAACAAGATAGCTTACTATAAGGTAGATTCTTATGCGGAGTTTTCGAGGTTAAAAAAAAAAAACTAGCCCTAAAAATTATTTCATTTGTTATCATAATAATAAATATTCCTATTTGAATCGAAAAAATATTTTATTTATTTACGTATTGCAAAGTATATGCAGGGTGAATTCCTTACACTTATTCCCCCCCCTTCTTGTCACTTCGAAACTAATTGACAGAAAAAGCTGAAATTTTGTACTTAGCAAACACCAAGAAGAGGGTGGAAAGTTTGATATACTCGATCATCCCACCAGATAAACAGTGTTGCCATCTGAACATAAAGTTTTATTTTTTCCAAGTGGCACTACGTCAGATTTATTACACATTTCAAAGTTATATGTAAAACAAAACATTTTCATGCCACGCTTTTTTATTCAGTGTTGTCAACTAAGGATTGTACAGTATCGTAAATATCCAGATTTCGGAGGACTCTATAATAGTATAATAAAGCAACTGAGATGAACGAGGCAGTAATTTATCTAAAGCAACTTACTGTTGGATACTATAACCATGTAACGACGTATTTCGAGAAGATAGGAAGAAAATTACAAGAAATTGAAAATATAATTTGTTTAGAAAGGCTTTATTTCGAAAAGGTTCTTAGATAAGCATCATATCTAAGGAAATAAACCGGAATGGTTTTTAATATACAAAACAACCACAATGCTGTTTACAACAATTTGAGAACTCAAACCATTCTGGAGGATATTATAAACATTCGTAAAATTTACAACAATGCTTAAAACGAAGTATTTGAGAAGTAAGAACGTTTAAAAGGATCGTTTCTTCCTTTTGCATCTACGTATAATATTATAGTAATAGTATTTAGTAGATGTAATTACAATAAGTTCTTGAAATTGCATAGTTTTAAGCAATGCCCTAAACCTTACCTATGTTTATCATATCTAATTTATGAGTATGGCTAAACAGACACACTACTAGAGGCTATCTATTTCAAGTGTGCCCTCGGAAAAAAAGTGAAACATTCTTCGTCCTCACACCCACCGACCGTTGACATTCAAGTATTGAAGGATCTCTGCCACATTAACTTATCCCTCCGCTTTCGAGAAAGATATGGGAAAACACACATCGACAGCAGAACCAGCAGGGACACACTTGAAATAGGAAGTCTCTACATGAGAAATGAATTGCGAATCCTTTCTTTCGTGCATGGACTGACGTGAATGTGTACAAAGACCTGGCAACACCGCAGCCCCTCATTTGTTAACAGAAATTCGGAACGCCACCTTCAAACACCATAAAAACTGTCCCTTAGGATAGCTGGTATGGGTGTGTTTTATCACAACGACTTCACCGAAAATTGTTGTAATGATTTTCTTCATATTTTATTAAAATTATTTCGTCATTGAACCTAGAATAAATACATAATCCATTTCCTCCTGAAGAATCCAGGAAGGACATAGTTTCCCGAAAACACCTATTATAATTTTGTTTACATATACGTTCTAAATTAATAGTTCGGAGTAATCACTGTAGTATGTCATAATTTAATTTAAGTAGAGCGTTTACCTCCGGTGCTTGGAGTCCCTGGTTCGATCTCAGCTCGCGCCGTGTGAACTTTGTGGTGGACAAACACCGTGCTCGTGTTTTTCTCGGGGTTCTCCAGTTTCCTCCCACTTTCTTCATTCCACCATTTCATTCATTACTCATCATCACCGTCTCCTTTAGCCTACCAGGCATAAACGTGTGACGTAAAACTTAAAGATTTGATTTTCACTTTTCAATTTAATTTAAGAAATTGAAAGTTTATTACGGTGGCCCTTACTGTCCACTGACGAAGAAAATAAAACTTTTGGTTTCTATACACACTTCGTTTTAACTCGCTTTATGCGAATGCTGACGTGTTTCGAAGGAAAATGACGGCATTTATAATCCTCAAAGCATGTACGTAGCCAAGGGGTGGGTCCGGGGGACCCGGACCCCTCTTCGAGACCAGAATTTTTTTAAAAAATAAGGAAGGATGAAACAGAAAGGAACGAGGAAAAGGAAAAAATCAGCATTAGAAATAAATAAGCTAAAAGTAAAAATAAATTTTTCGTCATCGCTTCTCTGCATTATCGAACATGTTCTTTCAGAAACAGTTTTCTACCGCTTCTTTAACTTGTCATTTGGCACAGGCAGTAGTTGACGCAATAATAAAAACAAAACGTTATGTGAAAAGAAAGTTCTTTTAACATTTGATTCAACAGAGAAAGGAACGCAGATATTGAAAAATATTTTACAAGACATCATTGAATATGTACTTTTTATTATAGTGGATATGTACGTTTTATAATAGTCGAGGTCATAATGAAAGGAAAATTATTACCTGCAGTGGCGTATTTACGATTTTGTTTCGGGGAGGGCTTTGCTAACTTTCGGGGGGGGGGCTTTGCCTGAAAATGTAAAAATTTTGCAAGATATTTTGTATACTTTACTATAGTAAGTGAGATTTCGGGGGGGGCTTAAGCCCGGAAGCCCCCCCCCTAAATACGCCACTGTTACCTAGGTATATTTGAATGAACAGAGGAAGGAACGTAAATATTGTAAAACCTTTTTCAATGCTTTTTTGAATATTCTTTTATTCGAGATTTCTTCATAGTTTGTTATTAAAATACTTACTAACATATTCTCATTTTGTTGTTCTAACAAACCAGCAAATGTTGGTAGTAAAATAGTTTAGATTGATCAAGTTCCTGGTGTGATAACCACAGTATTTCATGTCACGGACCCCCCTATTACGAAATCCTGGCTATGTGCCTGCCTCGAAGAAGTGAATAGGAAACACTTCTTTTGTAACATGTATCTTGTTCTTGCTAAAAGTACTTTGAAGATTTGTTCGTTAGGTGTCACTTATTACGTCTTGTAATATTCATCTAAATATACTTTGTAAGCATCACAGGTTTTGTCATATTCTAAGCAGAGAACATGGAAAATACTTTTTTTCTGTTCTGGGAAATAGTCAGCCACATGATTGCAAGTATTTTTTCGTAATATATTAAACTAATCTGTTCAATCTCATTAATATAAAAGTTATCATAATATATATAAATTGTGATTGACGAACGAAAAACGGGAGAACCAATTTAGTAAATGTTAATATTATTTTTGAAGTTGAAAGTCGGAAGTTACGTGTTGGATTTCTGACTTCTCGGTTCCACAACTAGAATGATACGTGCACTAGACAGACATGGACACAGCGAAGTCAATTTAAGACACTATTCATTTAGAATAAGACAAAAATTTAAATTTTTCAACGACGGTAGAAGTGCAGAAAGTATAGCGATTGTAAAAAGTAAATAAATAAATAAATAAATAAAAAAGGAATTCAAGATTTCAAAACTCATTTAATATTCATCGACCCTACGTGACCAAAGGGTTTTGGGATACCGTCTACCCGTTCGTACGAGTGTAGTATATACACTGTTCAATATATCTTGACCACTTTTTTAAAAATGAAATGAAAAAATATTTCAGTTTTAATCTTTCATTATAACGTACGCCCTTTAGACTAAGGAAGACGGATGATTTAACAAATGAATGATGATGAAAAAAATGTAGGGTGAGAATGTAAGAGGAAACGGGAGTAACCTGAAAAAGTCCGCGGACACGATGTTGACCACCATAAACTTATTTGGCCGGGATCGAAACAGGGACCCTACGCACAGAAGTGAGCGCTCTATTTTTACTGAGCCACCGTCCACCCGCCAATTGGTCGGCCATATTTACGGGGATAAATAACCTAAATGTTGCTGCCTTTACTAAATCTAATTATTCATTAATTAATTCACTTGAATTTTCCTTATACACAAAATTAGAGGAGCAGTTGATTGGAAACCGATAATACGAATAATAATAATGAATATTACACATTTTTTTCCAAAAAGATTATACGTATTATGTCAATATTTTATAAATTATCATTTTACTAAGAATCCTATAATTAAGCCACAAAATTTCTAAAATGATAAAGGTCTTTGAGCAAGTAATATTTAAGAGGATAATGTGTCATGTAAAACCCGTCATGTCAGTATATCAGCGTGGCTTCTTAAAGAATAGATCAACATCTACTAATTTAGCCATTATTACAGATTTTATTGCAAATGAGTTGGATAGAGAGGGTCAAGTGGATGTGATCTATACTGACTTTTCAAAAGCCTTTGATTTGATAGACCACGATGTACTGTTGCAAAAATTAACGACTTATAACTTCTCTATGCAAGCAAAAAGTTTTTCCGCATCCTATCTACAAAATCGTCAACAGGCCGTCATGTACAAAGGATATGTATCTAAATAATTCACAGCCTTATTAGGAGTTCCTCAAGGTTCAAATCTTGGTCCACTCTTATTTCTATTAGTGATAAATGACCTACCGTCTTATATTCATTATTCTAACACTCTTCTATTCGCTGACGACCTTAAAATATTCTCCAAAATTAATTCGCTTGAAGACTGTGCAAAACTACAAATAGACTTTTGTAATATTAGGAACTGGTGTGACAATAACAAGTTTAAGTTGAACATAAATAAATGCAAAACTCTTTCCTTTACCCGCAAAGAAAACACCATTAAATATGACTATTCTATTGAGGGAACTATTTTAGAGAAACCTACTTTAATTAAAGATCTAGGAGTGCTATTTGATTCTAAATTAAGTTTTACTCATCATATTGAAACAATTATTAATAATTCATACAGAAATCTTGGCTTTGTTATGAGAATAGGTAAGGAGTTTCAAAACGATGCTGCGTTAATGAAACTCTACTTTTGTTTTGTGAGATCGCAATTAGAATATGCGACTATGTCTTGGTCACCAAAAGCACAAAAACACATAGATATGATTGAAAGAATACAATCAAAATTCTTAAGATTACTTGCTTATAGAAAAACTGGTATGTATCCAAAATACGAGTCATATTCAGAAATAGTACAAAACTTCAATATGAACATGTTGAAACGGAGAGAACATAAGGATCTTTTATTTTTACACAAATTACTACATGGTAAAATTGACTGTCCCAGTCTTACTCCGAAGGTCCAATTGCATGTCCCATCAGGTAAAACCCGCGTAGGAAATAGCAGTACATTTTACTGCAGAAAGGCAAGAACAAATATCCTCGCTAAGTCTCCTATATGGAGAATGAGTGCTTCCTACAATGCAATTGAAAGGATAACTTCTATAGATGTTTCTGGAATGTCGGAGACAGTATACATGAATAGCCTTAAAAATATGTAATAATGAAAATATATAAATGTATAACCTTGTTTAAATATATATATATATATAACTAAGGGTAAATGTATTTGTAAGGAACAACACTGTAACTGGGCCTAGAGCCTGTTGTGTTGAATAAAATAAAATAAAATAAAAATGTGTCTTTTGTGCATTTTTTTAAACGGTTCTAATTATTTTTTTAACAAGTTATTAATAAATAAATCATTATTAGCCCAAGTCTGTGGTATAATTATTTGTTGTTATTATTTTGAAGAACACAGAAAGAAAGTTTTACGGATAGACTCAGTTTTTTCGGAAACTTTTTCCCCCAAGATATCAATTATGATTTTATTCATGTTTTATAAATAATATAGTGTACTTAAAAAAAAAAAAAAAAAAAAAAACTTCACACTTTTGTAAATTCATATACATTTTTAAAGACTATTGCTAGAGCTGGTTTTGGTGTCATTTTGTAACAAAGCACATCATTTTTATTTCTATTTCTTTTCTTTTTCTTTCTTTTTCTTTTTTCTACCTATTACGTTCAATATGACTGAAGCTGTTTTTCTGTCAAACCCTCATCAGTATGTCAGGCGTAACTATTTCAACTCCGACGTAGATTCTTGTTCTGAGCTCAGTGAGAGAAGCCGTTAAAGATGGTTTTTATAAACTTTTTTCTTGATGAATCCCCAGAAGTAAAAATAACAGGGAACAAAATCCGGTGAATGAGGTGGCAATGTAATCTACCCACTTCGATCCTTCCATTTACTTGAAAACCGGTTATTCAGAACATCGTAAACCTTGGTGAGGTAGTGCGGCTGTGTGCTATCTTGCTGAAAGTATATGCGGTGCACTTGGTCACCCTCGTCAACCAAGTTTTCCAGCTTATCTAGTACACTATGACATTCTTTTGAAAACAGAAATGACCACAAACTTTGCTCTTAGTTAAAACATTAATAAAACATCACCTTTTGGGGTATCACGAACATGTCTCAAGGATTGGTGTGGATTTTCACTGCCCAAATCAGATCATTGTGTGTATTTGCTTTACCACTTAAATGGAAAGTCACTGAAGATTATGTTTGCAATTAAATAATCGCGTTCATTCAATCGATGCAATGTTATTGCACAAAATTCCTTACCAGAAATCCTATCAGTGTAATTTGGTCCTTGTACCGTTGTTAATATGGACGGTTTGAGATGCAAACTCAAACTCAACACACGCCATACACTTGCACGTGGAGCACTCAGCTTCCTAGAAGCATACCGGATTAGTTTTGTAGGATTGTTACCATAGCTTTGCTTCACTTGCTCTACGACATCGTCATACATACGAAAACGCTGTGACAATTCCTCGTATCTCATTGAACAGCCGTTTCAACAAAGCTTTTGTGCCACTCTAAACGGTAAGCCTACTGAGAAGATTTTTGCCATACTCGGGACGAAACTTTCGTGGCACAATTGTCGTAGAATTTGATTCTTCGAACCAAAACATACAGCAAGCGCGCACAGGACCAATTAAGGCAGCGAACTCTTGTACAATTATCGTTGATCCTATTTTCTAGTGCAGTACTAGAAGTACATAGTCAACAGTGGCGGATCTAGCCCGGGGCCGGAGAGGCTTAGCCCCCCCCCCCAGTTTTTTAAATAACAAAAATAATTTAAGCATTATTTGTATATTTTTGAAAGTTTATAATAAACTCATGATATACCTATCATAGTCTGGGTTCTGCTCCCCCTAGTTTTTACCTCCTAGATCCGCCACTGATCGTTAATGTCGAACGCACACTCAAAATTCTTACGTAAGGTTTATTATGCATTGGAATTAGCTATGGGAAGGTGACATTTCCAGAATCATGGGTTTCCGTGAGACCGTGCTAGTAACCGTAAATAATAATATATACAATAGAATGTGGTGTGGTAGTGTAAGTACTACAACGAGCCGAAGGATTGTGAAAATAGCAAATACTATTCTATTTTTATTCAGATTTTTAGATATTTCTATAGGAAAACGTACTCAACTACCAGTAAATACAAATGGCTAAACTTAGAAATTGGCAACTTCGAATACAGAGTTGGTCAAATCGTAATACTTAAAATACGTTTTTACTGGCTAAACACTATGTGAAATATAGCTACATTTAGCCATAAAATGGCAACAATTTGTCACAATAGAGGCTTATGAGGTAAGTCTCATAAATGTTATCACCAGAAATGGAATGAGTCAGTGAGTCATGGGGCAAGTGGGGCAATATCTGTGAGTGGCCAGTCGATGGTCAGTCAACAGGACGTAACCTGTAATTCTTGTAAACATCTTTCTGAAGCTATTTGAAGCTTTATTGTCTTAGCGTGAAGCAATAACATTTAAACTTTTACCAATGTGACTTCCATGAAGGTCACATCTGCTACTGTCACATGTGGAATTTGAGGTGTTAATTAAGATCTGTGATATCCCACCAGTTAACACCCATTGGGCCCCACCATGACCCACTCCCACCCATTGACCCACTCTGGTCAGGACATTGTAGACAGCATCTTCTGAATACTGGTGAATTTCTCTAGCTACGTTTTACTTTTAAGTAGAGATGCAAAAAAGCCAGCTTTTTTGCATCGATGGTTTTTTGCACATAAAAAGCCGGCTTTTTTTATGAAAAAACGAGAATTTTGGAAATTTTGGCTTTTTTCATTTTCATGATTTTTGTGTTTAAATAGCTTTCTTATAGCATACTCTAAAGTTAAATAAGATTCCATGACCTAAATGCCATATTTCGCTCTGGAATTCACCATCATGATGGATGGAGCACAACTTTATTTTAACTTCTGAATTATCGACATTTTTTCTTCTCTAGATCATTTCTTTTTAGTCATCCATGTTTCACTTCTTAGAGCTTAGTACTCTAACTTCCACCACATAATTAAACTTATGTTTTTTCAATATATCCATCAGAGCGTACCTTTTTCAATATATCTGTCAGAGCGTACTTCCACACTTCCGTTATACTGTAGCTGTGCAATGATTTAACAATAATCTTTCGGACACAACCTTGAATACAATTTGATAGAAATAATCAGTATCGGATTTAGAAAAATATTTGGGAGGGTTTTTTCTGAATAATGTTCGGTTTTTCTAAAAATTCCTAACTTTTATTTACCGGTAAGAGGAGCTTAAGTTTATGAGTACAGGCATAACAAATATTTCGTTTCGTAGTATATTCAGCTATATTCTTCCAGATACAACCTTGAAGACCATTTTATACTGATAATTAGTGGCGGATTTAGAAAAGTATTTTGGGAGGGGCTTTTCTTATTAATGCTTAGTTTTTCTAAACATTCCTTTTTTTTTTTTTTTTATTTGACGACAGCTTGAAGTTTATGAGTAAAGGCAAAACTATTAATATGTATTTTGTTTTAGAAATTCCGTAATTTCGGGGTAGAGGCTTCAATCCGAAAGACATCCCCACCCTAACCCTCTTCGCAAATCCATCACTTCTGGTAATTAGTAACAACAAAGATTTAAAAACGATTAGAAAGGAAATCGGTCAGGACTCACAGTACACGCACTATCTCTACATTCACAGATGGAATTAAGAAAGACTTTTGTCAAAATGGTCGAATGCGGGGTTGAATTCCGGACTTCACGATAGAATCGCGATAGCTAACCACTCACTTATATTTGTTGTGCAGTTGTGCTTAACTTAAATTTATTCTCTCTCTCTCTCTTACTCTATGGTCACAAAAGCTCTCCATTGACTTTTGTCCTTATCCAATTCAATCCAGTTTCTACTCTGTATTCCTATTTCTGCTAGATTCATCTTAATATTGTCCTCCCATCTGGGCCTAGGTTTCCCTAATGGACGTTTCCCGATTGGATTTCCAGTTAAAGCTTTGAAAGCGTTCCTACTTTCTTCCATTCTGGCTTCATGACCTGCCCACCTGAGCCTCCTAGATTTGATGACCCTAACGATGTTTGGTAAACCGTATAAATTATGTAGTTCCTCGTTATGAAGTTTCCGCCATTCCCCATTCCCGTTCCTCTTGGATCCAAATATTCGTCTCAGAATATTATTCTCAAATAATTTCAGTCTGCGTTCTTCCCTCAGCGTAAGCGACCATGTTTCACAACCATAAAGCATAACAGGCATAATTATCATTTTATATATTTTAAGCTTTAAATTCCTTGACAGAATTCGCGACGACAAAATATTTTTAACTGAATAATAATAAGAATTTCCTGATTTCAGTCGACTTTTAATTTCTTTGTGGATATGATTTTCATCTGGTAATACTGATCCAAGATATTTGAAAGTATCCACTGTGTCAAAAGTATTAATTGATATTTTAACGCATTCATAATTTGCCGTATTACGATCCTCGTGAACTTCCTTGTATTTAGATTTCTCTGCATTTACTCACGTCCCTGCAAGCGCTTAATAAGGCCTCTGCATTTCTTTCGATTGTTCTCCTATCAGATTTACATCATCAGCATACACCATAACCTGATGAACACCATTCAACTCTAGACCCTGGTTCCTATCTTTGATTTTTCTTATAGCGTACTCCGGAACAAAGCTGAATAATAACGGCGATAACGCATATCCTTGTTTCAGGCCAATCTTGACGTGGAAGCTCGCCTTTTTCTACTCGGACTTTATTCTGGGATTCATTTAAACACTTAATAAATCTAGCTTTTTCGGTATTCCAAATTCTGTAAGAATGTTGTACAATGTTCCCTCCTAACCGAGTCGTAAGTCTTTCTAAAATCAATAAACAGTTGAGGTACTGGGTAATATATTCCCATTTCTTTTCGAGTATTTGTCGAATGGTAAATATCTGGTCGATTTCGACTAAATCCACACTGATAATCTCCAATAATTTCAGCTGCATACGGGGTCAATGTTATTAATTGAATGTTAAGAGAAATGCCTCGATAATTATTACAATCAATTTTGTCGTTTTTCTTGTAAATTGGAACAGTGATTGATTCTTCCACTCTTTTTAAATGTATTCCATAGTTTTTCTTTTTTGAAAAAAAAAAAGTTTCGTAACGATATGTTGAAGTTTCTTGTTAAAAATTCAGAAACCTTCAGGACTGGGTAAACCGTGATGGTGGTTATGTATTCTACAGCCTAGGAAACCATACGCCCAGATGAACCGTTTATTACGTATATGATCCATGAACAGAAAATTCGATACTTTCCCGGTTGTGAACAAGCTTAAGGAACAGTCAGTGCATTACAGAATGTAGAGCTTTACCGATTTTGTAGATCCAAAGCGCCTGATAGGTGGTAACAGATTATTACGTATGTGATTAATCAGTGAAAAATTTCAAGAACGTACAGAACCACCCGAAACGAAGCTCTTGATGTGCAGATTTCTCTCATGTTTTCCTTTATTTTGCTTAAAAAAGAGGGTGTGTGATATTTTGAAGTAAAAAATACCACATACAATTTTGCTAGTTATTTTTGTGTCATTTTTTAAAGTACTTATTGTATATAAGAGGTTAAAATATTATTACATATAGGGTATTGGTTAATCCTTTGGAATTCATAATGTAAATATGTTAAGAATTTTTAAACATGTTTTTGAAATTCATGGTTTATTTTCGAGGTTTCATATTATTATCTGCATCAACCACTAATTAAATGAGTTTTTTGTTGTAGGGAAGCGAAATAAAGTCTGCTTTATCAGTTTAAAGCAAAATTTTCAAAAAAGCCCAAAATTTCCCAAGCAAAAAAGCGAAGCAGAAAAAAACCAATTTTTTTTCAAAAAAGCCGGGTTTTTTCCGAGCCCTTGCATCTCTACTTTTTAGGCTTCCACTTCCCTTCTTTTTTTTTTTTTTTTTACTTACCTGAGATGAGTACGTCTAAGTGAAAAAGGGACTTAGGCACTTTCGAATATTAATATTTATAATTTGAATAATAGCAATAGAATACAACTTCGCTTTCGAGACACAGTCGAATTTTTTACTTTTTTCGTTAAGGTTTGCCTACTGTACCTTGTTTTGAGACTCGAATTTCATCGTATTTTCCAATGTAAAGTGCCTGCAATTCATCCAGGAAATAATTATAATTGATAATTAAATTGAAACTTATCGTAATATGCCCCATGACAAACATTTTACCATTTTCTATCGTAAAGGTCAGATCCACTGAGTGGTGCTTGAGCGATTGACCGTAGAAATTCAAACTCCGATTAGTGATAATTTCACAGCCTTGTTTTATTACAAGTGTAAACTCTTTAGTTAGTGGAGAGGGGATCGTGGGTCATGTGTAAGAATTCATGACGATGGGTTTGGTGGGTTAGAGTGGGTCATGGTGGATCGAAATGGATTACGTTGGGTGGTGGGTCAGTGAATCATGGGGTCAAGTTTCCATTGACTCACGCCATCTCTGGTTATCGCTACAAGCTAAAGGTAGAAGGCTTGCGCAACGTACTAATACTACTGTAATTCTTGAAAACATCTTTCTGAAGCTATATGAAGGTTTCTTGCCTTGAAGCAACAACATTTAAATTTTAACCAATGTGACTTTCCTGAAGGTCACATCTGCTACTGTCACATGTGGAATTTGAGGCGTTAATTAAGATCTGTGTTATCCCACCAGTTAAAAACAAATAGTACACAAAGATTCAAAACTAAGTACATTATACTGTGTGTATATATAAATGCATGTAGAAAGAATTGAGTTTTGCGTGCTTACAACAGGTGTGTGTGTGTCTGTGTAATAGACCAGACCATGCAATGGCGCGCACGAAACAACTTAAATAAAACATTTTGTTTTGAAAAGGAAAGTTAGATAATTCAACAGCGAGAAATAACGGGAATTAAAAGCAGCAGTTGCAAAATAATTAAGAACAGAAAAGGGCAATAGACACTTCTTTCTTACATGTGCGTGTAGTTATATATATGTGCGTTCTTGAGTACTTTATACAAATTAACCTTTCTTCTTGTGGGATGGCTTTTGGAGCAGACATAACGCTAGACAGAAGTCGAGGACAGACACATCAGCCACAAACCTCTAAGAGCCGTTAAACAGGTTTAGCAACGTGGCACGCGCTTCTGGTGTCACGCGAGTTTGGAAGAAGTTACCCAAAATGAAGGAAGGCCTCGGGCTTAGACTTCGGACACGATGTATATAATACGTAGTTTTTATAAAGAAAAAAAAAATAAAAAAATAAAAAAATCACTAGCATCTGTCATAAGCTGTGCGTGTGTGGCTGGTTTTCCTTGTTATTTTTCAAACTCATTTTGTTTTTTATTCTTTGTTGTCTTCCTTAATTGCAAAAGGCTTTTGGACCATCTCTCCTGCTTTTAGGCGATTAAAGCGCAGTTGAGTTTGCCAGTTACAAATCCACAGACGTATAAATACAAATCTGAATATTTGTTTCTGTTGTTCTTTAAAAAAATGTATATATCTCGTGTTTCAACTTATGACAGAAGCTAGTTTCACCAGAATTTTGTGTTTAATTCTTTTATGTATAAATGTGTGTTTCATTGACCTGACAGCAAGGAACACCTGCTTTTTCTTTGATTTTAAGATTTTATTTTAGTTCATCTAAAGATCTACGTTTTCGTATAACGTCATGCTACTTACCTTCCAGTGCTTTGAAAATCGTGTTGATTGTCCTATAAAGTGGAACACATTCGGAGAGTATTTTTAGGTAAGTAGTATATAGATACAGTATTGCTTAAATGTTTGTCATAAAAATCGGTGAAGAGTTGAGTTAGAAACAGATGGTCCAATTCATGAATTGGTCCAGTGAAAAAACTCCCCGGTGAATTCATGAAGACCATGACAATTTCCTTCTTACCTTGTACGGGTTTAGTTTTGTGGACAGTACTGTTCAAAAATACCTGTGGAACTGTGCTATGAATACTTTACTTTGCAAGATTATATCGTAATCTTACAAATTGTAGCAAATTTTCCAGTGAACAAATCTAGAGTAGTAGATAATTTTTAAACAGTAATTTATGTAAACAATCGAGTTTTCTTTCTTTCTTTTTTCTTTTCTTTCTTTTCTTTTTCTTACATTAATTCGTGATATCTTTGAAAAAAAAATTATTATTTCCTAAGTAAACTAGAATATTTTGTTTTTGGCCAATACTTTACAATTTGTAAATATTATTGCTAGATGGCGTTGTCAGTCAAAGATATAGCAGGTAATATGTCAGCCGTCTATACATGTTTAAGAATGAAATGTGCTATTTTCGAGAATCATTTTTGATTGAATGATTAAGTTTAGGTCTCTTTTCAGTACGACTTTATGTAAAATAGAACTTTGTTTTAAGTGGAATCCGAACCACTACTCGAGTTTCTATCCTAAGCAAAGAACCCCGCCGGGAATCGAACCCTCTACCACGTTCCTTCATCTTGGGTAACTGGTTGCCTATGAATGAGTATAACAACTTTTTTATTACACAAAATATGCTTGAGTCAAATATGACCGTATTTAGCTTTCCAAGGGTGGCGATATTGTGTTCGTATTGTATGTAATATATGGTAAGGGCTGGTAAAACCGTGTACTATAGGTATCGTGGTAATATGGTAATACTATGGTATGTTGTAACAGCAACCACTACAACACAACCGTGTGTGGAGTTTGAAGGTTTACACGCACTTACGTTTACGCAAACCTTCTAGGCAACAGGGAATGTGTAAACATTGCAACTCCACGCACGGTAATATCATGGTAGCTGCAAATTATGCATGACGTGGCATTACCTATATCACGATATTACAAACTTTTACTCTGCGTAATTTGTTAACTGAGGTATGTTTCACTGTGCAGTACTATATTTAATATTATGAATTCTTGTATTTTTCTTAAAATGTTAAAAAAAAAAAAAAGGATAAGCTTCGTGAGCATTCTGTTTCATTTATAGGTAGGTCTACTAGTAGTGTTTACAAACACAGTAAAGTTCAACTCCAATAAGTAATAAGTCTTAAGAAAGAAATAAACAATAAAAGGTACATGCCATCGTACTAACTTTCTTGCTCCAATTTCTTGAACTAAATCATATTGTGCTGCAGCTATTAATGAAACATGGATAAAATTAGGGCCTACATAGTATATAAGGTGTTTGCGGAAAACTTGATAAAAAAAATTATCCTTAAAAGTAAACTACCTATTGTAGATTTTTCAATAAGAAATGACTAATGCCATATGTTGGAGTTATGCGAGTATTTGTTTATATATATATATATATATATATATATATATATATATATATATATATATATATATATATATATATATATATATATATAAATCATGAATCGTATTTTACAAAACTCAAAAATTCACTCCCAAGATTAAGCCAACTCTTGTGCATATTCTCCTGAAAAGACTTTGTATGAAACATTATAGTAATAATAATGAAGCATTTATTACTGAAATATTTATTTATGAAATATAAAGAAAATTGCATGAGTCATTTCTAAAAAAAAAAAAAAAAAAAAAAAAAAAATGCCAGTCTCAAAAAGACTTACTCCCAAGAGAAAAATCGCCTTTGTGATTCTTTCAGGATAAACGCATTATGCCATATTGTTAGGTTATCGATTAAATATTTATTTATGAAATATGAACAAATTTTCCTGGAGTCATTTTTGAGAAGATCGTCCGAAAAAAAAAAAACTCACCCCAAAGAATAAACTACTTCTCGTACATTTTTTTTTCAGGACAAATGAGTTATGCTACATTGTCAGGTTGCTAATGAAATATTTATTTGTGAATTATGAACAAAATCACTTGCGTCGTTTTTGAAAAAAGAATGCCCGAAAAAAAATCACCCTTAAGAGTAAACTACCCTTTCTCGATTCTTGCCAGAGAAATGACTTACACTACAGTATGGAATTGTTATTAGAAAACTGATTTATGAAATATCAACAAAATCGTTACAACCATTTCCGAGAAAATAGCATTTTTTAAAATTCTCAACCTTAAGTAAACTACCCTTTATTTTAGGGGAAGAAACAAAATTCAATCCCACCCCCTGTGTGGAGCATCATATGAAAACCTTAAGTTTAAAATTTAGTTGATATGCATTGGGCAGTATAACCTCTAGACGAGTGTACATCAGGACGAACGGGCGAATAGACATGTTGAAAAATTACTTTTTCGATATCTATAGGCCATGAAATACGAAAATCCGTCGAAATCTGGAATTCGATTTTTTTTTTTAAGATCACATAGGCTACTTTTTCTCATTCATTTTTTTTAAAAAAAACTTGTCTTTATTTTTCTATTCCACATTTTAGGCGTCGTTTTGACCCTATTAGTTTAATATTGCAACTTGGACGGAAAGGTTGATATCCTGTTGAAAGGCAACCAGCAGAGGAGCTACGTATAGCGGGTTGACGGACATTTCAGGCGCTTTGCTTTAATCTGAATGACAAACCTATTGCAAGCTGGCAACTTCAAAAGCTTATGGACCTACAATGAGGCGTACTCAGATATGGAATTACAAGAAAAAAAATTCCATTTGGTATTATCTATTACTATCCAAGTTTGCATAAACTCATCCACATTCTATATAATAAAATACTACATTTATATGTTTGTTCATAGCAATTCACTTCCTTTGAGAGTCTTCCTGTACTTTACTTGTGTCCATAAAGGTACTTGAAAATATATAGTTAAAGTGGGAAGGAGATTCACGTTCATATTAGAACGGCGTGCTGTGTAAAAAGCACAGATTCAACTAGTACATATATAAAAAAGACATGAATCACGAAAAGTAGGATAATTTTAATTCAAGATAATGTTAGACATGTTTCTACGTACGTCACTATTAAGAGAATGTATATCACTCT
The DNA here is from genome assembly GCF_964235325.1 of Thermobia domestica. Taxonomy (NCBI): domain Eukaryota; kingdom Metazoa; phylum Arthropoda; class Insecta; order Zygentoma; family Lepismatidae; genus Thermobia; species Thermobia domestica. The sequence continues at coordinate 328,961,479 of NC_137454.1, read as the reverse complement.
TAGGAGTTAACGTGTCACTGTTAAGACTGTATGTCGCGCAGAGGCGGCCCATGAGGGGAGTCACAACTGTTAAAAAATTAACAGTTTTATCAGTTCAAACTAAGGACAAAAAATATTATTTAACACCTTGACTGCCATCATATCTGTTAACCATTATCATCTGTACGTCACGGTCAACAGGCCGTCAATAATAATACCTTGATTTCGCCTTTGTTTAAGCCGCATAAATGTATAAATTTCTTTGTGTATGGTTTTGCATACGTGGCTTGGATATTAAATTTTGACTCTACGCCATATGCATGTAATTGCATACACATCTATAGAACAAACGCGATAAAAGTGCAATATATTGTTTGTGTATGCAAAATCACACACGTGACACTACACTTGAGAGCCATGTGTATGGAATTCCATATACGTCCATGTACTTACCTCACAAACCGCCTCTAGTGTCTCTCTATCACTAAAGATGAACAACGATAGGCACAATCTGTTCCTTACTAATTAAGCTAACAGCGTTTTTTTCATATACTACATAAATAAATAATATATCCTAGCAGAATAAAAGCCATAAATTGTTACTGATAACGAATGAAATTTTTAGCGCCATAAGGGTTTGATTTTCTTGATTTCCTCAAAAAGTACGCATCAGAATTGAGTCACAAGCGTCACATTTTTTCAGCTTTATCTGGTCATTTTACTAATATGTGACACATTTTCGAACACTATCATATTAGTTACACAAAGATCAAAGTTTAGGAATAACCAGTGATGCAAACCTGGAAAATTATAAAATCCGATCTATAGAATCAAAAAGCCCTTTTGCTTTTGAATTTCCCACGTTGCATTAAAACTAGATATTATTATTATTATTATTATTATTATTATTATTATTATTATTATTATTATTATTATTAATAATAATAATAATAATAATAATAATAATAATAATAATAATAATAATAATAATATGTGAAATGGGACCACTGAAATTTCTGTTAATATAAAATAGCTTGTAAATAGAATTCCTTGTTCAATAGAATCCAATAACCTCAAATGTTGATTAGTTTCATTCTCTATGTTAGTGTAAATGTATTTGCACAGGAATAATTCCGCTTGATTGTATTATTCCTGTAATATTGAACATTTCCATTCACTTTCTCATAGTGAGACACTGGGGGAACTCGACATTTGAACATTCTGTATCTCAGAAACGAAACGGCATTGGATCCATGTTTATAGGAACATTTTTACTTATTTGGATGTCGGCAATCACCTTGTCACTTTTGGCCATGCATTTATGTTATACCCTGTATAAACAATAAAGGTACCAAAAAAACTTTCAGGAGCTAGGTCTCACATTAAATTACATAAATAAAGAGGTGTTTATAAATACGTGGATGTATAGGGTGCCCGGGAAGAAAGGACGAATTTGAATTTCGCACCATTTTGTCATATGATGGTTGGCAGTCGTGGTTTTACGACGTTTGTTATCCTCTATCCTTCCGATTAGTAGCCTGTGTGGTGAGCACTGTTGGTTGGTGTTTATTTTGGCATGAAGCGTTTGACAACAAAGCAACGCATCCAAGTGATTAAAATTATTACAAAAACAAGGAAAGCCCCACGGCAACAGTTCAAGATTTGCGTGTGACACTTGGACGCAATATTGCTCCTACTGAATTACCAGTTCGGAAATTGGTCCTGAAGTTGGAGACCACGGGGTGAGTGTTAAATGTTAAGCAAACTGGATGACCGCGTTCTGTTCGAACAGAAGAAAACATTGCTGTCGTGCGTGACAGTGTGACCGTAAGCCCCATGAAATCAGTTCACCGACGAGCTCAACAATTGAATTTATCACCAAGTTCACTGCATGAAATCCTGTCGAAAGATCTGAGAATGCATGCATACAAGATTCAACTTACACAAGAGTAGAAGCCTACAGATCATGGAAAGAGACATCGATTTGCTCAATGGATATTGTCTCGACAAGTGGAGAATGAGAACTTCACAAGAATAATTTTCTCAGATGAGACACACTTCCATCTCAGTGGGTACGTCAATAAGCAGAACTGCAGAATTTGGGGTACAGAAAATCCGCAAGTGACTGTGGAAGAACAGATGCATCCTCAACGCACGACTGTGTGGTGTGGGTTCTGGGCAGGAGGAGTGATTGGCCCGTACTTTTTTGAAGACGATGAGGGAGCTGGCGTCACTGTAAACGGTGACCGTTACAGACACATGCTTTCAGATTGGTTTTCCCCAGTTTTGGATGAAATGGAAATTGAAAATGACGATTTTTGGTTTCAGCAAGATGGTGCGACCTGTCACACATCTCGTGAAACAATTGGTCTGCTGAATGAAAAGTTTTCTCAAACAATTATCTCTTTGCGAGAAAATCAGGAATGGCCTGCCAGATCATGCGATCTTACCCTTTGTGACTTTTTTTTTTGGGGGGGGGGGGATTTGTGAAATCTAAAGTGTACGTGAACAAACCACAGACAATATAACAGCTGAAGGATGAAATTAAGAGGGTTATTAACGGCATCACACCATATGTTTGTGAACGCGTCATCGCAAATTTCAATGGACGCATTGCTCATTGCCGTGCAGACTTGGGTGGTCATATGCCGGATACAATTTTTCATACATAAATGTGAGAAAATTACGTAATGTGTATGCATACATAAATGAGAGAAGTCACTCAATGTGTTCATAATTTTTTTCCAATATATTGTATATTAGTTTTATAGCACTTTAATATTCGTCCCTATTTCCCGGACACACTCTAGAAAGTGAAGCAAAATCTCTGAAAGATATGTTTATTTTTTCTTCAATTTTCTACAGATGGTTACGCTATCACTTTGTTAGTGAAATTTTTACGTTATATGTTATACCTTATTTTTGATGCTTCCATGAAATTTTTAAAACAAAGTAACTATGCTACGAAGATAACTTCCCCAAATAATGCCGAATAGTAACATAATTTGTAACTACATAAAATTATGAAAAAGCAAGTAAATTTTTATGTCAGCTAGTAATCTACTTCCTTCCAAGACTCTGAAATTGGGCGGATCACTAGGAGATTGTACTTTATCTCTAGTAGAAAGCAACTTGTAGATATTGCAGGATTTGAATGGATTGTTAGGTGGGTAAGGTGGACTCAGGCAAAAATAAATAAATAAATAAATAAATAAATAATATGAAGTTAAAAATTAGAAATAAGAAAAATCAATATTTTAATTTTATCAAAATCTTTCTTTTTATTTCACACACATAAATTCCTTAGTTTGATTTTTCTATCGGCTTGTTAAATTGTCCAAACAAGCAACCTCACCCAAAAAAAGCATTATATCTCCATTATATAACTTTTGTGTAATATAAAACTATATGCAACAAATTATAACAAACTACAGAAAGTTCTTTATTACTTATGCTAACAAATATATTTCTTTCAAACTAACATTTTTCTACACACGTCAAAGTTTTAAATTTTACATCATAAATAATACTTTTCCACATTTCAATACTGCCTCTTCCGTGGAATATAAACTAAAATCTTCCTAGTTCCGCTCAATTCAGTCTCTAACATAGTCAGCCGTAACTAACAAACCAAACCCTTAACTATTCAAAAAAATAAACAAACAAGTCCTCAACGCTAACTCGAAACTCAACCTATCCTATAAAAAATAATACTTTCAACTAGTATTTATCCTGATTCTTTCTTGCACTAAATAAATAATAAACCCAATAAATTTCACATCTATCTAGTCTCATTCATCAATTTACCACAATAAGCCATTTCGAACACCATGAAAAAATCCATCTACATTGTCAACAAGTTAGTAAATATATATACAGGGCCGGATCCAGGATTGTCTGAGGGGGTGCACCAATTACTACCAAAATAACCAATCACACTGAAATTCTTCAAAGTGACATGTGACAATATTATTTACAACTGACAACGGTGATACATAGAACGGAGGGGAGGGGAGTATTTTAAAGAAAATCGCGTGTTACGCAGAGAAAAAAAGTTCTCTCCTCCAGGTTTCTGTCTTCTTCCGTACTTGACAAATGTTACATTGTTTTGCTTGGTGAATCCTTTTCCTTCAACCTTTTGAAAATCAACTTAAAGTATTCCTTTTGCAAAGGGCTCTGCTTTCTTTTAAGCCCCAAAAGGAAACATGATGGCAGGAAGTTTCGGAAAGTGTGCCTATTTTCACTGCTAGCTTCTCATTTTAGGTAGTGTATATTTACAACGAAGGAGCGGGGGTGCACGTACTCCTTTGCACCATCCCTAAATCCGGCCTTGTATGTATATATATGTTGCTTACACAAATTCACTATAGTACAGTAAACACTATATTTTCTAAATGTTCAATAAAACGACTATTAAATTCAAATATAAAGCATAATTTTATACCAAACATTTCATTTCTACAAATAATAATAATAATAATAATAATAATAATAATAATAATAATAATAATAATAATAATAATAATAATAATAATAATAATAATAATAATAAAAATACGGGATTATTTTAGGAATTAGATTTCTGGGATTTCGGCAGGTATGGTCATGTTAGCTCGTCACGTATGAGGGATGACGTCCCTCGGCGAGCTCACTATCCAAGGAAAGGGGAGGAAGGAAGTGATGTGGGACCTGCATGTTAGGTACCATCCCAACATTTGCCTGATGAAAATGAGGAAAATCTCGCTCAGGATGCCTGTCTTGAAAAAAGCTTTCAAACTTTTTCGACCAAGTGTCCCCACCGTAAAACGAACGAGGGGCAAAATTATCAATACAAAATTGGTAAAATTACATATGTTTTTATAACCCTAAATAATATAACATTTAAGCTCTACCTTCATTCCTATAACAGTACCATTAAGGCATGTCGTCAATAAATAACTAAATGAAATAAAATTTGAATATTTAATTCTTAACTTCTCCCCTCTTAATAAAATAATCTTGATTTAAAAAGTTTGCTCCGAAGATATTTTGGTATTAGACTGTGCTGGTGATTACTGGATAGTTGTTTTGCAGTAGGCATATATTGTGTGTATTTTATATTATTTTTTAAATAAGAGATCTCATTCCTTCCTTCAAAAAAGAAATTGAGAAAGAGAATGGCGTAGCTCTGTGATTCAGTCCTTTTGAAGGTAATAAAGGGTGACGAAAAACCAGTGTCCTATTCACAATTTTGTTTCCAGGGGACTTTGCTAACTTTATTCCTGGATATGTGAAAATTCTGCAAGATATAAAATAGTAAATAAAATTTCGAGGGGGGTTTAAGCCCGGAAGCCCCTCTTAAATACTCCACTGCGAAGTACGGTCTATAGTGTGATGGTTGATCTTGCGTGATGATCTATGCATACACTAACTGCACTACATTCCAACTACAGTGGAGCCACCAAACTGACCGGTATTTCTGGTAGGGCAGGAAATAAAGTTACCACTTTGATTAAAACCGGTGGCCGGTACAGACTCCTTCCCTGTCATATAAGTGACCGGTATTTTAAATTTTATTTATATAATACTATCAAATAGAAATTGAAATATTGATGGTAAGACATCCAAGGAAATTTACTTAATAGTTTTCATTCTTGATATCTAACTTTTTGTCAGGCACAATTTTGTATTTCAAGATTTAAAATAACCGCTTTCTTCATCTGTTTTGATGATTCTTAAGGAGACTAAAGAGCGCATTAAGATTAGGAGAAATGTAACAGAGTTTTGAATACTGAGTACGGTTTCAAATTCATTCGCTATATACTTATTTATTATCTTTTTTAGTGAATTTAAATGCCGGTACCTTTTCTTTTATGTTTCGAACGTCTACCTATATAGGTCGAATTCTGGACGCAATTTGTGAAGGAATGCGGGTAATTTTATTAATTTATTTAAACCTTGGTTGTGTTTCAGAGTCACGTTAATAGTAGGTGCAGAGGTCCACCCACATGGGGGGGGGGGTCTACCAGGGCCGGATCCCTCCCAACTCAACATACATTTGTATACTTTCTCAATGAACCTTAACAGGAAAATGATTAATGTAGCACGAAAGTTTGGTCTTACACTTCATGTGTACTATTTCTCTTATAAAAACACTTTAGTTCTATCATTTGTTTTTCTGAAAATGTAAGTGTAAGTATTTTGTAGTTACTTATCATTTTTCCGGGTGAAGAATAATACCCATTGAATACTACATAGACGTAGTGGGTTGTAATATGGGACCCCTACTTCAAAGCTCGTACCCTCCCAACAAACTAAAAATGTAGGTACAGACCTGGTATGGTGTTACATAAGAACGCAAAACAAAATCTGAAACTCACCCCCCCCCCCCAAAAAAAAAAGTAACCTTCAGAAGCTCGTCTTCTAGCAGATGGTAAAATTTGTGAACACCCTGTACAAGACATTCTGATAAGAAAGGAGTTTCATTTTGGTTATATTATAAATTTTCTTCTTTCCAAACTTTCCAGCAACACAGAAGCTGGCAGCTTGATTCATTTAATTTTCCTTCAGCCCTGACATCTTTTGCATTCATTTTGAAAATAGCCGGAATCATTAAAAAAATACATTCTACATAATGGCGAAAAATAGTCCCGTTAAATATTCATGTAACTAAGGGACAGGTTTAGGACTCGTTATGCACACTGTAGTAGAAGCCCTGAAAATAATTCAGCACCTGCTATCTTAATGTGTTATTACAGGTTTTTAGGAAGAACCAAATTGCCTCTCAAGCAAAAGAATTGCTACATGTATGGTAAGTGACTTTAATCATTGTATTTTTCTTGCTTTATTTACAGAAAATACAAAAAGAGACATAAGTAGTTCTTCAAATATCAACTATAAATATGTCCAAATAAACTATAAAATTTGACATTATATTTTACTCCATTTTTTTCTCAACCAGTTAAATTTGTAATTATTTAAATAAAGGATGCTAAAAATATCTGACGACCTAGTTTCTCGTATCTAATGTGAACGTCAAAAAAGAAAAAAAAAACACTAATATCGATGAATTAAATATTCAATTTCTCTTATATCGAGGAGAGTTGAGTTTAACGTTCATTTCAGCATCAAGGCTATATGAGACTGGACCTACTGATTAACGTGGAATCCGAACCACATGAGCTTCCGTCCGGAATCGAGCCCGGGTCTAACCACGCCAAAGACGTGTGTGCTAACCGCTTGCCACGAAGGAGCTCCTTATATTGAGGAAAGAAAGGCTCTGTTATAGTGTTATACAGTTTGTAATAGTTCTACAGAAATCATTTGATAGGTACACTAAGAAAGGAGTGTAATACAATAAGAATATTGTGTGCGTATGAACTGTAAATAATTTCCGTCCGCTGTGAAAAGGTTATTAGAACGTTGGAGAAAAAAAAGACTGCATGCATATCTGAGAGTGTCTGTAAAAGAGAAGATTTGTCCCTTAATAATAGCTATCGTATATTTTTGCCATGACAAAACAGAAGAGAGGGTTCTGTCCCGTAATAATCCGTATAATTTTGCCTAGACAAAACAAAAGAGTGGATCCTGCCCCTTAATAATACGTATACTTTTACAAGGACACAATAAAAGAGAGGATTCTATCCCGTAATGATAAGTATATTTTTAACAGGACTAAACAAAAGAGAGGGCTCTGTCTCGAAATAGTACGTATATTTTTACTAGGACAAAACAAAAATAAGATTCTTACCCGTAATAATACGTATATTTTTACCAGGACAAAAACAAGAAAGAGGATTCTACCCTGTAATAATACGTATAGTTTTGCTAGGACAAAACAAAAGATAGAATTCTGTCCCGCAATATTAGGTATATTTTTGCCAGACAAAGATTCTGTCCCTATTTTTCCCACGATAAAACAATTAGTCAGTTTTATATAGGTGTCTGTTATTGAGAGGTGTTCGTTAAGGGATATTTATTTCTCTGTATTAACATGTTAAAAATATTTTATTTTTTTCAGAACGTACAGTACATAAATTACTAACGCGGCATGATTCTTTCGAAAAATATACCTGTTCAACTGCAATTTAATAGCGCAGTTAAACAATTTTATGTTAATAAACCTATTATTGATGTTCATAATTGGGACTGTATTATTATTATTATTATTATTATTATTATTATTATTATTATTATTATTATTATTATTATTATTATTATTATTATTATTATTATTATTATTCGAGCTAAAACTCTAATATCCTGAAGTATTTTGTTGTTTTCAGGAAAATACTGAACATTTCTTATACTAACTTGTTTGTAGGTAGTTTAAGTTCGAAAATGTATCTGTATGGTGGCAGGAGAAGCTTGCTTAGTATGTGTCATTATATTGCATTGCGTGGGAGTGTTAAAAACTGTTTTCCAGTTTACTGGAGAGTAAAAAAATATCGTTCCATAAAAGTTCCATATTCTATAAAAGTTGAGTTTATGCGTATAAAAAAATTCAAACTGTAAGAACAAGAAGAAATAAACATTCGAAAAAATTAAGAAATGTTTAGCAAAATCTAGAAAACATGAGCTTAAGATCAATGTATGATAATAATATTAGGAATATTTATTTATTTTCCTTATCGAATACCAAATAGTTTCTCAGAGCAAAAGTATAGCTTGATCCTAATAACTCATTAGTTTGCATGAAATTAAGAAAATACATACTTAAGAAATACATGTTTAGATGAAATGTAAAAATTTGTCAATATTCGAATTATATCGAACAAGTATTTTTCTGTCTCTTTCTTTATGCATCAAAAGATCCAATATATTTCAATCAAAAATTTTCTTGTAGGCCTTATATCTGGAGAACTGCATATAGTGTAACCGAACTTAAACTATCACTTAACTCAATAAGATGTGCTTATTCCGTAGAAAATACGAAAACTCGATATAGGGGCTGTTCAAAAATTTTGTAGCCCCTGATACTAAAACTAATTATTGGCTGAGATCGCAATCTTTTGATCCATTTTTGGTTTTCCTAAAATTATTGTTTATTTATTAGTTGCTGGATTATTTTAAATCATTCTGAGAAGAATGTATATTGATCTTTTCTGTAATAAAGATTCATAGCCTAAATTTAAATGAAATTTTTTATTAACTTACTAGCAGCGTTCACCCCGCTTCGCTGCGGTCACCCCGGAACGCAATAAACTTTGTTACTTAGATAATTTTTACTTTTTCGCTTTCAAGTGATATGATAAAAACCATAGAAGATTGCAGTAAATGTTAACATTATATCGCCTGTCATTTATGTTAACTCGCCCCGCTTCGCTGCGGTCACCCCCGAACGCAATAAACTTTGTTACTTAGATAATTTTTACTTTTTCGCTTTCAAGTGATATGATAAAAACCATTATAACGCCTGTCATTTATGTTAACCCGCCGAGTGACACGGTCATGCGGGTTGCATATAAATACGTTTATTTTTATACCTATGATGAACTAACAAAGGATTTGTACGTAATGGACACCTGAATGGTCAATTATCTCAAGACACTGGTAATTGAAAATTAAAGTGATATGATAAAAACCATCTAGGGTCCAAATCCTAATAACCCCCCAAAAATAAAAGAAATTGGTTCAGCCGTATTAGCGTGATGAGCGGACAAAGGATTTGTACGTTCTCTTTTATATATATAGATTTATTAGTTAGTTTTCTTAAAACAAATTGCTTAAAACGTATCATATTTGGCTTCTATTTTTGTGCAAAAATTTAAATATTTTTATAACTATTATTTGTACAAAAAATTCGAATAAATTAAATACACAAAATAATAATAATAATAATAATAATAATAATAATAATAATAATATAAACATAGTAAAATAATATTTGTCCAAACTATGATAACTGGTACATAGAAACTCAACCTTTTATAGAATTATAATAAGCTTTTCTTTCTGTATCTAATCAAGTGATCAAAATTTGACACGAAAGTGTTTATAATAGTTCAAGCAAAATAAGTTAGTGTAAGAAAGATTGAACACTAGAATTTTAACTCTAACAAGAAGCAAGTTCTAGTTGGCAACATAATTTTCACATTTATTAGAATAACTAATTAACTCTATGGCTTATGGAGCCCAGAAGTTCAATGTCACGTTCACAAAAGCTCTACATTGACTTCTGTCCTTGGACAACTGCATCCAGTTTCTACTTTGTATTCCTATTTCTGCGACATCCATCTTAACCCCCTTCAGCATGATTTTTTTCTTTTAGCGAAAAAAATAATCAGTATTGGAAATCCTCATATGGGAACTTGAAAAATGAATTAAAACTTGAATTTTTAGATTTTTCACTTAACTCCGACGAGAAATAAGTAAGTGCTATATATGACACACTTACAACTCACGAAGAAGATGCCAAATGACACCAAAATCTCTTATTCATACACGTCAATATCTCACACAGCAGACAAAACAGTCATTTGGTGCCTTTGATAAATCACAAAAAAGCTAAAGTGAAAAAAGGCTATGTGCCATATATGGCACGGTATGCGGTAAGGGTTAATATTGTCCTTCCATCTGCACCTAGGTCTTCCTAATGGTCGTTTTCCGATTGGACTTCCAGTTAAAACTTTGAAAGCGTTCCTACTTTCTTCCATTCTGGCTACATGACCTGCCTATCTGAGCCTCCTAGATTTGATGATACTCACAATATTTGGTAAACTGTACAAATTAAGTAGTTCCTCGTTATGAAGTTTCCGTCATTCCCTATTCCTGTTCTTCTGAGTCCGGATATTCGTTCAGAATTTTTTTCTCAAATACTTTCAGTCTACATTTTTCCCTCAGAGTAAGCGATTATGTTACGCAACCATACAGAACAACAGTTATGATTATCGTTTTATATGTGTTTTAAGCTTCAAATTCCTCGACAGAATACCCGATGACAAAATATTTTGAACTGAATAATAACACGAATTCACTGCTTTTAGTCAACATTTCTTTCTGAATATGTTTTGAATCTGTTAATGTTGATTCTAAATATTTGAAATTATCCACTTTATCGAAAGTATTATTTGATATTTTAACGCATCCATAATTTGTAGTACTACGATCCCGACGAACTTCCATTTATTAGAATAAATGAGTTTCATTGTGTTTACAAATTATAGTTCAACAGGTGATTTTTTTTTTTTTTTTTAGAAGAGGCATGACATATGTTAGTAATTTGTGTAAGTTCTAAAAAAAAGAAAGAAAGAAAGAAAATAAATAAAGAAAAAGAAACTCGGTTTTAATTATTGCTAAAAGTCCTGTATCAAGTAGACATTTGTATATTTAACTTTTAAATTTACTACATCTACATTAGAAATGCAAAGAGTTACATAAAAACAGATGAAGCAATTGATAAAAACGGTGGTACCGGTATCACTGTGGATGCCCATCGATATATTTTAAATAAGATTAGCTTTTTATAAATATTGTTTAGTCACTCCTGATTTCCCTGTTAGCAAATAATTTTAGTTATGAATAACAAACTGTCAAAATAAACTTTAACATGTAACTTTCGTTTTACACTGAGAAACTAAGATGAATTTCCGAACCGTGTAGTTTAATACAGTGGTTCTCAACCTTTTATGACTGACGACACAGTCCACTGAACGTGCAGGACATCCCAACACATTTCTTTGATATTTTTCTTAGTAGTAGTAATAATAATATACACTAAGAAGAATCCGGACAGTGGTATATTGTACATTCATACGGAACCCATATGTTTACTACCGAAATCTGTACAGAACATAATTATCCATATGCTACATATATACTGCGTTTTCCCGCTTAGATGTTACATCAGGTAGCTGCAGGATGTCTGACATGTAACGGTCTTCTGTAAAACCCTAGGGGACTGCGTGACATACCAGTGTGTCACGACACAACGGTTGAGAACCACTGATTTTGAAACAAGAAGTGGGGATTTCAGTAAAGAGAAAAGGGTTGAACAGGAGTAAACTTTTGAAATGCTTAATCCATCATGTGAAAAAAAGAAGCGCTATTTATTACTATTTTTCCTCTGTAAGTATCCAATAATAAAACCGGAAGTGATTAGATCTACCTCTTCCGGTATCGAATTGTTGCATAAGGATGAAGACCAAGCAAGTTCTTGATAAAATGAATCCATGTGAAAAAAACTACCGCTATTTATTGTCGCTTTTGCAATATGGAAGAGCAAATAATGAAACAGGAAATGGTTAAATCTACCGCTTCAGGTTGAAATACCTTTTAGTCCTTGTACTTGTCAACAGACAGATAATCGGACAAATTTATTCTAGGAGGCTTTCCATTCTTGAGTATAGTAACAAAGTTTGGAAGACCAAAGAACAAAGTCTTAACTACACAATTTTTGTTTATAGTTGCACAGCTCTTACAACATTTCTACCCAATCAAATTCTAGAGCCGTGAATCACAATAAGTGTATGTTTACAACATGTAGTAACCTAAAAGCGAAGATAGTATAGTTGTAAAGAAATAAATTGGAATTATTTAATATTTCATTTAATATACTACGTTTTCTGGTTAAATATTTTGATTTAGTTTGTATTATTATTATTATTATTATTATTATTATTATTATTATTATTATTATTATTATTATTATTATTATTATTATTATTAATATTATTATTGCTATTACTATAAATCTGTGTAAATGGATATCTTAACTCCCTCGCACCAGCTGATGGAATTAATTTTCGTGATTGGTTCACATGAATTTTAACAAATGCAGAAACTCATATCAGAAGACATGCAACTTGCATTTACGCATGAAAGTGCATGGGTCTCCCACACCATTGTAAGGCATAACTGTTCTTTTGTATGAAAGAAAAATGTAAATTTGTCAGGGTACATTCAACGTGTAATAACACTCTTCTATGTACATAATATGACGCTCATATGTGTGATAATAAGCTTATATCTGATTGTATGAATAAAAAAGAATTAATAAGTTATGTTTGACTTGCTTGTAATTCGTTATTGCATGTTCTGAAATAATTTGTATGTTTACACATTTTGTTTAGTATGAAATATATATACATGACTAACCACACGCAGCAGTATGTATATTCTCAATATTTCGATTAACACATTATTATTGGTATATACGAAAAGTATATAACTTAAACCCAAAAATCGAGCCATTATTGGTATTACGCTTATTATTGGTAAGTATTAAATTGGTTTTGTATACAATACAGATAATACAAAAATTTCTATACAAAACAATTTTGGGCACGTAACTTGTTGATCTTTATTAAAATCTTACTATGAAATTCATAGAAAACTTAAAATTGATTAAATAGGAACGTACCATTTTGGAAATGGTTCAATCCCAAAATAATGGAAATCATCCTAACATTTACACGAACATAGAAGGTACACTATATTATATTTAGTAGAAGTGGTTAATATGTTTCATTAATTCATTTAGGTGATCCATATAGGTACATATAGTTAATGTGTTCTGTCTGTTTTTAATCAGACATTTACGTCACTGGGATGAAAAGTCAAAAAGACAAAATTACTGTGATTTTATGTAGGCTAACAAATGTAAATCATTATCATTGAACAGGCCCGCAATTAGAGGAGGGCTAGGGAGGGCCTTGCCCCCCTAAACTTTTCGTGGCCCCTCCAGACCTTAAAACAAAATGCTATTATTAATACAAAAAACACAATTTTGCTATTGGTAAGAGAAGGTTTAATGATTTGCCCCCCCCCCAAACATTCATTGCCCCCCCAAACCTCTGTGGCTGGTTGCGGGCCTGTCATTGAAGCCTTGCTTAAGAGAAAATATGGCTGAATGAAGAAAAGGTAGAAGAAATTCAAGTACTTGGAGTCAATACTGCAGGAATAGAACACGTAAACAGCGGAATTAACAGCGTTGTACAAAATACAGAGAAGCGGCAGGAGTTCTATATATGCCTGTACAGTATCAGTACATCTTAAAGCAAAAGTTTAGCAAACATTATTGAGATCTATCGTATTATACGGAGCAGTATGTTGGACGAAGAAGAGAGAGAAGAACAGAAGTTAAATATTGCGGAGATGAAGATGTTGCGGTGGATATGTTGGGTGACGCGGAAGGACACAATTGAGAGTGAAGTAGTCTGAGGAACAGCAAAAGTTAAACCAGTAGTAGAAAAAGCTACAACGAAGTAGAATGAAATGGTTTGAACATGTAAAAAGAAGTCCTACGGAATACGTAGATCACCGTGTGGATGCTATAGAATTAAATGGAAAACGAGCTCAATACATGCCAAAGAAGAAATGAGGAGATAGTGTGAAGAACAATATGGTGTTGTATAGTGTCAAGTGGATGTGACACAAGAGAGAAACAGATGGAGGACAGATATAAAAAAAAACGATCCCAGGTAAATGGGAATAATAATCATAATAATAATAATAATAATAATAATAATAATAATAATAATAATAATAATAATAATAATAATAATAATAATAATAATAATAATAATAATAATAATAGACAGTTTATTTGGTGGAACAAAATTTGTATTATAAAAGGTAAACAGTCAGTACAAGAAGTTCAAAACATAAGCTATTCTTGTGGACGTCTGATATATTTTCTAATGTAGTTTTCGAACAATAAGTTCTTTCGTTGTGATGCAGTTAATTGATTTTATATGACCATTACCCAGGGTCATCTGTAAGAAGGGTCGAGTAGCCCATATAAATGTGAAGGCCCGGGCCTTTGTAGAACGAATGAAAATTTGATTTAAAAAAAAAATCTTCATTCAATTAAGATTTTGTCGATTTGAAATTCTTTATAGCGACAATACAATCATAACCTTTCTAGAGATTAAATGAAATAAAATTATATTTAAAAATGCAACTTTCTAAACGCCAAGAATAGGGTTCAATCCAGTGATAATACAGGAATTTAGGAAGTTTTGAATTGTCACTTGGTGATTTTCAGCTCAAATTAGGGGTCCCTTCAGAAAAGTTGTCAACGGTTCCATGAAATCTGTGAGTGGTCCTGCCATATCTTAAGAATGGTTATGCGTGAATTCTTTCTTGATTCAAAATTTGCTTCTTATAAAGGAAATATTGTGTAGCGTTCATTTCCATGTAATTAGGATCAAAGTTAGCCTTATACGTATAGCCTAATGTACTGTATATTGATATAAGCTTGTCTCTCTCATTATATTAATGTTGGCTAGTTCGTTATTTAATAAGTATACATCAGATCCACTCCATGTAATCCTCATTTTAGTTGCCAACAAAAATGTAAGATAACTTTTCCTTAGTACACAGAATACTTTTGATTCACACAGTGAAGGAAAAAAGATTCGAAACAAACAGTCCTTGAAATTTAGAAGAAAATGGAGTCTAAACCCCACCCCATTGTGCATTGTATAGTTTATTGTATTAGTCTTGGAGATAATCTGTTGTTAATATTCCGCTATTATATATATATATAGTATATGGACATCCGGCTACGATCATTCTATTCGGCGTACAATAGCGATTTTTTCCATTGCTTCTTTTTTCCCCTCCTATCACTTCGCACGGCCCCTCCCTCTGTGTTTGTTTCAACCAACCAATCTGCCACCCCCTCAAACGAACTACTCTAACCTTGGATTTGCATATCCAAACACATCATTCTGTTTTTCATTATTAAAAAAAAAAAAAAGATTTCCCTTCTGTGATAAGAGTTACCCAGATGGGTCACCTGCAATTAAAATGCAATCTTACGATTTAATCAGAAGGTAATTGTCCAACCCTGTCGTATAATAACATAAAGCAACTAAAAAAAAAAAGTAAGATATAAAAGACTCTAAAACATCATCAACAACAATAACAATAAACGCAAACAAAAACAAAAAAAAAGTCTCACTACAATTATACAGAAGGTTTGCTTCACTCAAACATACAGTAATCACATCACCTTTATTTTTCTTCGTAACGATAAATTAACGAAGAATCTTTCCATCTTTATGGCTGGAAAAGCTTCTTATTCTTATTTCCATATGCACTTCATTTTGCTTACGATTCAAGAGTACTTACCATTTTGCTTTGTTTTATTTTGAATGAGAAATGCCTTCTATTTGTTCTTTCAAACATCTGTAATTTTTTTTATAAGTTACTATATATATAAGTGTTAGGAGTATGCGTGTCAATGTAAGAAGTATACCGTACGAGTTACTTTGCACCAGATTCAACTTACAGACGTAATGATTTTGAACACTGTATTTTAATCATATAGGGCCTTATGCAGAGTTGTTCTGACGCGTGATTAGTGCCATACTAAAGAGTTTGACTAAGGTATGTTTCCTGGACGCTAACCATACGTCAAAATGACTGCATAAGGCGGATTATATTTAAGGAAAAGATTCGTGCAAGTACATTAGTAAACATTCAGTATAACCATAGTTAATTGAAATATAAACTTTGGTGCAAAGTTACCCCATAGGTGACGATACATTGCACAACATACAAAAAAGTATGTTCAACATACGAACATAATGTTTCTATGCAATGTTTTCTCTTCAGTATTTATTCATTTCACTTCCTACACAAAACTGCATGCAGTCTACAAATATTGATATTAGAATGATGGTATCGGCATCAGTACTTAGTATGAATAATCGATATTTGTAAAGGAAATTGTGTATTTTCTGGTACTGGCACAGAAACCACATTCTGATAGATTAGCATATGCCCCACAAAAATGCCAACTCAGGAAATGAAAAAAAAATCCCAGTGAATTGATTTGCCTTGGTTGCTGTTTATGTCCAAGAATACCATCCCAACTATAATTAGTGGAAGATTTAGGGGGTTTTTGGCTTTCAGACTGAAGCCCACCCAAATTGCATGATTTCTTTTTTTTAAATAATCTTAGTCATTCCTTTGCATATAAGTTTCAGCCCCCCCCCAAAAAAAAAATCTAGTGATTTCTCAAAAAACTAAGCCTTTCTGAATGAAGCTCCTCTCAAACTATTTTTCTGCATCCGCCACTGTACGTAATTTATTTTCGAACGAGAAATCCATTCGCTATATATCTAAATAGCAAATTTACCTAAAATTAGACTGCAGGAAGTACCAGCAGTATTAAGTTCCTATCCAAAAGGTTACTTTGGTACGGTGCAAAGTAATCCCAATTAGAGACTGAAACCGCCTTCTCCGAGTTTTTTTATGACTTTAAAACGTTCCGAATTTCAATTTCAGCTATTGTTTCAAAGTCCCATTATACACAGTAGTATTCTATGAAACTGGCTTAATTATGACGGAAATTCTTGGACTTGATATCTTTCAAATTTTGTAGGTCTTTACAATGACTGCTTTCCATGCTTCTACAGCAACAAACCCTCCGGCTAATTAGAATTGATGTTAACCGAAAACATTATAGCCAAAATACAGTTAGGTGTTCTATTTTGCGGTGGCACTTAAAACTTTCTCTTTACACTTCATGGTTTTGCCTACAGAGGTCTGTGCAACTCTTTTAATATTTTGTGCAAAGTTACCCCTGAAGTGCAAAGTAACCCCGTCTTACTTTATGAATCATTGTTAGGAATTTACGTGTAACTGTTAGGACCACGTGTGTCACTGTTAGAACTATAAGTGTCACTCTTAAGATTGTATGCCAGTGTTAGGAGCATTTCGCTCACTGTTAGGAGTAGGGATGGGCCGATTCCAGAATTTCTCGATTCCGATTCCGATTCTGAAATTTTACTCACGATTCTTGATTCCGGGCTCGATACCGATTCTGGGTAAAACAAGTAATAAAAACATATTTGAATCCAAAACATTGCAAATGAATAAAAACTCTTTCATAACAATGAAAAATTGAAGCTGAAATGTTCAAAACCTACAAATATGGAATTAGAATGAAAAGAAAAATACCGGTATTATGTCTTGAAAAGTCTTAAAAACTAAGAGTTTGGATTGTATTCTAAATTTCTGTTAAGAAAAACAAGCATTTGAACCCTCTCTGGGTCCAATCTTTTTCTTTCTTTTTTCTTTTTTTTTTTTGTCACAAATTTGCCCTGACATGGAAAACAGTCTCTCTGAAAAAACTGTTGCTGGTGGGGCAGATTTTTTTTTTTTTTTTTTTTTTTTGACAGTTTACTGAGTCGAGGCCCTCTTCCAGAAGTCCAATATCGGTCTGAGGACTTGACAGAGGTTCAGCGAAGTACTGAGTGACTTGTTTTTCTGCTGTCGATACTGTAGTAGTCGAGATTCATCCATCAATACTAAGTATCTTTTCCACATTTTGGTCTTTAGTCTGTCAACTGATGACTGAAACAAAATGAACCTGAATAAGCACAAAGACCAACATAGCACAAGTTGAAACAGATAATTTGTATATTTCTTAGTGTTTTCGTAACAAAACCATCATAAAATATACATGGTTTTGAGAGTTTTCACTATTTTTTCGTCGGAATCGAAAGGAATCGGTATCGAACCTGGTAACGCAAAGAATCGAGAATCGACGATTCCTCGATACCGCCGGTATCAAAGGTATCGAATAATCGAAAATCGGAATTGGCCTATCCCTAGTTAGGAGTGTGCGTGTTGGCTAGTTGGCCAGTGGCCACCGGTCACTATTTGGTACAAAAATATTTACCATCCTCTTAGGTATTGATAAACATCAACATCATATCTCTATGACTTACCGCTCTCGAGATATTGCCCAAAAATGTTCCGATTTCGGGAGATTTAAGAAGCCATATCTCGGAAACCATGAGTCATTCAGAGATCATATTGTTTTTGATCAATACATAAGAGAATGGTGAACATTTGGTATCAAATAGTAACCGCTGGCCACCGTTTCCCGAATATTCGCTTAAAAAGTTCCGTTTTCGGGAATCGTAAGTCATAGTGAGATTATGTTTTGCGAGTTTTTCAATTTCGAACCTTCCATTTTGAGTATGTGCCTTCGTAAAACAACATATCGCAACTCTTAAACAAAACATGTGGAAAACATTTAGCACTCAAGAAAATTATAAATGGATAGATATATTACAAGAATTGTTTATTGAGTATAGTACATAGAACAATTGGTATAAAGCCTGTAGAAGTTAAGAAAAATAAGTTCTTTTTAAGTTCGTTCTGGCAGTGCTCTTGAAGCATTCTCAACTGGTTTGTTTTGAAGTATTTAAGTTCTTTTGTTTTACTTAAATAGCATATTCTTGTTTATACAATTCATTACTTTTTATAATGGTTTATATTTTTTGTATATTGGTATCTTGAAAAAAAAAATGTATGCAAGTGGTTAAGTATACTCGGAGAAGGTTGCATAGCCTTAACTTCGCACGTAAAAGAAATCATCAATAAATAAATTTTTAAAAAATCGTTTAAAAATTGTTCACCCTAAAGTAAACTATTCTTATTCTTAGGGGTAGGGAGAAAATTCAAATCCCCCCCCCCCCCGCTGGAGGATCACGTTAGGATACGTTGAATGGTATGACTCTAAATGAATGTACATCAAGACGAACAGACGAACAGGTGGACAGATGTCGAAAAATCACTTTTTGGATATCAATGGGCATGGGCCCCGATTCTGGGGGGCCGAGGGGGCCCGGGCCCCCCAAAGCTCATGTGGTCCCCCTTATTGTATTTAAGAATATATAATATTTGGCATAATTGGAATGCAATTTGTCTTAAAATCCTCATATATGCCTTCTGCATCTGAATGGGCCCCCACAAATTTACAGAGAAGTCGGCGCCCTTGTCAGTGGGCTATGAAACGTATAAATTCGTGCAAATATCGAATTTGACTCTTTTTCACGACTACCATACTCTGTTCTCTTCTTTGGTCGCTTGAAAGTAAAAATTATAACACAAACATTGCATGATGTAACATAGTCCTCAACAGTTACAGTATTGTTATTATTTTCTTTTCTGCATGCTTATAATGAATATATGCTTATTATTAAAACTAAGAGCTTGTTTTTTTTTTTATTTATTTATCTATTTGTTACCTGTCTTGTTAAAAGTACAGTCTTAACTTGTTAGTGGTTACAGAAATCCTTTCATAGGTAATATATTTCATAGAAAGACATTCCTTCAAGATTTGACCATTGAAAACACAAAACATTTATTCTAATTAACCATTTTGAATTATACATTAGAACTTTATTTTGCTTATGCTATTTTCTCATAAATATAATGAAGAGATAATATTAAGAAAAAAAAGAGAGAAAAAAAAGAACATCATAAGTGGACGGACGCTTAACATTTTATCATGTGAGTACCGTAAAGCGTTTCATGGTGTCAAACAGGAGACTTCACGAATCACGCAACAGCTATAAATCTTCTTTTTTACCTTTTGACACGCCGCTTACTCTCACAACAATATTTATTTCCCCCTTCCTCGCCATATATATAGGGGAAGGCGTTGTATCTGTGAACACTTTTAGTCTTCGAAATTTTGGTGCTAATATTCAGCACTTTTTCCCCAATTTTTATCCTACATTTGAAGTGTCATCTCTTTGCTATCAGATAGGATGATTTTTAAACGTGTTACATAATTACAATAGATTTTATAAAATAAAATAAGAACAAATCCGTTTTGTTCACAGGTACATTATGGTCGTGTACCATTGAAAAGACCCTCTTGTACCTTTGAACAATGATAATTACAATGTTTCTGCAGCAATAACATAAAAAGAAGCCACAAATATTAACAGTTATAAACTGCAACAAAAGGTTTAGCTATAAAAAGCTCCCCAGAATTAAAATTTTATCAATTAAACTAAAAATTGAAGAGAAGTTCTAACAAAAAGTTGTGGACAATAAAGTTGAGCATATTCAACTCTTAACATTATGTTATATAATAAGCGAATATATAGAAACTACTTAAAATTAGAATTAATAACTTTATATCCTAACCTAATCTATATAAAATATATCAATTGTTTTAACTACTTACATTGTGTAGCTCTAAACAGTATTATTTATCGTTCAAAGGTACACGATGCATTAATGTTCATAGGTACAAGAGGGTCACCATTACGAAAAAAAAAAAGTTCTCCACTAGCTTAAATATTGAACAGAAGTTAAAACTAAAAATATTACTGTATTCACCAATGATTCTATTCTACCTCAAGTTTGGACAAATAAATATCACAAGTTGCGAAAACCGAAGAGCACAAAACTCAAAAGGTAACTACAAAAAATCTTCGTTTTGGGGGATGAAAAAATTAAAAGGAACATTACTGTACACAACACTCAGTAAACAACAGCCAAACGCGTTTGTAGTGCTTTTTATCATTTAATCTTTTAAATGAATTTTAATCACTGCACCTAGATAGCTCTCAATTGGAGAAAAGCACAGGTGTTCAAAGGTACATTGTTTCAAAGGTACAACATCTTCCCCTATATATATATAAACCTAGCCTTAATAAGTAAATAAGAAAACTCTTTTTAAATGTTTGTTTTTCTACATAAACGGTTATTACTCAAGTTACTTTGTTATGTACAAAGATGTCAAGATTTACAATTTGGCACACAGTTCTATGTACATATACGTATATTGTTTAATAATTAGTACTTTTCTTACCAGAGTATATACTTCTTTAATAAAAATTAAAATAAGTATATATTCTGGTCAAAAAAGTATTAACTATTTAAGCAATAATTCCAGAGTGAAGATGGATGAAGTTACGTATATTCTCTTCAACTTATATTGTTGCACCATAATATCTATCGCTGAAGATTTATATTTTCGTACAAATTTTCAATTTTTAATGGAAAATTCTATCCCATAATTCATGAAGCAAACATTGAACCCATTCTATTATATATCTTATGTACAATTCTAAAGAAAAGAATATTTAAGACATCTTTGTATAGAAAATGTTATTTCGTTAGATTATATTGTTATACAAAAATTTCACTTACTCAATATTTACAATATAGTCTCGTACAAAAATTTAATTCCTGAAGTATTACATTTCTTTACAGAAAATTTTTCTTTTCAAGATTTACTCTTTTCAAAAGGGCCGGATTAAAGAAGGCTTTAGAAGGGCTGTAACCCAGGGCCTTTAGATGGACAAGGGTCTCCACTCTGATCAAAATCTCAACTGGCTACCTATAAAAGAATCATAAAGATACAATCATCATCATAAAATGAAATATGATTTAAAAAAATATCAAACATATTCCCTTAACTTTTCTACTGTACTTTCACAGAAAATGAGTTGAGTTGATTTTGAGTTTAACGTCCCGTTCAGCAGCGAGGCTATATAAGACGTGGACCTACTGATTAACGTGGAATCCGAACCACATGAGCTCCCACAGGGAATCGAGCCCGGGTCTCCCACGCCAAAGGCTTTCACAGAAAAGTATTAGGCGAAGTCAACAGAGGCCATATATTTTTTCTAGCCCCGGGCCTCCAGATCACTTAATCCGGCTCTGCTTTTCAGAATAAATAATCCTTTATGCTTCAATATCTACTCTTTTCACGATCAATAATTCTATATTTCAATAGCTACTCTTTTTATTATAAATAGTTCTATCATTCAAGATTTACTCTTTCACGATAATTGCGTCCATCAAGATTTACTCTTCTCACAATAGGTAAGAGTATTCTTCAAGATTTATGATTTTATGGGAAAGAATTTATTCTATAAATATTTACATTTTTTGAGCTAAAAAGGAGAAGACAGACAGAAAATATATCCTTCTAAATTTAAGGCATCACAACACTAACAACGCAAAGTTTACAGTTACTGATAGGTGAGACTTCAAATGTATTATTATTATTATTATTATTATTATTATTATTATTATTATTATTATTATTATTATTATAGTAGTAGTAGTAGTAGTAGTAGTAGAACGTTGGTAAACTGTAAATATTTCATAAGCTAGAAACAGAAATTACCGTGTAAACACTTCCTAGGACTTTTCTTTGTTTCGTGGCAAAATTCGATTCGGATCTTTGTTACCTGATGCAAACTGAGATTCTGGCACTTACATCTATCATCATATATTTGACCCAAACATAGAATTTTAAATTTCTTTGCTAATTTCTTTGTTACAAACACAAATATATGATTTGCTTTTTGCACTAGGTACTTCAAATGCACGATAATTTAGGAAATACACGAATGTGCGTTCTCAATTTAAATTTATTGACTGTTGCACGTGTTAATGTACTTAATAAATATCAGCGCCCATACTCAATATGGTGCTTAGGGTACATACACTGTATAGTATTGGTCACTTGCGGCCCTGTTTCCTACAGTAATCATAAAATTCACGCAAAAAGGTAATTAATATTTCTACAGAATACAGACTGCTGTAGACTGTAGTATGCTGAAGTGAATATTTTACCAATATTAAAACAGATTCTTTTGTTAAAAGTGTAATCTCTACACATAAATAGTGGAGAGCTTCCTGATTATTTGCACATTCATTGTAACAATCTAGCATTCTGTAAGGTAGGAAAGATCCACCGCCCAACACCTATATATAAAATATCCTGTTATTTCCTATTACTGAATAGCCAAGAGCGATTGCACCTTGATAATATTCTTTGAACAAGGTTTCATCGCCGTAATTCCTGTCACCGCGATCTGGATCTATCCGAAAAAAAAAAACCAACGCCCGGCCTCTGATTCTGGTGCATAGGGTGGGTGGGGAATTTATTTTTGTATAATATAGCATCGTAGTATACAATATCAAATTCTGATTATGTAAAACAAAACAAAAACAAAAAAGTTTTGTTCCTTCCAACCTAACCAATGTCAATATAGTTTCCATTCTTGTTTACAGATAAAACACCTACTCTTCTATATTCAGATGTCAATATTTATGGGTTGACCTTTCTTTCAAGGTTTTTTCTTTCTTTCTAATTAATATATTTTTCATTATCTTCAGTGGTAGATCTAGTCTGGGGCCGGGAGGCCTAGTCCCCCAGCTTTTTGAATGACAAAATTAATTTACGCTATTGTCTATATATTTTTGAAAGTTTATAGTAAACTCTTGGTATACCTATCATCGTCTGGGTTTTGGCTACCTTCTAGATTCGCCTCTGATTATCTTTAACTATGATTACGTCTCCAGACGTCCCGGTTTGGCTGAGACAATTCTGTCTCCCCAAAACTTCAAATATTCCAAAGCTCCTTTTCTGTAGAACAGATGTTAAAATCATACTTGCAAGATTCAAGAGAAATACCACTTTTTTTTTTCTTTTTTTTAGGCCAGACAGTGATGCTAACCTAGAACCTTGTAAAATCCCATCTCGAAAGTTAGAAATTCCCATTTTGCTCTTAAATTTCCGCAATATATTAATTACAAAATATACAAAATATGAAAATTGAAACTAATTGAATATCACTTTCTCTCTTCAATATTTGAGTGAATTATTCGTAAATGCTGATTTTTCTAAACTCCTAATAAGTCTTTTCCTTAATTAAAAGAGACTATTAAAATTGTTGATAAAAACAAGCGCATTTTGTCATCTGAATTTAGTATTTCCGTTACGATTTTGTGTCATAATCTTCTACTAAATGTAGCGAAACTAGACAAATTTCATTCTTTAGTTGTTTTGTACGGGAGTTTTTAGAAATTGACTGTTTGTCGTTTGATAATTTATTTTCCTGCATTTATAATTTTCAAAGTACAATTTACGTTCCTTAGTGCTTATTTTTTGAGGTCTTAAGTTCATGAATAAATCACTTTCGCATTAACATACACTTTTCAACAACAAACTTTGACAATTAGCTCTGATTTTACATTTATTTGAACGTCCTTACCCTACTTTCAACTCATAAACATTTTTTTTTTTTTTTTTTTTTTTGGCATCGATAAGACAAATGTCTGAAAGACCCATACGTTTGCTGCCAATTTTGACGAAGATTCGAAAAATATTTATGTCAAGAGTCCCACAAAATGAGATTTTTAGCCACGGGTTAGCATCACTGTCTGTCGGTATATATTGACTATAACTTAATTAATTTCGATATTTCGGGAGAAAGCAAATAAACACGACTATACTGGAAATCTTCTCTTACTGACCCGAAATTGAAATTTTCATGTTTTTTTAGTCCAAAAAACTGGAAGAATTAACCAAAATCTCTAGTAGATACAATAGTTTGTTTGTAGCAAAATCGCCAATTTCCTAACGGTGTTTAATACTTGTGCCATATATTTTTCCCAGCCCACGCTTTATATCGGGAATTATTTTGCTCTTTTCTTTAAAATGAACAGAGATTTTAATTATGCGATTGTTACTATTTAATTCTTCAGGTCTATTTTTATGTCTCTTCCTTTGTCAGAATGATGTACTATTGTATGTTAATTAGGTTTCATTCATAAAACAATTGAAAATATATAATTAACTAACTAACTATATGGCCTATTGAACCCGAAGGTTCAATGCCTATATGGTGGATATTGGTTTTGATCTGTTAATGCTGTTCCGAGATATTTGAAAGTGTTCACTTGTAATGCACCAAATTAGGTTGCATTTCAAATAAATGCTTTTATTGTTGCTCATGAGTATTATGTTGATAAACAACCTTTGCTCTGCGAACAGTGGGAAAATTAGATCATGGTTTGTCCACCAATACATATCTGAAAGGAGAAACATACGCAGGGAGTGGGTTGTGAGGGTCTGGACTCCCTTCCTTTCCGAAATTCCTACTTTTCCGTAAATTTAGTCTAATTTTGGGGAGCGGTTTACAAATTTTAATATAATTTATCCTCTAATATTTTCCATGTACTAAGCTAAGCTTTAGTAGACTTAAATCCGATTAAAAGTACTCGCTGAGCAAAACAATATTTTTACTGTAAAAATTAATAACGTGTAACAGTTTCCTCAACTATCTACTTGGCTTCATCAGACACTAGATCAACTGTTACACGTTGTATTGCTCAGCAAGTAGTTTTAATCGGATAATTTATCCTCATATTGAATTTCAACCCTCCTCAATAGCTTCGGATCTCTCCAAAAATAAATTTCGTCGTCATGCCTACCTGAAAAGAATGAAAGAAGAAAATGATCAATTTAATTTCAAATAAAAGTTAGATTTTCAGGTGTTAAATATGTTTCAAAATTGAAACAAAACCGAATACGTGCTGTTTATATAAATTACGATAATTTAAGAAGAAATGGTTAGCCGAATAGTTTTATTAAAACGCTACCTTCTTAGGAACAAAGCTAATTATTTAACTTTAGTATTACCTAATAAGTAAAATATTTATTGGTTGAAATGGTATTTGCAATGCCAGAAGTGCAATTCTAAATAATCTTTGGATCCAAGAGGGGTTTCCACACTTCAACAATCACGATCTATACAGAAACAACATGATTTATGTTCCGAGCTTAACTAGTTAACGTTAGATTATTCTCATCAGTAGGAGTTACGTAGTCACGCCGACGTATACTTACAATACTACACTGGTTATACTTTGTAATTAGGACGTTTGTGTAGTGCGTTTAATGTGTTTCTGCTGATATCACTTGAAAGAAGTTAAAACAAGAAAAAATGAATTATAGTTAAGTAATGTTATGAAGCGTTCTTTGTGAACTTTTGATCAGATATATATATATATATATATATATATATATATATATATATATATATATATATATATATATATATATATATATATATATATATATATATATATATATGTGTGTGTGTGTGTGTGTGTGTGTGTATTAAAAAGGAAAAGTAAGGATTGTGTAAGGATTATTTACATTGACATACCTGGTATAAGCCAAATAGAAACATCTGGGACAGCAAATCGGTGTGCATACACCACAAACAGGAATAATATCTTACAAGCTGTTGTTACTGTAATCTATCCTAACCTAATCTATTATAGAACAACTAACCTAATATCAACAGTAAACCATCTAAACCTGAGGCTCCCATTGGGATACTCGTCGAAGAAGTTTAATCCGTCGAGAATCTTCTGAAGCATTAAAGTAAGCCTTCTGAAAGAAGATAAGAATAATGTTAATTAATTTGTTATAAATTCAATAGTTTAAACAGTGCTGTAATTCTTCATTACTTACATTTTGTCTATGTAATATTAATAATACATAATGTATTTTCCCAGCATAATTGTCAAATTCTTTTTTAGAACACAAATTCTTTTACACTGTGCATAATTAACGGTGATACGAATTCTCGGACGTATGTCAATACATCAGAGAATTTGGACGGCTTTTTCATCTTTCTTATCCGTTAGTGATGAGTGGGTACCTGAGTATTGTTTAAAGTTGTCTGCTTTATCTTGCGGGAACATGTGAGGTGTCATCATGAGAAAATCATTCGAGTTAGATCTTGAGTATAGTATTGGTATCGAAAGTGAACTGCAATCTTGGTTGAGATCTGAACTGTGTCGTACGAATAAACTTGATCTAAAATAGACCAATAACACCGACACACTTGGACAATAGTACTATTTGGTATTTTAACGTATTGATATTATAGATAGGGGAGATAACTTATTTTTATAATAATTTGAAAAGTTTGGTTCAGCATATCATCTAAGAATAACTAATGTTTGTGTGGCTATAAAACTTCGCGTTCACAAGCACCAGCGCGAAGGAAATTTAAAGTGGGGGAGAAGGTTCACCTATTATAAATTTTTATCGCAGAATAGCTTTCGCTAATTTCTCCAAATATAACAATTTCGAAGATTCTGCGGGTAATAGTTATTTTATATAAAAATGACAGGAGGAATGTTCTGTAGACATTAGATTATGAAAACGACATTGAACATTGAGAAAGACTTATCCCCCTTTAAAACTATATTCGGGTGCTTGAAAGGGTCTGAGCTCCCTAGTACCAAAACCTATGACTTATACATAATTGACATGTTTTCTGAAGATGTATATACATTTTTCGAGTGGCATATTGCTTAGTAATGGTACAACGATATGTTGTATCATTATCATTTTCTTGTAATCATTTTTCTTGTATTAAGCTTGTAAAGCTTTGGGCGATACTTGATTTTTATATGCACTAGCCAGCTATCTTGATAGAAGAAGAAGAAGCCATTAAATTATGATTTTGTGTTTTTGAAGGTTATCATAGATACCTTTAATGTATGTAATGGAATGTTTTGGTAACTAGGACGACGACTTACTTGTTTATTATAGAAACGTAAGTTATAATGTTTTAACTTGTCCCACGTTAAAGATCTGAACTGTATAATAACCGACATATGTGCGACAGTGAGTTGTTTATTTTGGTTTATTCATAGTGGCTGATTAATATCGTTAAGGATCAGGATGGCAAGCAATGTTTAGTAATGCTTAGTAACAAAACTTACAAAATGAAACAGCATGAAATTGGGTTAATAAAGCATTAGAACGAAGAATACAGTTACAGTGCAGTGTGTTTATAAATTGTGCGAATTATTTTATACACAGACACATGAATTATACCATCACGTAAATCACACATTTATTTTCTAGTGTGCGTGTGCATCAGTGTGATTTGTTGGTGTGTTAGTATGCATTTCGTGCGTAGGTACTTAACGTGGTGAGTGTCTGTGTGGTGTATTCCATATATGAGTACCCAGCGTGTTAATCGCTTATATGAGGCAATGTAAAACCAAAACCAAATCGTACATATGATGTAATTGACACGCACCTCAAGCCTCTTCTGGATACCGTTATATTTCCCATATTATACACGAAAATTTATAGCTTCTCTAACATCTCACGCTATGCTTAGAGGTTAAAGGAGACGGAAAGATGGTAAAGAACGAAATGGTGGAATAAAGAAAGTGGGAGGAAACAGGAGAACTCCGAGAAAACCCAAGCATATGGTGTTTGTCTGCCTCAAAGACCACTTGCCATGAACTGGGATCAAAGCAGAGACTCCACTCACGAGAGATGAGCGCTTTTCAACTGAGCCATCGTGGCCTCAATAATAATAATAATAATAATAATAATAATAATAATAATAATAATAATAATAATAATAATAATAATAATAATAATAATAATAATCATCTTTGTTTTTGACGGCTGTGAACAGTTGATAGGCAAAAATATAGCATTTGTATAATTCCAGTTTATAACCTGCTACAATAGGTTACAAAGTAAATTAATAGCTTAAATCTGATTTAAACTACTCACCGATTAAAACTAACTTTATTGTAAAAACTACTGACGTGTAACAGTTTCGCCAACTATCCACTTGGCTTCATCAGACGTTATCATAGACTAAAATATTGTCAATGAACCCAAGTGAATAGTTTGTGAAACTGTTAACACCTTAATAAATGTTATGATAAGCGTATTGTTTTGTTCAACGAGTACTTAAAATTGATTTAAGTCTATTAAAAGCGAAGGTTGTGTAATGAAAAATAATAACGAGTTATATTTGTCAATAGTCGACTGATCATGTCAGAAAGCTATGACATACAAACATTTCTTAAATTCAAAACAAATTGAAGTAAAACAACGTTTTAAATACCGTTTTCAAAATAATGTAATTGAAATTTTCTTTAAAAGAAATTAGATGAACTTCGTTAATTTTTATGCACTTAAAGTTAAAATATATTATTGGTTTAATTACACTGGAGATAAGTATAACAATAATATCAAAGAGTGGGAGATAATTCTTTGTCATAAATTTAATACATTCTTCATTCTACTCAACTAACACTTTTCTTTAAAAAATGTTCAGCTTAAATTATTAGATTGTATGACTTTTCTTAGGATTTTAGTTTTCGTATTAATTGGAAATCATGTTGATTGATTCCTTATTCTATAGTATAGTACTCTTATACCTGTATTTTCCAAACTTCATTTGCTACAGTGCTTATTGTCTAACACCATTTGGGTAATTTATTTATTACTCGATTTCCTTCTTTGAAACAGAGTTTTGGAGTTTCCAAATAACTTAGTCAACATTTACAATTATATATGAATAATAGTACATTTTCATCTTTTGAATAAAGTAACCTAACAAAAACATTTATGAACTGCTTCTGTTTTGTTTATTAGTGTATTAGAATAAACACACTAATATTATTATGTGTTTATTCTATTGTTTATTATTATTATTATTATTATTATTATTATTATTATTATTATTATTATTATTATTATTATTATTATTATTATTATTATTATTATTATTATTATTTTAGGTTTGAGCCTGGAAATGTTTCTTCCATGTTTCTCGATCTTCAGCTTCCTTTTTTAATACCCAGTATTTTCTCCTATTTTTCAAATCATCTATCAGTTGCGTTCTTCTTCTTATTATTCCTTGCTTTCCTTCCATCTTCTCTTTTATGGTAGCCTGAAGAAGACATTTCTTCGCGAGATATGTCCAACCCGATTGGCCTTCCTATGGAGAATCCTGGTTAAAGGTGTCCTTTTTTTCTCCTACCCGTTTTAAAACACCTTCGTTTGTTACTGTCTCTGTATATTTTACCTTCTCCATTTTCCTCCAACACCACCACCTTCTTCATTTTCCTCCATTTCGAAGCTCTCTAAATGTTTCTTCTCTAACTTTCCAAGTCTGTGAATCATACAGTCCAATGCTCCAACTTGACCAACGTCTTTGTTGCAAAACAATATAAATTTATATTAGGAAGTTCTTAGAATTTGATGAAGAAAATAAAAGTAGTTGTAAAAAGATAACCAGTTCAGGACCAAAACAAAACTGATTTTCTCAAAACTGTGTTCGTTGGACTTGTGTGATTTTGCATCTGTTCTTCAATTATATATAGAATGTATGTGTATTGATTGAAGAACACAAAACTGCAAAATACGAACAATCAAATACGAATTAAAAATACGAACTTACAATCAGTATTTCTTCCAGACATGTTTTTGGGGGCACTGCCCTCCCCCCGGAGCTCTGAGAGTGCCCCTCGGAGGAGACTAAAATAATTGTACCAGGAGTGCCGCCCCGGAATACTAAGTGTGACCCCTGGAACATCTTTCCTGAAAGAACGACTGCTTACAATACTGAATGAAGTATAGTGTTATATTTTATAAACTCATTTATTAAACAAAGACATAAACATATTGTTGTGGAGTACCAAGCACGGTTGATAACAAAAGTGACTTATTTCTTGCAAAATGGGTGGTTAGGAAAGGGTCCACTGTGAGTACATACACACATATATAATAATAATAATAATAATAATAATAATAATAATAATAATAATAATAATAATAATAATAATTTTTACAGTTGTATGGTTTTCCGCACCGTTATTTACTTTCTCTATGTCACACGAGCATGTACCGGTACTGGGCAAATTTAACAACTGTATAAATCCCAATAGATCAAAATAAGAAGGTAGTAACCATTATTGTGCAAATTGTGAATAATGTTAGCTAAATTTGACGGTATATTAACTAACTGGGTATATACAAAATAAGATTGTAAGTAAGATAGTATAATTGGAGGCCCTAGAATCACTTCAATGTCGTACAGTATTGACAATATACATCTCTTTGTGTTAAGAACTTCACAATACAGTTTTATATATTATCAACGGCAAAATACAGATTCATCCTATCACTAAACAGAAGAATATTACTTGCATCCTTATCCGTAAGCCAATCAAAAGTTTCGCTCGTTTACGAAAAGCATTAATCAATGCCTTGTAAAATTTGTCACTCAAGTAAAATTAACGTGTTACCGGTAGTATGAATATTTCATATACTTGTTGATTGGTCTTCCGTCAGGACTTAATTTTTCTTTATATTAGATTTACGAGAAGATTATAATCTCATTTTTTCAGCCTCTTCAAGTTTGCTTATGTGAGTTTCCTCCCAGAATTTCTAGCTTTAATGTCATACCGGAATAAGACAGTTTCTAATGGTAATGATTAAAAACACCTCCACCGTTATAAGTAATAACGTTTATGTAATAATAGGTTTCTGTTATACTTCAAATACTCAATGAGACAAATAAGTATAATATATTTGATGCAATTTTGTGCAAACATCCATCAAAGTACTCAAATTGTCAAATGTGTTTCTGAAGACGTTGGCTCAAATCCAAGTGAGATAACTACATGTAATATAATGACATTGTCATCACTAGAGACAAAGAACGAAAGTGTGTTATTACCCGATAATATATCAGAAATCAGATATGAAAATATACACACTTTTAAAATATGAATGAAAATATACCTTCTTATGGAATAATCGTTAGAACGGAAGGGAGAGAAACACAACTTAAAGTAACATAATACGTACGAAGTTTAGTATTAACAAATTGTTACGAAGTTATAAATTGAGAGCTAATATATATATATATATATATATATATATATATATATATATATAATGGCTCCTAATTTACAACTTCACAACCATTTGTTAATATTGCATATTTAACAAATGGTGACAGCTAATTTGTTACTTTTTATTGATACAAATTGTCTATCTCCCTTTCATAATTTGTCAAAAGCTTCTTCAAAGTCGAATAAAAATATTGCTTTTTGAGCTGTTATTAAGTTATCTTGAAAAATGGATACTGTGATTTACACTAACATTAATTCTTGTTTTGAGTATATAGGATAAAATACAGCAAATCTCCTTTGCAAAAAGAATTCATATTTTACATATAATTAAATTTATAATTACTGTACAAGAAATATAAATTTATAAAACTATTGTAAGATGTGATTACAACTTTAAAAAAAAAGTATTCTAATTTTTATTGTTGTTTGTTGAAGTTAACTGTCCCGTTTCAGCAGCGAGGCTATACGACATGTGGAAATACAGTTTTACCGAATCCGGTACTCCGTGCAACAAAGGCGCACGTTAGCAACTTTTTTAAAATTCGCTTCAACCAGTCACGTGTCTCAGTCTTCTAATGAATCTCATTCAAACTTAATCAATTGCGACAGAGGCACGAACGCATAAATTTCAAGAATAGTTAAAAACTTCTCAGAGGGATTCGAATATCTAATGAATAGAGCCCTATAATTAGGGTTGCCACCTTGTCTTTATTTGTCGGAACAGTTCAAATTTTGGAAAAACTTTTTCACGTAGTGACGTGGCACGTCGGGCCCAACTTTCATACTTATTGATAAGTTTGTAATAATAATAATAATAATAATAATAATAATAATAATAATAATAATAATAATAATAATAATAATTATTATTATTATTATTATTATTATTATTATTATTATTACTATTATTATAGAAAGCTTTATAATAAGAGGAAACAGCGGCAGGCAGCAATATGCCTTTCAACAGAAAATTTAAGCTTACTTTGTAATTGGTGAAGATGAACTTCTCAAGACAACAGTAACTAACCAAAAAACATATTTTAAATATGAGTAGAAGCAGCAGTAAGTCTGTGTCAAGCTGAAGCAATAATAACAACTAACGGTACTGTTGTTGCAACAAAAATTAAGTTAGTGTGTTGGAATAGTTTATTATTTCTATTTTTGTTTTACTTTACAAGTATTTATGTACATTGGCTTGGTATACTTTTAGCTAACTGTAGGGAAGACACTGTACGCTATTTGTAACTACAATTAGAATCCACACTGTTCCTTACATACTTTTATGTGACTGTGAAATATAGGCTGTAAGCTATTAAAATTAAAATTAGAATTAGAATCCACATCCTTAGTTTGGTATGTTTTTATGTGACTGTAAAGAAGAGCTCGTAGGCTATTTAGAATTACAACTAGAATCTTTACCATTGCTTTTAATACTTTTAGATGACTGTAAGGGAGAGATAGTTGGCCATTACAATTAGAATTAGAATATTGATTTGGCGTACTTTTCTATAATTGTAGGGAAGAAACTGTATGCTATTTAGAATTACAATTAGAATCTATACCCTTGCTTTGGATGCTTTAGGTAACTAGAAAAGAGACAGCAAGCTATTTATGATTACAATTAGAATCTACACCGTTCCTTTGCATACTTTTAGGTGACTGTGAGATATTGACTGTAGACTATTAGAATTAAAATTACAATTAGAATCCACACTCTTAGTTTGGTATACTTTTATGTAACTGTAGGGAAAGCACGTAGACTATTTAGAATTATAACTGGAATCTATACTGTTGGTTTTCATACTTTTAGGTGATAGTAAGGGAGATATAGTGGGCTATTACAATTAGAATTAGAATATTGATTTGGCGTACTTTTCTATAATTGTAGGGAAGAAACTGTATGCTATTTAGAATTACAATTAGAATCTATACCCTTGCTTTGGATGCTTTAGGTAACTAGAGAAGAGACAGCAAGCTATTTATGATTACAATTAGAATCTACACCGTTCCTTTTCATACTTTTAGGTGACTGTGAGATATTGACTGTAGACTGTTAGAATTAAAATTACAATTAGAATCCACACTCTTATTTTGGTATACTTTTATGTAACTGTAGGGAAAATCACGTAGACTATTTAAATTATAACTGGAATCTATACTGTTGGTTTTCATACTTTTAAGTGACAGTAAGGGAGATATAGTGGGCTATTACAATTAGAATTAGACTATTGATTTGGCGTACTTTTCTATAATTGTAGGGAAGAAACTGTATGCTATTTAGAATTACAATTAGAATCTATACCCTTGCTTTGGATGCTTTAGGTAACTAGAGAAGAGACAGCAAGCTATTTATGATTACAATTAGAATCTACACCGTTCCTTTGCATACTTTTAGGTGACTGTGAGATATTGATTGTAGACTATTAGAATTAAAATTACAATTAGAATCCACACTCTTAGTTTGGTATACTTTTATGTAACTGTAGGGAAAAGCACGTAGACTATTTAGAATTATAACTGGAATCTATACTGTTGGTTTTCATACTTTTAAGTGACAGTAAGGGAGATATAGTGGGCTATTACAATTAGAATTAGACTATTGATTTGGCGTACTTTTCTATAATTGTAGGGAAGAAACTGTATGCTATTTAGAATTACAATTAGAATCTATACCCTTGCTTTGGATGCTTTAGGTAACTAGAGAAGAGACAGCAAGCTATTTATGATTACAATTAGAATCTACACCGTTCCTTTGCATACTTTTAGGTGACTGTGAGATATTGACTGTAGACTATTAGAATTAAAATTACAATTAGAATCCACACTCTTAGTTTGGTATACTTTTATGTAACTGTAGGGAAAAGCACGTAGACTATTTAGAATTATAACTGGAATCTATACTGTTGGTTTTCATACTTTTAAGTGACAGTAAGAGAGATATAGTGGGTTATTACAATTAGAATTAGACTATTGATTTGGCGTAC
The DNA here is from genome assembly GCF_964235325.1 of Thermobia domestica. NCBI lineage: Eukaryota > Metazoa > Arthropoda > Insecta > Zygentoma > Lepismatidae > Thermobia > Thermobia domestica. Next base: position 328,926,272 of record NC_137454.1, on the reverse strand, counting down.
TTTTCTATAATTGTAGGGAAGAAACTGTATGCTATTTAGAATTACAATTAGAATCCGTACCCTTGTTTTGCATGCTTGCTTTGCATGTGTGACAGCAAGTTTGATTTCATGGGCAGATGCTTATATGTTGAATAATTGTTTATGAATATAACTTTTAGCCTCCTTAGGTATATGGCACATCCAAGATTGAGCTATATAACATTATACAACAATAAATATTCCATATTCACAAGTGAGAGTCATTTTGTACAGTTATTTCAAATACCTTGGAGTTTAATGCCGTTATTGTGTATTTCTAATTTAGGTGAAAAGTACACAAATTGAGTTTACACAAAAGACAGACAGTTGAGTCGTTTTCAGTTTTCACTCATATTATTCTAAAATATTAAGATGTTTGATATAATCATTATTTTAATTTTTTCTCTCTCTTTTTTTGTCCAACATTGCTAAACATATCATCATCACAGCTATTCTGCCATTATTGGCAGGTCACTTCCTGCAACTGAGAAGCTTCGATGTACAATGGCACTCAGCTAGTCTCTTCGTCTTCACGTAGCAATTTTCTGTTTTAATACCTTCCTTCAACTATAGTCTCCTTCGTTCCCTTCATCGCTTTCCTTCCATCATACCCTCTAGCACGTCCCTCATAATACAGTTCCTCCTCAGCCCATGTCCCAACCAGTTCCTCTTCCTCCTCTTAATTACGTCTAAAATTCTTCTCTTCTCTCCTAATGCTACTACTTTTAACACCTTCTGATTAGTTTTCAGTTCATCCCAGGTAATCCTGTCCTTTTTTTTTTATCCATTCCCACGTTTTGAGAGCCTCCAATTTTTTCTTATGTTTTTCTCTAATTATGTTTCTACCCATAGAGTACATATTGGAACCAGTAAAACAAAATCTCCATATTTAATTGGAAGTTGAAAAGAAAAAAATCTGACACCTTTACCTAGGTAGAATGTAAGAATAATTTTGCAATTCATGTTATTTCAGTAATCTGTGCCGTCGTGATTTTCTTTCATGCATCTCAGGGGTAGCCTCCCCACTTTGGGAACCAGTGGAGTATTGGATCTGTTAAAGATATAAAAAGATTACGAAACGTTGTGATTTATCTTATAAGATCTTTTCGGATTCACACTCACTCGACCACATGCTGCAACATCTTTTCGATCTCACACTCACTCAACCTCATTCTCACAACATCTTTTCGACATCACGCTCATTCGATCTCACACTTAAACCTATAACTTCCTTTTGACCTTACGCTCATTCGACCTCACACTTTGACCTATAACTTCCTTTTGACCTTACGCTCATTCGACCTCACACTTTGACCTATAACTTCCTTTTGACCTTACGCTCATTCGACCTCACACTTTGACCTATAACTTCCTTTTGACATCATGCTCATTTGACCTCGCAGTCACATCATTCCGACATCACGCTCATATCATGATTTGGAACTCGTGCTCAGTCAACCTCACGCTCACTTCATGAGGGTGAAGTAGAGTGAGCGTGAGTTCCAAACTTATGAGCGCGGACCTCATGAGTTCGAGCACCTGTGCTCACTAGTAACTCTTCCGTTCTCTAATATTGCACAAATGATTATTAAAAGTATTTTGAAAATATATTATCACAAAAAGGCCACTGACGATCATCCAAAGAAAAGTTTTCAAAAAATAGAAACAAAGCAGTCGTATTGTAATTTGTTTCTTTTTCTATGCTGGGACAAAAACAGAGGAGAAAGACGATGCGTAAATTTGATATGATAATTTTTTGGTACTAGAAATCAGTAGAATTTATAGGATAGGAAGGTACATATTTGCTAGCAACTGTACAGAGTAACCTAACATTTTTTAAATAGGTAATACTGTATTCCTTGTAACTGTAATTCTAATGATTGTACTTCAATTTATTACTAGAATTAAGAGACATAAATACGAAATTAGTTAACTTTTTACAAATTGATTTAATATTATTGACGGCTAAATATAAAAATATTTATGTATATGATAATGAGTCTATTAATATATTGGGGCAAGATAAATTGAAAAGAATGAGTGGCATTCTCTAATTGCTATCTTAAACAAGTATCAGACACAAGAAATTAAGACAGAAGTAGACCATGTAGAAGCCGGTTATGTTAAAGTAGCATTGGACATTAGCTCGTATGTTATAATTACAGTGTACTTTCCACCGAAGTTTAAAATCGATACATGTCATGACTTTTAAAGAAAGTTCTGAGGATGTTAGGTACATTTTCAATCCACCAATACAGCAATTAGAGAAGATTTTAACATATCTTCAATAATAGACTCAATCTATAATCTAATTGAAGGAGACCATGTAATGTATAGTATTATCCATATTTTTAGCACTGTTTAATTTACAATCAGTTAGTAACGTGAAGAATTAAAATGGAAGAACACTAGACTTAGTACTAACAATTTCATATAACTATTGTATAGCGTTTATGGAAGTGATTACTCATTAGTTTCGGAAAATATGCATCATCTTCCGCTATTGTTTGAGTTACCTATTTCTTTGAAAATACCTCATGTTACATGTGGTATTTCTGTATATAATTATTGTGAAACTGATTTCTATAATTGGTGCCTATGGTCCCTGGTTCGATCACAGCTCGCACCAAGTAGGCTTTGTGGAGGACAAATGCCGTGTGCGTGGGTTTTCTCGGGCTTCTCCCGTTTCCTTCCACTTTCTTTATTCAGTATTTCATTCATTTCTCATCATCGCCGTCTCCTTTAGCAAACGTGGCATAACCATGGGACGTAAAACCTAAACGCTTAATTTAATTTTTGATTTTTATAATTTATATAAGGTCTTGGAGAAGGCACATTGGAAATAAATACGTGTCTATCAAACTCCGAACGATGCTTTATGTTGTTTTTACACAGTGTTGACTAAAACAATTGAAAAACAATGTTCCTAAAAGGATATTATATAATAAACGGTGGATTATCTAAGAAATAATAGATCTGAAAAAGAAGTGAAATCTTTCATTATATTTACACCAAACTTGTTGAATTACGTACCAAATTGAAAAGTATAATCAGTCAATCATACAAATCATTTATACATAAGGCAGAGAATAATATTGAGAAAGATGCAAAAGCATTTTGGAATTTTATTAATAAGAAGAAAGGAATTTACAGGACCATAAATCAAATGTCACATGAAGGTCAAACAATATATTCTAATAAAGCAACTGCTGATACATAAAAACAACACCAGCAAGCGCAATCTCATATTCAGCACCTCTTCAAGATACCACCGTTACATCCACTTCAAGACCTGAGCCTACAATATATCAAGCACTATCGCAGCTTCAACGTCGAAGACGTCCCCTGATGATAATTCCTCCTCTGAAGACGACATCCAAACTATTACAGAAGCTCTTCAACTCCTGAAGGATTTAAACCTGACCAACATAGTACACATACTATGCATCTACATACCAAAGCTGAAAGCCACCACAAATCTGCTCAACAAATTCAACATTCTCACGGATTTCTTCTCTGAACTATTACCGTGGAGTCAAGAAATCTTTTCAGCATTTCAGCGCTTCATTGCTTGTTATACGGATGCATTTTCTTATTTTATTTTGTATTGTTCTGCATATTTGCATTTTGTTTTTTTATATATTGTACCCAAACAAACACATAAATGCATAAAAAATACTGTTACCCATCTCCAAATGAAACTACAAATAAATAAATATTCATGGCCCAAGAGAAGGCGTAACTTTCTGCAGCCCTTCCATCTTCAAATGGGAATGAAGTTGCACTTTTAAAAAAAATTGCTATATTTTAAGCATGTATATTGCTGAAGCCTATCCTCCTATGAAACACCTAAACAGACATATAATGAAATACCTTATTAGCATACTAAGTAAAAACAAGTATAAGGAATCAATAAAAATATTATTCAAGTAAGTCCACGTGCCATCATGAGATTCTAAGTTATATACTGTATTTAACGGTTATATACTGTGCATTCCCCTGTGTTACGCAGTGGCGTATTTAGGATTTTGTTTTGGGGGGGGGCTATGCATAAGACGTGAATAAGCACTTAATTTTTCCTCTTGTTTGCCCACAAATTTTAATGAAGTTGTGTATATAACAAATTTATTTCGGGGGGGGGGTTGTTTGAGAACAATAAACACCCCCCTAAATATGCCACTGGTGTTACGTACACAATATTATCCAGACATCTGGAAAATTACAACAATATTCGAATCTGGTAATCCATGTAAGGTAAAAATAATTATCGACCACTATCTTTTTTATCTGCACTCTATAAAATATGTGAACGAATCATATGTAAACGAATATTGTGCATATGAAAGACATGTTACCCATCTCCATATATCAGCATGGCTTTTACCCAAAGAGAAGTACAGCCACGAACTTAGTAACTTTTACTCAATATTTACACGCTCCGGTGCTTGGGGTCGCTGGTTCGATCCCAGCTCGCGCCGTGTGGAATTTGTGGTGGACAAACACCGTGCTCGTGGGTTTTCTCGGGGTTCTCCCGTTTCCTCCCACTTCCTTCATTCCACCATTTTCATTCATTTCTCATAATCACCGTCTCCTTTACCCTAACCGACATAACCGTAGGACATAAAACTCAAAGATTTCATTATTTCAATATTTTCACGATTCCTTCAATAAGGGTCGTTCTATAGACGCTATTAATACCGATCTTTCAAAGCGATTGATGAAATAGATCATAACTATTTTTCGTTTCTTGGTATATACTTCATTTTTAAGAATCATATATGAGTACATCATCTTCAGCATGCACTTTGCCGATAAAAAAAAGAAGACTTAACACTAAAAGTTGACAACAATGACACCTTATTGATGACACATTATATTTACTTCCCACTCATAGAGAATTTTGTTGTCGTTTATTATACATATAGTGTAATATCCCATATATGTTGCAAACTGTAATTTCGAAGAAAAAATCCTTTATCCCATTCCAAATGTGTCAAAAATCTCACTTAATGGTATTTGTCCTACGGGTATGGGGTTACTGTTTGTACCCATGAATCACACAAGAGTAAAACTGAATTAGAAATATTTGTCAAGTGCCAAAATCATACACAACACAGCCGTATGATCTTAACTTATTCATTCGATTCCATACAAAATAATTTATTCATTCACTGTCTCTTAAATCTAGTAAACGACCGTCTTAATCGAATTTAAAATGTTAAGCTTTTCTACTTAACTCTAACAGAAACGTTCCTTGTGGCTAAGATGTTTCAATAAATAAAGTATTCTTCTACAGTTATATGGCATGGATTGCATTTATAGCAAGAAATTTTCTTGCCAGTAAGGAAACTTGCCATTAGCACCATCATGCGTACACTTCTGTTAAAAATATAATTGTCAATGATTCTCTCTTATTAAAGTTTTGTATGTATTTATCTTTAGATGCAATTAAATCGAAACAAAAATTAGTCTTTTTTGATAAATTGCCTTCGTTATTTCAAGATTTCACCCCAGCCCCACTTCTTAAAGAGTTCGGTTTATCAAAACTTCTATACATATTTTAGCTGTCCGTCCGTTCGGAAGACAAAAATTTCAAGAATAAATTAACGAATCACTACCAAATTTGGTCAAAGTGTAGAGGGCAGTAAAAATATTCCAGATGTTGCTTAAGGGCGGGGGGGGGGGAGCAAGATTCTCCAATACAAACAGTTCACGTTTTTCGTTAGTATATTATTATACTATTGATTAAAATACACACACACACACACACACACACACACATATATATATATATATATATATATATATATATATATATATATATATATATATATATATATATATATATATATATACAGGGTGTCACAAAAGTCCCTTACCACCCCTATTAAAATCCAAATGGACTTTCATCGAATTTGATGTGGTAGGTGAACTTGAGGGTTAGGGGGACACTTTCTGGCTTAGGTTACGCGGAAGGCCGCCATCTTGGTACCGCTATCTTGAATTTAACTTTTTTTATTACAAATGCTACGTGGGTCATGTGGTACATGACCATGGACTAGAATTTCACCGGAAAACCGACGTGTGCTTCCCTAAACGACGTGTGCTTCGCTGCGGCTACTTCGAGAAGGAGGCCAGCGCAGCAGTAGCTGTTTCGGATTTTAATGGGGTGGTAAGGAACTTTTGAGACACCCTTTATATATATATATATATATATATATATATATATACAGGGTGGTAGACATCTCCACCGACAAACCTTGGGAGGTGATTCCTTATAGGAAATGAAAGCAAGCAGTTCTTATAAACATAGGTCGAAAAACGTCTCCTTTCACACCGCTAAAAATTCAAAAAATCATGTTTCGAAACGCCCTGCCTTAGAAACTATAGGACCTATCCCAAGTGGTTTAAGGAATTACACAGGAATTAGTATACAAACTATCTAAATATCTACGTTTTACCATCATCCGTTATCGGCGAAACGAACGCGTTATTAGTACTAAAAGGAGTATCTCTATACCTCAATTTCCTTTCTACAGTTCGTTTCGCCGATAACGGACCACGGTAGAACATAGATATTTAGATAGAGGGCATACTAGTTCCTTTGTAATTCTTTATACCGCTTGGGATAGGTCCTATAGTTTCTAAGGCAGGGCGTTTCGAAACATGATTTTTCGAATTTTCGGCGGTTCATAACTCTGAAAGGAGACGTTTTTCGACCTATGTTTATTAGAACTTTTTTATTTCATTTCCTATAAGGAATCACCTCCCAAAGTTTGTCGGTGGAGTTACCTACCACCCTATATCCAGCTAAAAGTATTGCATCATTACCAATGTCACTAGAAAATGAAATATGAATGCACATAATTATGAACACAAATAGAACAAATTTGTGTTTGCGAAACTAAACGACAAAGGGTAACACAAAACCAAAACAAAAGAATCAGAATGTGAAACGAAACCATTCAAATTGTGGATTCATCAAAATATCCACACTTAACTTTCAATACAGCAGCACACAATCTAGGCATCCTCGCCAGTAATTTCCATAATGTTTGGGCCTTTAATTTCATTCCGACAGGTTTGTAAATGTACCCACAACTGTGTTTTATTAACTGGTCGACGTTTTCGAACGTTTCTGTCTAACTCATCCCACAATAACTTGATCGGATTCAAGTCCGTGCTTAGCGGTAGCCATTCGCATATTTACCAATTCTTTTTGTCTTTCTTTCTTTTCTAAGTACGACTTACATAATTGACATGTGTGTTTTGGGGTCATTGTCTTGTTGGAAAATAAATCCCTAATTGACAAGCCTTTTGCCACTGGGTAAAGCGTGTCTCTGCAAGATGCGATGATAGTTTTTTTTTTTTTTTTTTTTTTTTTGTACTCTCAATTCTCATTAAATCACCAATCTTTTCACCCGCGAAACAACCCCATACCATGACAGACCCACCATAACGTTTGACGCTTGGCTTAATGCATTGATCGAGCATGCATTCTCCAGGAAGTCGACGTACAAACTTTCTGCGTTTAGTTCCAAAAATTTTGAATTTACTTTAGTCACTAAAGAGCGCTTTGTACCACTGCCCTACTGACCAATTCTTATGTTCTTGAGCCCATAGCAATCGTCTACGTTTGTTTTGTTTACTTATTTTTTTTAATGCATCCCTTTAAACTGTGTTCTCTAAGTCGGCGTTTCACTGTTGTAACAGATACGACTTTTTCTCGGGTGGCATTAAGTTGTTCTCGAATTTCTGGGACAGTTAGAGTCAGGCCTGTAGCCAGGACCAAATTGTAGGGGGGGGGGGCGGATGAAGTTAGGTGGGGCCCAATCCAACCATATTATAGTTAATCACTATATTATAGTTCACTTGCCAGCCTACCGTGAAAATTTTAGGCGGGCAGCCAAAATTTAGGTCTGGCCCGGCCCACCTAGACACCGCTAGATACGGGCCTGGTTAGAGTTCGTTGTCATTTGCTTGTGACCACAATAAACTGATCTTCATTCTTTGACGTTCCTCGCGGTTCTTCCAGGTCGTCAAAGATTAACATTTGACTGATTTTCGTTGAAACGTTGAATAGTGCAAACAACTGTAGATTGATGTATGTTCACTCTTTTAGTGATCTGTAGGGTAAAAAAAAAAAAAAAAAAAAAAAAAAACCTTTAACTTGTATATATAATTCCACAATAATAGCACAAAGTTCTTTACTAAGTTTACGAACTTTAGCCATACTGTTCATATGTGTCGGACAAACAATCACTCACTTACTATATTTTAGCTGACAACTCTTCTTGATGACTACTGGTCCCTGAAAAGTAAAAAGAAACGAAAATTAGGCACAATTGCAACTGGTTTCGTACTTACAATGACATTTTATTTTGTATGTAAACAAATATTCATGTTAACATTTATACCAGCTAAAAACATATTATCCACCTGGTTATCAAGAACTTTTCTTTTTGCTGTGAGTATAAGGTCTCACCTCATTTTGAACTCTTTTTTTGGTCGCGGTGACAAATTTAGAAACGTTTCAGAATGTCTTAACAATAATTTATGTATATCATTCCAACATATTTTCATGAAAATCGGTACACCTTGTACGTATTATTATCTATTTACAGCATTTCCATGGGTGATGCAATACTTTTGGCCGGTAGTATATATATCAAACTCATACTAGGTAATTATCCGGCCGTCCCCAAATGACTCCTCTCGTAGAGGGACAAAAGTTAGAAATCGCATGTGTTGATGTAAGTGATATCCAATCCCGAAGTGCTGTGAATAAACCATTTAGCGATTTTTTTTCTGATTACTTTAAAGCAAATACAATAATCGACCATGAGAAGCGATTTTCGGCAAACAATTAAGCGTCACAAGAATTGAATTCATGTCCATCCCTAACTCTCTATTAAAACCGGAAATAGTATAAATCAAACATTTCCGGTTTAGGTTGGTCATTATAAAGCAAAAACGGTAATAGATAGCAAAAAACATTTTTCTTCAATCAATTAAGAGTCCATAGAGTGTACTTCGTCTCCACTGCAATTTCTCTATTAAAACCGGAAGTAAAGAAAATCAACCACTTCCGGCTTTAACGGTGATCGCCGTAGAATGAAAACCATAACAGACAGCGAAAATCAGTATTCTGCATAATTAAGGGTCCCAAAAATACATTCCATCTTCAGTCTAATCTCTATTAAAACCGGAACTGGAAGACAGTCAGCCACTTCCGGATTTAACGGTGATCGTTATAGGTTAAGAATGGCAATGGATAGAGAAGGGCATTTTCCTGTGATCAGTCAAGTGTCCCTCGAACATATTCCATCAGCATTCTAATATGTGTACTGCAACCAGAAGTGATAGAAATTTATACCATTTACAGCTTGTAGTACAGTAAAAGCTCCTTATTCGCGCTTCTTTCATTCGAGTTTTCACTATTCGCGGATTTAAAAAAATGCGACCCAATTCCTATATTCGCGGCTAAAGATTTCTTTATTCGCGGATCTAATCAGTACGTATACATACATACGTAATAATAAAAAGTATTCCAATAGGTATCCAACTCAATATCCTTTGTAAACGCCATCAAATGAACTAACAAAATGTAAAATAGACCTTATTACAACTTTGCCTAAAGTATGTTGTTAAATGATATCGCCGCTGTATTGGTTCGGACTTTGACATAAGCCGCCTTCGCCGCGATCGGTGTTTTTGAGAATGTAAACAAACAGAATGAAAGCAACCTTATTACTCAATGAATAAAGTATATTTTTAAATGCCGCCACATTATTAGACGTTCCGTCCTTTGGTAAGAACCGCTTTGCGTGTTTTATTGTTTCGTCTTTCCAATAGTTACAAAAATTGTGATCAAGTAACACGTCTCTACCGCTGCCTTCCTAATTTATACAGTAATGCCAACTTTAAAAAAATGAGAAACGAGTTTCGTCACGAAAAAAATCTGTGTTACCGCTTAAAGTGAAAATAGAAATGCTTGATCGTTTACGCCTTGGAGAGTCGTTTGCATATATATCACGCTCATTCAATGTCAACGAATCAACTGCACGATCGATCAAAAAATCCGAAGATAAAATAAGGTCGTATGTAGCTTCAACTTCACTGTCAGCGAAAATTGTTCGTGATCCAGCAATAGAAAAAATGGAAGTGGCGTTGTCATTATGGATCGAAGACCGCAACCAAAAGAGGGTGCCCCTGAGTGGTCCAATCGTCCGGGAGAAGGCAAAGCGTCTTTACGTTCATTTTAAAGAACCTGATGGTAGTTGTAGTGGTGAATGTACAGATGGAGCATTTCAAGCATCGAAAGGTTGGTTCAATAAATTTAAGGTGAGACAATCATTGCATAACATTAAAATCGTTGGAGAAGCTGCATCTGCAGACACTGCTGCAGCAGAACGATATCCAGAAGAATTTGCAAACTTAGTAGCTGATGGAGGATACAAACTTGGGCAAGTGTTTAATGCAGGCGAAACTGCACTGTTTTGGAAGAGAATGCCAAACAAAACATTCATTTCTAAAAGCGAAAACTCTGCTCCTGGATTTAAGGCAGCAAAGGATAGAGTTACACTGCTGCTATGTTCTAATGCATCTAGAGATTGTGTCATTAAACCACTGATGCTTTACAGATCGTTAAATACTCGGGCTTTAAAAAGTCAAAACAAGGACGACCTGCCAGTGTTTTGGCGTGCTAATAAGAAAGCGTGGGTTACAAGCGCTATTTTTTGTGACTGGTTCCGGAATTGTTTTGTTTCTGAAGTTGAAACTTATTTTTTTAAGAAAAAAAAACAGAATTTAGACTTTAAAGCAGTTCTAGTTTTGGACAATGCACCAGGTCATCCTCGCAAACTTGAAACTATGTATCTTAATATAAAAGTGACATTTTTACCTCCCAACACGACGGCTTTGCTTCAACCTATGGACCAAGGAATAATCCAGGCCTTTAAGCTCTATTACATTAGACGAACCTTCAAAATCGTATTGGATAACATGGAATGTAATCCTGATATGAATGTTATGGAATGCTGGAAGAAATTTGACATAGCAAAATGTATCGTAAACATAAAAGAATCATTGGAAGAACTGAAGCCACACACATTGAAGTCATGCTGGAAAAAACTGTGTCCTGCTCTGACTGCGGAAAATGACGAAGAATGTGTGCAAATTCAAACTTTCACTGCAAACATAGCTGAAATTACGAATGGAATAGGGCGAGATGGGTTCGAATCAAGCGACATTCAGGAATTGCTTGAATCGCAAAATGAAGATTTGACTGAAGCCGACTTGGAGGAAATGTTAAATTCACAGCCCATTGAAGAAGAGGCTTCAACAAGCACTAGAAACGTGACATTTAATTTGAAAATCTTAGAAAAGGCTTAAGAATGGCAAATGAGCTTTGTGATTTCTTTATGAAAATTGATCCGTCTATGGAACGAAGTCTTATTTTTAAGAGGCAAATTGCTAATGCCACTGCTGAATATCAGTCTGAATTGAAGGAGCTTTTAAAAACTGCCAAGCAAGAAAAAATTACAAATTTTTCAAACCATTGCCTAAGCCTGAAGATAATAATTAATCAATATGGTCAAAAACTTCAATTACGGTAAATTGATTTGTTTAAATATGTATTTGTTTTTTTCATTTTGTCACCTAGGAACGTAATCCCCTATAATCCCATATAAATTACCATTCCGTGTTCACGGTTTGTGTATTCGCGGCATATTTATGGAACATATGCCTCGCGAATAAAGGGCTTTTACTGTATTAATTGACGAAATATCACGATAAACAAACCCAATTCTTGATGTGTTGTGCACTTCGGAATGCTAGATTTTTATTCTTCACCTAATTTTTCATTTAAAAATATCAATATCACAAAAACAGTATGATCTACATACAGTGTATTATATGTTCTTGTCAGATGAACTCATTCAGTGTATAAATACATCAAATTTAGCGTAGTATTACTCATCACGATACTCTTGAACGGAAGCGAATTTTTGAATTCTTTTTTGCTAATAGATAGCTAGAAAAGTTATCTCGGCCCAGTTCATTCATGAAGTCAATTCGTTAACATCGGAACGGGTAATGGTGGTCTGTTAGTTCACACAATAACTCTTAAACGGAAGAGAATTTTTCATTTATTTATTTATTTATTTATTTATTTATTTGCAGTTCTCGACCAAGTTCGTTCACAGAGTCAATCCGTTAACATTTTAACGGATAACGGTAACTTATGTTTGTTCGTTAGTGCACACGATTACTCTTGAACGAACGCGAATTTTTGACTTCCTTTTGCTGCAATAGATTGCTACAGCAATTATCTTGCCGGAGTTTGTAAATGAACTCAATCCGTTAATACCTTAGTTCACATAATAACTCTTAAACGGAAGCGAATTTTGCATTTATTTATTTATTTATTGCAGTAGATAGCTATAGCAATTATCTTGACCAAGTTCGTTCACAGAGTCAATCCGTTAACATTTTAACGGATAACGGTAACTTACGTTTGTTTGTTAGGGCACACGATTACTCTTAAACGAACACAAATTTTTGAATTCCATTTTCTGCAATAGATTGCTACAGCAATTATCTTGCCGGAGTTTGTAAATGGACTCAATCCGTTAATACCTTAGTTCACATAATAACTCTTAAACGGAAGCGAATTTTGCATTTATTTATTTATTTATTGCAGTAGATAGCTATAGCAATTATCTTGACCAAGTTCGTTCACAGAGTCAATCCGTTAACATTTTAACGGATAACGGTAACTTACGTTTGTTTGTTAGGGCACACGATTACTCTTAAACGAACACAAATTTTTGAATTCCATTTTCTGCAATAGATTGCTACAGCAATTATCTTGCCGGAGTTTGTAAATGAACTCAATCCGTTAATACCTTAGTTCACATAATAACTCTTAAACGGAAGCGAATTTTGCATTTATTTATTTATTTATTGCAGTAGATAGCTATAGCAATTATCTTGACCAAGTTCGTTCACAGAGTCAATCCGTTAACATTTTAACGGATAACGGTAACTTACGTTTGTTTGTTAGGGCACACGATTACTCTTAAACGAACACAAATTTTTGAATTCCATTTTCTGCAATAGATTGCTACAGCAATTATCTTGCCGGAGTTTGTAAATGGACTCAATCCGTTAATACCTTAGTTCACATAATAACTCTTAAACGGAAGCGAATTTTGCATTTATTTATTTATTTATTGCAGTAGATAGCTATAGCAATTATCTTGACCAAGTTCGTTCACAGAGTCAATCCGTTAACATTTTAACGGATAACGGTAACTTACGTTTGTTTGTTAGGGCACACGATTACTCTTAAACGAACACAAATTTTTGAATTCCATTTTCTGCAATAGATTGCTACAGCAATTATCTTGCCGGAGTTTGTAAATGGACTCAATCCGTTAATACCTTAACGGATAACGATAAATTACGTTTGTTCATTAGTGCATATGATAACTCTTGAACGAAAGAGGATTTTTGAATTCCAATTTTCTAAATAGATCACTAGAGCAAATAACTTGGCAGAGTTTGTTAATGTAATCAATCCGTTAATGACTTAATGGGTAACGGTGACTTAGGTCCATTCGTTACTTCACACGATAATCTTGAAGAAAACGGAATTTTAAAATTGTATTTCTTTTTGTAAATGTACTTGAAGTTATACATCTTGGAGTTAAATGACAGTAACGTCCTCTAGTGGTTAACATCTAACGAACGAAATTGAAATTCTTAATAAACGAGATCTTTTATTGTAAACCATAGTTTATTTTGTTTTGTTCATTGTACAGAGAAATAAATTTTCATCTTCAGAAGACCCTCAACAATGAAAAAAAGCAAACATCACATAAGTTCACCAATTATTTCGTAATTATAACTGTATTTGTTTGAAGAATAATTCATCTCTTGAAGTTGATCTATTATTATGAATATTGTCGCTCATTACAAAATGAATTGGGAAGACAGAGAAAACGTGCTGCCATCTGTTGCGGATAATTGAGAGTTTACATTTATTTTAACAAAGAACACGCAAATCGTAATAAAAATTTGCTTCTGTCTTATTAGCTCGATTAGCAGGATGATTTGCCAAACTGTTATGGTTTCTCAGATGCAGGCCCGTATCCACGGGGGTCTAATGGGGGCCATCTAAAATTTCACGCTAGGCTTGTAAATGAACTATAATATGGTGATGGACAATAATATAGTTGGATCGGGCTCCCCTAACTTCTACCAGGCCCCCCCCCCTAAATTTTTGAGCTGGCTTCCGATCTGCTCAGCTGTGCTAATTCTTTTTCTTTGCGTTAATATTAAGTCAACATTTATATAACAATTATATTATTTCATCCTGTTTGAGATATTTCATATAGATAATAATCAAAGTAAGGTAAAATAAACTTTTTTTGAAGTTATAAGTGTGTTCATGATTAACCATACTATCAGGGTGCTAATGAATGAACTATACTAATACATAAAGCGTGTAAATAAATTAACAATACTAATATATAAAGGGTGTTAATGAATCAACTATACAGACAAACTGTATCAATTAATTCCTCACGTCGAAATAAGAGAAAAAGTGCATGGACATGTGAGGAAAAGTGCATCGTTTCAGAGCTACGGCTGTACAAAATCGTGAAAAAACTAAATTTTAACACGCGCTGTTTCGAATTTGAGAAAAACCGTGGACTTGCGTCCGTAGTAGAATACACAGAAAAAAATCGTATTTGGCGTATGTAAAAGCGTACATTACATGTGTAAATCCTGTAGTTTTTGGACTTAACGTACGAGGTAACATCCTGCACCAAACGTATAAATGAAAAGGTACGTTTCATATGTACTTTCCGTGTAAGTGTTAAAAGACCTCATCTTGGCAAAATTAATATACCGCTAATTTTACAGTAATTATGTGATATCTTCAAGTAGATAAAAGATAATTGAAATGTGGAACAAGAGCGCCCTAGACTGTATTCTTTTACATGAGATACCGTTATCAATACTCATTTATCTGCATTCGATTTCGAGCCATTTTGAAAATCAGCATTTATTTTCGCGTTTCTAAACGGCTGAAAACGGAAAGACACTAGGTGACTTGTGATACGGTACCTTACGCAAAATAATATTGTCTAGGGCGCTCTTGTTCCACATTTCAGTTATCTTTTATTTATTTGAAGATATCAAATAATTACTGTGAAATTAGCGGTATTTTAATTTCGCCGGAATGAGGCCTCTTAAGAATAAACGTACTTTCCGTATGAAAGAAAAAAGTGTATATATGTAGTAAGGATCTGACATACAGATGGACGTATGTAACATATAGCTGACGTATGTAACATATGTATACGCATGTAATATACGGAAGACTGTTAAATGTCAGACATTTTGTAGCGGCATGATGTAACACCTAAGCGGGAAAAAGACAGTGCATATGTAGTATATGGATAACGTATACTTCGTACAGATTTCCGTAGTAACTTATGGATTCCGTATATTTATACAACATTCCACTGTTCGGATAACGGATTTTTCTCAGTGTAATGGAAGTCATACACGCGCAATTCGAAAAATACATATTTCACCAGTGCTTAATGTGTGTTGAAGAGATTCCCTACAGGGTATAAATCCCACCTCAACACTGAACACATTACAACAGTAGGCACGGAATTTTTCGGGAGAAGGTTGGAATTGTAGGGCAGTAGCGTACCCAGGAATTTATTTCGGGGGGGGGTCCAAATTAAATATGAAGGTATTTTATATTAAAATTCCTAAAATTGCCCCTAAAATTAGGCTAAATTTACACAAAAGTCGAAATTTCGGGGGGGTCCGGACCCCCAGGACCCAACCCCTGCGTACGTCCCTGTTGTAGGAAATCTCTTGTACCCCCTTTACACGTTGATGAAATATTCATTTTTTGAATTGCGTATGCATGACTTCCTTCATACGCTGATATGGACCGTCACTCCAAAGTTTCTTAATTTCGACAAGGCGTGTGTTAAAATGTATGTTCTACATGATTTTCGATAGCCAAAGCTCTGAAACTATACACTTTTACCCACAAGTCCATATGAACTCTTGTTTCACTTATTTTAATGTGAGGAATCACCTGTTACAGCTGGTTGGTAATTATATTCGTCAGTTTGTTGGCAGTGGCAACATTTGAATCTTCGTGGGGGAGGCGAATTGTCTCCTTGATTTCGTGTATTTATACACATTCGAGGAGTGATCAAAAAGTAAGGTTA
Organism: Thermobia domestica; assembly: GCF_964235325.1. Taxonomy (NCBI): domain Eukaryota; kingdom Metazoa; phylum Arthropoda; class Insecta; order Zygentoma; family Lepismatidae; genus Thermobia; species Thermobia domestica. The sequence goes on along the minus strand of NC_137454.1, from coordinate 328,909,980 downwards.
CAGGCAGTGAAACGAGTATTTTATACAACCTATACAATCAACAGATAGTATACATACATTAGATTATTTTTCGACATAGTCTTCATATCGGTTGAGTCACTTGTCGCATCGTGGGATGATTTTGAAGATTCCTTTCTGGTAAAAAAAAAAAAGAAAAAAAGAAAAAAAAGAAAAAGAAAAAAGAAACTGTCCTTGCGTGTTCAGTCACGTTGTCACGAAGTGTTTCACCTCCTCGTCTGAAGTTAAGCGACGGCCTCCTAGGTACTCCTTCAAGTGTGGGAACAGGTGAAAGTCGCTTGGAGTGAGGTCTGGACTGTAGGGAGGATGGTCGATAATGTCTCAGCGAAACTGCTTGAACGAAGTTTTGACGCGCTCGGTAAGAAGTCCTGGCCGTAAACCTCTACCAGCTGCTGGTGAGTTTCAGCCATGGTTACACGTTTCGCCCATAGAAATCGAATAACTAAGCGGACTTCTTCGCGAGATTGATTATATTCAAACGAATCACCATTTGTGTTTACATACAACTAGCGCCATAGGTGGTGGATGGCTGAAACTCAGCACAGTTGCCAACTCCATATAGTAAAAATTACCAGATACTCCTCATTCCTCTGTAACAGACGAAACTCTAGAAATATCAGCCTTGTAACCTTAGTTTTGGACCACCCTCGTAATAATATAATAATATACAAATGAAAACAGGGAAATTTACTTATATCGGAGAGTCTTGCACTTACTCACCCAAAGCAAGATCTAAAATGACTACTGTATTGGAGTATTCATTTTTCCGGTCTTTGGAAATGAAACACTTGAGGCAGACAATTCATTCAGGCCAACCTAATAGATTAGTGTCTCACAATTACACCCTGAAGAAAAGAAAACGGATGTGAAACGAAATTGGGACCTTGAGAGAAAATTGGTAGAATAATGAGAGTAAGAGAATGTGAGCATTATGAAAACAGACAGACAATTATTCCCCATCATAAACACGTATTACTGAGATAGAAGTGAAAACTTTACCTGGTAAAAGCACGCTGTTGCCAATCTACCGTGCTCTACAAATTATGTGAAATTATGCTAAAAATAACTAAATAACACTATAATTACTTATATATAAAAAATAAAAGACATATCAATTTGCATGTAGTTGACCTGACGTTTTTCTTAACCAAGTAATTAGCGGTAATTTGACTCAAGTATAGAAAGGCTTAATCAGTGATAAGTATAGTAACTACTTCTTTTGTCTGTTTCTACAGAAATGCAGTAAAGTGGTGTTTCCCTAATGAATATAGTGATTATAGCAATCAGCTTCGAATATGTTACGCTGTTAATTTGTATGGCATTTACAATGGGTAACAGAAAAATGAAACATTTAAAGGTTTTTATTAAAGAATAATGAAATTAATTTAAAACGAGTAGGCAGACACCAAATTTTAATTGTTACTTGTATTTAACAAAGATAAAAGTTTTAATATAGAAAAATCCTGATACTTTAGCATCTTCCTGATACTTAGCATCTAACTGTAATGATATTGTGTAGTTTATTAAAAAAAAAAAAACAATTTTTTAAAATTTAGGTATAACTTTTAAAATGTAGGACATGTTTACCTGTTGAGATTTTGTATTTAAAATGTTTATTTAAGGCTAACAGAATAGTTTTTAATTTTAAAATAGTTTTAGGTTAAGGAAAGAAAGCAAAATTAAAAATAGAAATATAAATTGATATTGTTTTACAAATGAAGGATGTAAAAGTGAAAAGAAGGGTTTATATAAGTTTTTAAGAAAGGCATTAAAGAGGGCTTTTTGGAAGGGAATTTTAAGTAGATTCATATTAACTATATGTTAGATTGTTTTTGGCGATAGTTTAATTACTGGATTTAGAAGGGACAGGATTGCGAAGATATTTTTTTTTTGTAAGTTTACCTTTTTATTAACAGCAATATTTATTTTAATAAAATAAAAGCTCACATAAAAACAAAATGCCCGGTCTCCTGCTAATCAAAATTTTAAAATGATGAAATAAATTTTATTATAAATAATTTTGTGGTGAAGGTCATGTAAAAATTAATATTCAATAGCCTAATAAAATTTCATTTTTAATAATAAAAGTCATACTTTTCACAAATGGCTCCTCTAAATCTATAAAAATTTAAAAAATCTAATTAAATTAAAAATACAATTTAACATTTTAAAACACTATACTACCTTAAAACTCATTTCCTCTTTACTATAACTTTATACTTTCCCACTAAAAAACTAATTACCAAATAAATTTTTAAAAAATACAAAATTAAGGAGGGACAAAACATGGCTCCCCGCCGGGAAATCGAACCCCGGTTTCCCGCGTGACAGGTGGGGATACAAAATTAAGGAGGGACGAAACATAACCTTCTTAGGGGTTAATTGATCCTTCATATAACAGCACTTCTATTTGTATCTTTATGGTGATATTCAATCTACACCTTACGTGTGAATCAATTCCTTTATGTAGCAGCACCTCTATGTCTTTATATCGTGATATTACAGTACCTAGTCCTTTAGGAGTGAATTCATTCCTTTATGTAGCTTTTATATCGTGATATTCCAGCACTTATCCTCTTCCTTATAGGTGAATCCATTTCCTGTTATAGCAGTACCTCTCTCTTCCGTTATTGTGATATTCTAGTACTCAGCTTCCGCCTTAGAGATGAATCTCATTTCATTCCCTAATATAGCAGCACCAAGGGCACCCATGTTGTGGTTTCCAAGGGGGGGGGGCAAGTACAAGCGACGTTTAAAATATAGTTTCAAATTTTGCTGTAACTAATGTAAAAATTCTATTGGGCTTTCGATATTCCCAAGTACAATTTCCTCCTAGGGGGGGGCAAGCGCCCCACCTTGCTTTCCCCCCCCTGATGGGCGCCCTTGAGCAGCACCTCTATCTTTGTCTATATTGTGAAATAGCGTTGGTGCTAACATGGACGTTAAATTCCAAACAAACCGACTAACAAACCTCGACACTTGAATATCCCTGTAAACGAAATGTCAAGTAAATACATATTATAAAGTATACTCGTGGTGTTTTAACTCGTATGATTTTCGTTTCACTTGAAAATTCGAAACAATACGATATAGGAATATATTTTCGAGGCATCATTTTTTACTAGGTGAGACAAGAAACTCGTAAATTTTGTCTCGTGTTTTCCTATAACTTGCGGATCGCCAATTATTACAATTTCAGTAAAAATTATTACAATTATTACAATTACAGTTACCAATTATTTTGTAATTGGTTTCGCAGATCTCTTTCGATATAATAAAATAATTCCAAATTATTTCTAGTGATAAGCAAATGCGGGTTGGTCTTGGTCTTGGTCTTGCACACCCAGTCTTGGTCTTGGTCTTGGTCTTCGTCTTGCTTGCAAGAGTTTTGCAAGTCTTGCTTTTAAGAAATCTTATGCTTTTCATAGGTAAATTTTACTATGAATATAAAGGATAATAAATTCTACAATGCTCCAATAGTAACGGAAATACAATGTATGTTTCTAAATGTAACATAGTTTATCTTCGTGTAAGTATGATAATAGTGTACAATATAAGTGATGACCTTTATTTTTTTATTGGGTGCCCACGCTTCGCTACTCATAAGATAAATCACGACGTTTCGTAATCTTTTTATATTTTTTAACAGATCCATCACTCCACTGGATCCAAAACTGGGGAGGCTACCCCTGAGATCAATGAAAGAAAATCAAAACGGTACAGATTATTGAAATACCATGTACTGCAAAACTATTTTTACATTCTAAAGGCGTCAGATTTTTCTTTTCAACCACGATTAGCTAATCTTTGTATTAAACAAACTTATGATTAAATATTGAGATTTTGTTTTACTGATTCCAATGGGGTAGAAACATGGACTTTACGCAAAAGCGATGAAAAAAATAGCAGACTTTCGAAACCTGGACATGGAGAGAAAAAAAGGAGAGAATTAGCTGTGTTGAACAGAAAACGAATGAGAAGGTGTTAGAAATATTAGCAGTAGAAGAAAAAAAGAAGAATTTTAGATATCGATAAGAGGAGAAAGAGGAACTGTTTGGGATATTGGATGTGAAGGACGTGCTAGAGGATATGGTAAAAGGAAAGAGAGAGAGGGAGCAAAGGAGATTGTAGTTGAAGGAAGGTATTAAAACAGAGAATTGCTACATTAAGACGAAGAGACTAGTTGAGGACCACCGTGCATCGAGGTTTCTCAGTTGCAGCAAGCAACCTGCCAATAATGGCAGACTAGCTTTGATGATGATTATGATGATATGTTTAGCATATCGACCAAAAAAGGGAGAAAAAATTAAAATAATTATTATAATCGAAACTTAATATTTTAGACTAATTTGAGTGGAAACTAAAAACGACTCAACTGTCTATATCTTTTCTATAAACTCAATACCAGCTGCTTTTCATTTATTTCATATATAGGCCTACGTAAATCAATATTTAGATAGAAATATTAGGATTCTGCAGCTAATATTTATGATAATTTCATGACAGAAAAAGACTGGATGAGATTTGATAACGTGATTCGAACGTGGGCCTAAATCCACGATAGCCCTATTTATCGGAGTAAAGTTTCAATTTTCAACTTTCAGGAGTACGAATTCCCTTTGAATTCGCTTGTAATGGTGTAAACATAAAAGAAAGTAGTATAGCCTTGGTCCGAACACGGATCTGTAAAATACAAATCCGACGTTTGAACTACAATGCTACGAATGCACTTACTAGGGCTTTGCGGGCTCTCAAGGAAGCTAGCACTAATTTAAATTTTATGCCTTTCGTAGAGCTTTTACAACAAATTTCTTATCACGCTTTAGGATCCAGGATTTGCCACTTCGTAAATGAATTATAAATATCAATACGATAAATATCATATCACTTTAGCATATTCAAGAATGAGCCCCAATTAAATCTGCATATCTTTCTTTACACGTACTAGTTATGTCAGGATACCCAGGCTTGCTACACCGTTGCCAAAGTTTGCAGGTACAATATTGCCATCTCATCAATTGCTCATTTGGACCATAAGCCAATTAATCCCATGAGTGTACAACTGACTGACTACCTACCTAACTAACTAACTCTATGGCCTATGGAACGCGCAGGTTCAATGCCGCGTTTGCATAAGCTCTCCACTCACTTCTATCCTTGGCTAACTGCATCCAGTTTCTACTTTGTATTCCAATCTCTGCGAGATCCATCTTAGTATTGTCCTCCCATCTGCGCCTAGGCCTTCCTAATGGTCGTTTTCCGATTGGTCTTCCTGTCAAGACTTTGAAAGCGTTTCTACTTTCTTCCATTCTAGCTACATGACCTGCCCACCTAAGCCTCCTAGACTTGACGACCCTAACAATGTTGGGTAAACTGTATACTGACTGACTGCCTGTGCAATTAAATCATAATTACACAATTCTTACAAACGTGACATTGCCAACACTAATTTTCAACCTACTTCTCTAGTCCAGATCTTATTTTCCAACTTGCCATAACCCTTTATGAACCACAAGGGGAAGAAACTGGCCACCTTAGCCCTGCTCTGTTAGCTTAGTGGCCTACCCTAGCTAAGTTAGAGTACGGTAAGTGAGCTACAACCTGCCCTCGAATATAGGCGAATTAGGAAGTTGATAAATAGAGGTAAATGCTGACGAGAAATTTGGTGAAGTACAGGAAATTGTATCTTACCTCAAAGATCTTTGGATTAGTTTTCACACAGCTTTCCGCCCTTCCCTGCCCTGGACCAGACTTCCTTTCTCTGTAGCTTTTCTTTCCTATATCTTGTATTATTTCATTCATACATTTCAATAGCGAACTTCCTCTAGGATCTTTTCCTTCTGACAATATCTCATTAGCTAATAGGGTGACCCCTCCATGTTTTATAATGTATCTAATCATTCTATCTCTTCTTTCCAAAACATTCTTCACTATATTCCTTTTTTCCTTTACTATTTCCAATGTTTTTTTTCATTTCATACCATATTCGCTTATCTAATTTTCAGCATCTTTTGTAACATTTCTAAAGCTTCCATTCCTCATTTTTCCTCTCCTAGAGTCTGTAGCTCATATACGGCAACACTCTATATGTATGATTTCATCAACCCTTTCTTCAGTTTTCCTTCAGCTCCGGCTAGAAAATTTTGTTATTCTTCGAATGCCTTCTTTGCCTGAGCTATTCTGGATTTTACAATCTTGTTATCTCTTGTTATTTTACTCTACCAGGTGATCTCGTATTTTCATCTTCATTTGTTGTTGTTTTTGTTTCTTTTCTTGGATACCTCATAACTTTTGTTTTGCTTTTGTTTACCTTCATATCGAATTTGTTGCTAAGCACTTGTTACTTTCCGTTCAGACCAGCCTCTAATTTTCTTTTTCTCACTGTCTTATAACAGTACGATATCGTTCGCAAATCGAAACCTATGTATATCCTTGTCTATGAACAGTTATCCATGGAGTGTGAATGCCCTTAATTTCTTTTATTGTATCTTCAATGTAGAAATTAAACATAATTGGTGACAATAAGCATCAGGGATGCCCATCTTTCCTCATCCCTTAGGACTTGGACACAATCCCACAAATTTACCATTCTCTCTCAAATTTATTATTTCCCTCCTAAATGTACATTATCGAAGTTTCTTTGTACCATTAGTAATGAAAAATTATATTCCCCTCCAAATAGTCTCATGGATGCAACTTGAACCCTTAAACCCGTCTCTATGTGCCCTTCGTGAGCATCCTTGCCTGATCATCTTTTGAATTGCTGCTTCTTCTTTCTCTCCTGTTACCTCAATTGTTGCCTTTCTGCCCATTGTATCGGTTATATATAATTCTTCGCTAAGTATACTTTATTCTTATTCTATTATAACCAAGAGAAAATCAGCGTAAAGTTTCGTTTATAGCAAGTTTACCAGGCCTGGGACTGAACTTGCAATCCTGCCCTCTTGTGATCCCTTTATACCAGGTGTGTTAGTTGAAATTTGCCGGTTTTTTCGAGAAAGAAAACACTTAATATTCAGGGAATCTCACCATTTCTTTATTCAAAATAATGACCATTGGATTCTACACACTTTGCCAATCTTTTAGGCAAATCATGGATACCATCCCAAAAAAACTTTTTCTTTTTCGAGACAAACCATTCGACGAGCCATTTTTCGACGTCTTCAAAATTAGCGAAGCGCTGCTCTGCAAGTGATGTCCCATCGAGGCGAAAAGTGATAGTCCGACGGGGCGAGGTCTGAAGAGTACGGCGGGTGCGGTAATATTTCCCAATTAAGTGTTTTTAATGTGTCCTGCACCAGTTTAGGGGTATGAGACGGCGCGTTGTCATGTTGCATGATAACCTTGCCATGTCTTCGGGCCTATTCCGGCCGTTTTTCGATCAACGCCTGATTCAAATTAATAATTTGTTGTCTGTAGCGATCCGTATTCACTGTTTCACCAGGTCTTAATAACTCGTAGTACACCACACCACACTGGTCCCACCAAACACAGAGCATTGTCTTACGGCCAAAGCGATTTGGCCTTGCCGTCGATGGGCCGGCTTCACCAGGTGCAAGCCATGATTTTTTTTGCTTAGGGTTCTCAAAATAAATCCATTTTTCGTCCCCCGTGACAATTCGATGCAAAAATGATTTCCTTTCGAACCGTTGAAGCAGGATTTCACACACGGTTTTTCGCTTTTCCATTTGGCTATCCGTCAGTTGGTGTGGCACCCATTTTCCATACTTCTGGGTCCTTCTCATGGATTTTAAACGTTGGGAAATTGCTCCTCGAGTCACATTTAGTGTTTGTGCTAATGTTGCTTGCGATTGGGTTGGGTCTTCATCTAATAACGCCTGCAATTCCTCGTCTTTGAACTTTTTCGCTGCACCGGGATGTTCCTTGTCTGTCAAATCGAAATCTCCACTTTTAAATTGACAAAAACATGTCTCGCATGTTCTAATCACTGGAGCATGTTCACCGTAGGTTTCTACCAGCAACCGATGAGCTTCAGCTGCTTTTTTCTTTTGATGAAATAAGAACAGCTATGCATGCCGCAAATGCGATTTACTTGGAACGAAACTCGCCATATCCACTGAGGTAAACAACTCTGACGCTATTCTGTTGGCCGAATGTGACTTGTGTATTTTTGAAGGTTAATGTTTACAGAAACAAATGACGTATATGCCGCATCCTAGAAATGTATACATATTGCTAGAGACATCTAACGGTAAAACCGGCAAACTTCAACTAACACACCTGGTAACACAGAAATGTTTCTCGGGTGTCCAAGAGATTATCAGTCACCGGATTCGGAGTGTACGCTACGCCCCAATTTTGTTAGGTAAAATCCTTTCAATTTCATACATCCGCTTCTATGTGTCAGAACCGTGACTTCCTGTGGGACATTTTTTTTTCTTTTGCAGAATAATCACATGAAGACCCCATGGACACCCATGGCGAGAAATGACACATCTAGGGACGCGCACGAGACGAGTCGAGACAGGATTTTCCTGAGAAAATTCGAGTCGAGACACGGCTCTTCCAATAGAGAAATATACATTTTTCGAGTCGAGACATCACTTTTACAGCACATTTTCGAGACGAGACAGCCATAAATTTTGTCTCGTGCGCATCCCTAGACACATCCCAAAGAAGTCCAAAGGAAATACCTGGGACATTTCCGTTATCCTTAAAGTCGCTCTTGTCTTTGGTGCGAGCGGTTCCTGGTTCGATTCCCGTTGGAGACACGGTCGAAAAAGTGTAAAAGTTTTTTCAGGCCAGTCAACCTGAGTAAAGTTTTCCTGGGTTACAAGGCAAATACCGGGATGGTACCTAACAGATAGGTCCCAGGTCGTTTCCTCACTTCCCTTACCTCAGATGGTGTAATCGCCGAGGGACGTCATCCCTCACATGTTCTCAATACTGTTTTAGTGTTACATATTATAATTCATAGCATAAAACTATAAAGTGATAAAGTGTTTCTACAAACATAATGAAAAGCAGTTATCATATAATTAAAAATAAATTAATCGCTGCGCAAAGCAAACCAACTTATTATTATAAAACTGATATCTTCTGACAGTTTCGACAAGTAAGCACTTGACTTTCATCAGACACTATCAAGAAAAGATATTAGTTTTAAAATAATAAATTGGTTTCCTTTGCTCAGCAATTATTTTACTTTTAATTATAGTATATGATACGCAAAGCTGTTACTATTGAGAATATTACAGAATTTATCAACTTTTAAAAATACGAAAGTCATTATACTATGTAGCCCATAGTAAATATGGTTTAAATGTTATTGTGTCACACCAACAGTGTATTGTTATATCACACTGTGGATCTCTCGTGACACGGAAAGATGCTGATAACTTCTGCATAAAATTATTTTAAAATTCGGGGCATACATTTAGAACACAAGACGAGACGAGAATAGTTTTCCGACAATCGAGACGAACCGAAAAATAATTCATCGAAAGTAGAGACGACACGAGAAATAATTTTTCAAGAGCCCAGACGACATGAGTAATAATTCTTCCAGAATCGAGACTACACGAGAAATAATTCTTCGAGAATCAAGAGACACCAGAAATAATTCTTTGAGAATCAAGGCGACACGAGAAATAATTCTTCGAGAGTTCAGACGACATAAGTAATAATTCTTCAAGAATCGAGCCTACACCAGAAATAATTCTTTGAGAATCAAGGCGACACGAGAAATAATTCTTCGAGAGTTCAGACGACATAAGTAATAATTCTTCAAGAATCGAGGCTACACGAGAAATCATTCTTCGAGAATCAAGACGACACCAGAAATAATTCTTTGAGAATCAAGACGACACGAGAAATAATTCTCGAGAGCCCAGACGACATGAGTAATAATTCTTCGAGAATCAAGACGACACCAGAAATAATTCTTTGAGAATCAAGGCGACACGAGAAATAATTCTTTGAGAATCAAGACGACACCAGAAATAATTCTTTGAGAATCAAGGCGACACGAGAAATAATTCTTCGAGAGTTCAGACGACATAAGTAATAATTCTTCAAGAATCGAGGCTACACGAGAAATCATTCTTCGAGAATCAAGACGACACCAGAAATAATTCTTTGAGAATCAAGACGACACGAGAAATAATTCTCGAGAGCCCAGACGACATGAGTAATATTTCTTCGAGAATCGAGACGACATGAGAAATCATTCTTCGAGAATCAAGACGACACCAGAAATAATTCTTTGAGAATCAAACCAACACGAGAAATAATTCTCGAGAGCCCAGTCAATATGAGTAATATTTCTTCGAGAATCGAGACGACACGAGAAATAATTCTTCGAGAATCAAGACGACACCAAAAATAATTCTTTGAGAATCAAGGCGACACGATAAATAATTCTTCGAGAATCAAGACGACACCAGAAATAATTCTTTGAGAATCAAGGCGACACGAGAAATAATTCTTCGAGAGCTCAGACGACATAAGTAATAATTCTTCGAGAATCGAGACGACACGAGAAATAATTCTTCAAGAATCAAGACAACACCAGAAATAATTCTTTGAGAATCAAGACGACACCAGAAATAATTCTTCGAGAGCTCAGACGACATAAGTAATAATTCTTCAAGAATCAAGACAACACCAGAAATAATTCTTTGAGAATCAAGGCGACACGAGAAATAATTCTTCGAGAATCAAGACGACACCAGAAATAATTCTTTGAGAATTAAGACGACACGAGAAATAATTCTCGAGAGCCCAGACGACATGAGTAATATTTCCTCTAGAATCGAGACGACACGAGAAATAATTCTTCAAGAATCAAGACAACACCAGAAATAATTCTTTGAGAATCAAGACGACACGAGAAATAATTCTTTAAAAATCGAGGCTGCAGGAGAAATAATTATTCGAGAATCGAGACAACATTAGAAATAATTCTTAGAGAATCGAGACTACAAGAGAAATAATTCTTCGAAAATCAAGACGACACGAGAAACAATTCTTCGAGAATCAAGACTACAAGAAAAATAATTCTTCGAGAATCAAGACGACACTAGCAATAATTCTTTGAGAATCAAGACTAGATTAGAAATAATTCTTTGAGAATCGAGAGACATCACGAGAAATAATTATGCGTGCAACGAGACTACAAGAGAAATAATTATTTCAGAATCCAGATGATACGAGAAATATCCAATTCTTCGAGAATCGAAGGTGACAAGATAAAGAATTCTTAGAAAATCGAGACAATAGGAGAAATAATTCTTCGAGAATCAAGACGACACTAGAAATAATTCTTCGAAAATTGAGTCGTCACGACAAATAATCCTTCGAGAATCGAAACCAAACGAGACTTATGCGAAATTAACGAGTCACTGAACCAGGGATCACTTAGTCCAAAACTAAACACTCTACCAGTGACAAGGAAGTCAACTGAAGATTTTAAACATGAAAACTCCTCAGTTTGTGGCTAGTGTCCAACTTTCTAGTAATGGTGAAATGCCTCTGATGATGATTGAGTAAAATCATCTTATATGAGATTCTTTTATCTCATAGTTAGAGTCGTAACAAACGGCGGTGCAACGCGCCATGAATCTCGGGCAAAGGGGCCCAAACTCGCTATTTGAAGCTCTACTAAATACTTGAATTACTCTGTTATTAATTTTGTCTATATATGAGATTTTTGTATAATAAAAATTCAGATTAGGAGAAAACTGGGTTGATTTCTATCCCTGGATGTTAAAATGCAACTTTGTTCAGGAACTAGAAATCATTTAAATATTAAACTATTTGAAATAGCTCGTATTGTACAGTGCACAATATCTTACAGGTAGCCAGCTTAGTTGGGCCTTTGATGTGGTATAGCAAAATAATCACTGAAACGAGAGCGAAACCAGTCATCAGTGTATCATTGCGATCATTTTCAAAACTTTTTAATTTTATACGTCTTCGCTAAATCCAAAACAGCTGGACTGACTAACTCTTCATGGTCCCCAGAAGGAGAAGGCCAACTCAACCGGCAAACCATACAATTATACAAAATCAATTCAAAGTCGGCTGCACTTATGGTTTCTGGCAAGAGGGTCGATGAGTGTCCCAAAACATTAGGGCATTGTACATTCCTGAATTGGGACCCCAAGAGATTTGTTACGGCATTGCCCATAGGGCATTGATGTTAGGAAATATTGGGGTATTTCATCTGATCCGAACTAGTATTTCGTTTGGAATGACCCATAACATCTGAAAAAAGGAAAAACAATTCCATTGAATTAAAAAAAAAAAGAAAGTGTAATTGAGGTGATCATAAAGTAAAGTGCAACAGAGAACAATGGCTTGAAGCATCTTTACCAGACCATTAAAATGTCGACGTCCGCGACACTCTGCGTTCTGCACTGAAACTAACCACCCCGCCTACTTTCTCTGGTAAACAACACAGACAACACAGACTATACCTAAAATGTTAGTTCTCTCTTTTTTATCTTTCCGTTATATTTCCACACAAACACACACACACACAAAAAAGAAAAAAAATAATTGTAAGTTACAATTAATCTGATTTGTGTGCTACTTTAATTAGTGTAAACATTAAGTGATGTAAAGTAAAGATTACAGAAATAAAGCAATCTTAAGGTTATTTTACTCTTCTAACTGAAGGAAGTATGCAATTCCATATTTCTGGTAAATTAACGTATAATTTTGCACGGTAGTTAAGAAATATAAAAGGCATTCGAACATTAGTCGGTGAAACTAGAGTGGAAATGTTTTGTGGTAGGACTATAATTCTCAATATATATGTAAAAGGTCTCCAAACAGTTAATTCCAAACCATTATTTTGTGTATATAACTTACCATGCTTCACTGAAATGGGTAAGTGAACGTTTTTTGAAAACAAAAATTACCAATAACGAAATATTTGGTAAAGGAACGTTATATAAATGAGAATATTCCTGCAAAACCATACGGGAGGAACGCAACCTACTTAGCATAAAATGTCCCGCTCACATACAATTGGAGGTTCCATACATCTCCATGGACGTTTAGTCACAGTAGAAACTTTAAGAATAGGATTAGGAATTAGATTTCTGGGCTTTCGGCATCTATGGTCATATTTGCAGTCAGACCTAAGACTTCGGTGAGCTAGTGTTCCCAGGAGAGTCCTGACATTTTTTTTTTTTTTTTGTGTCGTCTTGATTTTAAAAATGTACTTTCTCGTCTGAGTTACTGTCTCATTTCGAGGCAAGTATCAAGAGGAGACGATAAAAGCCTCTCTTCTCGCGGACAATGCTTAAAAAAAAAAAAAAAAAAAAAAAAAAAAAAACTCACATAAAGATGATTTTATTTACAAGAGGTATTTCGCCATCACTATCAGGTTATTGGACACAAATTCAGAAGCTTCCATTAATATCCTCAGCTGACCTCTTCGTCTTTGGTATAGCGCTCACCTTTGAAGCAACAGAAGACCCTTCTCTTTTATAACATCTTCTTGCCCAGCGAATCCCATAAGTAATTTTCAGTTCGTAATAAGGTTTTTTTTTTTTTTTTTTTTTTTTAAGATTATTGTAACTTTTCGCTTATAGTTGTATTTGCGTGTAAGCATTATATAGAAAAAAAGATTAGGATTTAGGATTTGGGAATTAGATTTCTTGGTTTTCAGCATCTATGCCCAAGTTAGCCCGTCACGTATGAGGGATGACGTTTCTAGGCAATCACACTATCCAAGGAAAGGGAAGGAAGAAAGGATTGGGGAAGGAAAGAAACGGCCTGGTATATGTTAGGTACCATCTTGGCATTTGCGTGGTGTGAATAAGTAAAACCCAGAAAAAATTTACTCAAGATGGCTGATCTGAAAAAGATTTTACACTTTTTCGACCGAGTGTTTCCTTAGGGACATAGAAAAAGGAATGATAGTTTGACAAGAAGTTGGATATAAAAGTATGTCTATCAAAATAAGGAACTCAAAATAATTTTAAAAAATATTTTTTTTCCATTTCTAACCCATAATTAAATACATATTATTCATCTCTTTTCACGACACCCAACTTCAGTTAACTTTCGTACGATGTAATCCAGATAACATAACTTTTAGTTTGAAAGCATCCATTCAAAAAAAAAAAAAAAAAAAAAAAAAAAAAAAAAAGCTGACAGTAACGATTTTCTTGCTGGAGAATATCTACATAATTAAATTAAATCGAAAATATTAATCATCCTAGACGGAGTATTTCACATAACATAACTGTTCATTTATGTGCTGCGTACATGGTTTTATTCTTCTAGAATAGTTTATTTATTTATTTATTTACGTACTGTGTACATGGTTTTATTCTTCTAGAATATATTGGTTATTTATTTATGTGCTGTATACATGATTTTATTTTTCTAGAATAAATTATTTATTTATTTATGTGCTGTATACATGTTTTTGTTTTTCTAGAATGGATTATTTATATATTTATTTGCTGTGTACGAAAAATGTGTACTGTTAAGTAGCAGATTTTGTACGTGTTATGTTGTTTGACTTCTCTTAACTGGGACGGAAATACTGACTCTAATCCTAACACTGACGTCATACTACTTGTAAAATTAGAAAAACAATATGTTAGAGGGAAAAATCACACATATATTCACATAAGCAATATACATATATAGAGTAGACAATTCTTTGCACGTTACAAACGAAGGAGGCAATATATATATATATATATATATATATATATATATATATATATATATATATATATATATATATATATATATATATATATATATATATATTTAGTGCAGGATCAAGTTCATCAAGATAATGTATAAATATTACATTTGCAACCCCTAAAAAGCAGAATGACTCGACAGTGTCTAATAGCTGAGGGTAAGGGGTAGTTTGAAGTAAAAATTCCCTCGGGAGATGGATTTTAAAAAAAAAGAAAGAACAAGGGGGAAAGAACGACTGATAAAACTGGCTTCCGTTTCATAAGGTCTGTAATTTTGAACCGAATACCTGCTTCCGCAGTGCTTCTGGATATGAGGCGTTTAGATACATGACCCTGTATTTTTCGTATATATATAGCTTTTCGGGATTGCGTGTCTGGTTGTAACTATGTACACCGGATGCAGTCACACATTCACACACACACACACACATACATGCATACATATAATACATTTTGCGCTTCTTCTTCCATTTTCCCCTCTTACAAACAGCTTCTTTCCCTGGCGACTGTTTGTTCCTATTTCCCTCCAGGGATTCCATACATCTGGAAAGCTTTCTGCTTTTACGTTGGAACAGTTTGTCGTATATCTCCTCGGGGAGAAAAGGATGTGAGCGGCTACTGTTGGTCATTTTATAAATGAACGTATACTGTAATTATAATTAACACTTATTTCTGTCTTTCTTCCTTTCTTCCTCCGTTTCTTTAAAACAATATAGTTTTACCCAGGTTGAATCGAAAAAAAAAAAAAGAGAGAGAAATATTTCAGTACGTGAATGAATTTCCAAAACTAGCGTTACCCACGAGGCGAGAAATATGGTTTTATCGTCTCGTCTTGTAAAAAGCCTTTCCTAGTAAGATAGTGAAATCGGCCTTTGATCCAAATTGGGTAGTTGTTGACCAAAATGTTAGTTTTGACCTAAAACCACTCTCAAAAATGTTCCGCCATCCTACCCCCCACCCCGTACCGAATTATCGTATCATGCATGCTCAAAATTTAACACTTTTTTTTTAAATTCTGGCAGGGGTGGACCAAATAATTGGAAAATGTCACAGATTGTAGAAGTTATATAGGTGCAAATGTGAACATTTTTTTTAAAACTATCGATGAGTATTTTCCTGGACTTTTGCTTGTTGAAAATTGCAAAATATCGTAGAGTTTTGTTTTTCCTTTGAGGAAGACACTTCGCTGATTTTTTTTTTGTTCAAAATGTTCTAATACCCTTAGGTATAACATGTATTTTTTTTCAGGGTCTGAAAATGATGGCAACATTGTTAAAAAATTAAAACTGAGAAAAGGCATTTTTCACAGGTTTTGAACCATTTTAGGACCCTCAAAGTAAAATCTTATAACAGTTCTTTACCAGAATTCACGATTTACCTTTCTCTTTCGTCACTAATTTATTTAAAACAGTCTCTAAAGTTGAAAATATTCCAATCAAGGAATATACCGAATTGAAAGATTGAATGAATTATCGTAAATTATATGGTGATTGTTTTTTGATTTGTTCTCATTATCAGGGAATATTTATGCGTACCTTATTGCTTTGAATGATAAAATAAATGAATACGTATAGTAAATAAGTTTACTCAAACATATGTAGAATAAAAACACATCGATAATCCAAATATCGTTTTGTCTTATTTTTCTTCTAAATAAAATGTGTTTGTCTTTTTCAACTCTTAAACTTAATTTTTGTACATTAAAATTTTAATTTCATAATTATTAAAGTTATAAGATTCAATTGTGTCCTAAATTACGAATTGTCAAAACACAACTGCAATTGTGTATAAAATAGATATCAAACTACTCTTTTGTAAAAGAATCATTATAATAAATAACAGGCAAACTTGGGAAAAATTGAAAAATGCAAAACAAGGTTCGGTACCCAAAAATACGCTAAGAGGAGCGTTTCAAGGTAGTCTTTTTAAACTGAGTTGTGTTCAAAATTTTGAATTGAGGGTCCTAAAATGGTCATAAAAAAACAATGAAAACCTGTCATTTTGAACAAAAAAGCAACACTTCTCTCAAAAAATATTTAAAAATTTTTTTGAGTAAGGGATATCACTTTTTTTTTGTTCAAGATGACATAATATCCTTAGGTGAAGACATATTTTTCTCAGGGAATATTTGAAAGTGATGACAACATTGTCAAAAAAAAAAAATAAATAAATAAATAAATAAATAAAACTGAAAAAACTTATTTCAAAGTTTATTTTTACCATTTCAGGATCTTCAATGTCAAAACTTTGAATCCAACTTAATACTGCATTTAAAAAGAATGCTTTGAAACACTCCTTGTAGCATATTTTGGGTACCGAATCTCATTTTTCAATTTTTTTCGTATGTTTGCCTGTTATTTATTATAATGCTTCTTTTACAAAATAGCAATTTGAAATTTATCTTATACACAATTACAGTTGTTTTTCCAATTCGCAATTTAGGATGCAATTGAATCTTATAACTTTAATAATTATGAAATTAAAATTTTAATGTACAAAAATTAAGTTTAAGTTGAAAAACAAAAACACATTTAATTTAAGAGAAAAACAAGACAAAACGATATTTGGATTATAGCTGTGTCAATGTATTTTCAGTTCACATATACAGAATATGTTTGAGTAAATTTATATACTATATATACAGTATATTCACTTATTTTAACATACAAATCAATAACGTACACTTAAATATTCTCTGATAATGATAACAAATCAAAAACCAAACATCATATAATTTGTGATAATTCATTAAATCTTTGTCAATGTCTTCGTTGATTGGAATATTTTCAACTTTAGAGCCTGATTTAAGTACATCAGTGACGAAAGAGAAAGGAAAATCGTAAACTCTGGGAAAGAAATGTTCAAAGTTTTGACCTTGAGTTTCCTAAAATGGACAAGAAACTGTAAAATAACACGTTTTTCCAATTTTACTTTTTTTTTAATGTTGCCATCACTTTCAGATACTGAAAAAAAATGTACCTAAAAGGATTACAATATTTTGAACAAAAAATCAGCCGTGTGCCCCCCTCCCAACATTTCTTCTACGACTTTTTGAAATTTTCAACACGCAAAAAAATCAAAACAAAAAAATACCCATCGATTTTTTTGAGAAAAAAATCACATTCACACCTATACAGTATCTACAATCTGTGAAACTTTCAAATTGTTTGGACCATCCAAACCAGAATTTAAAAATATTAAATTTTGAGCACGTATGATACGATAATTCGGTAAGGGGTAGCGGTAGGGAGTCGAAACATTTTTGGGATGGTTTTAGATCAAAAATAACATTTTGGGTCAATAAAGACTCAATTTGGATCAAGGCCCGATTTCACTATCTTACTAGGAAAGATCCTTTGGAATAATATTTTTTTATTACATATTATATTTCATAAGACCTATATGGTTTAGAGTTAGCACTTTCCTTTTATCAATTAGATATATACAGGCATGACTCGGTCTTCACTTTAGAAAGACTTATATTACTGCTGAGCTCCTCCGTGGCTAAGCGGTTAGCATACGCGCCTTTGGCGTGGAAGACCCGGGTTCGATTCCCGGCGGGAGCTCACGTGGTTCGGATTCCAGGTAAATCAGTAGGTCCACGTCTCATATAGCCTCGCTGCTGAACGGGACGTTAAACTCACAATCAACTCATTATATTACTGCTTAAAAAGAGGCAGTGGAACAACCACCCATTCGAATAATTGACTCATGAATTGAGCTTATCAAAAACATCTACACGGTTCTTCATATGGCGCACTGAGCACGGTTTTGGTCATTTTGGAAATATGTAATATTTAAGATCTATATACGAAATTCCTTTCAGTGTTTAAAAGATCCATGTCCAGATATTGCAAATAGCACTTACAACATAAAAAAAAATAAATCACTTTCTGATTTACTTAAGCGGAGCCAGAGATGGGCACCCTCACTCATTTTTGCCCTCAAGAGGGCCGCCCTCACCCCCACTCACCCTCATTTCGGTAGATGAGGGTGAGGGTGAAAGAGTCTATTGAGGGTGAGGGTGGCTTAGGGTGAGGGGGTCAACTGAGGGTGAGGATGTCTGAGGGTGAGGGTGGATGAGGGTGACTGTGAGGGAGTCAACTGAGGGTGAGGGTGAGGGAGTCAATTGAGGGTGAGGGTGAGTGAGGGTTAGCAAAAATGCCCATCTCTGAGCGGAGCATACAAACTTTATGTCTCTTTTCCTCGCAATTTTCGTAATTGAACTTGGATCCCTTGCGGTCTCAATGACCCATAAGTCACAAAGAAATAGCATGGCAGCAAACACCTGGCCTTGAAACAACGAATGGCATAGGTCATGATTTGTTGCTATTCAGCAAAGTTTAGCCTTCTTCTTCTTTTTTCCCCATGATATTGTTAAAAGTTCTTACGCAATGATTTCATCTCTAAATTTCAGAGCGAAATATATTTTTTTCCTGTGTTTTTAAAGATATGAGAAGTGACCTTGTAACTTTGCTGTCAAGTGAAGTTAAATATGGCCGGTAACTGGAGAAAAGAAATAATAAATTCTAGTTGCCATATTCATCATCCAGTACTAAAATCTAAAGCGCATCACTGTACGGGTGGTTGGTCACCGCTATTGCCTTTTCTTAATTTCCATGATGTTATACAGTAACTAGCAGAATGCCCGTTTTTCGAGCGGGAAGGATAAACTTTATTGAAAATATTTGACACTATACAACAAAGCTATACTATACGACATTTTTCTAGTTTCAAACACTTGTCAAGGCAAGTTTGATTTCGCCGAAATGATGCTCACAAGTGCTCACTAAATTACACCTAAATAACTTTTCATTACGTTAACATCGAGTTAAGTTGTTTTCTCACATCAGAAAATAGTAATCTAATTCAAACCCATAGAAATCTTTAGGTAAATTTTTAGTCAAACTAGCGTCATTCCGAAATATATATTTTCAAGGCGTCCATTTTTCAAAGTTATGTTGTAAAATTGCTTTCTTACACCTGAAATTTGAAGATTTTAGTAATTTGAAAATTTAGAAGTATTATTCAAAGTTTATATCCCCCCAACTGAATTTTTCCCAAAAAATCAACCTGAAGTATTTTCTGTGTCGATAATTAGTCGAACTGTCTTCTTGTATGAGATGTTCATATTGTGTATGTCAAAATTTATAGTAGCTCTATACAAATTTTATGGTTTAATGCCGAAGGTTCCGCACAAAATTCGTAATAATAATGTAAAATTTTCAATAAATACGTGCACCTCGGTATACAAAATTTTAACTTTCTAGACCAACAATAGGTTTATTACCCTATTACCACTCTCTTAGAACTTAAATTTCAGACGGGTTCCAACCAGGTGGTGAAACACAGCTTTTTTAGACTAGCCATTCTGAAGATTTTCCTGGGTTTTCCTCACTCACACGAGGCAAATGCCGGGATGGTACCTTACATACACACATACAAAAAAAAAAAGTAGCCTGCATGAATGTTGCTATTTTAGACTTTTTTCTCTTTTTTTCTTTCTTATATTTATTTTAATCCAATAGATTATTTAGCAATTTCTCAATTGTATATTGTATTTGAAGGGTCCAGGGGAAGAAACTGATAAGTCCAAAAATCGGTATTTTTTGTTTTTGATGCAGTGTTGTTCTATGAAAACGGACGTTTCTGTTGATTTAATGACGAGGGGAACACTATGATAAGTCCGAAAATATTTACGAGTAAAGAAAACCCATCCTGGGGAAGAATATGTTAAGTCCACGACCTTCTGGGGAAAACGCTGTTAAGTCCAGGTTATTGTTGTGTTGTATATACAACTATCAGCATTGATATCGGCCATTTAAAAAATTACTTGTTCACAGTATCCGTTCAGAAACGTGCTCTAGTTACGTGAAGTTTACAATAAACGTGGGTTTCTTTAGTTGTTGTGGCCAGTGGTAATGATCAAAGCATGGATGATTCCCTGAGTGAAGAAGAATCTGCTCCACCTTCAACATCTAAGAAAAAACTTTCATATGGAAGAATTCGAGATGTAATGCAAAACTCAGACGACAGAGCCATGAGACCGGCCCAGAGTGCACCTGCAAACGACGTTTTGAGAAGGTTAATGATGTAGGAAAACAAGAAATCATCAGACGAATGAACGAAATGGTGTCAAATGATGAAATTAACATATACCTGTCAGGTCTAATTGTAATAGTACCTGTGCAGAGACGTAGGCCTAGGAAAAACGAGAGTGAAGCGTCTTATTGTGATGCATCATATTTATACCGACTGCGGGTGGTACAAGAAGGATAGACAGAGGAGGTCACTGTTTGTAAAGCTGCATTCGCTTCACCTCATGTTATTGATCGCGGAAAAGTTGATGATCTTACGAAACATTTGAAAAATACTGGTAATCCTCGGCCTATGATGGTAAGTTTTAACGTATTACACGTTACAAAATAACTAACATAACCTACCCTAACGTAAACTAGCCTACAAATGTTTAACTTAGCTTATAAACAGTGCTCTCAATCGGGTCGATTCCGACTCGAGCCGGGCCACTGGTTGGGGCAGCTCGAGTCATGAGTAGATTCAGCTAGGATTGTGTTACGGGTTGGTCGAGTCAGCTCGGGTCAGGTTAGGTCAAACATTTTTGTCTTGGTTCGGTTCAAGTTGACCCAAAATCCGACCGGAACCTTATCCAAAACAAAAATGTTCGAACCAACCTGACACGTGACCCGATCCGAGCTGACTCGACTGACCCGTAACACGACCCTAGTTGACTATCCATTACCCGAGCTGATCAACCAGTGACTTGAAAAGAGCTGGGGACCGCGGTGGCTCAATGGCGTTCACCTCTGGTGCTTGGGACCTGGTTCGATTCCGGCCTGCGCCAAGTGAACTTTGTGGTGGACAAACACCGTGTGCGTGGGTTTTCTCGAGGTTCTCCCGTTTCCTCCCACTTTCTTCATTCCACCATTTCATTTATCACTCATCATCACCGTCTCCTTTAGCCTAACCGGCATAAGCGTGGGACGTAAAACTAAAAGATTTCATTTTTCATTTTTGAAAGCTGACCCGATTCGGGTCAGAATCGACCCGATTGACAGCACTACTTCTATATGCTGTCTCTAACCTATCTTGTTTTCACCTCAACTAATTTTAAAAGCATAACTCATCTAGGCCTATCATTGTTTAGGGTTCCTGAAGATATCTCAAGAAAAATATGCGGATTTGCAGTCACTGAAAAACTATTGCTCTTTAAAGGCAGTGGAGTACTACACAAACCTTCCAAAGGCACAGTAAATCAAGAAAGCACCATTGAAAAGACTTCATAATATGTACAAGTGTTACAACGATGTGTTTTTATTAGATTTCTTACAGCAATTTTGTATATAAAATTATCATCAGTTTCAAGACAGTAGTGATTGTTTGGGGAAAACTCTGATAAGTCCGGTAAACAGAGCACAGTACTTTTTTATTGTTAAAAAAGTATTACTACTATATTATTTTTCATACTTTATAATATCCAATCACAATAAGATATAACTAAAATAAATGTTAACAACAATAAGTATTACATTGTAATGACATTTTGAAAAATATATAACTTCAAACTTTAAATTTGTTGTACTGTAAAATTTGCAAAATGTGACTTATCATATTATTCCCCTGGACCCTTCATTTGTATTCATCTGTTGTAATTGGAGCATTTGGGCTCTGTAATAGGTGTGTGTTAAATAAATAAATACAAGTCTCCCAGGCCGCTTCCTTTCTTCCATCTTCCCCGGAAAGCGTGCTCGCCGAGGAATACATCCTTCATACTTGACGGGCTTAAGACCATGGATGCCGCCAATATCCAGAAATATGTATAAATAAATAAACAAATCGAATTTTAGAAATGTCTATCTTATCCGTAGCCTAGAGTTGGAGGAAAATATTTCTATTACCACGCCAAACTGTTTTGAAGATCTGGCCCGAGAAACATTCCAAGCCCACTTTGTCCCCTTATTCACCTTTCATAAAACTTCATCTTATCCTCAGCCTAAGATTCAATGGACAAATTTGTACAAATTTTCGAGTTCTACACCCAAGAGTTCCAAACATCAAGTAGAAGTTGAAGAAAAGATTTAAGAACACCTTACTCCCAGTAGGCGTGCCATTTTGTAATATTCTACATCACCCTCCGCCTAACGTTCAATTACATTTTTGTATAAAACTTCAAGTTTTTGTGCACAAGGATTCCGAAGATCTGATAAAAGTGAAAGAAAATGTCCAAGGCCTCCTTTTCGATCTATAAACCTTCTTTGTTTCCTCAGTCTAGGGTGCATAGGAAATATTGACATACCAAATGTCTAGATTCTACCCTTAAGGGGGCACACTACTAAATATTTTTAAAAAAATAATATTTTTCTTTTGCCTGTTTTTCGTAAGTAGAAAGAGGTAATAAAATATAACTTACCACAATAATATATAATGTTATTCTACACCCGCAAATACGAATTGGAAAAATTTTCAGTGTTGCCATCCATAAAAATTACAGTGTGACCAGAATGTGAATTTCTCAAAAATCTAGGAAGAGGCAGCGACTAGAAAAATGAACTCAACGGTAATTGATGACTTATCATGCTGTCTATGTTCCTTGTTTACTACTTTTTAAATAATGTTTATATTTATTTTGTAATAACTTATTTATTTTGTAATAATTTATGTAAGTTTTATATATAACGCGATCTCTTCATTGTGAAGAGAATCCCCACAAAACCGAAGTTGAGATACGATAACGTAATTTAAAATACACAGAGTGCAAGAATGCGAGGATGGAACTCAATACTTCACGCACCAAATCTTTAACTCAACTAATCTAGTGCAGTCGTTGCCAGACTCACAGCTTGGAATAATTGTGAAAAAAATGAAATGAAATCTTTGAGTTTTACGTCCCACGGTTATGCCGGTTAGGCTAAAGGAGACGGTGATTATGAGAGATGAGTGAAATGGTGGAATGAAGAAAGTGGAGGAAACGGGAGAACCCCGAGAAAACCCACGAGCACGATGTTTGTCCACCACAAAGTTCACTTGGCGGGGGCTGGGTTCGAACCCGGGACCCCAAGCACCAGAGGTGAACGCTCTACCACTGAGCCACCGCGCCCCCCAGGAATAATTGTGAATTATCTTTCATTTTAAGAGCAGGAAAAGCTTGGCTTTTAAAAAGAATAACTTGAAAAAAATATATATCGTATAAATGAATGCAAAGTGTTTGTTTACATATTTTGAAAGAAGATGACTTCGCAGCCAAAGGATTAGAAAACCCTGAGTGGAGCTACTTATCTCACTCTACTCTTTCTAATCTCTAGGTTTTGCGGCTTTTTGGTAAGCTTGCTGAAATTATGCTAGATTTAAGCAGGATGCTAAAAGCAAGATGCTAGATGCCAAAGACATGCAAATTATGCTAGATCTAGCACCATTATGTTAGATCTGGCACCGCTGAGCCTCCTCCATCTTTGGACATTTTTTCGTTACCCTTGAACAAAATAGCTTATACTGTACATTTGATGATTAGTGTAGCCCATAAGAAGAAGTCAGACAAAAAAATTCATAACAAGTCCGATTGAAGTCCAATTCATAAAAGTCCGATAGAAACGTACTTTTCGCGGCAAGACAACGCTTTTACTACCATATCTTTTACAAACAAGACAGTTTCAAATATTGTTTCGTCGGCAACACTAATGTTGGTAGAGGACAACGTATCAATAAGAGTGAAAAATATATCTCCTTCGAAAAGAAGAAGAAGAAGAAGATTAAGAAACTTACTGTATTGTAGCGTAGACACAATTTTAATTTCTGTCTACAATTTTCCAAAAAAAATTAAAAAAATGCGTGTATAAAGGGAAATTAGCGTAAAAGTATTTTTAAGTCTTAACTGGATGAAAATAATTTACATTACTTCTCAGCATTATTTTAACTGGGGTTTTAAGGTAAATTTTAGACTTTCAGTCAAGCAGCTATTGCATCATACCTATTTACTATGGGATTTTGGCTTGTACCTCATTCTTTTCAGAATAAAGCAACCTTCCAAGTGATACCATTTTCGTGTCCCTATCATATACCTGCAGTAATAGATGTTAAGGAACGTTTTAAAACAATACACAATTATGGTATATCTATATCTATCTATCTATCTATCTATCTATCTATCTATCTATCTATATATATATATATATATATATACTATAAATCCCGAAAGCGTTTTAAAAGAACCAGCAATCATACTAATTATTTTCACTCGGTTGAATAGCAGGCAACGCTAATATAATAATATTATAAACAAAGACAGACAATTGTACCAAAATAAAACACCAAAAATTATAAACAAAGTGCCAAAACAAATATTAAAAATGGAAGTTTATATTGCAAACATGAATATCATATATTTGTTGCAATTTCATGTCATTAATTTACCCAAAGCTCACATTAAATGCTTTACTCTATATTAAAAAATTGTAAAAACGAAGAAAGAAAGAGAAAGAAAATTACAAATCAGTTATATTAGCATGAAAAATATAAAACTGCAGGAAAAATACTCCTAATGAGTACTACGACCAAAAGAAAAAAAATTAACTAGTTCCTATTAGATTAACCCTACCTTCGCATTTGATAAAGCAGTCATGCCATACAACAGAGTTAATTTCTGATTGCACGATATTGCAAACATATTCTTGAAATTGTGCATACATGTTATGTCATCTGTCCATTAAGGTGCATTTGAGGCCTAAAAATGATCTTTCAATATCTCCGACGTAACAGCATCAAATGTAAAACTTATCAGAGTCTTGGAATTCATAGCAAATTCAACCTTACTTTCAATGTATTTTTGTTGATCAATAATGATGTTTCATAAGCTCCAAAATGTGATGTTGGAGGAGAATGGAGAAGATAAAATGGACAGAGAGAGTAACAAACGAAGATATTTTGAAGCGAATAGGAGAGAAGAGGGTACTTTTTTGCCAGCATCCTTTGTAGGATGATCAATTGGATTGGATACATCTTGCGAGGAAATTTCTTCTTCATACCGCCGTAGAAGACAGATGAAAGGAAAGTGAAGAGTAGGGAGAAAAAGAACACAATTAATCAATGATTTGAAAAACAAAAGAAAATATTGACAGTTAAAAGAGGAAGCTGAAGATCGAGGAAAATGGAAGAAACATTCCTAGGCCTAAATCTAAAAATTGGAAAAGAAAGAAAGAAAAACGTCACTAGTCCTAGGACCTGTCAAAAGAAAGAATACTTACCGTAATAATAATAATAATGATAGGCCTATATTCCCTCCAGTAAGGTGTGCTAAGTTCAATATCTCTCAGGTAATCTGCAGTGCACTATAACGGCAAGTAACGTGGCTTATGCCGCCACAAAAAGTAAACAAAAGTTAAGAATCAACCATGAAATTACAAGTATAGCCTATGATCACAATAAATGGCATTTATTCACAATTCCTTGCAAAAAATGCCCAATATGGCATTTATAGCATTTTGCCACAACTGGTGGTCTTTTAAGAATAGAGAGCTTGTGCAAAACTTGTAATAAAATAAAGAATAATAACAAATTTTTGATGGCGTATCACAACAAAATAAATAAATACACATTTTTTAGTGATTTTCGTTGATATTTCACATCACAATGATTCATTATTTGTGGAAAAACGTTTTCAGAATCTCGACTTTTTAAATTATTTTACGTATTTTATTTAAACTCCTGGATGTACTATGTACAGGTCCAAAACTTTGTATTATATGTAAGCTTCTTGCTGCGTAGAATACAAATATTTCATCTTTTACACAAAATTTTGAAAATTCCATTTTGAATGAGAAACAGGTAGATAAACGGGGATTAGGTAGATAAACATATTGTATGTGATTTGTGTGTTTGTCGATATTTCTCCGATGGAAAAACACTCTTGACCTCTTGAGAAATATACTAAAAATGTTTAGATGACACATATAGATCCAAATACTTTCTAGTTATTTTGTTGATCAGTATGGCTTAAACAAATGATACATTAAAATTAAGCTATGGACATCGGTAAGCTTTGGAAAATATATTTTTTGTTGAATTTAGTACTTTGGCTAGTAGTAAATTCATTGATTCCACTAGCAGAACGAGATAATGATTACAATATATTCTAAAGTTCTCTACTAAGTGTGTAAATGAATGCTCCTTGAAATGGCTGCATGTCTAACCAGATAAATATATCAATAAATAAATAAATTCTGATACAAATATCTCAATGAAACTACAAATGAATGCATTCTTATTGGCTCAGAGAAGCCATTACCTTCTGCAGTCCGGCTATCCCTTCTGCGGATGGGAATGAAAAATTTTACAAAAATATATATACAAATTTAAAACTTGTAAAATAAAGAATAACAAATTTTTGATGGCGTATTACAACAAAATAAATAAATACACGATTTTTAGTGATTTGCGTTGATTTTTCTCATTATGGTGGATCATTACTTGGGGGGAAACATTTTCAATATCTCGATTTTTAAAAATTATTTTACGTATTTTATTTAAACTTCTGGATGTGTTATGTACAGCTCTAAAACTTTGTATTATGTGTAATCTCCTTACTGCATAGAATAAACATATCTGATCCCTTATACAAAATTTTGGAAATTTTGTTTTATACCGCTGATTTTGTTTATCCCATGTATGTAACCTAAGCACTGAAATAACTATAGTTATTTTTGTTTCATAATATTAATTTTAATAGCGCTATTTCACTTGTTTAGTGTTAAGTGTTGAAATACTCCCACAAGTAATGTTACAGTCATCTTTCAAAATGTTTTCCGTAAACCGATTTCCATATTTATTTTGGAAACTGTCTTACACACACACACACACATATATATATATATATATATATATATATATATATATATATATATATATATATATATATATATATATATATATATATGAGCTAATATCGTTTGGAGTTCCATGTTAAGCTGTAGTGTAAGGTCTCATATAGATCCAGTGCTGAAAAAGACGTTAAACCCCAAATGAACCAATCCAAACTATTGAATCCAATCAAATCTCTACGTACAAATTTCATATTTATTTCCACGTTTTCCTTTTTTTCGTCTACCGATAAAAATACACTTTAGACTATAGAAACTTTTAATTGTTCAAAAATGGACTACTTAAAGTGACATGTTTAATAGTAACAACAATAATACAAGTAAAGAACCTAGTATATATATATATAATTCAGTGCCTTGGGTATAAAAGGAAAACATCCATTTATAGACGTTAAATTGAAGAGTATGTCATTTTTGCCCAAAAGTGACATTGGCCCTTTTATACCCAAGCCACAGATATATATATATATATATATATATATATATATATATATATAGTCTAATTTCTGTGTGTTCACCCGAGTAGCAACTAGGAAGTGTGCTACAGGTATGTATTATTCTGAAAAACTGTGGTCGGAAACAAAGTTTCTACACTAACTTGGAAATCACCGATGTTACCTATATTAAAATTATAAAATAGTAAAAAGTGAGCAATAATTTTATGTTTTATTGGTTTAGTCTCTGGATTTTGTGAATTGGAAATCTCTGAAAGTCAGGGAGACTATTTATAAATATTTGTAATAACGGAAATTATAACAATAATTGCAACAGATAGTGTATATACATAGCCTGTATTAGAAACAGCTTTTGACAATGTATATCGTAGTATACGATTTTGTGATAAATATTTATTGAAAAAATAAATTTGTATCCATACATTTTCCAAGATAACTACAGTACGTTGTCGTTTACCAGGGATACTTTAGAGGTGCGTATTTATTTTATTTCAATTCTTTCACTTTACTATTATTATTATTTTTCGTTAATCAATTTTCATAAAGTTACTAGAATAAGTAATAAATATCCGGAGTATTATATGTAATAATAAAAATATTAAAATAATGGCATTGTGAACAAACGACAAAAAAATCTTATACTCGTAAATTTTACAGAATTTTTACAAATATTAATTCGATTAAAAACTTACGTACACCTTTAATATAGGGTATAGAAAATCTTGTGTTTATCATAATCACATATACCGTAGCTTAAAATATGTTAGTTGAGTTTGTAGAAAGTTAGAATAAATTTTAAAATGTAGACTTCTAAATGATTTTCATTATATGACAGAAAAGTAAATTTCTTTTTTCTAGAAAATGGATTGTGTAAATGGTCTTTTCCGTTGTATAAGATGGTGATATTTCTCTTTTTCTGAAAACGAAACCATTTTATTTCGTTGAAAATAACCAAAGCCAACTAAATATATTCTGGGTAGGCTCATATATTTATCGAATGATTTTCTTGTATGTAATCCAGTATTTAAGATCGTGACCTTTATGATCTTCTAAGATATATTAACTTCGAGTTTTGTTTCTTAATAGTAAATTTGCATCTTAATTAAAAACCATGAATACATAGCTACTAGAAGAGTTGCTCTCCATTATTCTTTTATTGCTTTCACAGATACCATTACTCTTATTAAATAATTATTCTTCCACCTACATATATTAATTAACTATTTATATGTTTTTTATATTATTCCATAACCACATTACACATATTGTTATAATTCTAATTTATTTTTACTCATTCGATATGTCAACAATATTCATGTACTTCTTTATATTTAATTTTCCACTGACTTTCAGAACAGATTATTCATATTTAAACCTAAACTACTACTCTGCTGCTAATAGGTAAGGTACTAGGTGAGGTTAGATTTGAAAAATGAAATCTTTGAGTTTTACGTCCCACGGTTATGCCGGTTAGGCTAAAGGAGACGGTGATGATGAGTAATGAATGAAATGGTGGAATGAAGAAAGTGGGAGGAAACGGGAGAACCCCGATAAAACCCACGCACACGGCGTTTGTCCACCACAAAGTTCATTTGGCGGGAGGAGAGTTTGAACCCGGGACCTCATGCACCAGAGTTGAACGCTCTACTACTGAGCCACCGCGGCCCCTCTAGGTTAGATTTGAGTATTAGCATAGGTTAGGAACTGAAGCAGTCTAAACTAACCTATCTGTTTTGGTATTCAAGACAATTACTTGCATATGTCCTATAGGAAAATGTTTCGCGTAAGTTGTTCAACAAGAGAACACTTTATTCTAACACGGTAAAAACGTAAATGAATTAAAAAACTGAAAATGTGCTCAAAAAATTAGAAAATATACAGTACAATGATTTTAAAATATGCACTAAACAAAAATAGACTTATTTCAGATTCATTTGCTCACAAAGTTTAGTATGTACAGAGTGAACCTCCACAATACACTAGTAGAAGTTTTTAAGATTTATTTATTTATTTATTGGTGTCAAACTTTGTCTATTCTTAAAATAAGTTTATAGGCCAAAATGACCATTTATCATCAACTGACGTGATCGGACAACATTTGTACAATTGTATATAGAGAAAGTTCGGAATATTCATCTGGCATAGATTCACTGATCCTATAGATATAGAATCCATTGATTGATTCATTTCGTAATCCTGAACTTGAGCTAAGCACCACATCCAATTTCACTTTAACATTTCTTCCAGTTTCAAATGGAACGGAATTTAAAGAAATTGTTTTCTTAAAAGGTTCTAGTGCCACTAAGGTCTCCTTCGTTGCTTCTAATCCTCAGTTTGTGTATATTAGTAGTGAGGACCTGTGACTGCAAGTTTTTTTTTTTTTTTTTTTTTTTTTTAAGTACTAGGGAAAAGTATTAAGAAGGTAGGAAAAATACTTTCCTATGTCCAAAACATAAAACATTACTGATTCAGGACTATAAGAATATTTAAATGATTCGTAGTTTCAAATATATACAGAAATAACTAGGGATGCGCACGATAGAAGATTTGAGGCTGTCTCTTCTCGAAAATGTGTTGTAAAAGTAGTCTTGACTCAAAAAGTGTATATTTCTCTATTGGGAGAGTTGTATCTTGACTCGAATTTTGTCAGGAAAATTCTGTCTCGTCTCGTCTCGTGCGCATCTCTAGAAATAACTGTAATGCTCGTTCTCCGCACTAGGAGAATAAGTTTTAGAAAGTATTTCAACCTCCCCACCCTCTAATATATAAATGAAAGGCTTTGTGGTGGACAAACACTGTGTGCGTGGGTTTCCTCGGGGCTCTCCCGTTTCCTCCCACTTTCTTCATTCCACCACTTCATTCATTTCTCATCATCACCGTCTCCTTTAACCTAACCGGCATAAGCGTGGGACGTAAAACTCAAAAATTTCATTTCATTTTTTTTTTTCAACGAAAGTGCAGTGATAATGGTTCAGTTGTCCTCTTGCCTAGTGTCAGTTTGAACCATATGAACTTATTTCTGATTTAAAGTATTCGCTCACCAAAACAATACGTTTACTGTAAAAATCATTAACACGTAACAGTTTCAACTATCCACTTTGGCTTCATCAATCACTATGAATCTACGATTCTATTTTCTGTTATTTCCATATTTCCTTAGCGGGCCGCGGTGGCTCAGTGGTAGATCGTTCACCTCTGGTGCTTGGGGTCCCGGGTTCGATCCCAGCCCCCGCCAAGTGAACTTTGTGGTGGACAAACATCGTGTGTGTGGGTTTTCTCGGGGTTCTCCCGTTTCCTCCCACTTTCTTCATTCCACCATTTCATTCATTACTCATCATCACCGTCTCCTTTAGCCTAACCGGCATAACCGTGGGACGTAAAACTCAAAGATTTCATTTCATTTTTCCATATTTCCTTACAAAGAATAAACTAATAGCTCGATATATTCTTTACACAATTATCTTTCTGATATTTACCTATTTTTGCTAATCACTCAATATTAGAACTTTAAATACTATCTTTAAATGCAACACAATATCTTGCATTTAATCAAAATTCTTGAAGTTCGCCATCTTCATAGCGACAAACATAAAACGACATTTGCTATTTTTTACACTTTCTACTCAAACTCCCCTGCACCAATTCCGAACTATAATAACTCTCTTATTTAATAATCTTGTAACTTAGTTGTGTATATAACAGAGAATCGTAATTGCAGTTAGGTTCCAATGTAATCAATGACCTTAAAATCTTAGAAATAAAGATTAAATATGTTTAAAAGGAAAGGAAGAAAACTAGTTACTATTCAATTTAAATTATCACAATGAACGCATCGCCGTTAAGTTTTCCCATATGTTAAGATTGGAATACCATTTCTAGGAGCGTTTCCTTCCTCTAGAAAACTCTCTCGGAAATACTAGTACTATAAACACCTCAGATAGCCATAACCCAGTCATGTACCAAAATCGTGCAGTGATGTAGGAAGAGATGGCCGACAATCTTCGTTACATTGATTCTTAGTTAAATTATACAGAAGATATACAGAAACCCTTAGAATACGCACTAAAATTCAAAATATAAATTTGCATATGCACATAGACATTTTCTTTTACTTACTTATAAACGTATGCCTTTCACTCTCTAAATAATAATAATAATAATAATAATAATAATAATAATAATAATAATAATAATAATAATAATAATAATAATAATAATAATAATAATAAATACGAAAACAGTAAAATGAAGAACACTAATATAAAAGACAATGTGGATAAAAGTTAATTAAGAAGAAATAATTATCTGTCAACACTGTACAAAACGACAAGTTCTTTTTCTATCTAAAATAACGAAAAACTAAGAACAGCAGTCTTGAAATTACATTTTAAACAAACATTATAACGACATTGCTTCATGTTTCATGTTTCAATACGTCATTGCTTCATGTTTCATGTTTCAATACGTCATTGCTTCATGTTTCATGTTTCAATACGTCATTGCTTCATGTTTCATGTTTCAATACGTCATTGTTTCAAAACTATCTCATAAAATTTTCACTTGCTTAATACAGTAAGTCTAAATTTATGTGTTTAACGAATCTGTCAATCTTCTTTCAAAATTTTACATTTCCAATTCAGATGAACTAAAATTATGCTATTCCTTATACTATGTTTTAGTACCTTAAAACCTATGTTTCGTAAACAGTATTCACTGATATAAACATTATATAGTAGTATTTGCATGCATAGTTTGTCAAAATTTGTTTTTTTTCTATTCGTAAGAGTCTCCAAACTCCAATAATAATCATTCCAATATTAATAGCTATGTGAATAGTTGCTCATTTTCATCTTAAAACATAGCAGTCGAATAAAAAAATTGGCACAAATTCTATCTTCTTTGTCAAAATTTTAATAATAATAATAATAATTACAAATTGAGAAATGTAGCAACAGCTGATGAGACTGTTAAGTTTGTTACTCGTTAACTAACAGGAATTTGTGATAGCACGCCAAGGGAGAATCAAAACAACTGAGAAAAAAAGGCACGAAACGGATTTTTAGGCTTTGCGTGTTAAAAACAAAAGAGTCACATGGCAAACAGATGTCAACAAGTTCTCGTGCGCCTCCAAAATACAAACGGTGCGTATTTTGATATTACTATTACTATTGTTATTATTGTTATTAATAGTGCTACTGACGTGAAAATGAAAGATATAAAATAAAACGTGGTAAAAAATGTTATACCGAAAGGAGAGATAATTATGACGTAAACATAATTACATCCTAATGATTTATGAACAAATGTCAGTATATATGTGTATTATTATTTATAGTATTATTAAACACATTAATTCAATTATATACTTAAGTAGCAATTAGTTTGTGATTTAAAAAGTCATGAATTTCAATCTTTCTTTAAAAGAAAACTAATAGTCACACAATCATTTTGAAAAATACAGAGAAGCTTGTGTTTAACACAATCCAACAATCACATGAATGACTTAACTCTTTGCAGCGTAGTGATGCATTTTTGCATCACTATTTTCAAGACGATTCTGCATGGTAGTGCAAATTTTACATCACTCTGGTAGATGTTTTGCTGGTTTTTCCACAGTAATTCAATTCTTAAGTCACTTAGTTGAGCAGTTTAAGTGTTTGTTCCTAGATGTCACGCCAAAATATTGTCAATCATTCGTCGTGTTTGCCCTTCGTCCAGAAATTTATCCAGTTAATTTTAACAAAGAGTTAAAATATTTTTTAATGCATATAGCCTTAAAATTAAGAAATATCAGTGAAGTTGTCAATTACTAGTAATTGTATAATTGTAAAGATTCTTAAATAATACTCTTATAACTTAGCTACAAATAATGTGAAAAATGAACGTTAATAATTAATAGTTAAACATCTCTTCTATGTTTCTCAGAATAAATATAATAAAAATAGCATACACACATTAAAGTGCAATATTTATATTTTTGACAGTATTTAGGGCGTGAAAATTTGAACTGGAGTAAGTAAGAGACCTAGTGGCTATACTTACAATTGTGTTATACAGTAATTACTAAGAAACGGTAATTGCCGTTGGTGGCAAAAAGAACCTATGACTACAATAGATAAAATATAAAACTTCTGATGAGGTGTAAAAATATTAAAAGAAACAAACGTTCTTCAAACATACAAACATTTAGTAGCCACTACCTTGAATGTAAGATATTTTATTACCATGGAAGCTTACTAACATTAGTCCATTTTAAGCTATACATTCAAATTAAATTGTTGTGAAATTTAGTAATAGATAATTAATAGTAATAATGATAGCTTTTGGCAAACATAAAATAAATTAGACATGCAAAACATTAAAAGAAATATCCTCAACCTGTCATAGATAAAACGTTAACCGAAATATACAAAATGATGTACAAAGAATCAATGCATTACATAATATACGAAATTCCAGTCAACACTGTGGTGTGCAATGTGATATAATTGAACCTTCATATAACAGTACTTGATGGTAGATGTGGCTAGCGTGGAACGGATTAACTATTTAAGATAAAAAATTTCTTCCATAATTATTAATAATGATTAAAATTTAATGTTAACAATATCATAAGTTTAGTAAATTGTAATTGCTAATATTTATCGATATTGTTTACTGTAACTAGGAATTTGCTGTCTTTTCATATATAATTTATTTGTAAGGAACGTCTCTATGTTTGTTTCAATTTTGTGAAACAATAAATTCAAGTCTAGATTACATTTAGTCTAAACTTTATTCTTTAAATTATTTATATAAATAATAATAATAATTTATTTTGAGTGCTACAAGCTATCCTTAGGCAAAAGTATATCATTGTAAAAATCAATATAACATATGTATCTTGACATAATAGGTAAAATAGTAAAATAATAGTATCATAATGATGAATTATAATACAATTCTCAACTGAGAAGATTAAGACCCTTGTCAGAACATTAAGCTATACAGAATTTATTAAGTTCAAAATTATCTTGAAATCAAGATTCAAATGAAAAATAGTCAATTTCCTAAAATACAATTTTCAAAACAACAAAATTAAAGTTTCATTTATAAGATAGTAGTCGAACTTTTGTTAAAGTTTCGATATCACCAAGCTGAAATATATAACTTTGCCATATTCATTAAATATACCGAAGATAGATAAATAAACAATAATATGAAAGATTTGCAGATAGTTCCTTATCATAAAATTAATACATTGACTTTGTTGGCTTTCCTTTTCTCATAAGCTTAGGTTCAATTTTAAGGTTTTGTAACTTTCATTACTATTTCATATTTATAATTTAAGGTGGCAATATCGATCGATTCCTTATGATTTAATACTCTTATATTTTTTAAACAATGGTTATAATATTTATTAATGTTATTATTAATATAATTCTGTGGCTTGACCCAATGTCACGTTTCGGCGAAAATGAGATTTTTTAGCTATTTGAATGTCTCTAAATGTGTATTTTCTTGTGTAAGAAGGGCAAGTGAACACATGGAAAGGTTTTAGAATTATTTTTCAAATAATGTTATAAGCCCTTGCTGAGAATGAAGTATTTCTATGTTTAAAAAAAGCCAAAGTATACATTGGCCTTTCTTCAATCTACAAAAAAAAAAAAAAACTGTATTAGGGCCAAAGTGAATATTGACCTTTGTTGATCCAATATTGTTAATATTTTTAAGCGACCAAAGTGAGAATTGGCCTTTTTTCATCAAGTATTTTGGAAACTCTGTTGAGGCCAATGTTTAAACTTTATACTTATTTGTTTGATCTGAAAGGTGGCGTCTTTTGTGTAACATCTAAAGAAAAATAAGGTAATAATGTTATGCTTTTGTGTCTGTGAGTGTAAATCCGACAACAATCTGGTTCATAGTGACCAATCATGGTTAAAAGTGTATATTTTGATAACACTGCATAGGCTTGCCAATTCAGCCAATTTGTGGCTAGATCTGGCCATTTTGAGAATCTGGCTAGCCACAAGTTTTCAAAGATAAAGCCACTAGTAGGTTTTCTAGCCATGTGCTTTTTGCATTTAGCCATTTCTAGACATTTCTGAGTTCAACCACATTTTGATATAGGCTATTTATCATTAACAAGTGTCAAACGTTGTTTTGGGATTTGTAGGTAATACAATAAGGAAACACCTGTTAAAATCTGATTGATATGCTTAATGTTTCACTTCAAGGAGAAGATTAGCTACATAATTTTCATGGCAATTGCATATTAGAGCGGAATGTATTATGCTCAAGGCATAATTTGTAAGCAAGCTCAAAGTTTAAACTTTCAATAAAGTGCCAATGTCACTGTATCTGTTAAAAAACTAGCAGAATTTCAAAATCAAAAGGGCCAATGTCAAGGATATCTCGGAGATATGCTGAGATATATTCATGAAAATGCAAGTAACCGATGGGGAATAGACATATCTTTCATTAATGAAAGTATGAATTTTCCATTTGCAAATATGTTTGAAATATCTTCAAACAAAAAATTGTAAGAAACTTCAAATGCGTTTTTCGCAAAATTATATTTTTTGACATTGGCCAGAATTATTTAGTTAAGTAGCTAAATTCATTTTAAACCTACGACATAGTAGATAAAATTTAACAATGTTAAAGAAGTAATATTAGCTACAGAAATACGTATTTCAGTTAAATTAAAATTTGATTGGGATTTGAACTAATTCAAAAACCGTGAGAATAAATGAGTTATGTTTCAGGATGGCATCTACTTAGAAGTTTCTCATAATCTGAGTACCTATAGTTTTATTAAGTATCTTTAATCTCCGAGAATCTAAGTTCATTTAGACCCTACTTTTTAAAATTTGCTTTATTTACAATAGTTTCTCATATTAGTTCATGGAAGTTGGTTCAAAATAAGTAACAGTATCATTTTAATTATATTGAAACCATTCAAGATCATTAAAATTATACAATGTAAGAGCCTATTAGTTTTTAACGGGAAAAAATTGTATGAGACAAAAATCGAAAGATCTTACCGAGCTAAACGAGATGATATAGATGTTAAAATCTCATGTGTTGTGTTCGAGGAAATTTGACAAAAACGAATTTTTGTGTAATACGACAACCGCGCTACTTGTTACGGTGAAACTCTTACTAAACTATAGGGGATCTATTATTATTAAGCTTTTCAATATGACACTTGCAAGATGACAATGCATAGCATAAGGGACATACGTAGGAATTTATTTCGTGGGGATCTACAGATTTTTCGGGGGGGTCCAAATCCCATATGAGGATAAATTATATTAAAATTTGTAAAAATTAACCCTAAAATTAGGCTAAATTTATAAATAAAAAAAAGCTGGATTTCGGGAAACGGGGGTCCGGACACCCAGAACCCATCTGCTGCGTTCCTTCCTGCATGGCATAGTTAATGAATTATATATCCAAAACTTATGATTAAGTATTGTTTTTAATTTTTTGAAAGTATAATATTACCCAGAGAGGATCGAATTATACAAAATAACATTCTTGAGGTTAAATTCACATGTGCAGTTTTATAGAAAATTTAACAGAAATTAATTTTTATGACGCAAAAAAAAAGTATGTCGTTTGTGTTGCCAATTACAATTTAAAATATTTAATCTGATGAAGAGTTGTATCTGTTGCTGCTGTAGTTTGTGTTCTCCCAACGAAGACACAAATACTGGTAGTAGTCTAATACAGTGGTTCTCAATCAGTATGTTGCGTCCTACTGATATGTCGCGTAATTCCATAGGATGTGGCGGGAAATGTTTTTAGATTTAAAAAATTATGAAGCATTTGATAATTAGTTGATAATCAATTTTGAGACAGATCTTATTAATCAACGCCTTCAGCGACAGCAACAATGCACAATAATTACGTGGAGTTATTACTTTATAGAAATTTGTAGTCATATACTATTATAATTCAATTAAACATGAAACACGTGTGTCGCAATGTCGTGACACCCAGAAAGTGCAATCTGCACATTAAGGGAGTTTATATTGTGTGTAATTGCTTCTTTTTTCGGTGGATTACATGCTAATGGCAATTACATTAATTAGACTCCTATGTGATTTCTTCTTTATCACTTAGAGGTGTGTCATGCCTGTAGAAATAAGTACCTTAGATGTTACTATGTCTTTGTAAATTACAAGATTCTACCCCGTATTCTTAATGCGTACCTTTTAAACCAACTTTCCTTCGTCGTCAGAATATTATAAAGGGTGTTTTTCTTAAAATTAAAGAACTTTAAACTCTCAACACTGTTTTCTGTGACAGCTGACAATACAGTTCTCGGTTGTTTTGAGGTTAGTTTAGTTTGACAATTCATCATGAATAGACTCACGCCGTAGCAGCATTTGCAAATTGTGCAAATATATTTTGAAAACCATGGTTCAATTCGACAAACTCATCGAGCATTATGTGCATTTTCCGGTACTCATAATGGACCTGTTAACTGGACACCTCATCCGTGCGATTTGATGCTATTAGATTATTTTCTCTGGGGACGAGTAAAGTTGCATGTCTACGCCGAGAAACCAGAAACAATTGAGAACTCGGAAGCCAACATTCGAAGCGTTACTGCCGAAATGCAGCCTGATTTACTGCGAAGAGTATGTGAAAATTGGACCTCCTGATTACACCGTGTAGTATATGCGCCAGCCGCGGTGGCCACATGCCCGAAATAATATTCAAACATTAATGCCATTGAAATGACAGGCAAATAAAGGCAATTTAATGGATATTAAAAACATTTTTCTGTGTTTTATTGCAACAGAAAGTTCTCTGCCTCTAAGAAAAAACACTCTTTACAATACTAATATGAATAAATTTACAGACATTGTTTTAACTGGACTTCAAAATACACCTTTTTGCTTCACACGTTTGTATAGCGAAAACATGGCAATCGCCATGATAAAGGCACGAAATAACGACAATAACTATTTCAGTCTACCAATAAGAAGCATCCTCTGTACCAAGAGACGTTAACCTGGGCGTTATGAATCTGGAAATAATCTACAATTATGTCGTCAATAAAAGGGCAGCTGTCTTTGGACAAGTATGTAGCGAGAACTTTAGCTTTGTTTTGGTCCTTTTATTTCCTTCATATTAAGAATCATACTATTTTGATCCTACTAATCGTGAATATTATATGTAGCCAGTGGCGTATTTAGGATTTTGTTTTGGGGGGCTATGCACAACACGGGGAAGGAGGAGACAACTGCCCACCTGAGTTTGAGAATTAAATATATTTTAATCGATTGTCTATTAATATACTAGAAAAAGACGTAAAACTCGTATGTCGATGGAGGATCTTACCCCCAGGCTCCTGCAAACACATGTTGAATATATGTAATGTCATTTCATCTTAACTGATTTCATTTTAGAAAAAAAAAATGGAAATATTCAGTTTTATCTGTGTACGTTTTTACCTGAAAGAAAATGTTGAGACAAGTTGAACCTGAAATATACTGGCTGTAGTTTTAATGGCAAGAATTTCAGACTAATGAATCTTTATGTGATATGATAGCTACAAACAAAAATTTAGAAGTTAATCTAACCTTTTGTTCTACTCATAGAAGAAAAAGGAAGCATCCTCTTGACCTACCTAATATCCCGGGTTACTTATTCACCCCCTCTTGATTATCTTTAATTTAAACATTTACCTTTTTTTTTCTAACTATAAGATATAAATATTCCATTGCTATAATAACTAAAGTCCCGTTATTTTGATATCCGTGCAAGCTGGTGTGGAACACCAGTTTCTCAGCTCCTCTTAAACGGCGTGACAAACATCTTGACATTTGAAGGCGGCGGTTCATCCAAGTTCCCTTTAAATGCTGCTAGCAAATGAGAGGCCAGCAGTATTGCCACGTTTATTTTGTACACATCCACGCCTATCCCCTGTCAGCCGATCCCGCTGTATTTCCTGTGCTTAGTCATAGCCACACCCCTTTGCCATCTGGCAACGTCGCATCAGAGCTTGCGTTTTATTCGTTTAGCTGAAATGCCAAGATGTTTGTCACAGGCTTTAGTTACAAACCTGTTACTGATAACGGCTGACTTGAATCACAACTAACAACAGCCGAAAGTATGATAGGAGAAGTGAAAGAAAGTAACAACCAAGAAAAAGAAACAGAAGAGTAGAATGGACAAAAGAAAGAAAAGAGAACACAGTTCTTACATGGAATAAAATTTCGCAAATAGAGTATTATTTTGGAAAAAAGAGCATAAGAAAATGGAAAGTCAATGAAATTCTTAGAAATGGTAAGAAGGATTATTGTTGTACATGGAATGCGAAAAACTAACAAAAATATTTTTTGGTGGGGGTGGGGCTTCAGCCCAATAGCCCCCCCTAAATACGCCACTGTATGTAGCCATATTAAATGTTGCTGAGTTTTCCTTCATTTTTACCTTCAACTAGATGCTTATCATTATTCTTGTGTTGTAGACGAACAATCAGAGAAAATATTAATTTTTACATGCTATTTTGTAAGCTAATAAAGAGAATCACGAAAATGTAATAATTTCTATTACGTGTGAAAGTATGTTTGCGTGTTGACATCGAGCTATTGAGAGTTAAGCACCATTTTGTAATGAAACACGAAAGCTGTCTGTCTTTCTATGACAGCTTAAAAACCCTGTTGCACTTTTTATCCATTTAAATTCATTATCAATTTCAGTTCTTTTGTTTCAACACTAGGAGCATGTGATGCATAGGCTATTGTCTATACAGGTTGGTTTTCATCTAAAATTCTTGCAGAGGAGAAAAACATGCTGGATTGTGTATATTGTCTCAGTTTGTGAGACCTTGATCCGTATGTTCACGCGCAAGTGAGCTTTCTCTGTAACGTGTAGGTAAAGTAAATGAACTAATCGGACCTATGTATTAAATAAGGACTAGCTTATGATGAGTAAGAAGAATTTGCTGTTGTCAGTTTCAAGTAGTTACTTTTGTTGGGGAAGAGGTCAAGATGGCGGCCGGACAGATAAGTACATGAATGTAAAACTCTCTCACTTATTTAATTTTTTTTTACTCTTTAAACAATTTTACTTCTAGACATTTTTGTTTGAAACAGTCTTTAAATTATTTAGAACAATTTCTACATGTCTGCCGCCTCTACCCTCTCATTATTTACAATTTTCAGTGTTACATAGAAACAACTATTTGGCCTCATGGCTGCGCCATTTTGGTTGCAGCTTATACTGTAACTTTTAAACCAGTTTAAGTATTGGAAAAATTGGAATGATAAAGTTGACATGGTTTTACAGTTTCGAGTATAATACTTAATATCCGCCTAGTTTTAAATAGACTAGAATAGAATACTTTCATTGATTTGAATTACGATGCAAGATGTAAGCCTAAATGAAGTTTATAAAAGGAATAGATAGAGTATTCTAGAAAAATAAGAATAATTTATGATAGACTAAAGTGACTAATAGGTCAGTTTTGTAAATTATGACAGAAGATTAATAAAGCAGATTGCATCAATGGACGGAATCATGAGTTATGTATGCTAATGATAGCATAATGCTTATGATAGCAATAAGGGTTAATGTCTAATGTACGTAAATAATTCAGTAGTTATGGCACAGAACTACTTTGAAGGTTCCGAGTGATAGAGGCATAGCAGTAATTGAATAACTGCTAGATAGATGCCCTTTTAGATACTTCATAACTGTTGGGAGCAATTCGTGTGTGTGGTGTGTGTGTGACGCCATTAGCAGACCATATCTTTTATATATTTCAACCTTCAACTTCTTCGACAGAATTCGCAACTTTGGACTGAATACTAACACGAATACTAACATTTAATTTCTTTGTGAATATAGTTTTGATCTGTTAATGTTGAGCCTAGGTATTTGATAGTGTCAAAATCAGGGGAAGGAAGGAAACGGCCTAGGAACTGTATGTTATGCACCATGCCGGCATTTGCCTGGTGTGAATGAGGAAATCCCAGGAAAAGCTCACTAAGGATAGCTGCCCTGGAAAAGTTATTGCACATTGACGACCAAGTGTTCCCACCGGGAATCGAACCCAGGACTCGCTCTCACCAAAGGCGAC
Organism: Thermobia domestica; assembly: GCF_964235325.1. NCBI lineage: Eukaryota > Metazoa > Arthropoda > Insecta > Zygentoma > Lepismatidae > Thermobia > Thermobia domestica. The sequence goes on along the minus strand of NC_137454.1, from coordinate 328,867,841 downwards.
AGCGTTAGCGACTACGTTACACGGGGCCACATGAGCCGATATGATAGACCAAGATTATTGTTATCATAATTAGCATATTATTATTATTATTATTATTATTATTATTATTATTATTATTATTATTATTATTATTATTATTATTATTATTATTATTATTATTATACCAATAAAGTTCTCTCAGTTCAGTCTATTGTTGCTGCAAACTAGCTAAATATTTCCAACTGTTATTATACAACGTGTACTATTTTGTGCCCCCTCCGACCCTTTCATCCTTCTGGACAAGAATAAAGCAATATAAATCTTCGAGGCCGAAAGTGTAACTTGGGCAAAAAGTTATAAAATTCTTGGAGACGTTTTTCTTAGATGATGTATCCCGCTATCCTTGGCACCAAAATGGATGAACATAAACGCTTTCCTAGACTTGTCACAGTTAGTAATGAAAAAACAGGCAATTTTCTCCACTACCTCCTTTCAAAATTTCTGGCACCGTTACTCTTTTTCATCAGGATTAGAAACATCTACACTAAACAAGGACACTAAACATGTTTAAGGACGAATCAAACTAATGGATTTACTATCATCATGTAGAAATTTCTTTATGTGAAAATAGTAAATTTTGTTAATTCGGAACTTGAAAGTTGATGTACCAAGTTGACAGCATAAAGAAAAATGTGACTCATATGCATATATCTATAGTCTACAATGGGAATATATTTCTAACCAGCAGAATGATCATTCTTTGCATTAGAAAAGTCACGAATCCCCTTAGGAGTACTAATGGGGGTTAAATTTTGATTTAAACGGCATCAGAAGTGTTACTGTTCATTTCAGAGACCCGGAAAGCTATGGATTCGACGGTAATATCGGTCATTTTCGATCATTTTTATATATCTCTTCCCTCTCTCTCCTCTAAGACAGGGGCGAATCCAAGACGGACTTCTGGGGGAAAGTGGTGGGTTGTAATACTGCTACTTAGAGCTACCTTTAATAGCTCCAAACTCTGGGATGAGTTTTATTTATATATAACATTAAAAAAAAAAAAAAAACTTTTCTCTTTGTCCCGATCGCCCCTCCCCCCCCTGTATCCACCACAGCTCTAAGATCAGCATCAAAGTGGAATAATAGAAAGAAATCATCCCGGGCCTGAACCTCATCTATGTTGAAAATTTGATTGAGATCAGTCTGGTGGTTGAAGTGTTGTTAAGTTACAAACACACTCACATTGATTTTTATATAGGATAGAAGATTATTCTCAGACCTGTGTTTCCCGTTTAAGAAAGTTCTGAATGCGCCCTAGTGTTTTCTATCAGTAATATTTTGTTCATAGAAGAAGATATTCATAGTATAGAATATCTTCTTCCTAATTTTGTCTCTGGATTTTTAACACTCTTTATAAGCTTAATAGTCTGTAGATATCTACTTCTCCCAAAGTAATATAACAGGTTTATGAAAAGAAAATCTATTATTTTGTTATATACAACTGACGATATAACTAGATCCTCTTGAATTACTAGAATATAGGGTAGGAGTAATTCGTTTGAGTAAATTCAGCGTTTAGAGACGTTTGTAAAGCAGTTTCGTTTCAAGGAATTAACAGTTTGAAAACAAAGGCCTTTGTGGACGTTAAAAAAATATGGCTGCTTACTAAAAATCTGTTCTGTGCATGCGCACTCTTGCAGTAAATCTTGACAGCATGTTCCCTCCTTATTATTGATTTAGTTCAGAGCGACGTCACTCGAATGTGATAGCTTCAGCGTCTCAATTTATTTTGGCTCTATTATCTAAGGTAAAACTATTAAGCAAAATACTAATTTAAAACTTCCAATCTAATGAATTTGTTTAAATATTTAGAAGGTACTAGACCCGTTTATTGAGATGCACAAATACTGTTCACGGTGGAACGTAGAACAGAATGGGGAAAAAAAAGTATGAAAGTTCTTTCTGCTAACAAAGCAGAACCAGTTATAATAGTTTTTAAGTTGCTGTTTTTTTTTAACGGGGTGAATAAAAAGCACGGTGTGTAAATTGGTGAAAAAGACCATCAGAAGGCGGAGCTTTGGACTCGACATGTAAGCATGGGAGGGGTCACCCAGCTGTGAATCGAGGGGAGAGGAATCTGGGTGGTGGATTGACAGTGTCAAAATCAGTAGTGCGCGACCGCATTGCGCCACGCCTTCTCACAGGGCAGCGAATTGTGACGTCACTTCCGTTTCCATTCATTCTTTTTTTTTTTTTTTAAATTGCACTCTTGTTGTAAGCGTTACTTCATTAAATGCGGTAGAAATGATGACCTGCGGTTCGTAAAGATTATATTTTAAGTGGAAATTGTGGGGAGAATATTTTGTAGTCTTAATAAAGAAAATGACAATAATTTTCCACAACTTCATTTTTAATTCATTTATCTTATTGACAAATTTAACGCTTAACTCTGATGTGTGAGGTTTCTGGTTCTGGTTCGAGCCCCGGCCAAGTAGGTTTGTAGTGTACAATGTGTCCGTGGGTTTTCTAAGGATACTTCAATTTCCCACCACATTATCATTCCACAATTCCTCATCCCGGCGAAATTAAAATACCGCTAATTTTACAGTAATTATGTGATATCTTCAAATAGATAAAACATAACTGAATTGTGGAGCAAGAGCGCCCTAGACAATATTAGTTTGTGTGAGGTCCTGTTATCACAAGTCACCTAGTAGCTTTCCGTTTTCAACTATTTAGAAACGCGAAAATAAGTGCCGATTTTCAAAATGCCTCGAAATCGAAAGCAGATAAGTGAGTCGTGATAACGGTATCTCATGTAAAATAATATTGTCCAGGGCGCTCTTGTTTCACATTTGGATTATCTTTTATCTATTTGAAGATAGTACATAATTACTGTAAAATTAGCGGTATTTTAATTTCGCCGGGATGAGGCCTCTTAATCATCCGTCTCCCTTAGCCTAAATGGCATCAACGTGAGACGTTAAACTAAAATATTTCAAAGATTTAATAAATTTCCCCATGTACCCGAGAAGACATATTTTCGGAAGCACTACGTTATGCGTTATTTGCAAAACGACAGAAAATTCTGCCGCTCCTATAAATGTCGAGTAGCCATAGTTCAGTTGGCACATTGTTGATTTAGCAATAGTCTAGGGCTGTGCTACTCAACCAAGGGTACGCGTACCCCTGGGGAACGTGAAGATGTTTATGGGGGTACGTAATCCTAAAATATGCATATTTCCAATGTTTATTGAATGATCATAGTTGAAGAAAATTTTGAAATTTCTCATGTTAATGTTTCGAATGTGCAGTTTATCCCTCTGTAAATAGTCTTTTGATTGACACACTGATTGTCCTTTTATTATGTCTCTATTTGTCCCCCTTTTAAATCAACAGAATATGTGTATTAAGTTTAATAAGTTCATTTCGATTTAATTTCCTTTAAACAGGTTCAGGCGTACATAATTGATAAAAAATGAAATGAAATCTTTGAGTTTTACGTCCCACGATTATGCAGGTTATTCTAAAGAAGACGGTAATGATGAGAAATGAATGAAATGGTGGAATGAAGAATGTGAGATGAAACGGGAGAACTCCGAGAAAACCCACGAACACGGTGTTTGTCCACCACAAAGTCCACACGGCGCAAGCTGGGATCAAACCAAGGACCCCAAGCACCGGAGGTAAACGCTCTACCACTGAGCCACCGAGCCCCCAGTGTACACAATTGGGTGGCGAACTGTGTCTAGGGGTACACGAAAAAAAAAATGAATAGGACTATTAGGGACGTTCTGGATTTGATAAAACGAAAATTTTCGTAACTTTCCTTATCATCAACAGTAGCGTAGCTAGGGATTTTTAAAAGAGAGCCAATCTAAAATGTTGAGAGGCCAATCGTATTTAACGTTCTGAGAAAAGAAAATAATAATAATAATAATAATAATAATAAAAACAATAACGCACACAGACCCTCACTCTCTGGGCCGCGGTGATTTTAAGCTAGAGCGTTAACCCCTGGCGCGAAGGTACTTTATTCGATCCCATCTTGCGCCAAGTAATGGACAAACACCATGTGCTTGAATTTTCTCGGCATGCTCGCGTTTCCTCCCACTTTTTTCATTCCCCTATTTCATTAATTCTCTTCCCTTAGCTTCGGTACATAAATTGTGAGACGTTAAAACTAGAAATTTCAATTATTTTCTCTCTTACCAGCTCGCTATATACCTATTAATATTGAATAGCCGTGGTTCAGTTGACACGTCGTTGGTTCAGTATGAGGGAGGTTCTGGGTTCGAAACCCAGATACCATCCTGTTTGCAATTTTCTCCCCACTAGATATTAGGTTGTATTTTAAAAATTGACCATGGATAACTGTTTTAAACATTTATGACCCATCCTCTATCCCGACTTGAGCCTTACTTAAGGCCATAAGTACATATAGACCTAATTATTTATATTACGATACATGGAAGACCATTACAGTGTTTTAACTCATTATTTGTACTTATATAATTAGATTATAATTATCAACGAACTTAAACAGTTCGCTACTCAATTCTCTATGTCTCTGTGTGTGTGTGTATTTGTGTGACTATCAGTCTGTTATTTGCGATTTTTTCAATTTTGAACCCTCCAAACTATCTGAGAAAGTGATTGCGTCACTCGTACCGTTCCCGAGATATTGGCCAAAAATGACCAAATTCATGAGATTTATGGAGCCATATCTTGGGAACCGTAAGTTATAAAGGGATGATATTGAAGTTGATTAATACCTAAGAGGATGGTGAACATTTTGGTACCAAATAGTAACGGTTGGTCACTGTCCAACTGGCCACTGGTTTGGCCAGTGGCCACTAGTTAATATCGGTACCAAAACGTTTACCATCCTCTTAGGTATTGATTAACGCCAATATCATCTCTCTATAACTTACTGTTCCTGGATATTGGCCAAAAGATAGTTCCGATTTCGGGAGATTTAAGGATCCATATGTCGGGAACCGTAAGTCGTAGAGAGATCGTAGACCCCACTGGTGTTGATTAATACCGAAGAAGATTATGATCATTTTAGTACCAAATAGTAACCAGTAGGCACTGGCCAACTGGCCACCGTTTCTCAGATATTGGCCAAAAACGTTCGAATTTCGGGAGATTTAAGGAGCCATATCTTGGAAACCGTAAGTCATAGAAAGATCATATTTTACGAATTTTTGCGAGAAACAGAAGAAGGGATGGATAAAAAGATTTACTTTTACATGTAGGAACAATCACAGTTAATCTTCCCGCTCCATCTCTTCATTCTTTTTAAGTTCGTTCTGGCAATCTTCTTGGAGCATTCTCAACTGGTTTTCTTTTGGAATCCATTTGCTATGTCAAGTATATCAACAGTGGAATAATACTTTACAATAGCGTTAAGCGATTTGATTCTCTTTTTACACTAGAAAAAAAAAATTTATTTCTAGTTTTCGATTGTAGAACACTGTTTTTAATTCAAAGTGGATCACTAGGTGTCCTCAGTCCTAAGCTAAACGCTGCTTGAATAGTGCGGCGTTGCCAGATTGTGTCCAGTGTTTACTGATGTTAGATAATAAAGGAAGTAATAATGGAATTCTGTTTGGATATTTACAGGAGAAATTAGTTTTCGATCCTTACCGCAATTCACAGCTAAGTTCCGCTTCTCAAATTGCAACGCTGGAATCCAGAAATTTTCTTATTGTGACTACCACAGTAAACGTACAAATTTGGCAACAACGCATTATGGTGTTTTGCGCAAGTTTCTTCTCAAAATCTATTTCCTTACACGCAAATTAATACTTAAATAAAATGTGAAACATTACACAAAAAATGGTCAAACAATATATCTATTTGGTAATAAGATCGTTACTTTAAAATACTTTACGCATACTAATAAACGTTTCATAAAACTGAACACTTCTAGTAAGATCTAACAGCAAGTGCCATCTTGTGTGCTCATTGTAAAACGAATAAAATATTTTCTGTTATTTGTTATCTTTTTCAATATCAGGAGAAACAACCAAATAAATCAGTGTCTTGTGTTGTACCTGAAACATAATTCTATCTTATAGTACAATATTTATAATATGTAACGTTTCATTGCACAGTAATTAAGGTAATGAGCTCAAATATGTATTGACTTCCGGGTGGTGATCCACCTTATCAAATTTGTTATGCAACAATTTATGAATAAATAGAACGTCACTGACAGTTCTGCTGGTTTTTATCTACCGATATGGCATTTTATAGTTAGCTAATAAATTGGAATAACAGTATATTCGAATATTTGATGTAAATATGCTTGTATGTGAGATATCTGTCTATATGTGACATATAAATAGCTATACTCAGTGACGTATTTACAATTTTGTTTCAGGGGGGGGGCTTGGCTAACTTTGTTCGTGGAAATGTGAAAATTCTGCAAGATATTTCATTTACTTTAATATAGAAAATTCAATTTCGAGGGATTATGCCCGGAAGTCCCCCCCCCCTAAATACGCCACTGGCTATACTACACCCCCTTATGTTACTGCGGGTGTAACTGAATTTTAAAAATTAGAGAAACACACTTAAAAATGCAGATGGTTTTGCAGCAAAATCACTATAAATCTTACAGGTCTTTCACCAGAACGAATATTTCAGATAAATTACAGTATTTTAGAACAAGGTATCCAACATTTGGGAAATACTCTTTTAAGCTACTTGAAGTTTTTAACATATTTTTAGAAAATAACGTTTTAAAAAAATATTGTTTATTATTTCTTGTATTAATCAGAGGCGGATCTAGAAAGTGAAAACTGGGGGTGGATATCCAGAACCCAGTCTATGATAGGTATATCATGAGTTTACTATAAACTTCAAAACTATATAAATAATAGCTTAAATTATTTTTGTCGCTCAAAAACTGGAGGGGCTTAGTGTCCCCCGGCCCCTGGCTACATCCTCCACTGGTATTGGTCGCAAAACAATCTTATGTATTATTACATACTTTTAGTACTATATTGATGGTTGTAGACCCTGCCTTAAGATTCTGTTCTTAGACATAACAAATGAAGCCCGTTTCCGCAAGTGTAGCTTCTCCACATCTCTCGCTGATTCCCGGATAAGAAAAGAATGTATTCCTCAGGCAAGTTATTCGAGTGAAGTGTATCTGTTTTTATACAAAGATATTACTTTCAGTTACCGGTAATAGTGTGGCATCTGTTCTGTCAGATATTTCACCAGAAAAATTCCGATAGTTTCTAAGTGTAAAAGTACAGGTAGGCTACTTTATTTATTTATTTTTTTTTTTTTTTTAATATTGAACATAGTATGTTATTACAGTAGTATATTTATATCTTTCATATTAAAGCATCCCAGGTATTGTTACTGCAAATAAACCATCAATATTTTCATTCGTTAGGAACAATTTTCTCACTTCCCTTCAAATATCTCGTAACTCGCACAGACCTCCGCGGTCTTCAACTGGATTATCAAAAGTTCACTGTAATACAAATTAAAAAGGAAATAAAAAAGAAGCAATAAAAATTTGATATTTTCCCAATATATAGCTTCTACTAAGTTTAGCTTTGTTTTAATCTTTGTTTCTTTTGTAAATGTGTTTTGAGCTTTAAAGTTTAAGAAAAGAACAAAGAAAAGGTTTGCTATTGAATTATAAGATTAGACCTTTCGGTTCAGCTTAAACAAAAATATTTATTAACAGTTACATATTTCTATTTCACTAAGATTTAACAAGTAGTATAGTACTGTAAAATATCCCCTCATGGGATACCGATTTTGCTACCCTATCCACAGCTCGTACGAATATCCAGTGTGGGAAAGATAGAGAAACCAACTTACAACAAGTTGAAGACCACTTCCATTCCCATCTTCCTTCGGAGAACTGCTGATTATAGAGGAAGGTAATGAGGTAACGACTGATTGAAATAGTGATGCCTGACTGACACCCCACAGCTTCCACTCACCTTATTAAAATACAAAGTTTATCTTTCACGTAAATTTATCTTCAGTTTCAAATTTTATTTTAATGGTTAATTACCAAAGATTGGGTGTTATCATGCGGGGTCATGGATTTGTCTTGCCAGTTTTGATTCTGTTACGTTTCGTTTTGGTTTACACTTATCACAATTAATTGTTTTCTCCAAAGTGTAAACTCTCCAAGTTGTAAACTCATTATAAATTGACAGAATTGTCTGCTATCAGGAGAATGCTTTTGAGCTTGTGATCACTTTAACTTCTTTTTTATCTTTCTTCCTGCTGGTTTTGTGACTGCTTAAATATAAGACATACAAATGCTCAAAAAGAAGGAAAAAAGAGCATCTAATCCTCAAATATGACAATATACGAATGATGAGAAAACGAGAACATGTAAGTGTCCAAACTAGAGAACACATATGGATGTTCAAATAACATATGGATGTTCAAATCTGAAAATATATAAATATATATATAAATAAAAGAAATTATGTAAACGCTCAAATATGTTGGCCTAAATGCTGTAAAATACCTCAATTATGAGTTTATATAATGCTAAAAATGACTCAAATATGAAAATAGGTAAGTGCTGAAAACTGGTAGTTTGTAAATGCTTAATAATAAAATGTGTAATCCTAAGCAAAGGTAATGTAAATGCTCAAAATGAGAACATGTAAATGGTAAAAAGAAAGTGAGATCATATAAACGCTCAAATATGAGAATATGCAAATGCTAAAATAAATAGTGACATCATGTAAACAATCAAATAGGAAAATATGTAAATTATTTTTTTAAAAAAAAATGGAGCCACGTAGGATCTAAACGCTTAAATACGAGAATATGTAAATGCTTCAACAAATGAGACCATGTAAGCTTTCACATATTAGAGACTGTAAACGTTAAAATAAGCGAGATCATGTAAATGCTCAAATATGAATGTCCGTAAATACTAATAGAAAGTAAACATTGAGAGTACATAAGTACCAAAGAAAGTGAAATAATGTAAACGCTTAAATATGAGAATATGTATATGCTAAAAAATGTAAGACGACATAAAACCTGAAATATGAGAATTGTAAATTTTTAAAAATAAAGTGAGATCATGTAAGCAAATTCATATAAGATTTGAAACATTTGTATGAAACAGATTTGAAACATTATGAAGTAAATTTGATTAAATTTTACTCTGACTACTCATTCCTATTTGGACTTTATTTACACATAACTAGAACTAGAAATTCATTGAAAGCTAGTTTTTCTGACACAGTAGTTTCTTTTTAAAAACAAAACTTACGAAACATCGATTAAACATACTTTTTTCATTTAGTATAACACGTTAGAAATTAAATAAAATACATGAGGGAAAATGTGGAGTATATGTATCTTATATGAAAGGATCAGAGTCTTGATGATTGGTATCATGTTGAACGCTCGTCTATTAACTTCATTTGATGGTTATAATCTTCGCATATCACAAGTCAAAAGCAACAGCCATAGCTATAATTCATCCCAGCTGTTAACCAACCAAAGAATTACCGCCTATGATTAAGTATAATTATTGGTAATTATGTTTTTATTCTTCCATTCTTCTTCTTTTTTTTCCTTCTAATTTCAAACGAAGAAATAAACTTATTTTTCTTAACGTAGCCAGAGTAAAGGAATAGTACTTGTTTTGAATTAAAGATTTTTGAGCTGAGCGAAGCGAAGCTCTTATACTCGGGTTAGCCGTTTGGTTGTCCGCGAACTCCTCCTAGACCGTTTGGCCGATCTCAACCAAACTTAGCACGCTGATAGAGTATGTCGTGCTGAGTGACAACATAGGTCGAAATCAGAAACCCGATGTACCATCGAGGAATAATGACCGAAAAACGCTTCCTCCTAGACCGTTTGGCCGATCTCAAGAAAACTTAGCACGCTGATAGAGTATGTCGTGCTGAGTGACAACATAGGTCGAAATCAAAAATCCGATGTACCATCGAGGAATAATCACCGAAAAACGCTTGCATAGACTTAACATTGGGAAAAAGTTTTCACGCGATTTTTTTGTCAACAATTAAAAATGGCATTTATTATTGCATAATGGCCAGGAATGATTACGTAGTTTAAGCTCGCTCAGCTCATTTCATTGCAATCGGGTACATCCATTGCATTCCTAGTTTAATTTTGTAGTTTGGGAAGTAAAGGTGAGCGTGAGATATGAAAGTTGGGGCTGTCTCGTCTCGAAAAAATACCTATTTCTATGGGAATATTTCTGACTCGTCTCGAATCTCATAACCTAAGTTTGGTTTCTTCTGGTGCGCTATTCTATTTGCTATAATATAGGTAGTATTTTATTTTACTACACATACATAACTGTTTGTTTGTGTTAGAAAATAATATACTAGGTAAGCCTTCGTTACCTGTAAATATTCTTAAATCACTTTTATCGTTAAATAACAAATAAAATATGTATTAGGCTGTTAAGAGTCTTCATCCAGGCGAAATTAAAATACCACTAATTTTACAGTAATTATGTCATATCTTCAAATAGATAAAAGATAATTGAAATATGGAACAAGAGCGCCCTAGACAATATTATTTTGCGTGAGGTACCGTTATCACAAGTCACCTAGTGGCTTTCCGTTTTCAGCTGTTTAGAAACGCGAAAATAAATGCCGATTTTCAAAATGGCTCGAAATCGCAAGCAGATAAGGAGTCGTGATGACGGTTTCTCATGTAAAATATTATTGTCTAGGGCGCTCTTGTTCCACATTTCGATTATCTTTTATCCATTTGAAGATAATTCATAATTACTGTAAAATTAGCGGTATTTTAATTTCGCCGGGATGAAGACTCTTAATTCTATTTATTTTTAGTTAAGAGGCCTAATCACTGCGAAATTAAAATACCGCTAATTTTACAGTAATTATTTGATATCTTCAAATAGATAAAAGATAATCGAAATATGGAATAAGAGCACGCTAGACAATATTATTTTGCAGGAGTTGCCGTTATCACGAGTAACTTAGTAGCTTTCCGTTTGCAGTCATTTATAAACGCGAAAACAAATGCCATTTTCAAAATGGCTGGAAATCGAAAGCAGATAAGTGAGCCGTGACAATAGTATCTCATGTAAAATACTATTGTCTATAGCGAGCTCTTATTCCACTTTTCGATTATATTTTATCTATTTGAAGATATCACATAATTACTGTAAAATTAGCGGTACTTAAAGTTCGTCAAGATAGCGGGGATATCTTAAGATAACAATTCTGTTTGGCTTAATCCGTAAGTTTCCAAAGTCTCTGTCTGTCTGTCTGTCTGCCATTTGCTTTGTTTCATCTTTTAATTTGTTACGTTAATTTAAGCTCCTTTGCTCCCTTCAACCATTCAACTTAGCTCAAATTGTGTCTTTCTCAATGTTTTCATATCACAATAATTTCTGGAAAGATTTTCTGATTCATGTTAAACTTAGTGTGAAATCTTTGAGGTTTCATTATTTGATTTAATATGAAATTAATTTTCTACAACGCTATTCTCATTGCTTTGGGTTGAAATCGTCGAGGATAATGAGGTTAAGAGGGGGTAAATTCAGTCAAAGTAATCAGTCGCAATAAGTGTCGTAAAATATAGTGTTTTTGATGCAACGTGAAATATATCTTTATCGTTGCTTCTCTAATATTCCCATTGCTTAGTTTAACATCGATTAAAAATATATGTTTCACGATACTTTTTGGAAAGATCATCTGATTGTTAGAAAATAATGCTGTGTATATAGCATGCATTTTCTTTGGAACTTAAGAATTATTCCTAGATCACTGATAAAGCCCTCACTTCTGGTGGATGGGCCCGATTATGCCAAGTGGAATTTGTGGTAGATAAACACTGTATGCATGGGTTTTCTTTATTTCTTGCATTTCGTCCAACTTCCTTCATTCTACAATTTCATTTATTATCATTTCCATCTCCGTTATCCTCGAATCAATATTAACAGGCCAAAACCATATCCATAAAGAAATTAAAAGTCGACTGAAAGTAGGGAATTAGTGTTATTATTTAAGTTCAAAATCTTTTGTCGTCGCGAATTCAGTCAAGGAATGTGGAGCTTAGAATATATAAAACGATAATCATGGCTGTTGTGTTGTACGATTGCGAAACATCGTTCTTACTCTGAGGGAAGAACGTAGACTGAAAGTATTTGAGAACAAGATCCTGAGATGAATATTGGGGAATGGGGAACGGGAATGGAAACTTCCTAACAAAGAACTGCATAATTTATGCTGTTTACAAAATATTGTTAGGGTCATCAAATCTAAGAAGCTCAGTTGGGTAGGTCATGTAACCAGAATGGAAGAAAGTAGGAAAGCTTTCAAAGTTTTAACTAGAAGTCCAATTGGAAAACGACCATAAGGGAGACCTAGAAGCAGATGAGAGGACAATATTAAGATGGATCTCGCAGAAACAGAATACAAAGTAGAATTGGATCCAGTCGACTAAGGATAGAAGTCAGTGAAAAGATTTTGTAAATATGGCATTGAACCTCCGGGTTGCATAGGCCATACAATTAGTTAGCTACTGAAATCTAGGGAGTTTACTTTCTCAGCAAACTTAGCGATTTATCATACTTTCATGAACATTAAGGTTATCCATGCGACGAGACGTGAAAAAAACTTTCTGGTGAGATACGAGAAAATACAGAGCCCTTAAAGGAACAACTGCACTCTCCAATACGAGGTATCACTTTTACATCTTTTCGAAACGAGACATCTTTAATTCTTGTCTCACGGGGAGCAATCGTAATGAATACCATTCTATGGGAGCCAATTCAACTTACAAGTTCGCCTATTTAAACGATTGCTGCATTTCAACTAATCTTCTCTTGTCTATGTCGCACTATCTTTCAATAGCTCATCCTTCCTATTTAATATGTACGCTTTAAATAATATCAACATTTTTTGTTAAATATCTGGAGTCAGGGACGTACGGATGAATTTATTTCGGGAGGGGTCCAAAGCTTTTCGGAGGGGTCCAAACAATTTCAGGTTAAGTTATATTAAAAATTGTAAAATTGCCCCTAAATTTAGACTACATTTACAAAAAAAGTCCTGATTTCGGGGGGGTCCGGACCCCCAGGACTAACCCCCAACGTACGTTCCTGTCTAGAGTCGTCGTTTGTCAAGTATTTCTTGGTAATTTTTCAGGGTATTTCATATTCTCGGAAATGATTTTTACAAATATAGGATTTTTTTTCGATGATACGCCGGTATATTTGATAATTTGGACTCGGCAGATTTTTACTATATATATATTTTTTTGGAAAAGTATACGTATATATGTACTTTTTGTATTTCCAGCATAAAATTATCCCAGGTTTTTTATCTCTTAAATGTTTAGTTACAAATTCCTACTTCCAATGTTCTATCAAATTTGTACTTAAACACCATTATATGATTTTCACAAAATTCTAGTGCTCCCAACAATATAAGAGATGAGACGGCAACAGCGTGAAATTCACCATAAGTTTCCAGAGTGCGTTGAAACTATATTCAGAGTGTATATAATAAAAATACCATCAAACACTTAAATGATAACCAGGGTTAGGGTTTCTAGAAGCAGTTAAAAAAAAAAAGTGAATAGAAAAGACGCTAGAAACAAGGCGAACACAGGTGTTGAGATCGACGTTGCGGTGGTGAAAATGGTGGAGAATACCGTTAGTCACCCTCAGAACATGTTTATATAAGAGTATGCTTAAATTAGAGAAAATGTAACTTCCTTACCTGGCCTGACCTTCTTATGCAGGTAAAGAAAACCGTAATATTATGTTCTAGAAAGCTGTAGAAGGCATTAGACACGACATAGTATGTGTAGAGATGAAAATAGAACGTGAAAGGAGACTTAGAGACACGAAAAAAGTAGTTTTTTTAATACATCCATTTCTTCACATTCCCTGTATATATACGGACTACACCAGGCCCGAAACCAGCCACATGGGCTTGGGGGGGGGGGGCATGAATATGTTAGAGGATGGGGTTAAGTCACTAAAAATCCTCTCAAATATCTAAATTGTGCTTTTAGTATTAATAATAGCATTTTATATCGAGGTCTGGAGGGGCCAGGAAAAGTTTAAGGAGGCCAGGCCCCCTAACCCCTCTTTGGTTGCAGGCCTGACCACGCCCGCCCTCATTTTGGGAATACCTAGTATATATACATAATGTGCCCACCCACCCCCCTGTGGACACATCCTCTGTTTAATTTTGGGAATGACACAACGACTTATTGAAATTACCCCCCTTTGTATTGAAATTGCGTACATGTTCTCTCTTGATGATATGGACATTTGGGAACTTTGTGCATTAAAATAATATTAATAAAATAAAACAAAATTGTGCATGAATTTCAGGCCATGCAGCAGCTGGCTTGTCCTAATCGTTTAGTCCCGTGGTTCTCAAAATGGAGTCCTGGGACCTAGCCAGGGAATCCGCGACGCCTAATATTTGAAATACAGTGAAACGTCTCTAAAGCGGACAGCCGTGGGGAATCAAAAATTGTCCGCTATAGAGAGGTGTCCGCCTTCAAGAGGTTTCAGTATTTTGTTATGTAAATTAGTGAGCAAGGTAATATACAATTAGAAAAAAAAATATTTTTGCATGAATCACGTATTTACGAATATTACATGCATTATCCCTGTGTCATCCAATACTCTATGTTCGAGGCACAACATGGAAATAACATGTTATAGTTCTCTGCACTTTACACTTATCAGTACTTCCTTCGTTTTCAGTATGGCGCTTTAATTTGTGGGGTAATTGCAGTCCTGAAGTGTCCTTTTTGAGACAATATATATACCTCAGGGCAAAAATACTAAACTTCTCTTCTGGTTGGTTAGAGACTCCAACGGGACAGTACCATAACGTGTCATCCCTAACAGCGGGCAACTGTCAATCACTTTTGTGTCTAAAACAGCTTGGGTAGGAGTGGGATGCAAGCAAAGGACATAAGAGTTTGTTAAACAGAGACGCTTCTTCTGGGTTGCTAAGCAGACAGTTGAGGAGGCAAAATGTTGTCACAATGCTTCCTTGGTGACACATGTATGAATTACTAAAAATGTATTTTTACTACACTTTTGAACTCATTTCTAGAGAAAGTGTCCGTAATACGGAGGTAAATAATACCTATAAAAGACAGAAAAGACTGTCCGTGTCCGTACTAGAGAGTGTCCGCTTTAGAGAGGTTTGCCAATATGTTTTTTCCTATTACAGTGTTTGGGGATTACAAAATATATCCGTTAAGGGAGGTGTCCGCTTTATAGAGGTGTCCGTTAGTAGAGGTTTCACTGTATTATTAATAAAACGGAACTCACAACTGTTATGTGAGAAAGTAGTCTATTAATAAGACTAAGAAACTGCACCTGTGGGCAGTGTGAATACAAAATAATAACTATTCATAATTTCCAGTCCTTAAGGATTTCATTGATTCTTCAGGTGAAAAACTCTGCTGAAATGCACAAAACACTTGTAGAACACTTGAAAGAACTAGCTGCAAGTTTTCGAGAATATTTCCCTGTCCCACAACCTGGTAATGGTTGGATTGAAAATCTTTCCACTAATGTAGAAATCAAAACAAGGTATGAATATCTCTAACGCAGAATAAGAACAGCTATTAGAACTATCCTGCGATACTTCATGGAAAAACGTTTTCAAAGAAAATGAACTTTGTAGCTTTGGTTGCGTGTGCGCTGTGCTTATGAAAAGTCGTCTAAAAAAGGTGTTGCAACATTTGATGCCTTTCCCTACCACTTACTTATATGAGCAAACCTTTTCTGCTCTTTGAAGTATTAAAAACCTTAAACCGAAATCGTCTTAATGTAAAATCGGGCCTAAGATTGATGGTGACAAACTTTATTCCAGATTTTAATGCAATTATGGAAAAAAAAAAAAAAAGAATTTCATTCATTACATTAGTGCCCCCACATCAAGTGAATTTCCTTTAAATTTATATATATATATATATATATATATATATATATATATATATATATATATATATATATATATATATATATATATATTCAGTTTTGAAAGTTACTGCATTTTCAATTGAAATTTCGTTCACTAGGAAGCAATCATGTTTAGAATAAATTACTTAATGCATTATTTTTGTTGATCTTTTTCTAGTCAGTTGTAATTCTAATTATGCCTAGTACTTCTTTTAATACCATGTGAAATTTCAGATAGCATTGCAGGAGAGTCCGCGATATCCGAAAATTTGAGAATCACTGGTTTAGTCCATTCCTCAGAAGATAAATTAGAATTTATTTTTATTTTTTTATTTATTTATTTATTTATTTATTTATTTTACGAATTGCAGCATCAAGTACTGCATGTATGTCCTCAGTGATTTTGGAACTTTCTGGTAGAGTGGGACGTGTTGTTGGCTTGTAGTAATTTCGATATTGTATTCATTATTTCCATTTATTCTAATCTCAGGCATTGTTTGACGTATATTTGAAAGGATTAAAACCTAGTTTCATCTATTTATTTTAACAGATGTCTGTTCTTCCTTTTTTTAAGCCTCTATCACAACATTATGCATTGTAATTTCCTAAATAATAGCCGTCATTTTGCAAAATGAAAAAACAAAAAAAAAAAAAAAGTTGCTCTGATACGTTATTTTCTATGTTTGTAAGCAAGGGCGCCGATCCCAGGGAGGCTCGGCCGCCCCAAAGATCATGTGGGCCCCCGCATTGTATTTCTGAATATACAATATTTGACCAAATTTGTATGCAATTTGTCTTTAAAATCCTCATATATGCCTTCTGCATCTGGTTGTCCCCCCCCCCCCAATTTATAGAGAAATCGGCGCCCTTGTTTGTATGACTACTTAATCTTGAGAACCTATATTTTGACAACAGAAGCTTAAATGTAGGTCTCATGATTCACAAAATAGTAAGTCATTATTTAAATTCATTCACCATTCTTTAAAAAAAATGGCGTCCCCTAAAGGTAATCAGCTCGGATTAGAGATGTCTACACAAGCTAAGTTAATTGAATGATCCAAAATCAAAAATCAAAAATTAAATTCTGT
Source organism: Thermobia domestica (assembly GCF_964235325.1). NCBI lineage: Eukaryota > Metazoa > Arthropoda > Insecta > Zygentoma > Lepismatidae > Thermobia > Thermobia domestica. The sequence continues at coordinate 328,850,810 of NC_137454.1, read as the reverse complement.
GTAAAAGAAATTCTGAATATTTTACAGAAATATATTGTTGAGCCAGGATATTTCAAAAATATACAAATTCTGAAAAACATGTTTCAGACATATTTCTAGTTCTAGGATTAGGGAGTATGTTTGAAATTGCCTCATTTTTAAAGCTACAGATCTATCCGCCAATTGTGACGCAATGACAATGCAAAAGAGGGCAAGGGGAGCAGGTGCCTCCCGGTACAATGATCTGCCCCCAGAGGTGTTTTAGGGTTGATCAAGTAAAGTTACAGGACAAAAATAAAGGACCGGAATCGTAGTTAAAACTAAGGATATTTATTGTTGTCCTACCCTTTTACTATGTAGCTATTATTTTGAGTATACAAAAAATAGCTGCCTCCCCCCCAAAAATTATCTGCTTCTCCAACCAGGCCCGTAGCCAGCCCGAAAATGTAGGGGGGGCGATGAAAGTTAGGGGGGCGATCAAAAAATATTATAGTTCATCACCATATTATAGTTCATTTACAAGCCTACTGTGAAAATTTTAGAGTGGCCAGTAAAAATTTAGGGGGGCGTATCCCCTGGACACAGGCCTGTCTCCAACTATTCTTCCAAGAGAGCAAAGCTGGCATCGTTATTATTTTGAGGGAGGCAGATTTAATAACTAAAATAAAAGAAACACAATGGCAATAAGTAATAAATATAGATAGCGCTAACACGTACTCGTGTATTTCTTGACACATATAAGATTAACATTCTGCCTTATTCAACATTATTTCAATAAATTAATTATTGTTTATTGCTTCGTCTATTTTTATATAAATCAAAATATTTTTAGGATCAAAGAGAACAACTTAAATAAGCATGTCTTCTTTCGTTCTCAGTCTAAAGTCTGGAAGATGAAACTTCAAATGTAGATAGATACTTATGTTCGTATAAGTAAAATACATCCTGTTATCCTTTCGTTCTAATAATGTATAATGATGTTTTAAACTACGGTTATCACTTTATTCAATTATACTGGATATGGCCCTTTTTATAGGTCGTTTTTCTATGGCTCGTAAAAAGCATAAATAGGCCAATATTATAATCTTTGCTCATTGAGTACAGTTCATTATATTCCCCTTGAGTTTCTACTTCTCAATTCCCTTCCAAATATTAGTCTACCAAATATAATGAAAAGCCAATTATTTATTGACCCCCTACGATTTAGTATGTCAGTTGTACAGAGTGATCACAAGAACCCGTTACATAGATATTAATGATTCGTTGTTTCTTATTGTTGCAGGGGCTGATATATATCTAAATCATGCTGGCTGATGAGTACACTTATACAATGGAGGAACGGATTGTAATGAGCACATGGGTTCACAAACGACCTTATACCAGGAAAATCAACGAGAGATATTCAGTGTGATTTCTCTGTAAGGTTTCAGAAACCTCCTTCTCCAAAATCAACAATTTAACGGTGGGAGCAAAAGCTCTTGGCAACTGGTTGCATAAAAGATAAGCCCCGCTCAGGATTACTACCAACACGACTGGAAATGTGTTTGGAGGATGCAACGCTTGTCGAACGTCCGAAAAAAAAATGGAAGCGGGGTCTCAGGAATTGCGTGTTCCATACTCGACACTGCAAAAACATATTCTATGCCGAAGGATTTGCAGTGAAAGGCATTTAAATCTTCATTTGTAAACGAATTGAGTGAGTGACATGAAAAAACGTCACCTGGCTTGTGAGGAATACCTAATGTCTTTACAACTCTTCCTTCAAGGGAGAAAGTGTGTTTCTCGGAAAAGTGTGCAATATATCGCAGTGCAAAAGCCAGAAACATTTATTTCTGGAGTAAAGAAAACCCACATTTTTATGAAGAACTTGAACATAACCCACCACATGTTATAATCTAGGCTGCAAGATCTGCAACACAATTCGTAGGTCCATATTTCTTTGAAGGTGCTGTGAATCATATTGCGTATCTCACCATGTTACGTGATTGGTTTATTCCATATCTACAAGATCGAGGACTGCTCGATCGTGTATGATTCCAGCAAGATGGAGCACCACCCCACTATTTCATTGCCGTTACAGAATGTCTCCATGAGGTATTTCCTGATAAATGGATTGGACGTAGTTCTGACCATTTGCCTGGATCGTTGGAGGGACATCCCCGAAGTCCTAGTCTGTCATTTTGCGACAATTCATTACAGGATTCATGAAACAAAAGATTGCTGCCACACACTGAGAAAACAATGTATGTGACATACGTAAAAACGTAGGTTACATGTGTAAATCCTGTAGTTTTTGAACTCGACGTACAGCAAACGTATAACTGAACATACTTATACATACTTTCCGTATAGGGGTCTAAGTGTTCCGAATAAACGTACCTTTCGTACGAACGAAAGAACTGTATATAGACGGTCAGGATCTCATATACAGATGAACGTATATTAACACATATCTGACGTATGTAACACACATATACTCGTACGTATGTATTATATTCGAAAGACTGTTAGGTATAAGATATCATGCAACAGCATGATATAACATCTAAGCAGGAAAAAGGACAGTACGTGTGTGGCATATGAATAACGTATGATCCGTACTGATTTCTGTAGTAAACATAAAGATTCCGTATATTTGTACAATATACCGCTGTCCGAATAACGGATTTTTCTCAGTGCACGTTACGAGACAGTTGATGTACTTAAAAATGCTGTTCGACGTGCATTTACTGCCATCAAGCAAGCAATGTTGGTAGTAAATGCATCATAGGCAGGAGAATTTTACATCGTACATGGAGGAGAATCATACTCTATTATGAAAACGATGGTGTACTCACAGACACTCTCGAATAAATAGTAAGGAATAGCCAGCCACACTACCTCAAAGTTGTCCTCTCCCACATTCAAACAATGGGACCATCTATGAATATGAGGACACATGATAGGGGGTAACAGGACTTTGTAATCACCCTGTACAGTGCGCCTGTAATCATTGCATCTATTCACTAGCGTACGTAAGATGGAGTTTCGGGATTTAAAAAGGAATGTCATTTGGGGAGGGTAGGAGGCACAGGTCCTCAAATTGAGAAGTACATGCTTTTTAATAAATTGTATACTAATATACTAATAAAAAAACTTGAAAATTTTATATCTGGAGACAATTTTGTTTCCCTACTCCTGACAAAACTTGAAATGACGGGACTGGTTTACATTCCTCTTAAGTAAGATATTATGGAAAAATATATTTAATGGTGTATTCTATAAAAATATATTTAATGAGAATTGACTATATCTAAGGTAGATATAGATTTGTAGCAAAGGTTCACATTTCTGCAGAGGTTTGGGTGCACATCCCAAATTGACCATTCTTTCTCCCAAATTTATCGTTCTCCTCCCAAATTGACCATTCTTTCTCCCAAATTTATCGCTCTCCTCCCAAATTGACCATTCTTTCTCCCAAATTTATCGCTCTCCTCCCAAATTGACCATTCTTTCTCCCAAATTTATCGTTCTCCTCCCAAATTGACCATTCTTTCTCCCAATTTTATCGTTCTCCTCCTAAATTGACGATTCTTTCTCCCAAATTTATCGTTCTCCTCCCAAATTGACCATTCTTTCTCCCAAATTTATCGTTCTCCTCCTAAATTGACCATTCTTTCTCCAAATTTATCGTTCTCCTCACAAATTGACCATTCTTTGTCCCAAATTTGTCGTACTCCTCCCAGATCGGCCATTCCTCCCCGAAACTTTACTATTCTTCTCTCCAAATTTACTGTTCTGCAGTTTAATTGCAGCATTTTCAATGAAAAATTATGTTCCCCCAAAATTCATCACAAGCCCACCCTGATTCCTAAAAATCGCGTAAAACCTGATTTGTAGTTATAATATTCGGCCTAACCGTGAATTGTTTCTCGTATAGCTAAAGAAGAAAATGTATTTTTCTGTAAGCGAGACAAAGACCTTTATGTACATGTCAATGAACTTGGTAGTTATTGTTCTGTCCTGTTAGCATTGTATAATCAATGATATTCTAATCAACCAGCAAAGCGTAATTTATTCTCAGAAACAACACAAAGCAATGCCAATGTTGACATGTTTATCACGAAACATCAAATGCTTTATTTGTCGATAAGACGTTCTTCGCTTCATATACATTGTCTGCACTGCAAGGAAAATAAAGATAAACTTATTTTAATTTTATTTACTTATGTTACTATTAAACAATTCATCTCATGGTCAGCATTTGCGTGAGATCCCTGGTTCGATTCTAGTTCACACCGAGTGATTCACCTGTTATATCTAAAATGAAGAAGACTACCACAGTTCTAGAGATACTAAGCAGAAATAATTTAGCGGACCGGCACCAATTCGCGTACAGTCAGTTGAAAAGGACCTATTTGGGTTACCTTGACGATATATAATTTCCTTCTGTGTACTAACTAACTAACTCTATGGCTTATGGAATGCGGAGATTCAATGTCCCGTTCACAAAGCTCTCCGTTGACTTCTGTCCTTAGCCAATTGGATCCAGTTTCTACTTTGTGTGAAGTCTGCATTAATATTATCCTCCCATCTGCAATTAGGTCTTCCTATTCGTCATTTTCCGATTGAATTTTCAATTAAAACTTTGAAAGTGTTCCTACTTTCTTCCATTCTGGCTATGTTACTTACCCACCTGAGCCTCCCAGACCTGTCCTTATGAGTACGATACATAAATTTATATACAGTCATAGCCGAAGGGGCAGTTGCCCTCCCTGGATTTTCGAAGGGTCTTCAGTTCTTTGAAATGCATGTCAAAATATACTAATTTACAATCATATACTATAGTACTTAACATTTCATATTGAATACTGTAGTATACTTTTATAGTTTGTTTACTGTAGTTAATAATGATAATAGTTGTTTCAAATGGTGTGTTATGTGCAGCATGAATCAAAATGTGTGTGTATTCGCGATTGACTGGATCTTTTGCTCCATCTCCCGCTCTCTTGAAAAAAAAACCTGCGGGCGTCCCTGTATACAGTAGATTTATTTACTTTATAATCACTTTCAATTTAAAAAATCGAAAATTAATTTAGAAAAAAATGCACGGAAGCTAAATGTCCACAAACAAAAATAATTCTTACACCAAATCCATTTGAACTTATGCTTCTGCAGCTTATTAGCTTGCTGTCGGGTAAATGTATTGTTTTTGCCTCAGCTGAAGTTGTGCTAATTCAACAATATTTAAGGTTTAAATTGTTCTTGTTAAAGGGCAGGGAATGAACTTAGCTACGTTTACGCTGTCAAATAAACAAAAAAGAAATAAGAAAGAAAACATATATGGAATTGCTTACTAATAGTGCTTGATAATAGGAGGACTTTTTTTTTGGCACAAAAACAGCTAGATTTGTAAGAAAGTCAGTCGCCAAATCGTCATTTAAAAATCACCAAAAATGTCACCAATCGGAAGACTGATTTTGTGGTCCGTACACAGAAAAATCCCTTCCCCGGACAGCGGTATATTGTACAAATATACGGAATCCTCTTGCTTAGGCTACTCCAGAAATCAGTATGGACCATACGTTATCCGTATGCTACATACGCACTGTCCTTAGATGTTACATCATGCCGGTGCAGGATGTCTGATATCTAGCAGTTTTCCGTATATCACATACATATACCTAGGTATACATTCCTCAGCTATATGTTATATACGTCCATTTGTATGTGAGATCCTGACCGCATATATTGTTTCATACGGAAAGTATACGCATAGATGGAACACTTACACGGAAAGTTTACAAAACATTTGTTTTCAATTATATGTCTCCTGTACATTGTCCAAAACCTACAGGAATTATGCATGTAACCTATGTTTCTAAGTACGCCACGTACATTTTTTTCTCAGTGTACCCTTGAATTTGAATCCCCCAAATTCAACAATTTTTCCCCAAATCAGCAACACTGCCAATAACTAGGATCTAATAGCCTGCACCTATAGAATTACATTTTGAGATATACGTAACCAGTTCAGCGTATTATTTCAGATACCCTCTCTCGTATACGTATAACTTAGGGGCAAATTCATGATTTTACAAAAGCATTAGGAAATTTCAAAAGAAAGCGTTGTTCCCATATATAAATATAAAATTACAAGTATAAATTCAAGATACTTCAGCTGTAAATCACACATTTCTGATCGTAGATTTTACCTTGGCTTGCTTTCTCTCACTTTCCTGGCGTCTATCAACTAACAGTTTATTTTCATTCATTCCCCATATCATAATTTTTTTAGTTTCTCTTTTAAGTAAAACACAAGAACTTACCAAAATGTATCGTCGGAATTTATTTTTATTTATTTATTTATTTATTTTTGCCAAGGCAAAAAGATGAAGTCTGGTTTCTATGAACAGGAACGTTGGCAGGAGATGTGAGGTATATGGCGCAACCCAGCTCAGTCGTCTCTGAGGTTTTGGAAAGTAAGTTTATGGATCGCGACCGGAGTGAGCAGTTGTCTTGTAATACCGACAAGAATTGTAAAGCAGTGCGTGATTAAACATTGGTAAGTAATCAAATTTTGTGTAAAACGAAACAAAACAAAACAAAACAAAAAAGTCGATGTGGAGAGACTCACGATAATCTGTGAAGCCTACGGATGTCATACCCAACCCACGAGTTTTCAAGTGATATAAGAAGTTTAAAGACGGAAGCTATGGCAATGCTGGACAAACAGCGAACGGTCAATTTTGTGTGAAGGTGGTCAAACGATTGAGATTAAGGATCAGTCCAATCGAAACTGAGATTGCCGATACCTGGATTCTCCACTACAAGAATGCGCCGAGTCACACGTCGCTACACGCAAGGGGTTTCTGGCGAAGTACAACTTCGTAATACTGCCTCAGCCTCCTTAGAGTCCAAACCTGGCCTCACTCGACTTCTTTCTGTTTCCGCGGGTGAAACTATTAAGGGTCGACGGGAACAGTGCAAGTAATTTCGACACAGTTCCTAAGGAGATTTAGGTTGCTGACCTTGAGGGGAGTACGAAGCGTAGCAGAAACGCTGGCAACGTGTATTGATGCATCTTATTTTGAAAAATTTTAACCGAGTACATTTATCAGTAACCTTCTTTTTCGTATATATAGTCTTGGTACTTTTTGGTCATAACCTGAATATTTATTTCAAATCTTTTGTGAACTATTCAGAAATTACTTAAGAAATTGTTGTTCGTTATAATCTTTCTTTAGCCTTTGAATAGAGTGATAAAAAGTGTCAGTTGCGACAAAATTAAAAGGCAAGCTTTATTATGGATTTACAACTTTTTACATCTTTCCAGAACTATTGTTTTGTAGTATAAAAAGGACAAGTTATAATATTATGGCCTGGTAACCTTGTTAGCAAAGTCTAACGTATCTAGGTAGACGTTTAGCAATGTTGTACCTACGGGGGTTAATGTTTTAACCCTTAAACTGCGGAGGTATTTTTTTAACCTTTAAACTACATTTAAAGCGTTTTCATAAGGGTTTACAAAGAAGTCCATGTTTTTACTTCTATTTATTGAAGTCACATGCAATAAAATGTGTTACAAAAGTTATTGTAGTACCATTTCGTAATCGAAATATCCGTAGTTAAGACATGGACAGTGTATTTCGAAAACGAAATATCCCGTAGTTTAAAGGTTAAGTTACTTAAACAACAGGCTGTAGTTGGTCAGATTTTTTTAAATTCTAAAGCCGGGATGTCTAACCCACGGCACGCATACAACTAATGGTACAATGACACATTCTTAAGGAGAGTTTAAAGGAGCGCTAGTAATCAATAGATGGCACCACGTGTCCCTTATTTTTCCCATGTATTTTTATAGCGGAATCGAACGGGACTCACTTCCGTTAAAGATAGATTTCCAGTTAACGAAGGTATATTCATGAAGAAAGAAATGGGTGCATATGATGGAGAGTCTTTTTTACACATTCTTGCATTGTTGCTTGGCTTTTCGAAAACATATTAGCCTGAGAAACCAAACTAAATATATCAGTATCATCTTGTTGTAAGGCCTATTGATGCAGTTCCTCTAAACTTTTACCAGCATCTTCATAAGTCTTTTCTTACTCTACCTCCTCTTCTTCTTTCAGACTTGGAGGCAAGGGCGCCGATCCTGTGGGAGCCGAGGGGGCCCGGGCCCCCAAGAGTGATGTGGGCCCCTTTATTGTGTTTAAGAGTATGCAATATTTGGCATAATTTGAATGCAATTTGTCTTAAATTCCTCTATATGCCTTCTGCATCTGAATGCCCCCTCCCCAAATTTACAGAAAAATCGGCGCCTTTGCTTGGAGGGCACGGTGGCTCAGTGACAGAGCGCTTACCTTTGGGGTTCTTGGTTCGATCCCGGCCAAGTAAATTAGTGGTAGATAACATTGTGTCCATGGGTTTTCTCGGGATACTCCCGTTTCTTCTCACACTCTGATTTCGCCAATTGTTTAATCAAAATTCATTTGCTTTAACCATCCATCTCCCTTAACCTAAAGAGCATAACTGTGGGACTTTAAACTGAAAAATTTCATTTAATTTCATTTTCCTTTCAGACTTTCCGTATAATTCCCAATTAAGGCATATATATATAGTGGTGGATCCAAGGGGGGCTATAGAACCTCCTTGACGCTCAGATATACACTGGATAAAATGGGCTTCAATCCTGCTTTACACTGGATAAAACGGCAAAATATGGTTCAGCCCCTCCCTTGATCATATCCTGGATCCGCTCCTGTATATATCTTATTTCTCACAGGATGTTTAAAATTTTTCTAAACTCTGCAACCCGGAACTTGATTTTTTTTTTTTTTTTTTTTTTGCTTGTTAAAAGGTTTATTTGCATTTCCGTTGTCTGCGCAACACGTTTCCATTTAGTGAAGGGAATTTAACACGTCTTTCGCCCCTAAACTTAAGGGACCGTGAAATATTTTTGTTTATGACAAGTTTCTGTGTAATAAAAGGTTCGTTACTTGCCTCCAGCTTGCGGCATGCTTGCACGCTTTGCAATCAAGCCGGATGCAAGCTAGCCGACTTCCAATGCAAGCTTACAGCAAGCGGTTTGCAAGTTGTCTCTGCTGCTAGGGATGTTGTCATAGTGCAAACTTATTGCAAATGTGAGCGCTCCATTCCTATCCGTACAGAAAACATATGACGATCATACGCTATTCGGTGCTGCGTGACTACTAATCACAAAAACAACAGATGAAATGGCAGACATTTCAGAAGATGTGTTCTTTATGGAACACCCTTATAAAATGTCACCAATTGACAAAGCCGACAATGTAGAAGTCAAGCGAAGGAAATAATAATTTTCAGAATGTACAGATACCTCACACATTTTTATACTGCTAGCCATATTACTAAGAATGATGGTTCGAAAAATGGCGGTGTTTTAGAGTTTCGAATATCGGTATCATCATTGCTTTTTACCCATTGATTTACGTGAGGATTTATTATCTTTCAAATGTACCAAAATTTTAATGGTAAATCATAAACTTTAATATTAAATATTTATTAATTCCGTTTTCAGAGTTGTACGTATTTCTACAGGGTGTCCAAGAAGTTCCCGTACTCTTAGTTTTGAGAGCGAGGAGAGAGAACAATGGCAGTGTAATTGAAGTTGCAGTATTGGTTGTACTACTTTCATTGTCACAGACAGCATTGTCTGGTATCCCTGCAGCACTTCAGTTTTGAAGCCATAGTTGATATTAATCGTTGAAGTTACATAGTTTAGAAACAGTTAGTGCCATATGTGTGTGTGTGTGTGCACAAATGACCATACATAGAATAAAGAGTGACACATGTAATGACTGGGTTTACAGATCATTTTGCCATTCATCTATCTTGTAAAGCAACTCTGCTTGATTGGGAGAAACGTGAGTTTGCAAGGATTTTTTGAACGTATAAAACCATTGTGGGACCTTTTATGAAACGCAAACTTTTCATTAATTTCAGTTACTCTTAAAGGCAACAAAGATTTGTGTAATGCACTTGGATGATTGGATTTGATTTTAGCGCCCTTTTCTTCATGGGCAATACAGAAGAGAACCTACTTCTTAAAGTGGAATCCAAACCATGTAATCTTCCACCGTGCAATATATTTTTCTTTCTGCTTTATACTTAGCATTTTTTTTTTTTAAATGAAGTTGTCCCATTTTCCGTTAAAAATTATTCTATGCTACTATGTGCAACGTCATACGTATTTTTTGTGTGTAAACTTTAAATATCACATCCTTTTCTCCGAAAATTTTAAAATCTTATTTTTGACTGCAAAATCTAGCAATCTTAGTGATAAAATTGGAAAATGAAATGAAATGAAATCTTTAATTTTTACATCCCACGATTATGCCGGTTAGGCTAAAGGAGACGGTGTTTGATGAGAGATGAGTGAAATGGTGGAATGAAGAAAGTGGGAGGAAACAGGAGAACCCCGAGAAAACCCACGAGCACGGTGTTTGTCCACCACAAAGTCCACACGGCGCGAGCTGGGATCGAACCAGGGAACCCAAGCACAGGAGTTGAACGCTCTATTACTGAGCCCCCCGCCCCCGTGATAAAATTAGATTAGGTATATCATAGTCAAAAGGTTGGCATCCACGGCCCTAATTTTCGCTGTCATAATATGATGAAATAAAAGGCTGCAAGAACATAATCATCTTTGAACTGGCATGACACTTTTTTAACTTTTGTGTAATTAATAATTCACATCAAAATGGAGAGTGTAATTACGGGAAGAAAAGATCACTATGGTGTAACAGGCAATCAACTTGGGAAACTTTTTCTTAGGTAACTTCTGATAACTCATTCATTATAATTGAAGCAATGAGATAAGGAGACAACCAAGATATATTTGACGTATTTATCTACCCTCTCGAATCTCCATAAAGGATAATGGCAAGGCGTGAAATCATGTAAGAGTGTCATTTGTTATCATTTAAACTTTCTTCCAGTTCTTGTTGGTAGCTTGATATGACATCCATCTTAGACTGCGGATAACCACTATATATGATTTTTCATAATATAAAGGTAACTAAGAAAGTTCTGTCGCTTTTTCAACCACCACCTTCGAATATCGATATGTCACCTAAGACGTATCTAGAAGATCAAAAATAGTCCCCATCAGCATCGATGACCTTCTACCAATGTTCTGGAAAGTCATGGATTTCATCGCGGTAGAACTTGATGGGTCGTGAAGCGAAGAAAGCATCAAGTGCATTTTGCATCTCTACTAGGGGTTTGAACTGGTGTCCTCTAAGATGATTGACCAAGGAATGGAACAGCTGATAACTGGAGGGTGCAATGTCTGGGGAGTATGACGGATGCAATAGTGTTTCCCACCCAAGGGTTAGAATGGTGTCCCGGGTCATCCTAGCCACGTGGGGCTTAGCGTTGTCCTGTAACAGGAGGTCTCCTTTGTTAGTCAGAAGTGCTGGTTCCAGAGTTTTGAGTTTTTCTTGAACACGGTTCAATGCTGACACAGTTACATTGATGCTCTGACCAGCTGGTAGTAGTTTCCGATGCACGATGCCACGAGCAATCCACCAAACACACAGGTGTACCTTCTTCTGGTACAGTGTTGGTTTTGACTGTTTTGGAACCAGTTCATGGGATGCTAACCAATGATGATGGCGCCGTGGAGCTTTGTACAGGACCCACTTCTCATCACATCCCAACACCCTGTCCAGAAATGTCTTATTCCTCAGACGAGGCAGCAAAGAAACAAAGGTGTCTGCTCGCGTTAGTTTCTGGCCCGGAGTCAAATCATGTGGGACCCATCGACCCAACTTGTAGTTCTTCCCAAGTTGATGGAGGTGCTCCCGAATGATTTCTCCACTCAGACTGAATTGTAGTCCCAGTTTCTCACATGTCTGGCCACTGTTCGCCTCAATTGCTGCCTGAAAATCTTCACTTTGTACATGTGTTGCTCTTCCGGCATGTAGTGTGTCTTCGAGTGTTTCGTCGCCGTTCTTAAACTTGTAAAACTACCGCTGTACTACCCGCGTAGTCATGACACCCTCACCAAAGGCCTGGCATATATTCCGCCCTGCTGCAGCGGCGTTTGACCCCACACTAATTTAAAAGTGTGTATGTGGCGTACGTAAAATCGTATGTTACATTTGTAAATCCTGTAGTTTTTGGACTTAACGTACAGCAAATGTGTAACTGAAAACGCATGTTTTATAATATTTCCTGTATAAGTTTTCTATCTGTACTTACTTTCCGTATGAAACAATATAGAAGGTCAGAATCTCACACACAAATATACGTATATAACACATAGCTGACGAAGGAAGCATACATATATGTAGAGGAAGTTAGGGTATTATGGAATAGTCGAATAATATGGAATACCTCATTATCTCGCCTGTGACGTGCTGTTTCCAGGCGGAGAGCAAAGAAATTGCTCCCTCACGTTCTCTACAGTCAGTCTCCCTTTGATTATGATATCCGTTGTGTTGGTAGATGTGAAAATCTGATTTCGTATGTGTGGAAACTTTTACAGGTAAGTGTTTTACAATCTGTATTTTCCTATTGAAATGTAATAAAGCAATAATTCTTTGTTTACTACAAGGTTGGATACACAGAGTAATAGTTTTGATAAGCGCCATCATTCTATACGCCTTCCGATGCGTTTAACAATGCTTTTGTTTTCAAAATGGCGTGTAGGGCAATATAGAATGGCAGTATTCCATACCCATAAGAAAAGTATGGTATTGAGTGTAGCCCTACAAAACAATTTACGGAGATTGAGCAGTTAAACACACATTTATAAAACTGCCTTTGAATACGAATAGTAGGACCAAAACGAGGAACAGTCTCGACTATTACCGGATCTCCTTACAAAATACAACTAGAAACGAAACTTATTACGATGTTAAGCAAACAAAGAAAAAGAAAGAAGTGATGAATGTTTGAAAAATAGGATTTCTCTACATAGTTCTCATTTGCCATGTCAGAAGAAGCCGAAGAAAAGTGCTAGCAAGACTTTAGTGACAGTTTTCGCAGAACAGAAAAGCAGTGATGAAGTATCTTTCAAATCTGACACTTCATCAGAAGCCGACTAGGCCATATCTACCTGGCACAGTAATTGATGACAACGATGCTAAATTTTTTTTTCTTTTTGTTACAGCAAATTTTCTGATACAAGAGGTTTGCTTTGGATCCACTGTTCATAATGTTTAGTGTGGGTGCACAATGATGTGCCGGTGCTGAAGCAGAGTATTACATTTGTGATTTTTGTATGGAGTCACGTTTAGTTGTGGCTTGGCATTGAGAAGTTTAATATATTGTCACTGTATTCATTGTATTTTTTAACAGAAAACTCATTTATTTTTCATATAATATTTGTATTCCATATTACCCGACTATTTCATATTACCCTCCAAAGTGGTTATCTTTAAAAATTATCAATTTTGCCCACCCCTGTAACGATATTTCTTTATCAAGGTATGCATAATTAAAGTCAAATATGTAAGGCGTATACTTATTTTCCATTTTGTTGGTATGGAAAGCAATAGGGATATTCTACGTTGGGACTGTGATCTGGAAAGCAACAGGGATATTCTACGTTGGGACTGTGATATGGAAAGCAACAGGGATATTCTACGTTACCATGAAAGAGAAAGAGATGGAAATTTATACTTTGATTTTTTGGCAAGACAAAATAATTATGTACTTCAGGCAGGCGCCTACCCAGAAATTTTTATTGGGAGGGGTCTTATTTTGGGAAACGGGGGTCCAATACTACAAAGCATTATACGTCTATGTGTGTGGAACCGGTGTTATTCTACATCTGAAAAGCCGATAAGTAATTGTTAAGTACTGTTACTTAGATTCTCGGGTAGAAAAGACAGAATTCTATTGTTTTTATAAGAAAAGAAAGAGATAATTTTTTTTAGTAGAGACAATTTTCTAGTAAACACATATAATTTTATTTAAAAAATGTATAAATTTATGTCGAGTTACGAAGTTTTGGGAAGGGTTCAGTACCCGGTGGACCCTCCGAGTTGATGCGCCCCTGTACTTCAGGTTAGAAAGAAGCTGTCAACTATCTTTAGAAAATGTGTACTGGGAGTCGGAGTCATCATTTGTTGTTTTCGTTAGGTTTGAAGCTTCGGATCCATATTTTCCATTTGTACCGTTTCCGAGAAATGGGAGTGTAATCAAATTTCATTTGAAGACCTGCAATTGTTGTAGTTTCTTTGGTATTGTCATTATCTCTTCGACATTTTTGTTCCTCTGGTTGTGGTGATCTGACAGAATCTTCGATATGGACTCTTTGTGCCCATTAGCACAATATGTTTAAGTGTTAGTCTTTTTTCTGTGTTTGGATTGAGATCTTGTAAGCCAGTGATCTCCCAACACATTTTGGTAACTGGCAACATGCTTTACTGGACTCGGAAGACATCGCTAAGCACTTGTTTATTGTTAACTAGTTGAACCTGCGCTGTTTACTCAGCGCATCATTCTGATATGACCATAGGTTTCCTTCCCACGTCCTCACTATAGTTGCCCATATGCTTTACAAACACAAAGAACAAGACGACTCACAAAGGAAATGAATTGCTATAGACAAACCTTTAAACGTAGCATTTTAATGTATAGGTGTTGGGTTGAGTTTGCGGCGAACTTCTAGAAGTGACAGATGATGTCCTTATAAATCCATATCCGTCCGAGGACGCCTCATTGTGGCTCTCGAGGTCTTTGAAGTTGACAGCATTCAATACGTTAAAGCAAAGCGCCTGCCATCTCTATCAACCCGTCATACGTAACTCGTCTACTGGTTGCCTAACACAAGGCTTCATCCTAGCGACAATGTTAACCCTTTTAGAAGTTTTGAAAACTTTTGTTACCATGGCATAGTATCATCTTTGACCGCTTATTTAGGTTCTATAACAGGTATTTAAGCCGTTTTTTTTTATTAGTCAAGTCAAGGATGCACCAAAAAAAAAAAACACACAGATGCGTTTTGGAACCGGATGGTCAACTTGGCCTCCCCAAGTGAGGGCGGAGGGGCATGACTTTTTATTTTTCCTTAAGGCAAATTTAAAAAAAAAAAAAAAATTCACGCCTTTAGTTTTCAAGACATCAGATTGGAACTTTGCATACGGATTGCGCGTACCTTCGGGCATTTCTCAGATTTTTCTGAGATCCCTTAGCGAAACTGGGGCCGGGTCCGAGGGGCGCAAGTTTTCCAAGGGAGTGATTTTTTCAAAACAATTCGGTTTTTCCAAATTCTTTCGGTTCAGGTATATGATACAGACATGTGATGGTACCGTTGGAAAGGGCGCGTTATACTGAAGAAAATAACGTCTGATCCGTGACTCTGGGCTAAATAGTAGTGACGCAGTAAATTTTTATGTGTGTATATATGTGTGTATATACAGGGTGGTAAGAAACATTTGAACAAACTTTGGGAGCTGATTCCCGACACCGAAACCAGCAAAAAAAGTCCTCTGGAACTTTGATCAGTGAGGGTTTAGTTTCGGAGATATAAGGTGCTGAAAGCGTGGGAGAATGAACTTCAGAGGGCTGTAATTCAAAAACCACGCAACGTAAGAGAACATAACACTCGAAGTCATATCTGCTCTATCTTCCCATATAAATAACCCACACAAAATGTTTGGACACTTCCTGTAGGGCTACAATGATGAAATTTGCCATGATTGTATCCTTCCGGAAATAATGCACAGGAAAACTGTCAAAACTAAATATTTTTAGTTTTTAAGGGGTCTGAAGGGAAAATGAAAAATCTCCATGTTATTTAAATAGGAGTTTTCTTGGGATACAAAATCTTACCTTTAGGTAGTTGAAATACGAAAAGAAATTTGAAATTTTGTCAAATTGTGAGTTTAAAAGGTGCGAGGCCGTAGGCTGAGCATACTCGGAGGTTCGGGGCTATTATAGATTATAAAAGTGTAACTATCGGTTTCTATAAAGTAGTGAGTCTATTTAGTATTAGCATTGTAGCTGCTGCAAATAGCGTTGACTAATACAGTCTATCTAAAAATTAATTTTAACTAATTATTAATTGTTTCACGTTCCTTTAAAATTCTAAAATTCAGTGACATTTCTTATGAGGCTGCGCGACACACAGTGTGTCGCAACACAGAGCTTGGGAACCACTCAGCGTTGCCAGACTCACAGCTCGGAATTATTCCAAAACCTGATCGAAATTATGCTAGATTTGGTCAAATTATGGTAGATCCTCATAATTACTAATTCAGGAGTTTTAAAAGAAAAAAACGAAGCTGAGATACGATAACGTAACTTAAAATACGCAGAGCGCAAGAATGCGTGGATAGAACTCAATACTTCACGCACCAAAGCTTTAACTGAACTAAACTAGTGCAGTCGTTGCCAGACTCAATGACGTATATATCGTATAAATGAATGCAAAGTGTTCGTTTACATATTTTGGAAGAAAATTACTTCGCAGCATAAGCGGAGTTGGGACAGATTTCTGCTGGGGGGCAGATTTTTGGTCGGTCTCAGACCTTTATTTCAGGAATAAAGTTGGTCATGAAGTCAGAAATAAAGATGGTGAAGTTGTCAAAAAGTTGGGGGAAGAATGGCCCACATAGCTCTGCCCATGCCTCGCAGTTAGAGGATTAGAAAACCCTGGGTGAAGCCACAAAAATAAAAAAAAAAGCCCAAAGCCGTTTCTAACTTACTTTGGAAAAGGAGACTGCTTGTATGGTTTACCGAGTGTATGAACCAATGGGAGAGGGTACATTTCTGCCGTTCTTTTTCTTCCCACGACCAACTTCTTTCTCATCACTAGGTTTTGCGGCTTTTTGATAAACTTGCTGAAATTATGGTAGATTTGGGCAGGATGCTGAAAGCAAGATGCTAGATGCTAAAGACATGCAAATTATGCTAGATCAATGATGGAACCACTGCTACAAGCAACCTGCAAATTATGACGAAATACTTATGATAATGATATGTGTATGAAAAGTAAAAAACCCAACCTTGGGTTTTAAATATATTTTCTTCTTTGCTATAACTGCAAGAGCTTTTAATCGTGATAACTGGTAAAGAAGGGCAAGACAAAAGAAAAGAAGCCTTTGTTTACGAAAGATTGCATGCTAAAATGCACTTTCAAGCTCCATCTGTCGCGTCAAGAGGACCCCAACCTTCACAAGAGTCCACAGTAATATATTTTTCTTGAGTGATCACATTTTTTTCAAAGAGGGCAGTGTCCGAAGATATATACGTACTTCTGTACTAAATAAACTAAAAGTATGCATGATTCATACATTATATTTGATTTTTTTTTCACTTAACTTGAGATACTGTATACAGAAAAATGCATTTTCTGTGTAGTGATGTGTCCTTCTTTTCTTTCTTCTTACCAAACACCAGTGGGAAGTGTTAATAGTAAGGATGGGTGGGGCAGAAACCAAAAGAAAAGAAAGAAAAAAACTAGTTGAATTATCGTTATTGAAGGCTGAAAACTGGCAGATACCATAAATATTAACGACAGTTGCAAAAGAAGTTGAGGTCTACCGAAAATGACTCAAGATAAAAAAAAGAAAAGAAAGAAAGAAAGCAAGAAAAGAAAATGGAAGAAAATAGTACTTCATCTGTAAAGAGAAGAGAGAAAACGCTTGTTTCTTTTTCTCTCTTTGTTTTATCAGTCTATTAATCTTTTAATATTAATATGAACGATAATTCTTTCTTTTGTTAGCGTAATGTTAAGAAATACGACAAAATGCCAAAGCACAGTATGTTCCTTCTACCTTATGCTACAGAAATAGTAAAGGTTTCATTTTTAATGTTCGATTTATATATTGCTACAACAAGATGTATTTGTGTTTATTGAAGAACCAAGAACATTGACTTCTCTTTTCAGCTTATTGACAGAAGTTGTCTAGACTATATTTGTCGTACAGGAAAGTAATAATAATAATAATAATAATAATAATAATAATAATAATAATAATAATAATAATAATAATAATAATAATAATAATAATAATAATAATAATAATAATATTAATAATAATAATCTTTATTTCAGTGCCGCACAGCTTGTAGGCAAAAAATACAGCATATTGTGTGGTATCAGAGCACTACATTACAACAGAATACTACTACTACTACTACTACTACTACTACTACTACTACTACTACTACTACTACTACTACTACTACTACTACTACTACTACTACTAATAATAATAATAATAATAATAATAATAATAATAATAATAATAATAATAATAATAAAGAAAACTAAAAAGAGCACTGATATAAAACAATGTAGATAAAAATCAATTAAGCAGAAACAATTCTTGTCAACGCTGTAAAACTTGTCAAGCTCTTTATCTATCTAAAACAAAGAAATGAAATGAAATCTTTAAGTTTTACGTCCCACGGTTATACCGGTTATTCTAAAGGAGACGGTGATGATGAGTAATGAGTGAAATGATGGAATGAAGGAAGTGGGACGAAACGGGAGAATCACGAGAAAACCCACGCACACGGTGTTTGTTTACCACAAAGTTCACTTGGCGGGGGCTGGGATCGAACCCAGGACCCCAAGCACCAGAGGTGAACGCTCTAAAACAAAGAAAAGCTGAGAGCAGCAGTCTTAAAGTTACATTTTAGCTTAATCTTGCTAAAAGTTATTGCTTAAAAACTATCAGTCAGATCTCATAAAAATTTCACTTGCTTAATACAGTAAGTCTAAATTTATGTAGGTACTTAAAGAATCTGTGAATCTTTTTAACATTTCGCATTTCCAATTCAGAGGAACTAAAATAATGCTGTTTCTTATGTTATGATCGGGTACTTTAAGACCTATGTATTGTAAACAGTATTCACTGATATACACAGTCATTCTCTAGTATTGCATGCATACTTTGTCAAAATCTTTTCTTCTATTCGTAAGACTTTTTCCAATCCAAATAATCATTCCAATATTCATAGCTATGTGAATAGTAGCTCATTTTCATCTTAAAACGTAGCATAATAATAATAATAATAATAATAATAATAATAATAATAATAATAATAATAATAATAATAATAATAATAAAGTCAACTTAATGTGTCGAAGAATAAAATTCAATAGTATTATTAACCGTTAAAGAAAAAATGTCCAAAGCTGAAACACACAAATCGACGTTGAGCTGAATAAAATCATTTTCATACGTAGTTTTCGAGGAAATCGTGAAAAACGAATTTTTTCTATACACCTTGTAACGGATTGTTCCTACTGATGCTCTTACAGCGTTATTGTATAATGAAATATTTTGTTAATGTTCACTATTGTTTCAACTTTTAAAATATTAATTGTATTACATTTATTTTATTATTTGTTACATGCCGACATTCAGTCAATCTGCACTTGTTTGAATTCATTTATTGTTTGTTAATTATCTTGGGCCTTGATGGGTCGCGATGGCTCAGAGAGGACTCTGGTGCGATCCGAGCTCGAGCCTAATGAACTTTGTGGTGGACAAACACCGTGTGCGTGGGTTTCCTCGCGGTTCTCCCGTTTCCTCCCACTTTCTTAATTCCACCATTTCATTCATTCCTCAATACCGTCTCCTTTAGCATAGCCGGCATAATCGTGGGACGTAAAACTCAAAGATTTCATATCTTGGACCTTATACAGAGTCGTTTTCACGTATGATTAGCACCATACTAAGGGAATGACTTAGGTATGATTATTAGAATATATCAAGAATCTCTGATTAGCATTTAGGTAGTACTTGATTAAATTAATCACATGTGACTAATTAATATAGAGCAGAAGGTACCCTGGTTTAGCCACAATAAACTTACATTATGAGTATACAAAGGCAGTTAATTACCTGTCATTCATTCTTTCTTTCTTGCCTTTCACCTCATCGGGTGAGTTAACTATGAAGGAGCTATTATTTCGAGTCCTCTACAATAACAGAACTGTTTCTTAAAGTGAACAGTGAGAGATGAGTAGAAAATTTCTAGTTTTCTGAGGGATACATACAACTGATGGATAAGTTAGGCCTATGTTTCCTTATAATTACAACAAAATCCTTCTATTGTCGGTAATATTAATTGACTTCTACTTATTCATCCCGTAAATACGTCTTTCAGAAATGAATATGTTAATTATAATTTGATTTCATAACTATTTATAAGTTGTTGAGATGTCAAATCACAAAGAAAATATTTCGAATTTCTTATTTCATATACGTGTATTTTCATTTTTACAGACTACGCATGTACACATCTAGGTTTCTGTAGTTGCCATATTTATTTTTCTCATTCGAGGTATTGGGGTTATATCTTATTAGTTAATTAACCCATATCCACTTATTAGCTTAACTACTAAGAAGTACATCGTCCTTAGTACAGAGCTAATACGACACTAACTAATCTTGTGACTAACACTTGATTAAGGGATCCTCTCTGAATATCGCCTCTTGTGTTTATGTGTAATGAAATTTATATTTCGTTCTATTTGTTAATGTTTCTAGTGATTAGGCTATAATATTCTTTATTAACAAAAGACAAATTCTGACCAAAGCATATATTAATAAATAAATAATAATATTTTAACGTTACAATTTCGGCAAATTAACTTTGTCTTCATCAGACACGTTATCTGATGTGTCTGATGAAGGCAAAGTTAATTTGCCGAAACCGTAACGTTATTATTTATTAGTTAATATATGCTTTGGTCAGAATTCGTCTTTTATTGTATACAAGAAGTTCCAAAGCTAAAATGATTGGTATTCAAATATTCTTTATCTGCACCTAGAATACTGTATAATGTACTTTCTAACAGATATTAATAACCTTTGAATTTGGTATCCAAGATTGAAAATTGAGAATTATTCAAGGATGTTATAAATAGAGGATCTGCCCATATGTATCTTCATCCTATTAAATCGGTGAAGCCAAAAAGCAACCGAGCATCGGCATGTCTGATTGGCTACTCTCGTTTCTGCCATCGTCTGATTGGCTACTTTCGTTTCCGCCATGATTGTTGGCTCAAAACATTGCGATCCTATTGGGTGGAGTGGGAAGAGTAGGGGTGGCGAAACTGTGACGTATGGCTTCAAGATTTTGTTTCAAGGGCAGATCCTCTATTTTATAAGATCCTTGGAATTATTACACCTAACTTTTATGTAAATTGACTTTGACTACTAATCTTTCTCTTTACATGAATTCACACACACACACACACACACACACACACACACACACACACACACACACACACACACACACAAAGATAGTATTCTACATTGTGTCGTTGTCGTACAAAAGTAACGACAAATTACTTCGGAAATAATCTGGTTTACTTTTAGGTATCAGCATTTTCACAGATTGCAACTATTTATTTTTGGTGCTGATTTACTTTTGGCACACCACATTTTGGAAGATTTACAAGTAAAATTACAGAATCTACCGAATCCTAGAATGACAGATTATAAGACGACTACTGTAGTGCAATACCACCCCTTTACCTTCCCACTCACCTGTTTTCTTCATTTCTGTGACATAGCTATCAAAAATACTGGAACAAGTGTTTAATTATTTCAAATGAAAATTCTAAATACCTAATTTCATGTCTCAAGATTTGGAGATTTTATTACCAGATATAATAATTGAAGATTACAGGGAACAAAAGGAGGTAAGTCAAGAAATGATCGAACATGAGTTAGCAGCAGAATACAGAGATTGTTCAGCCTACGTTTGGCCGATTTCGTTCCTTCCCCCTCTCGGGCAAAATGGACTCACCCGACCTGGCTCGTGGCGTCCTGCAGTGTTGTGCAGTGACTTCCTGGGAACGGAGTTGTTTTTCCGCGCGGACGACAATAATGCACAAAACAGGACCATTGTTGTGATTGTTGTGTTAAATTTGTTTCCAAGTGTGTGAGTTTCCGCTCTGTGACCAAAATGCCGCCAAAACTAAGCCGGTTTTGGGAAGGCTGTGTTGCGGCTCTTTATGACGTCCACTTTAGTGTTTCTGTCATTAGAAGACAGTGCAAGAAGAATGGTTACAACATCAGTTTAAGTGGAATAAAAAATGTTATTAAAAAGTACAAGGACAACGAAGCTCTACCATTTGGATCACCAACAAAGTTGGCTAGGAAGCGGGAATGCACCAATGCCTCCTCCACCATGCAGAGGAAACTTCGCAAAATGGCAATGTAAGAAAATCCGCCAACACAAAGATGTATGGCTAATCGTCTTGACGTGTCTTTGGGGAATGTGAGCCGGATGTTACACCATCTTCTCAAGCTGGAAAAAGCTATGAAAGCTCGCGGCCATCTTCTCACAGATGCTCACCAAAAGGAACGAAAGTGTAACGCCCGGAAGCTGTACGAACGGCATCTGACACAACAAAGGTGGATATACGTCGTAACGCTCGATGAAGCATGGATTTACCTTTCCGACTACAGCAAACCGAGAGCCATCATGTACCGAGAGAAAGGCGCCAAGAACTTCAGAAGGTGGGTCCGTGTCTGTAAAGAATCCTTCCCAAAAGGGTTCGTGGTCGTTACTGGCTACTGTTACCGACGTAAACTGAAGATTCGTAGGGTGGCGAAGAACTGCAAAATAAATTCGCAGTATTTTCAGGAGCAGATCAAGCGGTTGATCTACGAGCATTGAGATTCCAACAATGTACAGAAATTACGCCAATCTGTTGCGCATTCACATGGACAAGGCCTCATCACATACCTCACGATCGTCCCTCGCATTCTACGGGTAGATGGAGGAGGCAAGAGGTATACAGGTGATACCTTTCAATGAGGTACCTGTTAAATCTCCAGATGCAAGTCCTATGGACTATTGTGGATTTGGATTGCTGAAGCAGGCTTTGGGAAAACGGCGTGTGACAACTGTGGAAGGACTTTGGAAAGCTGTGCAAAGGGAATGGAACAAGATTCCCCTCCCAGTTCTTCAGAGAAGCCTATTACAGTGGAAATTACGCTGTCGTGCTATTGTTAGGAACCAAGGGAAACACATCGAGCACTTACGGACTTGGGGCCATGGATTCTTCTAAATTTTTAGGTAAGTCGAAATTGGCCAAATGTAGACTGAACAATCTCTGTAATGTAGTTTGCATGGACTATATCCCCCAGTAAGAAGAAGGTTAGTCCCTGAGAAATGTAATGCTAATGATTTCGCCTACAGGGAAGTAAGTAGGTAAGTCAGTAGAAAACAGGGCAATTATGTAAAATCATAAACAACTGACTTCCCTCCTTTCCTCCCCTGTAGTCTTCAATTGAAATCTCCATTCCCTTCTTTAGACGCCGAATTTCGCAAAATTCTTCATCAATGATATCTTACGTCACAATTGTGGGCACTGTCCAATCTTATGCACTGTCAAAAATTCGTAGGTGTTGATCAAGACAGTAAAGATTTATATTTAGTAACATATTGCATCTGTTGTTCCACTTCTCCTAGGAGTGACCCACAATCCTAACAGTGACTCATACAAGTAATAGTGACCCTTATACCTCATATAAATTCGTAGTTTTCTAAATTGGGTATATTTGACCAGCAGAGATGGAGTGGGGCAGTGGGTCGTGGGTCAAGATTTGTGAGTGGGTCAGTGGGTTGTGGTTCAACAAAAATTATCCCACTGCGACCCACCTCAGCCTTGTTTTATTACAAGTGTAAACTCTTTAGTCAGTGGAGAGGAGGGCGCGGATCATGGGTTAAAGTTGATGAAGATTGGTTTTGGTGGGTGCTGGGTCAGAGTGGGTCATGGTGTGTGATGGATCAGAGTGGATCACGGTGGGTGGTGGGTCATGGTGGGTCGTGGGTCAGAATGGGTCGTGGATCATGTATCAAGTTTTCATTGACCAACGCCATCTCTTGTGACTATACGAGCAATTATCGAAATGAATGTGCGTAATTTTTTCTATTTTCTACTTCTGCCCTATAAACGATTAGAACTCTAGCTGTTCTCAATCAAGAAGTTCAGATTTGAATTCCGCAGTTGTCCATCTGATTGTTCACCCTCAGACGAATGCTGGGATGGTACTTCAATATTCTTGTTTTGTCAGTTGTCGTTAATAAAAAAGTTAGTTTTCGTTAATAACTACATTTGGAACATGGTAAGTAATAGTAACAAATATACTGTGAAAATTTTCCAATGAATTCAACTAGCTGTTTGAAGATATAGGTATACGTTTCAGTGGCTACACTCAACTAAAGTTTCAGCGAATGTTTCAATTTCTTTTTAGAAGTATCTAAGTAAATTAATTAATTTCGGTATCAAGATATTAATCTTTTGGCTAAATTGAGCTTAATAAGAGATCTTAAAAGATTTAGTATGACCAAAATTACCAAAAATAGATTTTATTTCCTCGTACACTCAACACGCCATACATTGTACCTCTTGGGCTCGTCCAGTATTTTAAAAATATATGCCGGTGGGGCTGAAAGGAATTTGACTGAGTCCTTTGAAAAAAAGAATCAAAAGTACCAGAATTCAATTCTCTAGTACTAAGCCATACGTTCTCCTTCAATAAAAGTTTCAATGTTAGGGGCCGTAAATTACTTCTACATACGTACTGTACATAATAAAATTGACGCAATTTCTTTCCATAAATTACATGAATTATTTCCACAATCCAATGCAAAATTGTCAATCGAATTTATAGCCTGCATTTAAAATTTATTTGCAACATATTTTCTTAGTTGTAATGCAATTAATTTTCATAGCGCCTGTTGTATACTCAAACCTACGAAGAAATAATAATAATAAAAAAAAAAAGTTAACCAAACATGATAACATCTTTGTTTATATGTACTCTTAAATCCATATTCAAGGCTTATCTATTAGCGCATTCAGCTACTAGCTCATAAGAAATATGGTCTTCCCCCATTTCACGTCTGCTCAAGTTTTAATAAATGATCTGCTACGAAAGAAATGCATCAATGACATATGAAGAACAAAGCAAAAAATCGTATACAGAATATTTATTGGAAGATCTACATATATCGTCACTAAACATCTGCTGTGTAACAATCAACAATTATTATCCAATGATTTGCAACGAAATTACCAAAGGCACTTTATATTAAGACAGCCCAGTGATGTATAATGTAGTGGTTTTGTTATGTAGAAAAGGAAGAGGGAGAGAAACGTAAATACACAGACTACTTCTGACTTCAAATATCCAAAATGTCTTTCCTGTTTTAACCCGTTTCCTAATTCCTTTTTTCTCTTAAAAAAATACGTTTTTAGCTAATACTTTACTTGCTGTTTTGTCTTTATTTCCTTTTGTATAATCAACAAGGACAACAAAACGAAAAAGATGAACAAAAGATAATGTTGAACTAATTTCTTGTTTTTTGTTTTAATCTCTTTCTCTCTTTTGAATTACAGGTGGCGTCTCAGAATATGCACAAAAAGAAATGAAGAAAGCAGGAAAGGAAGAAGAAGAAGACAAAAGACGACTAAATAGCAACAACAATTACAAATGGCCTTTTACGTAAGATGAGCCCAGGATGTTCTCTTAATCTTTTAATTAAAAACAACACCTGAAACTGTAATTGGCCATAAATAAACCACCCATGTTGTTAAGATAGACCATCTAGAGACAATGCCTCTCAAACAAGTGAAGCTAAGAAAATATTTATGTGTCTAAGGATGAAAAACTGAACAAAAAAATCAAATCCTGTTGGTTGTGTTAGGCTTGTATAACAAGGTTAATATTAATAATAAAAAGAGAGTTAAACCAGTTCGTTTTGATAATGCAATAAGGACACCTTGTCATTTAAGATAGGAAATATTCTTTGAAAAAAAAAAATCATTATTTGTCTTTGCCAAATTCAGTAATTTAGTTGCTTTCATATAGAGCCTCCTATACAGGGTAGATCATTTGAATTCGACCACGGGAATACCTCGATAACTAGACAGCCAGTCGAAACAAATTCGTCTCAGAAAGGATCATCCATTGATACCACTTGTATACTTGACAATCTTCCCTGGGGTAATTAGGAAATGAGGCGCCTAGTACCAAAGCCGCTAAATCCATTTTTTTTTTTTTAACGAAATTGAGTTATATATCGCTTGCTATATGTTTGATCTAAAGAAATCCATCACAACAGAATTTTATTTAAAAGTTTAATATTTCATACTAAAAAATTAGTTCAAATATTGGAATTTGTACGCGTGTATATGGAGATTCACTGCACGTTTTGCGAGATTACTCGAAACTAAGCGAAATGGATATGGCGAATTTTGATACTAGGGACCTCAAACCTTATATGGTATCAACTAGTTTCTATTGTAGATTCAGATTCTCAAGAAAGAAAGAAAGAAAAATGACTACGATTAACACTCACACCCCGAATACTGAGGGTGGGAAATCAACTTTGAAATCTTTATTGGCAACTCCCTTTTCCTTGCGAATTTGGATGTCAAATTGCCCTACAATTAGTCGAAATAATTCAACTATTTTTAGCACTACACAGGAACAACAATGTGAACGTAGTAGTTTTCTGTTCCCTTTGGGTTGCTTGTTTTAGGTGAGTCTCCTCTCTTATTATCTTTGGAGTGCTTGTTTTAGGTAAGTCAAAATAATGTGAATATTTCTAGAGAACCTAAGACTGCAACAAAAACTAGGAGTTCCAATTTAAGATTTGAAAGTTGTTTTCAGTTCAATGCCCAAGGGGCGGAGGGAGTGATCAAGTTTAGCATCATTGGGTGATCTTCGGTGTGTAGTTTTCGAGATATTCCCCTAAATGGATTTAAATGGTCTATTCTGTATGTCTATATGCACAGTTTGCAAGGTGGAACTGAAGAAAAACCTGGATGGTATAGGCTATATGTTAAGCTCCCATTGCTAGCGTACGCGTCTTTGGCGTGGGAGACGCGGATTTGATTTCCGGTGGGAACTCATGCAATTCGGATTGTACGATAAGCTGTAAGTCCACGTCTCATATAGCCTCGCTGATGAAAGGGAAAGCTAAACTGAATATCAAATTAAATCAATTATATGTAATTAGAAACTAATTTGAAACAGTCGGTTTCTGCATGCTAGTAACACTGTTACTTCTAACACTAATAACCAGAATTACTACCTACTAATATAACACTAGTATTGCTACTAATTAAATGTATGCTATGCCAAACTAAATGAAAATAAAACATTAGTGATTATAGACGCGCACCTTGTTATGTATGTATATTTGAAGCTCCTTGCTGTGAAAAGAATTCTATACTCCGAAATTGTTTTGTGATAATTTTGACATGCCATTTTCAAGATCATCAGACATCCTGTTTTATCCGACTATGTCCTCTTTTTCGAACCCTAAATATTTCCACGCTTTAAAAAAAAAAAAAAAAGAAAAGAAAAAAAGAAAATGGGGAAAATATCCTCTTTTTGGGAGGCACAGACTACAGTAGTTTAAATACGACCTAAAAATTTATAAAGATATTCTAAACGTAGAAGCTAGACATCAATTGTAAAAAGATAACAGTTCGCTATTTGAGTGGAGCTTTACAAATTCAACTCTAATTTAATATAAAAAAGTATAGTTATTTGGTTCTAACTAAAAGTAAAATAAATTTTACTCCATCGTATTCTATAAATTGACAAGTAATGGATTTGTGCGCAATCTGTTAAAGATATACAGCAAATTAACATTCCAGGTGTGCACTATGCTGTTAGTAATTCTTATACACAATTAGGATTCGTAATAAGGAATCCTCGAATCTTAATAATGGATATGTCCTGAAATTGCTTCTTAATAATACTGTCAGATCACGATTGGTAAATGGATCGATTGTACGGTCGTCTGCCAACAAATCACAGACTAAGAGAATAGACCAACTTCAAAAAGAGTTTCCATTTTTTTTATACTTTGACAAAAATCTGCACTTCTGAACAGAACATCTTATGAAAGGTTGCTACAGTTTATTGAAGACGCGAGTTATAGTTGACCCAATATTTTTATATAAATTGCTTGTTCTTGATAATAGCGACCTACTAGCGACCTTGATAATAGCGATAAGTTAATAGCAAGTTCGGTATAATACCAAGGAAGTTCATCTAAGATCGAGAGCACTTTTGGTTTATCCAAAATATAAAAATGACCATTTTATGAATTCGTCTGTAACAAGTATGTGTTTAATCATCAATAATTTTAGATCAGAACTCGGATTTGGATTCCGGGTTCAAACCCTGTTCCCGCCAAGTGAGCTTTGTGGTGGACAAACACCGTGCGCGTGGGTTTTCTCGGGGTTCTCCCGTTTCCTCCCACTTTCTTCATTCCACCATTTCATTCATTCCTTATTATCATCGTTTCCTTTAGCCTAACCGGCATAACCGTGAGACGTAAAATTCAAAGATTTCATTTCATTTTTTTCGGATTTGGATTTCAGTGTCCCGTTTCACAAATATTTACATTTACTTAGGAGAGCTTTATAAAACTCTGAGGTACTTATGATATTACTATTATGTACTTTTGTTTTGTGTAGATTTAATATTCATTTTTTTCTTTATCTAACTATCGTTTTCGTCTGTATCTGTATGTTTTTAGTTTTGTATCTTCAATTATACTATATATATATATATCACATATAACTTATTGAGATATACAAAATCAGCGTAACACCCTCTTTAAATGGAGTGATCTTTCTCTGTTGAGGACAGGGCCGTATCCACGGGGTGTCTACGGGGGCCGAGCCCCCTAAATTTTTGATGGCCCCCTAAAATTTTCACGGTATGCTTGCGAATAAACTATAATATAGTTGGATCGGGCCCCTCGAACTTCTACCGGGCCCCCTACATTTTTGTTCTGGCTACCCGCCTGGTTGAGGATAAAGTGAAATAAATAAATAAATAAATAATGGAACAAGATCGTGCTCTGATGACCATTATTTTACATTTAAGACATGTATTACTGAAGGAATGAAATTGTGTCTGGGATAAATCCTTAGCTTTTCTGTCTTGGTGCGGAGATCCGAGTTCTACACTCGATAAAGGTAGATGTTTTGACTTAATGTAAAGCTATAATACCATGACTTAAAATGGACTTCAAAATTCGAAAACACTGAAAATTCAAAAAAGCGATATAAGAAATAAATTCGGTAAATGTGTTGTATTTGTTTATATTAACCATTAATATCAAGGATTAAGTAACTATTACTTTTCATTTAAGCCATATTATGATAAGAAGAATGCACGTTGGCTATATTTTATGTCCATTTAAAAGAATAAACTTAATATCTGAGACTTTTGTCTTATTGTTAATGTAAACTAGATGGCCGTCAAATGTATTCTACTTGTATCCTTCCACATAGTACGTAGGGCTTCCATATTTCTAGACTAAAACACCTGTGTAGCCTATTACAATATACTCAGTCATGCAGTTTTTTTTCCTTTTACCGAAATGTGAAAGTTAACTAAATAATAGGGCAATACTCACCAACAGTGAGTGACAGTATGTTATTACTATCGTTTGAATATCAATGATTACTAAATGTGAAATTGATTAAAGTAATTAACTCGTAGACGATTCCAACTTACGTTCTGGAAGTAAACCGGTACATTTGCAGTCCAGCATAATTTCTAGGAAGACGAATTACATAAATCCGCGATGCCTGTAAGTCCTAATAATATGGCTTAGAGAAAGAAGTAATAATTGCTAAATTCTTTATATTTCCGCATAATTTAAGCAAATGTAGGAACAAAATATAGCGAATTTATTTATATTTCGTTTGTTTGGAGATTCAGTTCCTTCTGAATAAAGTACAACAACGTCAACTCCAAACCATATATGCCCTTAGCTAATACTAAATTTAAATCTTCGCACCAAGACAAAGGCTCTAATCACTTCATGTATCCAAGGAAGTGTTTCAATGTCTGCGTAATATGTGTTCAATTTAAAATAATATTTACCCGTTATGCGACCTTGCTCCCATAAGGATGATAACCAGAGATGCTAAAAAGTCGACCTTTTTCGGATAGAAAAGTTTTTTGGGGAGAAAAAATCGGGAAATTTTCTCTTTTTTGATTTTTTATGACTTTATTCTTCAAGTAGCATTTCTGTTTTCCCTGTAGTAAATTTCACAATTAATAAAATGCGTTTAGAATATGTGAATTCTATGTTCAGTTCTATAGGCTGGCTCTCTTACTTGATTTTCAACCTGGCATTGCAGTTGTTGCCTGTGAGTTATGCAATCCACATATCCCAAATGTCGTTTTAGTTGTCTAAACATTTTATCTGAAAGTTATATATCTTCGATGTATGTGTTTTACAGGTTGTCTAAATTAAATCTGGCAAGCAAGGAAAACGCATTATAGATCAAGAAAGAGAGACACTAAAACTGTTCTTACGTTTTGATTAAAAACAAAACAAAACAAAAAAAATAATAATAACATCATGCTTGTTTACATCATGCTATTCTTTCGAGAAACATTTTATTCTGGACTTCAGTTTACAAAATTATACTCATAAACGGCTATTTTAGATATTTTGTTTGTTATTAGCATTTACAAAATTTCTTCTTTCTTTACTGTTATGCATCGTGATAAGATTTTCGAAACAAAAGAAAAAGCCTGTAAACAGCGTTTTAAGCGTTCTCTCTCGAATTTTAGCACTCTAAATATATGCTATATATATTGCAAAGTTCTTCCACTACCGAATATTATTATTATTATTATTTTGTTATAAACAGTATGATACAAAATTACTTTAACATAAATATTTTTTAATAACTGGCTAAGAGAAAGGTATTTTAAGGCCCAACCAACCCAAGGAAACATTTTCACAGAGCTCTGAATAAGCTAAGTGGATTAAATTTAAGATTCCCAATGCTCCACGCAAGCAAAGGGGGGTTTAAAAACCAAAAAGATCCTCTCAAACTGGGTGACTGATGTTAGAAATCCCACAGAGTTCCGAGCAAACTATTTGGGCAAAAAAGAAGGCCTACAGCTCCAAGCAAGCTAAAGGCTTTGGGTTAAGGTAACACCTAGAGCTTTAAGGAAGCTAAAAAAGAGGCGACCAACCGTAAATTATTAACAAATGTGAACGTTTTCCTGGTTTTGTAGTTGCTCCTGTGTGGCTGTGGCACTGGTAGTTCGTCATCACATAAGTCTAACTAGTGGTGTCTCTGTTGTTTGCCACTAGAGTGGTTCGTAGTAGAACGCATATGGTATTGTTTATAAATTTAAAAAAAAAAACTGTGTTAACTGTTTGTAAATAGATCCATGTTCGGAATTGCTCACACTATTGAACATTTTACTGAAACATCCTTGTTGTTGAATACTAATCTAATATTCTATAAACAATTCTTTTGAACTAGAAAACCCACTGCGTCTACGATTTGCACTTTTTCTTTACTACCGAATGACCACTTTTCTCTTATTCTTAAATTTTCTCAGCATTTTCTCTTCAAAACGTAGTTATTAAACGGTTATTTTATTCCTGATGTAATAGAAAACAAAGCTGGAACGTACTATTTTCTCTCCACTAAAACTGAATTTTAAAAAATTCCAAGCCAAAAAAAGTGAAGAAAACAACTCCTAAGAAAAATTCTATTTTTTCCAGTCCCCTCATCTCTAATGACAATAAGATATATGCCATTGTTTCTATAATTAGGAATAGCGAAAAATGCATTTTTGGATTTGGCGGGGCAGAATTTTTTGGTTAAATTTGTACTTTTCCTCTAATTTTTTGTATTTTTTGTTTGTTCAGGTTAGGTTATGTTAGGCTAGGTAAACTGAGTATTTACCTTCACTTAGTAATTTCAATTCTTAAGATCAACTCATTTCCCCTGTAAACATTGTTTTTTTTTTTTACCTGATTTTGTCCCCCCAAATCCAAAATTATCCCGGCAAAAATCACTAATACGAAAACACAAAAAATATGTATATGCATTTAAAATATATTTTTTTAACATGTGAGGCGCCTTGTATCAAATGCCGCCAATCCCCCCTCTTTTTTTTAAACCAAAATTGAGTTATATATCGCTTGTTATATATTTGATCTAAAGGAATTCCATGGAAACAGCATTTTGTTTAAAAAATTAATATTTCATACTATAAAAAAAAATAGTTCAAATATGGACTTTGTACGTGTGTAAATGGAGGTTCACTGCACTTTTTGCGAGATTACTCGAAACTAAGCGAAATGAATGTGACGAATTTTGATACTAGGCACCTCATATTTAGTATGAACTATGGAACTATTTAAAAATCCGATATGACGAGAATTTCACTGTTATCTTTTATCGCCATTTCTATTCGTGCCATTGACTCAATTCGTATATGAAAACTTCAGTAACCATAATTTCTATTTTGTTAATCTACATTACGGAAATAACAACATAAATAAGCTATATTTGCTATTTTTATGTCGGCATATTGCTATTTCAGAATATCTAAAATTTGGTGTACATGATGTTTCATAATATACTAGAAAAAATGCCCGTTCTTCGCATGAGAACACTTTTCATTTGCACATAAAGGGCACCAAAACTGTCACCAATCAACTTATGAACCAAAAAGCTATGAATTTGACACTAATATCATTAATTCTAAATTAGTTTTACGTCTCACCATGTTCCCTTAGGAGTACTAATAGGACCGAATTTGAATTTAAACGGCATCGGAAGTTCCACTTTTCGTCTCAAAGACCCCGAAAACTATGGATTCAACACTCATATCGGTTATTTTCGATCATTTTATATATATGCTCGCTCCCCCTTCCCCTAGGTTGCACCGTGTAAGTGAAATGATAAAAACTATCCCAGATTCGAACCTCATCTATGTTGAAAAATTGATCGAGATTGGTCAAGTGGTTCAAGAGTTATTAAGTCACAAATACAGTCATTTCATTTTTATATATAAAGATCTTGTGAGAACAACGCTACATTTTATTGCTAGTTTATGATAGGAGCCAATACATATTATTACGTCGCTTCTTAATTTATTTCTTGTGAAGAAGAGTCAAATTTGCTGGGCATTTTTTTTATAATTTCATAATGAGTAAAAATTTGTATTTGCGGTTTTAGATCATATTATAAAAATATCAACATATCTTTGGTATGACTATTATAATATTTCATGTATGAGTTAGTATTTCCGTAAACAAAACAATACCTCTTCTTCTTCTTCTTCTTCTTCTTCTTCCCCCTGCCCCCTTCGAAGTGCTTAAGAATTTAGTTTGTGTTGGAAACGCACACGCAAAAGTTTAAGATTACAAAACAAGTAAAGCGTTGTTTGTTGTGAATTCCCCTTTAAATTATAAGAAAAAGGAAAATATATGAAAAAATGGAAGAAGACGGTGAAAGATGTAGTTTATACATAACTTAAGTTGTTGATCGCAATTAAAGCTTTATGGCAACCACAAATTTAAGTTTCTTCTTTTGTCTGTTTGTATAAACCAAATAATAATAATAATAATAAACTGAAGAAGAACATGTGGGAAAAACGTTAAAGAAAAAAAACTAAAAGGTAAACCAGCAAGGAAAAGAGAAAGGAAGCTAAGAAAAGAAGTTAGTAGAAGAATTTTTGCGTGACTACATTTGATAACAAAACAGTTTGACTGTGACATTTTATATGTCATGCGTCCAACGGTGAACAATGGCACTTATAAATGGTGGGTGAGTAACGCCCGCCCTTCCTAGGTTTGCTCCATCACCTTTTCATACAAAAGTTATATATATATATATATATATATATATATATATATATATATATATATATATTAGATAACTTATTCAGTTATATAATTTTAGACCTGACACTCGTCATTTCGTATTAGCATAGCTATTAAATAACCGGTTTTCTTTTAATTAAGTAATTGCATTTTCCACATTACCTACTCATTTTAACTTCTCTTTCATTTTTCTTTTTCTTTTCTTTTTTTACGCATTTACCACTAATACAATATATGCTGATACATTCTCACGGACAGCATTTGGACTCACATTGTGAATACACAGTATCTAAGCAAGCAAGAAAAAAAAGCACTGGCTGTATTAAGAGACATTATAACAGAACCCGCCTGCCATACTGGCCGCCATTTGCATTATTGTTGTGTATGAAGGATTGCGTGGAATTAATGATATTGCCTTTCCCTTTTTTCTTTCTCTTTTTTATTTACTGAGAAGGGAGAGAGGTTAAGTTTGTATGTCTCTAAACTAGACTAACGTATAAATTATTTATAAATTAATGTCTGACATAGGATGCTATCAGTTTTTCTTATCAATAACGTCATTTGACCTTATGAAGCCAAGTTCATTTTAACTTCAAACCACCCTTATACCAATTTTACGTGTCACCGGTGCAGTAAGATTCATTAACGTTGTTTTTCTTTGTGTCTTTGTAAACAAAATAATCAAATGGTAGTTTCAAGAGACGACTGTTATTATCTCTCACCAATTAATGTTATTTGTTTTTGAAGCACGCATTCAAATTTTATATTGTTTTATAGTTCTTGAAGGTGGAATTTATTGTTTTGAATAGATCTAGTTTGAATAAACTTGAGTCCAAACAGCAAATATAGGCCTACACAGTTTTAAAATATTAATTTTACTGTTTTAACTCGTAATTTATAATGGATATTAGTGGGATCTATTGGAAATTTACTTGGCATTATTGTTGGCATTATTGTTGATCTAATGTTAACAATTGTATACATTCACTGATGACGTTCCGAATGAACGTTCAACATTATAATAAAAACAAAAGTATAAAATAGCTAAATTATATTTCAAAATGAATCTTCATACAGTGCAAACAAAGGTATAAACTAGCTAAATTATATTTCAATGAATGTTCTTTAATTTAAACAAAGATATAAAATTCGCTAAATTTTGTTTCAATGAACATTCATATCATGAAAACAAATACCTAAATTCGTTAAATCATATTGCAGTGAACGTTCATATTATAAGAAGAAGGATATACACTTGCTAACTGAGGTTTCTATTATGGCTTTTGTAATAAGCACACAGGTACTCGCTAAATTCTATTGCCATTATGGTCCGATCATAGCAACAAACTTTCGTTAAATCATATTATAATGGTTCACATAATAAGGGGGAAATGCTAGCTACTATTGCCAGTATTGTTTATATAATCATTTGAAATTTCGAAATTCGGTAAAGATAGGCCTACTTATGTTCACATTTTAAAATTACATTCAGCGATGTGAATTCGATAAAATAATCTTTCTCCTTATCATTCACTTTATGTAAATTACACTATTAGTCCATTAAGTTCTGTAATTTCTTTCTAGAAATAATAGCAATAAAAACATATCTCGAGAATAATACAAAAAATGCTACATTCCGAAATACATTGTGATATACATAGCTTATTAAAAATTTAATCATCCAGGGTAGAAAAAGAACAGCATGGAGGACTCAGAAAGCGAAGCATCACTAGAATTCCTGTATTCTAATCTATGGTCTATGATTCAACACCGTACATTTTATATTCATATTTGAACATTTAGATTCTATTTCTTAAAATGGAATTCAAATTACTACTCGAGTTAGTATTCGCTCCAAGTACTTCATCGAGAGCGAATTTACATAGGGTCTACCACTATACTAGAAACAAAGAAATGATGCTCGTTCAGCAGATAACTGAGCCATTCATCTCAATTTACGGAGCATTCTACAAGTGCTCTATGAGGCCACCATATAGGAAGAACTGTAAAGCAAAATTGTAACAATCGTGCTTGATAAAAAAAGACACATTATAGTCCCGTATAGCGTAGTCGCTAATTCTCTCACCTCTGTTGCGAGCGGTCCCGGGTTCGGTTTCTGGTAGGAACATTCGATCGAAAAAGTGTAAAAAACTTTTTCAGGCCAGCCATTCGGAGTAAGTTTTCCCTCATTCACACTAAACAAATGCTGGGACAATACGTGAGATAAAGGTCCCAAGCCGCTTCCTTTCTCTGGCATTCCTTTGTTGCTCCCTAATTCTCCGGATAGTGTGATTGCCGAGGAATGTCATCCTTCATATGTGACGGGCAGACATGGACATTGCTGCCGAAAGCCCAGATAACTAATTCCTAATCTTGATCCCCAAAATAAGACATTATAAAATATTTAATATAAATTCTTAAAAGGCTAAATATCTTTATCTGCTTAGATCATAACGATAATGTTCACGCTCGTAGCAGAGGAGTAACCTCAATTGTGATGACCGGCGACTGGGAAGACCGAGAGATACAGTCAGATCTATAGCCAACCAGACCCGGTGATCTGAACTGATACATGACCCATAGTGATTCGGACACACCCCGTCACCCAAATTTACTCGGAATGACTCGGTCTGACCTGGAGACGACGAAACATTGTCACACACACATGGGAAATTGTAATTGTAATCGTGGAATGTAATTATAATAATCACGATTCTCTCCTCTCTCTCGCTAAATTTTCCCCACTAAATCTATAATTGCCTTTGTCGCTTGTTGTTTGCGTTTGAGTGCATCAAAGATTGCACTAAAACATAACTAAAGGTTTATCAAAGTATAAAGGCGTGAGAATAAGAGAAAAAAAGCAACTACATGCATTTCTTATGAGAGATTGTCAACGTTTAATCAAGCAAACTTACAAAACTTGTCGTTTAGAATATAAAAGGTTCGAATGACCCAAATAATGTTGCTTTTAGAGATGCGAAAAAAGCCAGCTTTTTGAAAAAATGTTAGAAATTTCCACTTTTTAATTTTTTTGTGACTTTTTTGTTCAAGTATCACTTTGTCTTGAAATTAATTTTTCCCCAACAAGCGTATATTATGCAACCACTATATCCCAAATGTCGTTTTGGTTGCCTAATTTCCTTATCAAGTTCCTAGAAATTTTTATATCACGATATATCTTTCAGTGGTTGTCTAAATGCAGCCCACCAGGCAAGGAAAAAGTACTACGAAACAAAAAAAGATAGAAAAGTTTATTATTATTATTATTATTATTATTATTATTATTATTATTATTATTATTATTATTATTATTATTATTATTATTATTATAGTAAAATCGTATCTTCCTTCAATGTTGTCCTCTGTTCGGAAAAAAATTATACTGAGCTTCAGAGTTAAGTTTACATAATTAAAGCTATAAACAAACGGTTATTTTGGGTATGATGTTGGCTTAAAATCATTATTCACAAAATTCCTCACCTTTACTGTTATGTAAAAATTTTGAGATGAAAAATTTTTGGATATTGTTTTAAACGTCCTATCTCTCTCTCTCTCTCTCCCGAATTTCAGGGGCCTCAATAAATGTTATATATGATTATAATGAACTTTTAGTTCATTCATAAATTATAAATTATAGTTTTGTTCCACGAAATCAACTATATTTTCAGAATAGCTTTTGATAGCACTATTAAACATTTTAGTAAAACATTGTAGTTGTTGAATATTAAAATAATGACTCTATAAGCAATTCGTCGGAACTAGAGTGCATCCACAGATTTGCACTTTCTCTGTCCTTTCGAATGTATGATTTTCTTTGATTCTTGGATTTTTCATGATTTTTCCTTCAGAATGCAGTAATTAAATGCTTTTTTTGTTTCATAATGGAATAATGAAGGTGGAACATAACCTATATATATATATATATATATATATATATATATATATATATATGCTAGTTCTGTCATTGTTGGTGATGCGTATTATAATTGTGTTTTACTCATGTCTAGTGTTTTATTTTTACTAGTCATCTTTTACTAGTTATTTTTACTAGAAACTTTCACCGTTTCGAGTTATAGAGGTTCAGTGAATAAAACTTCGAGTTATAGAGGTTGAATGAATAAAACTTCGAGTTATAGAGGTTGAATGAATAAAACTTCGAGTTATAGAGGTTGAATGAATAAAACTTCGAGTTATAGAGGTTGAATGAATAAAACTTCGAATTATAGAGGTTGAATGAATAAAACTTCGAGTTATAGTGGTTGAATGAATAAAACTTCGAGCTATAGATATTTGGATGAATAAAACTTTGAGTTATAGAGGTTGAATGAATAAAACTTCGAGTTATAGAGGTTGAATGAATAAAACTTCGAGTTATAGAGGCTGAATGAATAAAACTTCGAGTTATAGAGTTTATATACTAACTTTTAATGAGGAACGCAGAACCTCGGTATCTGGATTTTTTGTTGTGACCACCTTGGTAGCTCGAACCTTGATTACTCGAAAAACTTTATAAATCGAATTTTATCTTTTTCCTTCCGCTTCAAGATATGGTGGTCACACTCTAATAGACTTAACATTCATGCCACTACTTACCGAACTAAGAAAAGATTAATCTCTCCTTAATATCTGTCACTGCTGTTCTACTAATTTTAAATCTACGTCAAGGAAATAATTTGTGATCTTGTCGTATAGAGAAGTGTACATATAATACCTTTTATGCTTTACCGGTTCCTTAATTTTGTTTTCATCAAAATCCCTGATTAAAAGAAGAAAAACGATATATTACGGTCCTGAAATGAGAAAGACACAATAGATATAAAATATACATTCATAATACGAAGAAATAACTAATATTTGGAATCGTGTTACGTATTTTTGATTCCTATCTGGAAATATGCTTCTATCACCCATAAAAGAAAAATCCTATATTCAGAGCGATTTCAACACAAAATTCAGAAATTTTCTAATTTACGGCAATTTCCATCGATTTTCTCCTTTAAAATAA
Organism: Thermobia domestica; assembly: GCF_964235325.1. NCBI lineage: Eukaryota > Metazoa > Arthropoda > Insecta > Zygentoma > Lepismatidae > Thermobia > Thermobia domestica. The sequence goes on along the minus strand of NC_137454.1, from coordinate 328,812,181 downwards.
AGAAAACCGACAATTCACTACAAATATAATATTTATTAAGTGAAGTTATTTTGAACGAAAAAAATAAAAGAATAACAATTTATTTGCTAAATAAGTGAATACAACACTCCCACAGATAACATAACATAGTAATAATTAGGGATAGGAAAAACCGGTTTTTATGAAAACCGGAAACCGGTTTCCAGGAAAACCAAAAACAGAAAAACAGAAATTTCGGTTTTCTCCAAAAATCAGTTCCGTTTTCACCGAAATCGAATTCGGTTTTCCCCAAACCCGATCTCGGCTTTTCACCGAAACTGGTTTCGGTGAAAACTTTTGGAAAACAGAACTATTTCTGTGGAAACGGAATAGGTTTCTGGATAACACTATTCTGGTCAGAAATAGAACCAATTTTAGAAAAAAACGGAACCGGTTTTGAAGAAAACCGAACCGGTTTTGAAGGAAACCAAAACTGGTTTGGAGAAAACCGAAACAGGTTTTTGGAGAAAACCGAAAACCGGTTTCGGTGAAAAACCGGTTTTATTGAAAATTCTCAAAAACCGGTTTCGGTTTTCTTAAAGAAACACAAACCGGTTTTTGTGCCCAACACTAGTAATAATAAGCCTTGCATTAATTTACATTTCTATTTGCTGCAATGAAATATTACTAATTACTAGGTATGCATTAATTGCAAATTTGGAGTGAAGGGATCTACGTTTATTGATTATTCATAGAATTTTTTAGTGCATGAACTGCTTTCATGAACGAATACGACATGCAAATAGTTGAATTTGGCATAAAAGCGAAAACCTTAATGGCTTTGAAAAATTATGTTCGTAGAACAAAACGAAAAGGGATTCGATCTATTCCCAATGCTGAAAATTATATTTTCCAATGTTTATAATGAGAATTCGCGCTCCAAATATCTATTTTTACAATCTTCAATCTACGGAGATACTGTTTTTCGGTGATTATTCCTCAATAGTATGTCCAATCGGAATATGCTACCCGTTAAGACACTCAGCGCCAGCTCTCGAATCATCATGTGAAATTCGGTTAAGAATTGTTTCGGTATTTTGGAAGGGTATCCGGACGAACAATCGCTTAAACGAGTAAAGAGAAACTTCGCTCCAATAACATATTTTAATTTTTGTAAGATTTTATTATATTCGTAGAAGAACCGAAATTTACTTTTACAGGAGGGCTCTGGCTTGTAGTACGGGTTTTCTTAAAAAGTTGGAATGAAAGGTGATTCTCCAACTTAATACTGAAAGTTATCAATAGTGATAATAATAGTAATAACTTATGTAGGCTATATCTTTGGGGTTCAAAAAAGTCTATGAAATATAGTTGCGAACATAAACACCTTCTGCTGTAATTAAAAAAACAAAGCAAAGCAATCCACGCGTTCCTTAATTTTTTTATTATTCAGCCAAAAAATGCAATTAAAATATTTTTTTAAAAAAATATGCTCATTTTTAATGTCAAGATTAAGCAAATTAGAACATGTGTACATTCTACATGTGACAACAACTTATTTCTTTCACTTTTTTTTTCTGGGAAGAATACCACAAGAAAAAATTCAGTTGCAGGTGGTCGCCGTTTTACATATTACATATGCTTAGCTTATTACAATCAACACATGAAGAGTTCACGTCCTTCAAGGTTTTCGTATATGTATACTCTAGATATAAAAAAAAGTAACAATCAGGCAACTAACTCTGTTCTTCCTTACGAAAAGATCCTGCCTTTAATTAGAGCGGATAAACATTGAAAAAAGCAAGGGGTAAGCATGGAACTTGGGAACAGGTAGGAAACTAAGTAGCTATTAATGATCAGTGTTGCCAAGCAAACAACTATTTCTCTATTCTCGGTTTTCTTTTTACCTGTGTTGTTCCTTTTTACTTCAAACGATCTAGAAGATAATACTAAACTACCGTTACTATGTAATTAAATTTTTGTATCACGAATAAGTTTGGGACAAGTAGGAAAAGGATATCTCTTAATATAAATATTGCAGATCAGCAGTGGACAATTCAAGACAATGCATATAAATATTGTTAGGTAGTGTTACTCATGAGATCTCGATTCTCGTCTCGTTTTCGAGACGAAAAAAGCATTTTCAAAATTCGAGACGAGACAACAAACTTAATAATTCTCGTTTCTATTTCGAAAACCGAGACGAGACTATATATTTTTCAGATCTCGTGGACAACAATAACTAATCCAAGTTTTAGATTTCAAACACTGCTGTAGTGTTATATGTTAAATAGTACGTATAAAAACTATAAATTGGTAAATTAATTGCCCGAACACAATGTACAGCACTTATCAACGTTTAAAGATACAAAGGTCATTAAACAATATAATCTACTCCAATAACAAATGTTGTTTAAAAGTTGTTAGATTACGGCTCTCGTATAGTGGAAAGATCCTGATAACTTGTAGATGAACTTAAGAAAAAAAATCAGAGCATCAATTTTGTACATCAATTTCCAAAACAAGACAAGAAGAGCTTGGCGAGAATCGAGAGGCAATCATTCTTCGAGAATCGACATTAGAGGGGACTTCGACAAAGATTTAACTCGTCTCATTAGCAACACTGGTGCCATATGCTAACGGTTTCCAAATATTGTCCGCAAATTTTCCATATATATATATATATATATATATATATATATATATATATATATATATATATATATATATATATATATATATCAATTAACTGAGCTATATTAAGCAGACTTACTCAACATTAAGTGTTAAAGGTGACTCGATGCCTCATCTCTGATGTGAGAGGTCCCTGGTTCGAACCCAGGCCACGTAAATTTGTAATGACTAACATCGTGTCCATGGGTTTACTGATTATCGTTTTCTCCCTAGCATATGCAGTGAAAGCTGCTAAGGGTCGATTTTCTCTCTGTGTGTATGTTTTCTTGACGTACTGAAAAGAAATCTTTCAATCAGATAAAAAAAACTCAGTTGAACGACCCACGATTATCCCCTTTAGGCTAAGGGCGACGATGATTAAAGCAAGTTCATGATGATGGAAGAATTGGTGGAGTGAGAAAGTGGGAGGAAACGGAAGTACCCCGAGATAACCTACGGGCACGATGTTATTTACCAGAAACTTACTTGATAGGGGATCGAACCAGGACCCCAGACACCAGAGACAAGCGCTCTACCATTGAGCCACCGTAGAGGAGAGAGCAAAGAGGAAACACAGGTGCAACTACAGCTCAGAAGTTTCTGAGTTCAAGCACTTTCATCGGGATTTGAAGCAGGGAGGACGCTTACAGCAGGCACACTCGTTAACCATTTATTCAAGAAAGGAGAGTTTGTCACTCCTTATGTAAACAGTATATACAGGGTGTTTCAAAACAACACCGACAACGTTTGGGAGGTGGTTCCTGACACCAAGATAAGACGAAAAGTATAGACCAACCTGGGTGCGCCGAAAACATGAAAAAAGTAACCTTAAAGGTCCCTTGCTCCAAAACTATGGGACCTACCGTAGTCGGGTGAAGACTTCACTTAGGAACTAGTATGTACGCTATCCAAAAATAATGTGAGGCACTCAGGATAGTGAGGTACTCAGACAACGATTTTTAGAGAGGCAGTTTTGCTACGGGCATATAATTTGAAGTACTCACAAACTACCTCTATAAAAATTGTTGCGGAAGTACCGCAGGGCTCTGAAACATGGATACTTTTATAGGGCACATACTAGTTCCTAAGTGAAGTCTTGACCCGATTACAGTAGGTCAAATAGTATTGAAGCTATGGACCTTTAAATTACATTTTTTCATGTTTTCGGCAGCCTATAATTCTGAAAGGAAACATTTGTACACCCAGATTGGTCTATACTTTTTGTCTTATGTTTTTGTCAGGAATCACCTCCCAAACGTTGTCGGTGTTGTTTTGAAACACCCTGTATTTATAGCTTCTATTTATTTATTCATATAAACTTTTACCTTACATTATACGTGTTTAGAGAACTTCGAACTCCCAAGATAAAATGGACAGAAAGAGTAAAAATCAAGATGTTTTACAAACGGATAAGAGAGAGAAGAGGACGCTTCTAGCGAACATCCTCCACAGAAAGGCCAATTGGATTGGAGAAATCGTGGGAAGAAATTGTCTCCTTCATACCAGCATAGAAAGGAAAGGTAGAAGGAAAGCGAGGAATAGGAAGAAGAAGAACACAACTGATCGATGATTTGAAAAATTGAAGAAAATATTGGGAATTGAAAGAGGAAGCTGTAGATCGAGAAACATGAGGAAACATTACCAGATTCAAAGCTAAAATTAAAAAAATATATATATTAGTCCAAGGCCTCGCCAAAAGGCAGAATACCTAATAATAATAATAATAATAATAATAATAATAATAATAATAATAATAATAATAATAATAATAATAATAATAATAATATAATAATAATAATATGTAGCGTTTGATATACAAAAACTCTTACATAAGTCACATTAGTTTGTGACTTAACGTCTCTTTCAGCATCCGAGTCACATGTAGTACGTGCATAAAGGGTCAGCGTTAGGAAAAGTCAAACAACAATCTGTTAATTATAAGTGTGTTTTACTAATATACTGAACATAGATCTAATTGAGTTTTCAGTTTAGAGTCCTTTTCAGCAGCGAGGCTATATGAGACGTGAACCTACAGCTTAACGTGGGATCCAAATCAAATCCAGGTCTCCGACGCCAAAGGTCCTTACAATAACCGCTTAGCCACGAAGGAGTTCAGTACATAAAATAAATAACAATGCCTAGGAATAAAATAAAAATTGTCCATAATTATTGCGAACGAGTTACATACGATTTAGAGCAACGAAAGTTCGTTTTTCTTATTTTCTCGGAAACTATGCATGATAATTTTATCCTCAAACATGTGATCTACCGACTGAAATTCGTCGTCGTTCTTGCAGAAGTAGCTAACTCCAACAATAATATGCTGTAGTTAGTTATTTCTGCCAGGACGACGATTATATGTATTATATTTGGATAATATTTTATTTAAAACAGAAATTAAAATCTAACACTTAATCGTAAGTTTAAGCAATATCTCATTACGTACTATGTACCGCCTTCTTGCTAGTATCATACAGTAACGACGCTAGTAGGATAATAAGGAGACGGGTGCTCGCACCCTCCTGTGGCTACTTTTGCTTCTCGACTTTTGCCATAGGACTTGTAGTGTAATGTAGGTGAAGTGTAACGTTATTTTATTATTGTATTGAAATAAAGAAGGAAAAGTTTAAAATAAAATATCTTGTAATATTTTAATTTCGGTAGAATATATTTATTCAGCTTTCTTAGAATACAAGAGTTACTTTAAGAAGAGAAAGACGGATATCCCATTTTGGACAAAAACCTATGTGACCAGCATAAAAATGAAAAGTGATATTAACAGAGTGAGAAACAGTATATAACAAGGATGTTATAAAATAGAGGATCTGTCCATATGTATCTTCATCCTGTTAAATCAATGAAGTCAGAAAACAACAAAGCATAGGCACGTCTGATTGGCTACTCAAGGTTTCCACTATAATTGTTGGCTCAAAACATTGCAATCTTATTGGGCCAAGTAGGCAGAGTAGGAGTGGCGAAACTATGACGTATGACTTCAAGATTTTGTTGTAAGAGCAGATCCTCTATTTTATAACATCCTTGGTATATAAGCTTAGATTTTTCTACCGGGTTATCTTATTTTCTTATTATCTTACTACTCGCTTCGAGATCTTATTATTCGCTTAGAAGTTATTCTCCTGGTTCTTGGAGGGAACACTCGTCTTTCTGTTCTAAAAGTAGCTCTTCTATTCTAAGAAGGCTGAAAAAATATATTCTGCCGAAAGTAATTTTTTTTAAATAATTTTTCCTAGTTTTTAAAAATCAAATACAGTTAAACCTCTGAATAACGGACACCAACGGGGCATGAATTTTTGTCCGCTATTGAGAGGTGTCCGTTTCAGAGAGGTTACAGAAATTTAATTTCTCACAATGGTAATTGCATGCAGTAATATATAGTAAATGCATTATGTATGAGCGTAGATACGGAAAATTCAATATGAAAATACTCTATGTAGTACGTATTTGAATTACTGGGAGGGTTGAAGGAGAAATTCATTTCTGTTAAATTTTATTATTACTGGAGAATGTGTTAATATATTCGTTCTTTGGCGGAATGGATGAAAAGGCAACTTGATGGAAGTGCATATGTTTATTGACTTAATTGACTCAAAGTCCCAATCACAAAGAATATCCTCTTAGTAAAAGTGAAAAGGAAGCCGGGAAAACCCCAAACCCAGACTTGTTCCAGTATCATACGTAAAAGAAAAATGTTGCTTTTCCAAAAAAGTAAGAGAGGAAACATTGCTCGTTGAAAATATTATTGTAAAACAAACAATATTTTGTTATTTAAGAAATTGTCGGGAAAGATGCAAGGCCTAGATGAAAAAGGACTAAATTTGTTAGGGAAGGGAAGATCTTCTGCATGGAATTCTTGGCCTTACGACTGACCCTGCATGAATGTTATTACTTATTGAAGTTTTTCTAGGATTTCCATCAGAAAACAGTTTATTGCGGGCATAAACAAAGAAGAATTTCAAGTTCAGCTTGAAGCTGTTCTGTTTGATGGTTCACCAGGTCTAGACTCATGATAGATACACTTGTGGGGAGAAGACTTTTCTGTCTCCTGTAATATATCGCAGAACCGAGAAAAATTCCTGTCCGTTATGAAGAGGTTATTGAAACGTTTGGGGGAAAAAGGACTGTCCGCGTCCGTATCTGAGAGTGTCCGTTAAAGAGAGGGTTTTGTTCCGTAAGAGAACATATAATTTTGCCGGGACAAAAAAAACTCTGTCCGTATTATAGAGGTGTCCGTTATTGAGAGGTGTCCGTTAAGGGAGGTTTCACTGTAATAACATTACAGAAGTAATATAAAATTATTATTTTCGATAGTCTATACACAAAAGTAGCTGCCTTCCCCCTAAAAAAAAAGTCTCTGCTCTCTTCATCTGCCTACCCAAGAAATTAAAACTTGTGTTTTCATTGGTACCATAATGAAGAGGTTAATTAGGGTATATTGGAATCAGCAAGTGGTATGGTTCACATGGCATCAATTTCTAGGTTCACAAATTAATTATTCTTTTTGTCTCCATTTTCTTGAAATCTATACATAAGTTTTACAGTAACACAAAAATAATTTTGTTTAGCTCAATAATTTATATCAATTGTCATGTCTCGTCTTTCGACATTATTTCCATGAGACCTACACTTTATATCAAGTCTTCAAATGTCAGATATTTCACCAGATGTACTCAAATACATTCTATAGTAATCGTTTAGAACCATTTGTTACATGTGGCATTTATTACAAATATAGTATTCTTTTGGAACTATATTTCTTACTGGGCCGCGGTGGCTCAGTGGTAGAGCACTCACCTCTGGTGCAAGGGGTCCTCGGTTCGATCCCAGCTCGAGCCAAATAAGCCTTTTGGAGAACAAACACCGTATGCGTGGGTTTTCTTAGGGTTCTCCCATTTTCCTCCCCCTTTCCTGATTCTACCATATCCTCATTTCTCATCATCATACCGTCTCCTTCAGCCTAGCCGGAATAAACGTGGGACGTAAAACTTAAAGATTTCATTTCATTTTTACATTTATTACCTTATCTCTGCATGATAGTTGAGTATGAGCAAATAAGCTTACAATAACTTACAAATCTCTAATTCAATAGGATCTGTCTAATATTTTATATTCTTTAGTATTGGCAACACTGCTAATGACAAGAAAGGGGCAGCGCCAGTGGAGAAGGAAGACGGTATATACAAGACGACAAGAATCAGACCAGTGAATATCACATATCTTAAGCTAGTATCTAACATATTTCGTCTTTTTTCCCCTTTGTACTTACGTATGTCTCGGTTATTTAATGTCAGTGGGCGATTTGAGAAGCAAGTTTCGCTCGTAAGCTGACAGCTGAGGAATTGTGGTAATTCTTTGTAAGTTCCTTTACCCACGTTTCCCCCTTATTTCTTGTTCATCATATTTTTCTTAATCATTCTTCCCTTTGATGTGAAAATTCAAGACTTGTAGCACAATAGACTAATTGTTACAAAAAAAAAGGATAAAAGAATGAGCTTTGCTTAATGTATGCATATGCATTATTATGCATTATTATCCATTATTAACAGCATGTTCCAATACAGGAAGAAAACTATAAAACAAGCACGGCCACCCTTCACACAAGAACGGGTTATTCTGTTATGTTTTTTTTTTTTTTAAAAAAAAAAGCATAACAGGATAAATTCGTAAATAATATGGCATAATTTCGTATATCAACTTATTCATGTAATGTGGATGATTATATTGGCTATTTTAGTGCTTTTTACAACAACAAAAAGTTTTAGCACTTATAATGAAATAGTATATACAGTTTAGAACTTACAGTAATACTTTTAGTTTTACCGCTTATAACGAAATTATATATATATATAGTTTTAGGTCTTTTTCCTCTACACTGACAAAAAAAAGCATATGTGGCGTACGTAATAACGAAGGTTACATGCGTAAATACTGTACTTTTTGGACTTAACGTACAACTCTATGTAACATGTATAAGTGTTCCAAATAAACATACTTTCCATACGAAAGAAAGAACTGTCTACAGGAGATTAGGATCCCACATACAGATGGCTGGATATAACATATAGCTGATGTATGTAACGGCATGATGTAACATCTAAGCAGGAAGAGGCAGTATGTAGCCTATGGATAACGTAAGCTCCGTACAGATTTCCGTAGTAAACATAAGGATTCCGTATGCTTGTACAATATAACACTCTCCGAATAACGGCCTTTTTTTCTCAGTGTAGTTTTAACACTTACAGTTTTCACAAGTTTTAGCACTTATAATTCAATAGTTTACAATTTTAGTATTTACAATAATACTTTTAGTTTTAGCACGTTTAATGCAATAGTATTTACAATAGTGTTCAGTTTCAGTTTTAAGAATAACATTGCACTTACTGTTGGAAATTTATCACTTATAAGGCAACAGTATTTAAAACAGTACTCTTCACTGTTTCAGTTTTTATAACGAAATTGTACGTATGGTACTTGAATATTTTACGATTCATAGTGAGTAGTCAATCTTTACGTTTTCAGGAATTAAATTAAACAATGTTTGTAATTTTAATATTGATAACGCACAATATAGTACAAACAGTTTTAGTACTTGCAATAATACTTTTAGTTTTAATATTTACGAAGCAACTGTACTTGCAAAAGTACTCACAACTTTATTACTTACTATTCTAGCTCTCATAATACAATATACTTGTACTATTATTCACAGTTTTAGTTTTTATACTAAATTTTACTTCAATTTTAACATTAAATTTTCAGAACGCAATAAAGTAACTAATTTTTAATACTTACAATGCCATAATACTTGCAGTGTTATCACTTACGTTGTGATGGTACATTAATTCAGCAGTACTTTTAAATATAAAAATTTATAATTCTTGCTACGTGGATTATGAGTTAGGCAGAGAGTGCTCAGGTACGCATACGCAATACATAAGCAAGCGAACAGAAATTATATATATTTGTTATAGTTATATTTCGTTAAGGTCTGTTGAGAGATAGTGTCACGGGTGCTATCCTACCTAATTCTAAACTTTTGTCCATGATTATATTTTTAGTTCATTATTCTTCAAATCACTATCAGAGAACAGTGAAAAAAAAACTTTGAATATTTCAACACCCAACTGTCATTAATTAATGAATTCTTTATCTGTAAAAACTGCTATGTAACTAATTCCGTCATTGAAATCATTTCCAAAGCACTGAAGTCATCTGCCTTTTACAAGTCATCGTCGTTCATGTATTGACAAACACGATGAGTAAAATAAATCCATAATTGCACATTCTTACAATTTCACCACAAATACATAAAAAAGATAATAATAAGAATCTCAATTCAAATCAAAATTAAAATAAAATACTACAGTTACCTAAACTAATTGCAACAAAATACTTACTAAAATAACATCATACTAAAACTAAAAACACTCCTAATTAATCTACCTATATTAAACTCATATTCTACACTCATCCATATTTTACATCACAAATCTAAAACATATACCCATTTCATATTTATCAATACCTGATCATCAATCAGTACATGAAAAATTTCAACAAACACAAATAAATATAAAATTACACACAAGAAAATAATTTCCCCAGTTATTGTTAATTCATTTTATTACAATTCTAAATTATTCGACATTCAAATAAAATAACAACATGCACAAATGAGGAATGTAACAATAATTGCTAACAGAATAACAGTAAAATATAATAATTTTGAATAAAATTGTAACAATTACATTAAATAAATTTATGAAATAATTGCGAAAAAATAATTAAGTCAGCAGGAAATATATTTCGTTAGTCGAATCAAAGGAAGGGGTAGAAAATCACCTATCAACGGCATCATATCTAGTGTTACTGTCTGCTTTTCTACACCATCCAATGATATTACACCTTATTTGTATAATATGTCGTCCAGTTGTATAAATGTTCAGTGTTGTCCTTTGTGTTAGAGAAGAAACACCTCATCTAGTTCTTTTCCATGTGGTAAGGTGCCAAGAACCGACGACACGTTGCCACGTTGGATAGCAATAGATATGCGTTGAATTAGGAAAGATGTTGAACGAATATCTCCAGTAACGATAGAAATGCTTCTACCTACTTCTCTAATAAAATCAAGGCTTGCAGATCCCCAAGCACCACTAGTCTCGATGGCAATTGGAGCAAAAATAAATTTATCAAGGAGGTTGTTATATTTCCTTTGCTCTTCTACTTCTCTACGACTAGCAACAGCTCCAGCATTCATAACACTTAAAGGGAGACTTGAATGGGCAAATGTATCTGAACACGTAAAGTATTCTATTTTTTCATTTGAACACACACACACACACACACACACACACATATATATATATATATATATATATATATATATATATATATATATATATATATATATATATATACATATTATCAGAATCTAAATTTCTAAAAAATAATTATTGCTACGAGTATAACTACAATACGTCTCTTATACATCCAGTTCTATATAAATTTTAAATAACATATTACATAACCACAATATGTAAACATATTTAACTAATTTAAAAGAGAGTCCCTTTATCAGGTTATTTATACCTTTGAGAATCTAGAGGTAAAAGCACCTAAATAAAATATATCGAGAGTTAGAGAAACTCCTATTTGATTAATGTTGTTCTAACATAACTTCAGGTGTGAAGTATTTGTTAGGCTTAACACAGGACCGACTCTATAATTTAGGCTGAGTCTCACTGTTTCAGTTTTTACAATGAAATTACACATATAACGCAATCCGCAATCTGTAATGACTTATAACAGTATTCACATAATTACAATATTTATAATGCATTGTATTTAAAGGTCTTATGATTCATAGTACTATAGTTAGTATTCACATTTTCAGAATTAGAATTAAATAATATTTGCAGTTATAATCCGCAATGTTGACACTAACAATTTTTAGTTCTTATGAGAATGCTTCTAATTTTAGCAATTTAATAGATCCTACATTTTTCTAACAAATTTGGTATTTAAAATAAAAGTGCACTTACAATATTAACATTTATAATGCAATGATACTTACAGTTTTAGTGCTAACAAAGAAATTGTACTATAGTTTCAGTATTTATAATACATACAATAGTATTCATAATTTTAGTACTTACAATGAAATAAAACTTCAAATTTTAGTATTTACTGTTTTAACACTTACAAAATATGTAAAGGGCATTTCAGATGTAGATCTATCTACTTTTTAACTAAAAAAAAAAAAACTAGTAAATATTTTTCCAGGACGAACTTTTACTACTGCAAATTATCTAAAACAATTCTACTTTCGTCAGTCAACTTGTTAATATGTAATTTGATTTGTTCTTAGTGTATGGGGCGAGGAATGCACACGAAACGATGCAAACATGTGTTAAATGCGTTCTTCAGTCCTTGTGTTTCACAAGGAAATGTAATTACTATAATTTCTGCTAGTGGAATCCCAAAGAATTACATAAATCATTATTTAATAACAGGCCTACACAGCTACACTCTAGAGATGCAAGGGCTTGGAAAAAAACCGGCTTTTTTGGAAAAAAACTCGGTTTTTTCTGCTTCGCTTTTTTGCTTGGGAAATTTTGGGCTTTTTTCACAATACTGCTTTAAATTGATAAAACAGACTTTGTATCGCTTCTCTATAACACAAAAAATCATTTAATTAGTGGTTGATGCTGATAATAATATAAAACATCGAAAATAAACTATGAATTTCGAAAAGATATTTCAAACAATTTTTCTTCAACATATTTACATTATGAATTCCACAGGATTAACCAATGTATATAATAAGAATTTTTTAACCTCCTATATACAAAAGTAAGCAGAGTTGGCAAGAACCGTGGTTGTTTTTGAAAATGCCAAAAACCCGTTTTTTGGGGGATGTTTAAACCAGGCTTTTTTGATTTAGATTTTTTGCTTTTTGTATTTATATTACATATTCACAGAAATAAGTTTGTTTCGCCTTGGTGTTATTATGCAACAGCGGGGTTATGCCGGAAGAACTCCCATAAGCTTAAAGAAGTCCGGTCAGTAAATTTCTTAAATTGAGAATTTCCCGCCCTAGCCATTGGGAAAATCCCGTCATTACTTGAAATGTAAGACAATAACGGGAAAATCCTGTTATTGCTTTGCATGTAAAATTTAAAGGTCAGCGTACCATAATCAGTACGCTAAAACTGAGATATTAAATTACAAATTTAGTACGTAGATATCATTGAAAGTCCAATCCAAGCTAATGTTGGAAGCTACGTAGGCAATCGATAAATTATGCCAATTTCTATCAATATATTTAAGCAATCTTGGCTTCTTTATAAAACGACATGCATTTAGGCATGCAGAAATATACAATTTGGTTTGTTTCGCATATTTAGGCTTAACATTCTTACGAAATACCGAGGTTATCAAGGAGAAGACTTTCGCTTAAACTGACATCCGAACCGCTACTTGGGTTACGCATGAAAGAAGGTTTGTGGTTCGACCGAGAATTGAACATGGGACACCTTGATTAAAAGGTGAAAGGGAAATAAAACTATTGCAGGTGGTTTGATATTTGGAAACGTCACCATGAAGTTCACACGATTCGCATTTTTCATTCTTTTTATTTTTGTGGTTTAAACCAGTTATTAAAAAATAAAAGTTGGTGTAAACCAGCCAACCCTAAAAGTAAACATTTCTTTTAAAAGAATACACAAATAACTAGCAAAATTCTATGTAGTATTTTTACTTCAAAATATTCCATACCCTCTTTTTGAAACAAAATAAAATTAAAATAAAACATAAGAGAAATACTTAGATTTATATGATACACTTAAAGGCTGCACATCTCGAGCTTTTGGTTCTGTATATTCTTGAAATTCTACAGTTAAGTTTTATAGAACCACCATCACAGTTTACCCAATCCTCAAGTTTTCTGAATTTTTAACAAGAGGGATTCAACATATCATTACGGAACTCCCCCCCCCCCAAAAAAAAGGGACTACGGAATATATTTAAGTTAAGCTAAATACAACTGCACAACAAACATGACTGAGTGATTAGCTTTTGCGCTTCTATCGGGAAGTCCGGGATTCAACCAGCATTCGACCATTCTGACAAAGCTTTTCTTCATTCCATCTGTGAATGTAGAAATAGTGCGTATACTGTGAGTTGGGCGACTTCCTTTCTTATTGTTTTTAAATCGTTATTATTACTAATTACCAGCAGTGACGGTTTTGCGAAGGTTAGGGGGGCGGTCTTTCGGACTGAACCCCTTTCCAAAAGTTACGGAATGTCTGCAACAAACGAAATATCTATTATTTATGCCTTTACTCATAAACTTTAAGCTCCCGTCGAATAAAAATTACGAATGTTTAAAAAAACTAAACATTAGTAAGAAAAACCCTTCCCAAAATACTTTTCTAAATCCGCCACTGATTCTCAGTATAAAAAGATTTTTAAAGTTGTATCCGGAAGATTATTGCTAAACATATAAACGAAACGAAATATTAGTTATGCCTGTACTCATAAACTTCAAGCACCTCCCAAATAAAATTAGGACTTTTTAGGAAACGAAACAATCAGAAAAACTCCTCCTAAAGTACTTTTCTAAATCCGCTACTGATTATTTGTATAAAGTGGTATTCAAGGTTGTGTCCGGAAAATTATTGCTAAATCACTTCACAGCTACAGTATAATAGAAATGTGGAAGTACGGTTTGACGGATATAGTGAAAAACGTACGCTTTGACCGATAAATAGAAAAACGGGCAAGTTTAACTTTTGCGCTAGAAGCTAGAGTACTAAAAGCTCTTAGAAATGAAACACGGATGACAAACTAGAGAAGAAAAAAGCTGTCGATAACTCAAAAGTTAAAATAAAGTTAAATAGCCTCTAAAATTACCCTCAAATACTACATTCTTCATGTTAGCTTTAATTCGTAAAACATGTGCTCCATCCATCTTGATGGTGAATTTCAGAACGAAATATCACATTCAGGTCATGGAATTTTTATCTAATTATAGAATATACTATAAGAAAGCTATTTAGATAGAAAAATCATGAAGTTGAAAAAAGCCAAAATTTCCAAAATTCTCGTTTTTTTCCCAAAAAAGCCGGCTTTTTATGTGAAAAAAAACCATCAATTCAAAAAAGCCGGCTTTTTTGCATCTCTACTACACTCAAACCTCCGTTAACGAATACCTCCATAACAATGACAGTTTTTTTTTATCCCAGGAAAAATACAATTAGAGCTCGATAGCTTAAATTTTTTTCACATTTCCTTGAACTCTCCATAACACTCAATGTTAAAATAACGTCTATAATTCGAATGTTTTAATATTACAACGTCGGTAAGTCGATTGTTGAGGGTTTCATAATTAGGGTTCTCATAATTTTTTGATCCAAAATACGGACAAGTCTTAAAATGACGACCCATGAAAGATACGTTGCCCAAACTCAGAATAAATATTTTGAAATTTCTTACCTAAAAATCACCTTTTTAGGTTATCACACAATTGTTTACTGTAATATTTAAAACACTATTGGAAACTAACATGTTTTACATTTTTTTCATTAACACAAATATAATAAATCATGCTGTTTAATTACATATATTAAATCTAACCAAAAGAACCCTGCAATGGAAAAATGACACTTTTTGAAAACGTAAGCTATTTTATTAATGGTAACTAAAATATAAGTTATATGCTGAAAACACAATTCTTTTCACCCGAGATTTTAGCTATTATCGACTCGGAAATTTTCGGACAGCTCCAGAAACTGTGAAATACGGACATTTTCCTATTTCATGCTTTGTACGAAACAGACACGGACACGGACACGGACCCCAAAATACAAACAGTCCGTCCAAAATACCGACATTGGCAATCCTATTCATAATGATCATATTTAAAAACCTTGGTAACTCGAACTTTCGCATCTGCGAACCTACAAGTCGAAGTTTACCTCTGTAAATCGAATTTCTCTTGATGTGACCTTCGTTCATGACTCGAAGCCATAGTTCTATGGTTTTATGTAATTATCATTGTTACTAGTCATGTTATTGTTGCTAATGTGTATTGTAATTGTGTTTTATTCATGTCCAGACATGAAAGCACCTACTCTAAAACAATACATGTACAGTATTTTATTATTACTACTCATCTTGTTTAATTCAACTAACTTTCACAACTTTCACTTCTAGAGATTGAATGAACAAAACTTCGACTTTTAGAGGTAATATATACTCACTTTTCATGAGGAACGCGGAAACCTCGATATCTCGAATTTTTGTTGTGACGACTTTAATAACTCGAACCTTGATTACTCGAAAAACTCGATAACTCGAATTCTTATCTACTCCCTTCAGCTTCAAGTTATCGAAGTCCCACTGTATATGTGTTATTACAGAACAAAACTCTCAAGTTTACGGACACTCTCAGATACGAACAGGGACAGTGTTAATTTTCCAGCAACAATTTAACCCATATAAGCCTCCCGGTCGAAAACGACCCACTTACGTATTTTGTTATTGCTAAAGTTTATATATTTTCCCCGCGGGTCGTTTTCGACCCAGTATCATAATTAGCAAATGGGAGATCAGCAAAAAGAAATGATACTAAATTCACCAAGAATAGGTCGAAAACTATCTAATTTTTTTCAAAATAAATCAAAATAAAAAAAAAGATAAGAGCATATATGGATTTAATAACCGCTCTATAATGAACAGAAATTATTCTCAGCTGATATTCAGATATCGGCAAAGAATATGCTTGCTATAATTTGAAAATAGATCTTCAACTGATCACTTAATCCTTAACGAACAATAGGAGCCTGAGAGACCTCCCCAATGAGATTTTTCTTATTTTTTAGACACTAAATGTGGGAACACGAGGCTCAGCAGTAGAAGGCTTACCTCTAGTGTGTAGGGTCCCTGGTTCGATCTTCAACCAAGTAAGTTTGTAGTGGACAATATTGTATCCATGGGTTTTCCCGGGATATCCCCGTTTCCTTTCATATTCTCATCCCACCAATATTATGGAACGTTAAACTAAAAGACTTAATTTTACATACACACTAAATACTTTTATTTAACTCCAAAGTTTTGTGACATCTTATATATATATATATTGTTATCATATTTAAAATAAATAATTTAAAACCCCATAACCAATAATTTTAAATCGATGCACTTCGATGATCTTGCTGGTCTCTATTCGTCTTAATGGTTTTAATATACAACAGTCTTTACATCAAATTATATGTAATTCCAACCCAGAATTTCAATTGTATGAATGACTATCCTTCACTCTTTAGCACATGGATGGAACTCGTACATATATTATTCAGTAATTATTTGGATAGTAATTCTTCTACCTCATGTGCAGGTAATATTAATGCAATTTTCCTAGGAAATGATAAAAAAAAACTGCTAACGACAGTGATGCTTCCATAAATTCTTAATGCGGCAGAAGAAGATAAACTTCGATTTGATTTTACTTTAGTGTTACTTTCAGCAGCACGGCTATATGAGACGTAGACCTACAGCTTATTGTGCGTGTACGCTAACCGTTTAGTAATGAGGGAGCTTATATAATAATACACTTCGTACAATGAAATTGAAAACTTGTGCTTCGATATGATCCTGTGTGATTACGCGCTACACCAAACATATGCTAGATTAAGTCGTATAACATTGTACGGGCAGCTGCCGAGTCACACATGGGAACATTCACAGATTCATCTCGATATGCCTCGGATATCTTTCTTACCATTGATATTTTACAAGAAATCGTGTTCTGTTCTTCTTTTATAAATTAGGGGAGCGCTGCAACCGAAGCACTCTGCCAGCGAGCCGTCATGCCCCTGCACTAATTGAAATATTTGTCTGTGCAATTCTAGGATATCTGTAATCTATCTTACTTTATATTACACAGAAACACAAGGGAGGGCACGGTGAGTCAGTGGTTGAGTGCTTACCTCTGGTGCTTTGGATCCCTGGTTCAATCCATGCCAAGTAAATTTATAGTGGACATATCCGTAGATTTTCTCGGAGTGCTCCCGTTTCCTCCCAATTTTTCATTCCACCAATTCTTCCATCTTCATTAGTTTGCTTTAATCAACGTCTTCCTTAGCCTAAAGGACATTATCGTAGGACGCTAAACCGAAATATTTAAATTTTTCATAGAAATAAATAAATACTTTGTAGAAAAATGACAAACATATTGGTAACACAAATGTTAAAGGTGTCTTATGTATTAAGTATAAATGCAATTGATGACATAGAATTTCATCAACGAGGAATTTAAACTACAGTAATAAACAACAAATTTCCGTTGACTATTTCCTCAGATCTCGAAAGCTTGAACATATATCCTTCTTAGCCAAATGAATGTTGTTTTTTACATTCCTATATTAATATGGATAATATAGGAATTTTATATATAATAATTCCATCATAATTTTTTTTCGTAATATTAGGTATAAGAGAGGCGTTGAAACACGGTAACATTCTTTGGGCACCACTCTGATATAAAAGAATGTAGTATAACAAAACTTAGTTATAATAACCGCATCATAGACCTGGGTTCGATTCGTGGCGGGAGCTAAAGTGGTTCGAATTCCACGCAAATAAGTAGGTTCGCGTCTCATACAGCCTCGCTGTTGAAAGAGACGCTAAACTCAAACTCAACTATACTATACTCAATAACTCCATCAATACATAGAAATAATTCTGTTCATAATTTGATATTTATTCGAATTTAAAATATAATAACGTTTAGGAGTCGTACGAGGTCTCGAAAGTGTAAATGAAGATATGAGAATGAAAGTTCTCCTGAGGGTTAAACTGATCCAGCATTTGCAGGCAATTTGAAACAGAGACTAGTGTCTGAAGGATGTACACGGAAAACAACTATTGCACACGTTTTCCCAAGAAATTCATAAACCGTCAAAATATGATGAGTTCTATCTAAATTTTCAGTAAAAAAGGTATCTCACAAAGAACGCAACTTTTGAAATGCCCGCTACTTCTGTTCTAGTAAGTTGGCAACACTGAATGTTACACGATTTTAACCTGTTGTCTTTGTGGTTAGTAGCCACGGAACGCCGAATAGTGCATGATCGTCATGTGTTTTATGTACAAGCAGGGGCGGATCCAGGATAGACTTCTGGCGGCGGGGCGGTGGGTTGTAATACTGCTACTTAGAGCTACTTTAAGAGCTACAAACTCTAGGATGGGTTTTATTTTTATATAAAATAACAAAGTTTCCTCTTCTGAGGAAAGAAGGCGTTTGCCCCCCTCTGGATCCGCCCCTGTGTTCAGGTACGAATGAAGCGTTTCACAACGGAGCAGCGCATTGCCATACTGAAAACTAAAGAATGTGACAAACATCTTGTCATTTCAGCTGAACGAATAAAACGCAAGCTCTCGCGCGACGTTGCCAAGTGGTAAAGGGGTGTGGCTATGGCTAAGGAGACAAACTACAGCGCGATCAGTTGACAGGGGATAGACGTGGATGTGTACAAAATAAACGTGGCAATACTGCTGGCCTCTCATTTGCTAGCAGCATTTAAAGGGAACTTGGAGCTCCGCCTTCAAATGCCAAGATGTTTGTCACACCGTTTAATTACAAATATAGTGAATATTGTGGAGAGATTGTTCACCAACTCCATGGAATGTTTGGTCAATGTCATCACAGTCGACTTATTCGATGTCCTTGAGAAGAAAATTATCACGCATGCAGTATACTTTGAAGTATACAAAACCATATAAGCAAATTCCAAAGTAATACTTTTGTCTATTTTTACAGAAGGATTTATGGTGTGTTCAGAGCACAAGGGATCAAGTCTAATTCTCAAAGTTATGAGGAAAAGGAATAAAGTTTAGACAGAACGCTTAAGAGGCCTCATCCCGGCGAAATTAAAATACCGCTAATTTTACAGTAATTATGTGATATCTTCCGATAGATAAAAGACAATCGGAATGTGGAACAAGAGCGCCCTAGACAATATTATTTTGCATGAGGTACCGTTATTACAAGTCACCTAGTACCTTTCTGTTTTCAACCGTTTAGAAACGCAAAAATAAATGCCGATTTTCACAATGGCTCGAAATCGAAAGCAGATAAGTGAGTCGTGATAACGGTATCTCATGTAAAGTGATATTGTCTAGGTCGCTCTTGTTCCACATTTCGATTATCTTTTATCTATTGGAAGATATCACATAATTACTGTAAAATTAACGGTATTTTAATTTCGCCGGGGTAAAATCTTTTAGTTTAACGTTTCTTTAGGCTATGGAGACGGGTGATTAAGGCAAGTAAATGATGATGAAAGAACTGATGGATTGAGAATGTCGAAGGAAACGGGAGTACCTCAAGAAGACCCAGGAACACGATGTTGTACACCAAAAATTTACTTGACCGGGATCTAAACAAGGACCCCACGCAGCAGAGGTTAGCGCTCTACCACTAAGTGGTACAGGACCACGTTACTAGCTCCGATTGGCCAGAGTCATGTGGCAAAGTGAAAATATCCAAAATCTTACATTTATTTTGCAATAACCCAATTCATGAAAATACCGGTAAAAGCTATCTTTGGAAACTTTCAGGGAAATAGTTAATATTTTGAAAAGTAGAAGACATACTACTTTTAACCAGGGCAGTAGCTGTTTTTAAGTGATATTTTAAGCCACAATAGTACTTCGTATGAAGTCTACTGTACACCCAATGCACTCTAGTAATATTATGAACTTAAGAAAAAAGGAATAATTCTGAAAGTAGGTTTCAGGGACTATTCCGTGTTAACGTATAACTGTTACAGTGAACGACTTCTGAAGGCCAATGTTGGAAAAGGTGGGAAAAGTTTTTATTTTTGTTTTCCCTTTCAGATGTTCACATGACTTGACTGACTCTTTTCTCCTTACGTCATGATCATCATGCATGCACCGTCGCGTGCTATGACAGTGATGACGTCACTCAACTACATGTGATTGACCGAACGACATGCGTGAGGAATAATTGGGATGTGAAAATAGTTAGGCGGAGTTACTCATTTATTCAAATAAATAGATCAGAATCCTTTTTTTTTCTTTATGTCATGATACTTTGCTTCAATGCAGATATGCAAGACATGGTTCATAATCTGCTTAGTATGATGGATGATTCTACTTTCATGAGCATGGTGATATGTTACTAAGTATAATATTTATTTTTTGCGATATATAATTTACTTTATTAGCAACATTGATTAATTAGAAGTATGGATAGTGTTATAGTTATATATATAGCTATTTATATTGTCACGAAAGTAAAATGTAGACGACAATATCTACTTCGTTTGTATGTTATCAAGTAAAGTAAAGAATAATCCTTGAAAAATGTATACAGATTTTTGTAAAAACATAATGGAGCAGTCTACAGGCGAATTTCGTAAAATAAAACACATTTCATTCCTTTTACTTCACTTTTGTTTTCTTTTTCCGTAAACATGCTGTAAATAGTTCCAATAGTTGTGTTATTTTCTGTTATAAATGTTCTAAATGACTACAAACTAATTTGGAAATGCTTTACAACTAATTACTCTCAAAATAAGACAGCATTTAATTTCTTACATAAATGCTGTCTTATTCTCGGAGTAATTGGTTGCAATGCATTTCCAAATCAGTTTGTAATCATTTAGAACATTTATTTCAGAAAATAACAAAACTATTGGAACTATTTACAGCATGTGTACAGAAAAAGAAAACAAAAGCGAAGTAAAAGGAATGAAATGTGTTTTATTTTACACATATTAGATAATTTAACAATATTTAAGACACATTTGTTTACAGAGTTCAGGAATCATATATTGCTTTATTCAGTACAGTGTCGTACGCAAAGGTGTTTAAATCCTCTTCTTCTAAAGACATTATGAAAAAAATTATAAATTCACGTTTATGAATAAAAATCGGGATATGAACTTCGGTCCTGAAGCGATATTAATTTGGTTCTTACCTCCCTGATAAAATGAAATGAAATGAAATCTTTGAGTTTTACGTCCCACGATTATGCCGGTTAGGCTAAAGGAGACGGTGATTATGAGAAATAAATGAAATGGTGGAATGAAGAAAATGGGAGGAAACGGGAGAACCCCGAGAAAACCCACGAGCACGGTGTTTGTCCACCACGAAGTCCACACGGCGCGAGCTAAGATCGAACCAGGGACCCCAAGCACCGGAGGTGAACGCTGTATCACTGAGCCACCGCGCTATCTCCCTGACGACATGTCACTGTTTGATATACGGGTATTGAGAGAAATACCATAATAGAAAACCCAGTGATAGGAAGTCCGAAAAGCTCAGCAGCATTCATTTATTTCTATCTGTTTCACAATCACAATTCAAAAATACGGGGAAATGCTTATCTAATCTAGCTAATTCCAACTAACATCAAGCTACTAAATATTGAGAGAGACACAAGTAAGAATCCATGTGTTTCGACATTGAGAATTTTATTATTAGGCTAAAATAACACAAAAAGATAGGATAAAGAATGGTGATATCGTGACATGTAAGTAATTTTACTTTAGCATTTACCACGACATAGAAGGCCCTATGCAGAGTCGTTAAGAGGTATGATTAGCGTCATACTAAAGGCCTGTCTACTGTAGGAAACAAATGTTAATCGAACTCTTTAGCATGGCACTAATTACGCGTGAGAACGACTCTGCGTAAAGACCACAATGATTTACACGATTTTACGTTTACATGTACCATCTAGGCAAAATGGAACATCTAAACCTTCCAACTTCATGAAGGTTATGTCGCGGCAGTTGTTAATAAAAAAATGTATATTGACCTTCTTCATGAACACTTGAATTCATGCATAATTTTGATATCATACCAATTAGCGACTAGTTGGACCCGCTCGCATCATTGTACAAAAGTTTGTCGCCTGTAGTCGTTCGAAAGAAGTAAACATTGATGGTTGAAGAAGTTTATTACTTTTGTACTTTGATTCTTTCTTGGTCTGAAAATTTCCCAGGATGATAGTTGCTTCAATCATGTTTATCAAGAAACGGAAATAAGAATTCAAAATCATTCTATCTGCTGAAACGTAAGCGCAACTTTTATTGGAAATCATTCAATAATTTGGTAATCAATTGTTCCAAATGATTTAGTTGAAATGCCCGATCTTCAAACGGAAAGAATAGGTTTGTAGAAAATATGTGAACTCCCTTCTTCCCCCTAGGATTCATATTAGAATCAAAATGAAATTACTAAAAAAATCAGCCTAACCAAGGGCTAATTTTGTTGAAGAACTCCTTTCAAACAACACATTCGTTATTCTTTGTAAAAGATTTAAATCTCTCTTGCCCTCCACTAGGATACATATTTCAATCAAAATGCAATAATAAAATCCGAGATTGATCTAAGTGCTAATTATTTCAAAAATTCATTCAGACTATTTTTTTTTTTTTTTTTTTTTTTTTTTTTTTTTTTTTTTTTACTTTTGTCGTTTGGTGAGTACAAAATACTAAATAAAATTATAGAAGTTTCTCCTTCCATAGACGCAAGCGGAATTTTCGAAAATGCTGGGACACGTAGATATCTAATTACTTTTAATAAGGAATTTATATATTCATATACGGCGATTCATTTCCTTAACTTGAGGGAATCCTGAGCTGTGATGATATCTGGAAAGGCTCGGGGGAAATTTCCTCTTATCCTTGTAGCCATATATCTTATTGTGCTCAATGTAGATTCCCAGCATTTTTGTAATACTACTTTAAACCTCCCAATGTATTGAAATTCTCCCCCGGAGAAAATCTACTGAAATCATCACTGCAACTAAGATATTCTATTTTTGGCGTAAATTTTGAACATATTTTTTTATTAAAATGTAATAAGGAAGTTGTTTCTTTTTTTCTTTTGTATTCATAAGATGTGTTCTTATCCGTCTCGATTTTGTACCATGCGTCCGACGTGGCTCGGTCGAAAGTTAAATATGATTCCTTCTTCACTAGGAAGACTTAGACCTATATTACATTAATCCTGAAAAGGACTGCTGGTGTATATTTCTCTTTCTCGTCCCCTTAGATCGCTTACCTCTGATACGTAGGGTCCCTGGTTCGATCCCCGCTCAAGTAAGTTTGTGGTGGATAAAATCGTGTCCGTCAGTTTTCACGAGGGACTTCTGTTTCCTCCAACATTTTGTTTCCACCGACTATTCCATCATCATTCACTTGCCTTAATTGTCCTACTCCCTTAGCCTAAAGGGCATAATCAGGGACGTTAAATTGAAAGATTCCCCTCCCCCTTCCTCCATTAGCTGGGTGTAATGCTTTACAAAAATAGCAACCCTAGCTATATGCAGAATGAAAAAAAATATATATATTACAGTTTCGTTCTCATCGTAGACCTATTAAGCAAGTCCTACTTGATTTTATTTCGCATATTCTAAATCACCCATATACAAAGAGAGTGAAGCAATTCCGTTACTTTATACGAACTACTCCGTTACAAATTTCTCACTTCAAAGACACCACAGTACAGACTATATAACTGCAGATACGTACAATCAACTTACGCATGCTTAAACACACACATAAGCACACACGCACATGTAACTCCTCAAGGTCACTCATCGTGGTTATTTCTAATTGCAGCAGGGTAATTTATAACATTTTAGTAAAAAATTACTTCATTGTTTCCTCTTATCTTTATACATATATAGTGGCGTATCAAAAGGGGGGTGACTTCATTTTAATTACTTTTTCTGCAAAATAATATGAAATAAAAACTTTTTTTTTATTTTTAAATATTGACTGACTTATAAGAAGACTCTACAACGCAGAAAATAATTCATTATTACGGGTCTATTTATTATCATTTTAAAAATTTGAAGTCAGTACCAAGCGAAACAAATTAACTTCTAATGTAAAATATAGTTTCAATACTCATTTTATGAAGCATTAATTTGTTTACTGTGGTATTGACTTCAACTTTTCAAAGATAGTAATAACGAATTACATTATACTTTTCCAGTCTTCTTTGAAGTCGGTTTATATCATTTTTTAAAATAGGTTTTTGGTTTCTGCTGCTCTTGTAGTCACTTACTTTTCCACTAAGTTTGTTTAATTTTTTCAGTTTTTCTTTACCCTAGTAGTTTAGTTTTCCTACTAAAAGGTAGGAAAAGCATCTTCATTGTGGGAGACCCGGCAGCAGCCAGTGATTCGAGATCTCACATGAAGGTTTAGGTTCATGTTTTATACAGCCTCGTTGCTGAAAGAGACACAAGACTCTAATTCAAAGAGGTAGGACATTGTAAAATTGATCGGCCTAGGAATAATGCACGAATAGGCCTATATATGTATAATTAACTGATTTAAACGTTCGGAATTATGCATGAACATTCAATTTCAGTATTAACTTTGTCTTATCAGCCCAGGGGCAGATCCAGGGGGGGGGGCGATCGTTCCCTCCAGAAGAGGAAGTTGTTTTTTTTTTTTTTTTTAATTTTATAGATAAATAAAACCCATCCCCGAGTTTGACGCTCTTAAAACTAGCTCTAAGTACCAGTATTACAACCCACCCAACCCCCCAGAAGTCCGTCGTGGATTCGCCCCTGTAATCAGCCGTTGATGAGTTCCATGATTTAGCACCAAGAAATTCTCTCATTAGATCCTGATAATATTACCTGGAACCACCATAGCAGTATACTTTTTCAAACAAAAGAAGAATCATTGAAATTGATACAACTATATCAGAGTTACGTGTGAACATACACACAACGAAATCGGTTAATTACGGTATTAACACTGCATCCGTTGAGGTGTTTCATATTCTAGCTTCGAATACTATAATCAGAACCAAAACCAACACTATAACCAATTTTTATGGTTAAGTTATTATTTTTTTTAAAAAATGTAATAATTTACAGGATATTGTATAAGTAAGAACCTTCCTTGGGAATAGCTTATTCGATTAATGAAAACCTCATCGAAACGATTGTCGGTATAATCACGAACACATCATGAACCTTATATGTACAGAGTACTCATGAACTCAACAGCATAAATTTAGAAGATGGTTCCTTATATTGAATGAAAGAAAAATGTTCTGATAAACATAGGTCGGAATACGCCTCCTCCCAGAGTTATAAACTGCCAAAAATGAGGAACATATCATATAATTTTGAAATCAAGGCATTTCAAAATGCCCTTTCCAAAGTGGTTCAAAGAATGACTGGTCATTTTTACTGATGCTGGCGTCGTAAATGTAGAAGTAGAAATTTTCGTGTGTATGAGGAGAAGTGAGGTTGGATCATCTTTGGTGCGCCATTTTGGCTACTTTAATTCATACGTATGACCGAACTAGAAAAAAAAAATGCTTCTGTTTATTTAACAAACAAAACAGAACAAAGACCAATATAATTTATCACAAGGCACGGCTACTTATGTATGTTTAGTAATTTTTGTAAACATTAACAAACTAATCCAATAACACTTTAGATGTATCGAAAAAAGAAAATCTGGCAGTGTAATGTTTATTGCGTATAGATTGAGTCATCAAAACAAATTTTCAGTGTATAAAAGAAAAGGAAACTGAAGTACTGCGAGATTTATTACTGATCACACTGATTGTTATATGACGCACTAGTATGTATGATTCATTTTATGTATGAATAACGCTCAACACAAATTCCTGCAAAAAAGAAAAAAAAAAGAAAAAAGAAAAGAAAAGATTAAACAAGCTGAATGAGACTTTATAGATTTCCTTTTTCCACATAGAACAAAGTCACTTCTAATTGTTTGAACTTAATGTTGGAACTAGCTCTCATTCCTTTTTCATGGAGTTATGCCTTATAGCTACGGTCCTCAACCTAGAGTACGTGCACCCTTGCTGGTGAACGCTAAACCGTTCATGTCTTCTACGGAAATAGTAAGCGCTGAGATCCTGTAATATAGTATTCTTATTGAATACCGTACATACGAGAAATCGTACAACTAGCACAGTCTTCAATTACTGGCTTAATGTTGGTAATTTTATTCACTATCGATTTATCTAGAAATAATTAATTTGGAAAACAAGTTTTAAGATGTATTTTACGTAAATTAAATGCGTATTTTCTATGTATGTGTCTGAGATATCAGAAACAGTGATGGACAATAGGATAGCATGTTACAGATAGGAATAACACTGACCTTGTCACACTTGTTACAGATGAGAATCGATTCCTTTTGTTCTCTTCGATTCCTGGTGGGAGCTCATGTGGTTCGGATTCCACGTTAATCAGTAGGTCAACGTCTCATCTAGCCTCGCTGCTGAACGGGACGCTAAACTAAAATCAAATCAAATCAAACCTTTTGCTCTCTAAATTATATTTCTCGTCTTGATTTTTTAAACGGATCAGTCAGTTCCTTTCCTTGGAGTATGTTGAGCACCGTAGTATTTAATTTGTGAGACCATATATGGAGGATGTAGGATCGCTCGATATTCTTCTTGGAGGGAAACGCATATACTTTGAGCCAACATGAACGTGTGTATTTCGTCGATTATAGTGATATAGTGTACTATCACATGGCACCGGCAGGTTAGAACGGTTCTTCTTAAATTATTGAGCCATTAAAATACCAACTCCGTTGAATAAAAAATCCATTTATTAATTTATTTATTTTGTCCTGACAACGACATTCCAAAATCCTATTATTTAAAACATATAAAACATATGAATATCTTTTTATATCGATATTATAATTAACATATTTCTTTTTCTTTTTCTTCTTCGAATTACATAATCAGCCTAGTACATATTTTAAAATATCTTACGTCCTAATAAAATAAGGATTTACAAGTAGTAAAAATATACAAATATACAATGTAAGGTCAGACTGTGAAAGCAGACTACTACATCTTCCCGAAAAGGGCTAGAAGTTATGTTTACTGAGTGGCAGCGGAACTGGCCCAAGCGGCGTTGCTTTGCATGGTGACTGTAGGGCCTATTGAATGTGGTTTCAGCGCAACCGAATAAAATTGTGTAGTTTTAAAATAAAAATTTTAGTGTCAGTCTTTATTGAACACCCCTGGTATTTGTATCTACTGGTTTTGTTAGCTGATCTAAATAGGGAGATCTGTGTAAAAATATTAGCAAAGAAATTTTGCTTTTTCTTTAATCTAAACGGTGTGACAAACATCTTGGCATTTGAAGACGGCGCTCCAAGTTCCCTTTAAATGCTGCTAGCAAATGAGAGGCCAGCGGTATTGCCACATTTATTTTTGTATAGATCTACGTTTATCCCGTCACCTGATCGCGCTGTAGTTTGTCTGCTTAGCCATAGCCACACCCGTTTACCACTTGGCAACGTCGCGCCAGAGCTTACGTTTCATACGTTTAGCTGAAATGCCAAGATGTTTTTCACAGGCTTTAGTATTTAAGTTAAAATCCTGTTTCATACAAGATTACTGATTAAAATCTATAGCTATTAAAATGCAATCAACTAGCCAATACGGCGCACAGGAGAAATATCTCTGTGTGGATTATATGAAGGGCTGTACCCACGCGGTCAAATTAGGGCCTGGTCCCCCCTCCCAAACCATCTCCTGGCCCCTGATTCTATGTTATATGCTTATTAAACCCTTTTTAATATAGCAAATGAAGAACATTTTTTAATAGAATCGGAAAGAAAAAAATTATTTAAAAATACGTCAAAGCATTACAATATCAACAACTGAAATTAATCACCTACTTTGTACTCACATTTGCCTAATTAGGTGCACACAGTTGCGAATTTCTTAAAGTGTCGAAATTCGGTTTAATTTTTCCCTAGTACTTTTTTTCTTTTCTTTAATTCAATTTATATAAATATAAACACAAGTCAAACAAACAGACTTCGACAAACAGCTTTTGTTTCCTTCTGAATGCTTTATTCGTATATTTCCTACAGTCTTTGATTCTAACTTCACGCACTGTCAAGAGCACATAATTTCAAAAACATGATATACTATCAGATTGTTCGTTCTTCGCAAGGGAAGAATATGTTTCATTTTGGACATAAAGGGATGAATTTGAATTTATCGGCATCGGAAGTGTCACGGTTCGTGTCAGCGACCCCGAAAAGTATGAATTCGATACTTAGCCTAATATTGGTCATTTTCGATCATTTTTATATATCTCCCCCTCCTCCTACCCCAAGTTGTGGGGTTGAGTTTGGATTTATACAGTATCGGAAATGTCCTGTTTATGTAAGTGACCCCGAAATTTATGGATTCGACACTAATATCTTGCAATTTTCGATCATTTTAAAATATCCCCCCTCCCTCTCCCTTAAATTGCACCGTCAAAGTGAAATGATTAAAACCATCCAAGGCCCAAACTTCGTTTATGTTGAAAATTTGATTGAGATCGGTCGGCTGGTACAAGAGTTATGAAGTGACAAACATAGTCACTTTCAATTTTATAATAGATTTTAGAATTTAGGATTTAAATTTTTGGGTTTTCGCCATCCAAGGCTATTTGCCTTGCCCGTCACGTTTGAGGGATGGCGTCCCTCGGCGAGCACACAATCCGAGGAAAGGGAAGGAAGAAAGGATTGGGGAAGGAAGGAAGCGGCCTGGGACCTATAAGTTAGGTACCACCCCGGTATTTGCCTGGTATGAATGAGGAAATACCAGGAAAACCTCATTTAGGATGTCTGGCCTGAAAAAGCGTTTTACACTTTTTCGACCGAGTGCCCCCATTGGGAATCGAACACAGGACAGGAATTTTATAATAATTCAAAATTCAATAATAAAAGGGCCTAATATGTATGTATGTATATGCATTGAGTTAATAACGCTTTCATATTCTGAAAAAAGACTTTCGGTTTGATTTAAGTACGTAAAGAGCCTGGCCATCTTGAAAAAGTCACGTTCCCCCTAGAACAACTTGCTGGCTACATCACTGGTTATATGTCATTTCTCAGGAAAAAAAAAATCACATAAGAGGGACTTGGAAATTACTTAAAATAATCAAACTAAACAATCAATACTTAAAATAATAATAATCAAACAACAACACACATAAAAACTTAAAGATGTAACAATTTCAACACACTAACTGTGTCATCATCAGACTTCCACTCTTTCTCTGATGATACAATGTGTTTAAACTGTTATCTGTTTGTTTTTTAATATTTTTTTATCACATAACCATTCTCAGCGTATTCTTGTGTTTGGTTTGAAAATATGGAGACAAGGCTTGATAGAATAGTTACTTAAAATAGGTCTATCATTTTATTCTGTTTAAATATAAGAATTTTAGAGCGGTGAACAGATCTATACCCCAACACACCCTTGATGCGCATGTTATCAGGGGCGGATTAAACACGGACTCCTGGGGGATGGGGGTACAGGGGTGAAATATTCCTAATTTTCTTTCTCATCGGGCTTTTGCATCTATACTGCTACTGGTACCTGTAACATTGGAGAATAGGGCGAACAACCCTTCGCTGTCCCTTGGATCCGCGTATTTTTCTTACGGAATGTAATGTTCTTTCCTTCACTGTCACTGCCAGTTTGCAGTAAACCTTCCTTTATTTCTTTATGAACAACCTATACTGCGTATCCATGAAGACTAAACACTGAGAGAGTTAGAAGGGGAGGTACATCGGTTGAGCTCTCTCAACCTCTGAGGTTCCGGTGTTTCACCAGTGAGAGAGTTAGTCTCTATTGGTCACAACTTGGAACTAAAAACTCACATCTACTATATATTGACTCTGATAGCAATCGCTCTTTGAGTTAGGCTTTTGTTTTCAACAAACACAAACTACGGTCGTCATGGTAACAGAAACGGAAGCACAGGAAGCTTGGCAGTTTTATAGTTCCCCCCCCGTCCTTCCTCCTCCCACCAACTCAGAAAGCCAGAGACCAAGGTTACATAGTTGTTCATATCAGATTAATTTAGAAAAAAAAAAAAGCATGGATGTTTTTAATGGCAACAGTGATGGTGCTTTTCATTTTTTCCCACTAGAGGGCAGTCGCTTGGTTATAGTCTGTGTTTGCCAGTATTAACATTAAAAAATCATTAAGTAAGATGGCTGCGGTAGCCGGTAATCATTTTTCGTCTTTCTGAACTCATTCTTCTTCTTCTTCTTCCAAGTCATTTTCTAGAAATTGTATCGCTTATTACTGTTGATTATATGAAAGTTTAAAAGTATGTAAGTTGACAGATGATCACTGATAGGCCAAACACATTTATCTAAGTTTACTTATCTCTACTTAAAGCAGGGTATTAAAACGCAAACACTCATAATAGCAAATGCGTTGTCATTTGTTATGAAGACGCTTCTCTATTAAAAAAAAAAAATACTGAAATCGGCTAATTGTAGAGTTATGTCAATTATATATGAGAATTGTCACCTGTCTATAGTTGAAACAATTGCCCATTATGCATATGGTTATCTGATTACTAGAGGCAGGAGTTTTTCGCAATTTGAAATTAAATATTTAGCATTTGAAATTTAAGATTTCGTATTTTGTCGCATTTTGAGATATAAAATTTCTCATTTTGTCGCTAAGTATAAATTGTACAAATTCTAATGTAAGCCCAATATAAGTAGGCCTAATAAGCAATAAATCAATAATGCTACTTAGGACAATGAAGTTATTCTTTATGCAGTTACTAACAACAAATTACTTCTTTCTTCTTTTGCAAGTCCAAAAACTTAAAATGCACTAGCACAGTATCATCACAATTACCATCACAAAACACCACACATTGTATTAGTTATACACCGAAAACATATATACATGTAAAAACACATACATACAATACATTAGTGCAGTCTAGTATATCTCGTCTGCAAATTATTATTCTGATGAAAAGTGCAGCATGTTTCAACATTTTCTTCTTTCATCTGTAGATTTCTATCATTGATTATCAAGCTGTATTGCCAAATATATATATATCCTTTCACAGTCAGTATTCGTTATTGGAAGCTATATTGCCGACAGACATGAGTTATTGAAGTTTAAATTTTTCTCCTCTTTGAAAAATTGTACTTTTTATTTCTGTATTTTAAATAGGGATGCGCACGAGACAAGATTTATAGTTGTCTCGTCTCGAAAATGTGCTATAAAAGTGATGTCTCGACTCGAAAAATGTATATTTTTCTATTCGAAGAGCCGTATCTCGACTGGAATTTTGTCAGGAAAATCCTGTCTCGACTCGTCTCTTGCACATCCCTAATTTTAACAACTAAAATTGACGTTTTTAAAAACTCGCAATTTTTCGAGTTTTGCGGCACATTTCTCTCAAAATGTCAGTTATCGCATTTTGTCGCGACTTCAAAATACCTATTTCCTTACTCAATCTGACGTAGTTCGTTGGAAAACCAACTTTCGGCTTTGTAGGAAAACTTTCGCGATTTCGCAACTTGTGAAAAGCTCCTGCCCCTACTGATTACCTATTTTTTTCTTACTTTTACCGGATACCACCACCCGTTTTTAAGACCAATGAAGTCAATTGTGCCTTAAGGGGGCAATCATTTCTAACGAATTTCATTAGAACTGGGGTCGGGAATTAGATTTCTTTCTTCCGGCATCTATGGCTATATTAGCCCGTCACACACATATGAGGGATGACATTTCTCAGCGATCACACTGCCCACGGATTGGAGAGGAACAAAGGAATGGGGAAGAAAGAATGTGCGGTCTGGGACTATTATGTTAGGTACTATCCATGGGCGCCCAAAGGGGAAGGCAGGGTGAGGCCCGGCCTCCCTGGCTCACGAAAATATATAGGTAACATAGCAAAACCACGTATATTAAATAACCAGACGTAATGTAGCAACCATGGAGTTGATCACCTAGAAAATTTTCTTCGGGCGCCCATGGTATAAATAAGGAAAACGCAGGAAAAACCTCACTCAGGATGGCTGTCCTGAAAAAACAGTTATACCTTCTCGATCGAGTGTCCCCACCGAGAATCGAACCCAGCCCTGAATTTGAAATGAAATGAAATGAAATTTTTGAGTTTTACGTCCCACGGTTATGCCGGTTAGGCTAAAGGAGACGGTGATTATGAGAGATGAATGAAATGGTGGAATGAAGAAAGTGGGAGAAAACGAGAGAACCCCGAGAAAACCCACGCACACGGTGTTTGTCCACCACAAAGTTCACTTGGCGGGAGCAGGGTTTGAACCCGAGACCCCTAGCACCAGAGGTGAACGCTCTACCACTGAGCCACCGAGGCCCCGCCCTGAATTTGAGACATGTATACATTTTAGTAATATAGCCTACTATTGAAAAACATGAAAAACTATCTATATCGGAGGGTCTTTTCCCCCCTCCTCCAAGAAAAATCTGACATGGCTTTACTGTTTGAGACAATTTTCTTTCACGCGTTTCTATCGATAAAACACTAAAATACGTATCCATGGAATCACAACACATCCCAAGGGCTGTAGAGGTATTCCACCCCATCTAATCCAAGGGAATGAGATGGAAGGTATATGTATATACTTGGCCCCTAGAT
The DNA here is from genome assembly GCF_964235325.1 of Thermobia domestica. NCBI lineage: Eukaryota > Metazoa > Arthropoda > Insecta > Zygentoma > Lepismatidae > Thermobia > Thermobia domestica. The sequence continues at coordinate 328,779,027 of NC_137454.1, read as the reverse complement.
ACTCGTGAAAGTGAGAAATGCACCTATCATAGTGTAGTATGTCTAAAGCCATAAGGCCTCATCTTAGATGATACATAACTACAAAATCCTTCCTAGGGACGCGGTGGCTCAGTGGTAGAGCGTTCACCTCCCGTGCTTGAGGTCCCTAGTTCGATCCCAGCTCGCGCTGTGTGGACTTTGTGGTGGAAAAACACCGTGCTCTTGGGGTTTTCTCGGGGTTCTCCCGTTTCCTCCCACTTCCTTCACTTCCATCATTTCTCTCATCATTACCGTCTCCTTTAGCCTAACCGGCATAATCGTGGGACGTAAAACTTAAAAATTTCATATCAAAATCCATCCAAATTTCTATTTTTGTCAAGTTTTACCCACCCAAGAGAATGGACTAGCGCCCCCAAATTTTCTGAGGTACAGTTTTGTTAAAAAAAAATATGATCATCTACGGTGCTTAGAAGCTGATATTTTGGTAACCATACGTAGAAAATTTTAATGCTTTGGCTCTAAATAAAGATTTTTTAATTGTCCAAAGACAATTCATTTTGTTTGATTTAATCTCAACTGTTGCTGTAGATAAGAGTACAAAGTTTTTGAAAGAGAGATGAATACTCAGGATTTTTTAAAACAGTATTGTATATACCTAAATCCCATAGACTTTGTTTTGACAAATTCCCAAATTTAAAGGGTGGGCAAGGATCCATAGGTCACGTGGTATAATATAAGGTTACGTGATATGACTTTACTGGAAAGAAAAGTTTACTGAATGTGGATCCGTACCATTATCGTCTTTACTTCTTAGAGAAACTCTTGCAGAACATTGTTACTATGTTTCGGAAGAACAATGAAATCAAGGGAGAAAGAAGGAAGCTTGCTTATTGAAAGTAAATTTTCAAAAAAAATATAGGAGACTTTGGTACTGTTTATTGTGCTTTTTGTCTTGGCGAGCGTACGAAGAGATGCTTTTCCACTTGTATTGTTTCTGTATTTCAAGACATCATGGTGTACGAATAACAAAATAAAATTAACTTCACTAGAAAAATATATATATTAGAAGATATCATAATTCTTGCCGCCTGAAATAGCCTACAATTATTTTCTGCAAGTTGGCTACTGTTCATGTTAAATTTTAAATGAAACCAGAGTTGCCAACTTCAGAGAACAAAATTATCGATTTTCTTTAAAATTGTCAAATATTCGTTATGCACATGATAATTGCAAAACACGTATAATACTACTAATAATATGAATAATACATTAAAAAATTATCAAGTAATCATCAGTTTCGAATTCCAAATCGGAGTCACTATCCTCAGCATTTTTTAAATTTTTATTAACAGTATTCCGAACAATAACAATATTTCCATCCCTCGTAAACGTAGCTGAATTTCAAGAATGGATGCAGGGTTGTCATTTGCCAATTCTCAAATCGTTTTGATTTATTTTAGTAGGAATGACTGTTAGAAACTCTGTGTGTGTGTGTTATAATTATTTAATGCATATCTAGAATTTATTTGCACATTCAAAAACTGAAAAAAGTGTGAGTTTTAAAATTATCGCATCGCATCGCACTATTCGCCTATTAATCGTAAGGGCATTATCGTATATAACATGAAGGCTTAAATTACCGTGTATCACGATAAAATATCGTATGGTTGTTGAGCCTTAATGGAACTGATAGAAAGGTTTCACTGTAGAACTTTTTTGTGAACTTCTGACTACTTAAAAATGTTCAGAAAACACTTTGTAAGATTATATTTAATTAGGAAGTACAAAGAGCTACCTACACATTGGAATGATGCCTCCTTTGTTGACTGCTTTCGGGAAAGGTAAATCAATCTTACCCTTAGCGAAATTAACATTCATGCAAAAAATAATATTCTAAAAGGTACAAAAAGGAGAGCGACAATATAAATATACTTTACTGAACTGTAATGAATTGTTACTGAGGATTATGGGATCGTTTTAAGATGTTATCTTAGTGTAAGCTTCCTATGCAAAATGATTGAAATATATAAGAGATCATATTTACTAACACCTGCTTTTGCTGCATGAGATAGAAAGCAGACCTATGAGAACCCATCTGTTGTTCTCCCCTTGGGATGACGTTGATTGATGGAGAGGATCAGTTAACACGTTATTCAGAAGCCGCCTAAACACTTTAGTGAACCACAAACAAACAACTAGTGTTAAAAGTTTCGTCTTTTTGAAGAGGTGTTCCTCCGGGCAATGTTTTATCACCACTACAAAATGATATCAAAACACAAGCCTATTTATGTTAAATCAAAGCGAAGAAAACTTACTTTCATTTAAGCTTATAAAGATTATTTACACATCTAATATTCGTTGTGGAACGCAAAATATAGAGCCATAACTATATTTGAATTAAATATGATATCATTACAAATCCCTTTATTTAAATAGCAGCAATCCTTCTTTTGAATAGAATCAAACAGGATACAAACATATCGCGGCAAAACCCAACCAATAAATAAGACCTGATCATCTTACAATGTTTATACAGATTCTGTTGCTTAAATACATTTTTAAAAAAAGAAACACTTTGATGTCTTTTTATTTTGCTCAAAATATTTAAGCAAATTATCTTTTTGTTCAAAAATAGTATCAACTGTACAAAGTTGGAAATATCGCATTATCGGTTGAACAATAATTGGAACATTTTGTGAAATAACGCGTTTTTTGGAGATTTGAAAAATATGTTTCTTGTTAATCCTTAAAAAAGAAAAAGAGAAAAAACGTTCTACGAAAAAGATTACGTCCGTACAAGATTAGAATTCTTATTTTTGATCAAGCACTGCACCTAGGTACTTATGCCTTACTGCATGTTTGGCAAACGAGTTTCTCTGGGGATTTTTCCATTCTCGTTTATTTGATTGCCCTAGAGTCGTTGCCACTAAGCTACCAATAGTCCGGCCGGGCACCTCGAAATAACCCCAGAATCTTTCAAATACTTTCCTCATCGATTTGATACCTCTAAATTATGGTTGCTAAGTTTTGAATTAATTATCTGTTGTTGAATCACCTTATCTATTTTGGACGCTTTACACCAATACCTATGATGATGATGATGACTAGTGAAGCTATATGGAGCATTCGATGGATGCTCTAGAGCAGTGGTTCTCAAACTTTCCGATAACGTGGACCCCCTGTGCATTCGGAAAGTGATCCGCGGATCCTTTTGCAATTCTATCTGCAATTTCACATGGTATTAAAAACATACTGATTAAAATTACCATTGACGAGAAAAAGATCAAGAAAAATAATGCAATAAGTAATTTATTATAAAGATACATGATTGTTTCCTAGTAAACAAAATTTCAATTGAAAATACATCAACTTTCAAGACTGAAAATCAATGTACTTTTTTAAAAGGTAATTCACTTGATAAACACTGTTCTCAAATGTGAAGGCACTAATATGAGAAATGAAATTCTTCCTGTTTTTCCATAATTGCACTGAAATCTGGAATCAGTTTTGTCACCATTAATCTTAGGTTTTGCCACCATCAAGACGATTTTGCTTTCAGGCTTACTGCAAAGAGCAGAAAAGGTCTGTTCACATAAGTAAGTGGTAGAGAAACGCATCAAATGTTGCAATGCCTTTTTAGACAACTCTTCATACTCATAGAGCAGAAATTTAAAGTAGGAAAACATTTAAATTTACAAATGTAAGTATAATTTCTAATTGCTTTCTTTTTAGTAACTGAAAAAAAATACTTCTTGCATAACAACATTTTATTACAACACATTTCAATTTTTAGCTGTCGCGAACCCCCTGGCTACGTTCCACGGACTCCCAGGTGACCGCGTACCCCACTTTGAGAACCACTGCTCTAGAGCAGTGGTCGCTAAACTTAGGAAGCTTTTGAGCTATCGTACAGTTTTTTAATGCCACTGTAAGCCAGCAACCAAAAGGACTACCAACTTTTTTTTTTTTTAAATCTTACATTCGTTTATTGCCTATGGACTTACATTTCCAATAAATATGAACTCAATTTTAATTAAATTGTATATAACAAAAGGAATCTGAAATTAAATCGTATATAAGAAAGAAATTGAAGTGTAATTAGTAATTGCCATTTAGAAATGACCAAACAACTCGCTAATCGGAAATATGATTTTTTAAATCGCTATTCTGGAAGACGAATCTCCTACATTTAGCGACTTTTACCCCAAATTGGCAACAATGATCAAGGTTAGCCAATCGGAGCGTTAACGCGATCTACCAAAAATATCCCCGCGGGCTACTAGTAGCTCGCGATCGACGGTTTGGCGATCACTGCTCTAGAGGATAGATACCTAACTCTTAGAAGAATTAAAAAGCATCTCTCTCTTGTATTCCTTATAAACGTGTACATTAAAATTCTGGATATGTATTGTAAGGTCTATGAAACAGCAAAATTTAAGAGTATGGGACATGATATGAGGAAAGAAACAAGTTTGAAAACAAACATGGAAAAAGAAAGTAAAAGAAGGAATGGTCAATTCTGACAATGAACACAACTACAGCGATGAATTCTCATCAACCACCTACCTTGTTAGCAAAGTCATGAATGAACATTGACTTATATCTTGCATTTTATAAGCAAAGCATGTTGTATTAGGTATTACAAGAAGAAACATTTTATTTTTTACCATCAAAAGAGGGAAGAGTGACTGAGTTCATTCATAAAGATCCTCATAATAATATAGCAACTTGTTATTCTCTACATATTGTACCGGTATGAAGCTGGAATACCCAAATAATTCCTCCATCTTAACATCAATTGGATTTCCTGCAACCGCTGTGAAAGGGCACAACGGTCATTCTTCATCCAACCCCTTGCTATGTTTATGAAATAATCATGGACACATATATTTTTCTTATACCTTTTTTATTCTCTTTTCTTTCCAAATACAGGACCTTGTGCCTTTCTTAGTAGTTACCCCTGCTGATACAAAACCACAAAATTCCCATCTTTAAACCGAGCTATGAACTGGTCATTTTTTCCTGGTTTTCTAAGGCCCAACTCAGCATTTATCGAATCTTCTCATTTTGTATATCTGCTAACGATTTATGAGTAATATAGAATAATACAACACAACGATGAAAAGCTTAACAATGCATGATCTGCTTGCTCTGAATAGTAAGCAACACACTGAGGAAAGTTAATAGTAGGCTATAAAATATGTCTTTAGACTTCAACAAAAGCGCTAAAAGGTAGAAAATAAGAAACGCCCTGAGAAGTAGAAAATAACAATAATAATAAGACCATAAAGGCTGGAAATAATTCATTACCATTATCTATATAAAAATTGAAGTCTTGCTAAACCAAACAAATAATATTTAATTTAAAATTAGTTTAGATTGTAATCTCTTGTTGTCGCGAATTCTGTTGAGGAATTTGAAACTTAAAATATATAAAACGGTAACCATGTTTGTTGTATTGTATGGTTTCGTAACATGGCCACTTACCCTGAGGGAAGAAGCGTAGACTGAAAGTATTTGAAAAGAAGATTCTGAGACGACTATTCAGATCCAAGAGGAACAGTAATGGGGAATGGCATAACCTTATAACAAGGAACTGCGTAATTTATACAATTTACCGAACATTGTTAGGGTCATCAAGTTTAGGAGACTCAAGTGGGCAGAACATGTAGCTAATGGAAGAAAGTAGGAACGCTTTTAAAGTTTTGACTGGAAATCCAATCGGAACACGACCATTAGGAAGACCTAGGTGTAGATGGGAAGACAATTTTAAGATGTACCTCATAGAAAAAAAACAAGTAGAAGCTAGATACAAAGTAGAAACTAGATCCAGTTGACTGAGGACACAAATGAATGAAGAGTTTCTGTAAACGCGGCATTGAATCTCCGGGTTCCATAGGTCATAGAGTAGTTTGTTAATTTTACGAAGCATTAATTTATTTGACTTCACACACACTTCAGAAACTTTCTAGAAAATGGTGTAATTAATTATTTCAAGCCTTAAAGTTTATTATTATTATTATTATTATTATTATTATTATTATTATTATTATTATTATTATTATTATTATTATTATTATTATTATTATTATTATTATTATATTCTACTTTCCAGCTCTTTTCTTATTTTCTACTTTCAAGCGTTTATATTGCAGCTGATTAAAATTATATATATATGTATCATTAGCTAGGAGCATATTATCATTGTCATTTTATTGTTCAGTGTCCAAGAAATTATAAAGAATAGCTTTTTTTATTTCCGTAATCATTTCAATGTTTTGATACTTTTACGTTTACAATTTCAACATTATAGTGTTATATGTCACATGTAAATTGTGTAATTGCAAGTAAATCTTAACCAGAAGCACATTTTTATTGTCAGTTTTGTGTTCAGCGCCCAAAAATCAATAAAGGATGATCATTTACATTTCTGAAAAAAGAATCCACTGTTGCACAGTGTTACACGTCGTATCCAGGCTCCTCTTAGCAATACATTTCCCCTCAGTTCCTATTCCCAACACAAAAACTATGATGTACTTGAGAGGAGCAATCTGGAGGTAGCAGTACAAATTTATATTCTAGGCTGCCGTCAGTCCTTCTCTATTTCTCACACTCGTCACTCAAAAACTTAAGTGTTGCTATGATATCTGATTTATTTTTATACTTAAAATTTACTAATGGAGTGATATTTCCGGTTTTAGTACAGAGATTAGAGTTGAGATGGAATATTGTCTTACGACACTTAAATGATTGCAGGAAACCCTTCTTGCTGTGTATTACCATTTTTACCCTATAATGATCAACGTTAAAACCATATATATATATATATATATATATATATATATATATATATATATATACACTGGCGCAAATCCCGAGGGGATGAGGAAAACATGTCCCCTCCAATCTTGGAACTGGAGGGACTATCCCCCACCAATAATCCGATTTGAAATGTGGATTTTTGGAGAGAAAGGTGATGATTTGTGTCCGATTGCTACAAAGGAAAGTGAAATGAAATTGATGTCCCCCGAGAACAAGCCTCAAATCTGCCCGATTCCCAATATTGAGACAACTCTGTTCCCTTGATCCTCCACAGCATTATTTTTCAACTTCATAAAAGTTTTGAACATTGCTTAAAAAAAAAAAAAAAAAAAAAAAATATGGGAACGGTCTTACCCGTCCACCCTAATGTTGAAGACTTGAAGACAGATCTGCGAGGCTATATATATATATATATATATATATATATATATATATATATATATATATATATATATATATATATATATATATATATATATATATATATATATATATATATATATATATATATATATATATATATATATATATATATATATATATATATATATATATATATATATATATATATATATATATATATATATATATATATATGTATATATATGGTTTTAAGGTTGATCATTATAGGGTAAACATGGTAATACACAGCAAGAAGGGTTTCCTGCAATCATTTAAGTGTCGTAAGACAATATTCCATCTCAACTCTAACCTCTGTACTAAAACCAGAAATATCACTCCATTTGTAAATTTTAAATATAAAAATAAATCAGATATCATAGCAACACAAGTTTTTGAGTGACGAGTGTGAGAAATAGAGAAGGACTGACGGCAGCCTAGAATATAAATTTGTACTACCACCTCCAGATTGCTCTTAAGTACATCATAGTTTTTGTGTGGGGAATAGAAGCTGAGGGGAAATGTATTGTTATTGCTAAGAGGAACCTGGATACGACGTATAATTTAAATTTGCACTGTCGCCTCCAGTCTTCTCTCATAGTATAAAATTACTCTGCTAAGGTGTAGGTGAAACAATTAGCACACGCCTTTTTTAAAATTTTTACAACCTTTTATTATAAAAATTTTGTTACGTGCAAACGTAACATAGAAAATTAGGAGTATGTTTAGTACAAGGGGTCCAGAAACTAACCTAACCTAACTTAACCTAACCTAACCTAAACTAACCTAACCTTCCCTAAACTAACCGAACGTGAACAGAAATTACCATAATTGTAACATTTTTTAGAGAAAAGAGCTCTAAACATAAACCCCTTCTGCTAAACATAGGCCGAAGATTATTTAAATTAGATTTGGAATTTAATACAATGTATTGCATATAGTTTAAAATAGGTGTTCTAAGGCCCAGACAGCCAAGAGAAAGATACCATAGAGTGTTCGACAAGCTAAGAGGTTATAGGTAGGATTTTTTTTAATGCTCTAGGCAAGCTAAGCCAGAAAAAAGAGCTCTAGGCAAGCTAGGTGGTTGTGGTTAAAAACTGTTAGTGCTTTAGGCAAGCAAAAGAAAGTTTAAAGTCCCACAAAGCTCTAGACAAGCTAAATGGGCAAAAGACTTCAACACTCCAGACAAACTAAAGGGCTGGAGTTATATTAAATCGTTCGGAGCTTTAGGCAAGCTAAAATAAATGACTAACCAAAACTAATATCAATTATGGTTTCACAATGTGTTTTATGCTTTTTTTTAAACAACAGTGACGATGTGTTTTGTTACATAACTTAATAATAACAGTAATAGCAATGCATGCCGTCTGTTCTCTTGTAGTAATTATAGTAAAAACCACGTGGTTTTGTTTATAAATAAAAAAGCACATGCTCTTGTTTAGAGATATAAACTACATGCAAAATATAACAATAGTTTATCTGTGGTTAATGGAGGCTGAAAGAAAATGCATTGCTGAGAGAAGACTAGAGGTCGCTTGGAATTTAAATGTGCACTATCGCTCCTAGCTTCATCTCAAGTACTCCATAATTTTTAAGTAAGAAGTGATGAACAAGGTCAAACGTGGAAAATTGTTGACAAGCAGACGACAGCAAGGAAACTTTGATATTTCAACCGAAAAAGAAATGGAAACTTCAATTTTGACGTATGGTACACTGACAAACCAAACTTTTTCACGCGATGTACGCCGTGACACTATACTAGTTTGTATATAGATTCAGTCTCTCAAGAGAATTAAAAATTGATAAATTTCAGATATATTATTTCTTAGGATATTTTATTAGTATATTACAACTTAATGTGTCACAAATTTGTTAACATGTATGGGCGCCTTCAGCGGGGGCAATTACTCTACCCCCTGTACTTTCTAGAGGGGTTAGATTCTACGAAATACATGCCAAAATAGAGTTGCATATTCATTTACTACAGTATTGAATACATTTAGTGTAGCTAATAAAATTATGCAAAGTGCATCAATAAATATTATAACGTGAAATATTACCGGTATATGCATCTAGATGCATATACAGTAGAGCGTCGATTATCCGAACGTCGGTCAACCGAACGACCGCTTAACTGAACTGAACTGTGTACTCGCTCGCACCTGTTACTCTCCCACCCTACCGTCCATCATCCCCCTCACTCCCAAACCAAGTTTCCCACAGTAGTCGCCGCACTGAGCCACCGCTGGCGGAACATTGCTTCTAATGGGGCCTTCATAAGGCGCTGCTGACCGGCCAAGCCGCCAGTCGCTGTGTTTCAACAATCAGCACACTTCTGTCGGTTTGGCACTGGCTGTAGAAGTACAGTCCAGTACAGTGCAGTACAGTACAGTACAGTTCGATTATCCGAACAAACCGGTTTTCCGAACACCCATGTCCCCCAATTACTTCGGATAATCGACGCTCTACTGTATATACTCGCAAGTCGATCTTTTGCCCCTCAACCTTCCCTTTGAAAAATTCTGTGGGCATTTATTCTAGCACATAATAAGTCAATACTACTACTACTACTACTACTACTACTACTACTACTACTACTACTACTACTACTACTACTACTACTACTACTACTACTACTACTACTACTAATAATAATAATAATAATAATAATAATAATAATATGAAATCTTTCAGTTTAATGTCCCACAAGTATGTCCTTTAGGGTGAGGGAGACTATTACGGCAAGTGAATGATGATGGAAGAATTAATAGAAAGAAAATATGGAAGAAAACGGGAGTATCCCCAGAAAACCCGAGAGTAACAAATCATAACAAACTCTTTTTTTTTTTTTTTTAAAAAAAAAAAAGCATTTCAGAGTTTTTAAGGATAATTTTTAGAGTGGCCTCCCAACTAGCAAACACCGTTGTTGTGGTCAAATTCATATTTCGATGTAAATGTCTATTTACCTGGCATTGTCAATTAATTCATTGTGTGACTCTAGCCTGTATTACGTGTTCTCAATATTTTAAACAAACTGCGCTTGTTTTAAGTGTGACTTAAATTTTATGGATAGGAAAATCCGACCATCAAGAAAGTCGGTAAGGCGAGTGAATATACTGTATATTCCTATCGATCGATAAATTTTATTTTGTCAGTAACTTCGGAATAAATTGACATTTTAATACAGTGTGTGGTGTCAAGCATAAAGTCAAGAAACCAATATTCAAATTGCTCAACATATTAAAATGTAACATTATTGTAAGCATTCTCGCTTTAGACTTTCATAGTCTTACACACGTTCTCTTTAGACTGCAAGGTAGGAGTTTTTATTCATAGTATAACACAAGTTCGTAACTCTAAAAGGGGGCGTTTTGCTCCGTGTTTTAATTAGTACATTTTTCTTTCGTTTGATGCATAAGGAATATTGATGTGAGAGACCGAGTTCGATTTCCGGGAGCTCATTTGGTTCGGATCCTATGTTAAGCTGTAGGTCCACGTCTCATATAGCCTCTTCCTAAAATATATGCTAGATTGAAATCAAATCGAAATAAAATCATTTCAAAGTATAAGGAACCGTCTCACAGTTTGTTATTCGTGTAGAGCTTGACTTGTTTAGTTTGCTTAAGAAATATTTTTCTGTATACAAACCTTTGGTTCCTGAGTTATCTTATATATAAAAGAGAACGCACAAATCCTTTGTTCCCTCATCACGCTAATACGGCTGAACCAATTTCTTTCATTTTTGGGGGGTTATTAGGATTTGGACCCTAGATGGTTTTTATCATATCACTTTAATTTTTAATTACCAGTGTCTTGAGATAATTGACCATTCAAGTGTCCATAACGTACAAATCCTTTGTTAGTTCATCATAGGTAAAAATAAACGTATTTATATGCAACCCGCATGACCGTGTCACTCGGCGGGTTAACATAAATGACAGGCGATATAATGTTAACATTTACTGCAATCTACTATGGTTTTTATCATATCACTTGAAAGCGAAAAAGTAAAAATTATCTAAGTAACACAACGTTTATTGCGTTCCGGGGTGACCGCAGCGAAGCGGGGCGGGTTAACATAAATGACAGGCGATATAATGTTAACATTTACTGCAATCTTCTATGGTTTTTATCATATCACTTGAAAGCGAAAAAGTAAAAATTATCTAAGTAACAAAGTTTATTGCGTTCCGGGGTGACCGCAGCGAAGCGGGGCGGGTTAACATAAATGACAGGCGATATAATGTTAACATTTACTGCAATCTTCTATGGTTTTTATCATATCACTTGAAAGCGAAAAAGTAAAAATTATCTAAGTAACAAAGTTTATTGCGTTCCGGGGTGACCGCAGCGAAGCGGGGCGGGTTAACATAAATGACAGGCGATATAATGTTAACATTTACTGCAATCTTCTATGGTTTTTATCATATCACTTGAAAGCGAAAAAGTAAAAATTATCTAAGTAACAAAGTTTATTGCGTTCCGGGGTGACCGCAGCGAAGCGGGGCGGGTTAACATAAATGACAGGCGATATAATGTTAACATTTACTGTAGTGATGAGCGCAAGAGTCTTGGTCTTGCAGTTTTTGCAAGAGTCTTGCATGCAAGACCAAGACCAAGACCAAGACCAAGACCAGGAATCCCGATGCAAGACCAAGACCAAGACCAAGGGGTGCAAGACCAAGACCAAGACCAAGACCATACCTGCAAGACCAAGACCAAGACCAAGACTCTTGCGCAAGAGTCTTGCACAAGTACCAACACTACTTGAATTTTTTATAGAATGTAAAAAGGAAGACGAAAAATCATTACATCTTTCACGTGAACTTCTTGGCTCCAGTAAAAATACCGCCGGAGTGAATGTGTTTCCAGTAGTGTATGCAATCCATGTGAGTCGATCTGCTCCTGTAACATATAGCTACAGTATGTCGTTTTTTGAATCGGTTGTTCACGAGACGTCCGACAGCATAATTCTATGAATTGTTACAAGCTATAATAACTTGAGTGTCTGATTTACTTTGGTCATCATTTGATCATTCACGACGGCCCATGATTGGATTTTGGGAAATCATATGAAGAATAGTTGTGTCCATAAGAAGTGGATAAGCAAAAATAAACTAGAGCATGTTATAGACACGGTAGCTCAGTGGCAGAGCGTTCACCTCTGGTACATGGGGCCCTGGTTCGATCGCAGCTTGCGCTATGTGAGCTTTTTTGGTGAACAAACACCCTGTGCGTGGGTTTTCCCGTTTCCTCGTACTTTCTTCATTCCACCATTTCTCATCATCACTGTTTCCCTTAGCTTCAGTGTTATAATCGTGGGACGTTAAAGTAGATATTTCATTTCATTTCAAAAACATATGAATAGTGTTCTTCTTCCAAAACTAACGGGAAATGTAGCATTGAACATCGGCAATTCCGTACACCATAGGTGCCGACTACATGGGTATGGCCTTGGCTCTGAGGTTCAAGCATCCGTTGGAAATTTTTAATGTGTACTTATAAAAGTAATATTGAAATAACATTTTCATGACATTGACAAAAACTTAGCGCATGTGACCGCAAGTTTGATTTCATAGGTGGATGCTTATACGTTGAATAATTGTTTATCAATATAACTTATAACCCCCTTAGGTATACGGCATATCTAGGATTCAACGATATAACATTATACAACAATAAATAATCTATATTCACAACTGAGAGTGATTTCGTACTTATTTCAAATAACTTAAAGTTTGATGCCGTTGTTATGTATTTCTAATGTAGGTCAAAGTATTTATATAAATTGAGTATATATATATATAAAAAGACAGACAGTTGAGTCGTTTTCAGTTTTCACTCAAATTATTCTAAAATATTGGGGCCGCGGTGGCTCAGTGGTAGAGCGTTCAGCTCTGGTGTTTGGTGTCCCGCGTTCGATCCCAGCCCCCGCCAAGTGAACTTTGTGGTGGACTACAAAGCTCCTCGTGCGTGGGTTTCCTCGTGGTTCTCCCGTTTCCTCCCACTTTCTTCTTTCCACCATTTTCATTCATTTTTCATCATCACTGTCTCCTTTAGCCTAGCCGGCATAATCGTAGGACATAAAACTCACAAATTTAATTTCATTTCATATTCTAAAATATTAAGAGGTTTAATTATTATTATTTTAATTTGTTCTCTCTTTTTTGGTCAATATTGCAAAACATATCATCATCGTCATAATAATAGCTTTTCTGCTATTATTGGCAGGTCACTTGCTGCAGCTGAGAAGCTTCGATGACTCTGGTCCTCCGCTAGTCTCTTCGTCTTAACGTAGCAATTTTCTGTCTTAATATCTTCAACTACGATCTCCTTCGCCCCCTCCCTCTAGCACGTCCCTCATAATACAGTTCCTCCTCAACCAATGTCCTCCTCTTCATTACATCTAAAATTCTTCTTTTCTCCCCTACTGCTACTATTTCTAAAACCTTCGCATTTGTTTTCCGTTCAACCCAGCTGATTCTCTCCTTTTTTCTCCATGCCCACATTTCGAAAGTTAACTGTTTCATCGTTTTTGCGTATGTTCTTATTTCTGCCCCATACAGTACATATTAGAATCAGTAAAACAAAATTTCAATATTTAATTGGGAGATTGTTCAATACAAAGATGAGCTAATCGTGGTAGGGAAGAAAAAAATCTGACGCCTTTAGAGTGTAAAAATAATTTTGCAATTTATGGTATTTCAGTAATCTGTGCCGTCTTGGTTTTCTTTCATGCGTCTCACTGTCAGGGATAGCCTCCCCAGTTTGGGAACCAGTGGAGTATTGGATCTGTTAAAACATATAAAAATATTACGAAATGTTGTAATTTATCTTATAAGTAGTGAAGCGTGATCACCCATTGAAAAAAAAAAGTAAAGGTCATCGCCTGTGTTGTACAGTATCATCACACTTACACGAAGGTAAAATAGGTCCTATATTACATTTAGAAACATACATTGTATTTCCCTCACTATTGACGCAATGTAGGATTTATTATCCCTTATATCCAGAGTAAAATTTACTTATGAAAATCATAGATTTCTTAAAAGCAAAACTTGCAAGACTCTTGCAAGCAAGACCAAGACTGGGTGTGCAAGAACAAGACCAAGACCAAGACTAGGTGTGCAAGACCAAGACCAAGACCAAGACCGAGGGTTCCACTGCAAGACCAAGACCAAGACCGCATGTGCAAGACCAAGACCAAGACCAAGACCACCCGGGTCTTGGTCTTGGTCTTGCATTTGCTCATCACTAATTTACTGCAATCTTCTATGGTTTTTATCATATCACTTGAAAGCGAAAAAGTAAAAATTATCTAAGTAACAAAGTTTATTGCGTTCCGGGGTGACCGCAGCGAAGCGGGGTGAACGCTGCTAGTTGGCTATAAGACAAAGGAAGCTTTGAATTTAGTTTGTGTCGGTTTTTTTTTAAATACTAATCTATTTAGAATAAGAATTAAGATCAAATACATGGAACAAACCTGTTAAATGTTTATGTATTAAATGTACTGTAAATGCAGTGGGAACTTGATTTTAAAATCAATCAAGTTCATTGCTAGTGTCTTCAAGGTTTTTTTTTTTTTTTTTTTTTTTTTTTTTTTTTTTTTGGAAATTCACTGCTACTAAATAATTAGAAGTATATTCTGTACCAGGAGAGCACGCAGAATTTTTCGTTGGATGGGGTCCAATACGTCTATGTAGTATTAAACCTGTCTTACTCTGCATCCGAAAACATTATAGGTAATTGTTAGTTACTGCCCCCTATATTTTCAGAACATTTGATAGAAGTAGATTATATGTATAAGCAGTGGCGTATTTAGGATTTAGTTTCGGGGGAGGGGGGCTACGCACAAAATGTGAACAGTTATACTTTTTCTTAGAAATAATAAGAAGGATTACTCTTATGTGTGGAATTTCGAGGGGGGTGCTTGAGCCCGATAGCCACCCCCGTAAATACGCCACTGTGTATAATAAAAGGAAGATATATATATAATCAAATCTTTAGAAACATCAGTCATTTCTCTGTTTACAAGTATAGCTAGTTACAAGTATAGCTAGTTATGTTAAGAAAGTGTACAAATGTTAGTCAAATTATAAAGGTTTTGGAGGAATCCGGACCCGATGGACACCCTGTGGGTACGCCCCTGCTCTGTACTTGATATTGTAATTAACACTATATTATAATTGAGACCTGAGAAACAATCTTGTTAAGGAACCGCCAATCTTTTTATCATTATTAATTCCACTATTTTTAAGAGGAAGAAAAAAGAAAAATAAACGACAGTTTTACAGGCTGTTGGAATCAGTCCAATTTGCCGCCCGCACGCTGAGACTAATACATACAAAAGCCTATATGATTTATCGATTAATACTTTTTATACATGTAGTGTACGTTCACCTTATTGTAATACAACTATCGTATGAAACAGTCAGGGGTGTAATGGCTTCAAATCTCGGCTGTGACAGGGCTATGATACACAACCAACATAATCATCGCAGCAAGGTGCCTTAAAGAAACTAGCTTCAATTACATATAAGCGTCATCTTTTTCTCTCTTCAAACACACACACATACACTGCTTCATACCGACAATCCTCTCTAATTTGTTATGAGCTCTTTCTTATGTGTGTGAGCTTTTTTTTTTCTTACCATATGTCTTGTATGGCGGCTGAGGATTGAACATTGTAAATCACTTATGACGTATTTTAATCTGTTGTGTCAACTCTAAGACGATGGCTTGACAACGAAAAACAAACTGTTACCAAAGTAAAATAAATTTGTCAAGTTATACTTAATAAGGACTCACATAGTTTTCTTTAACAAATTGGTCACTTCAAGTTTCTTGATGCGTAAGTACTTTTAACATAGTTAATATTTAAAGCTTACTAACTATGCAAGTAAAGTCTCTTCTGCTTACATCATAGAAAATTTGCATAGCTCCCAACAAAATATTACTTTTCGCTGTTGAAAAAATATCTTTGTTTGATTAATAAGTAAAGTTTGTAAATTTAAATAATGAGCTTATAGTTTATAGTGTTTGAGCTTTCTATGCAATATGCAAAGTCACATAAGCAAAAGTATTTTGTTATAACTACCTAGTAATCCGGCAAATATCTACACGATACGGTCTCTCACTAACTTAGATCATCTTTAAGAAAGAATGAACAAATTTTACACCATCTTTTGACTATCTACAGTATTTAATGTTTAGTGCTAGCCACAAGACGAGATGAGAAGAGAAATAAGATTTCTTTTCTCGTTTCAGGAAGGAGCACGGCGGCTCTGGTATGTGGAGTCCATGGTTCGGTCCCCGGCTAAGCAAATTTGGGGAGCTCCAGTTAAGGTACCGGTACTCCAGTTTCCTCCTACATTTTCATTTTAACATTTTTTCCATCATCTTTCACTTGCCTTCCGTCCCTTCTTAGCCTAACGGGCTAACCGTAGGACGTTAAACTTAAAGTTTTCCTTTCCTTTCCTCGTTTCTTAAATTTTGTAGAAGTCTTGTCTCAATTCTGGAAAATTTTTTTTCCGGAAAGGTTTACTCGTTTCGCCGTGAAACTTTTCTCTTCTCGTTCAGTATACAAAATTTATGCCCTAATTTTTTTTTCTTAAGGGGGCTCATTGGTAGAGCGTTCACCTCCGGTGCTTGGGGCCCCTGGTTCGAGCTCGCGCCGTGTGGACTTTGTGGTGGACAAACACCGTGATTTTGGGTTTCCTCGGGGTTCTCCCGTTTCCTCCCACTTTCTTCATTCCACCATTTGACTCATCTCTCATCATCACCGTCTCCTTTAGCCGAACCGTGGGACGTAAAACTTAAATATTTCATTTCATTTCATGTTTTTCTTAATTTCTTCTAGAAGTTATCGGAATCCTTCCACGTCATTAGAGGTCCGCGAAGGGTGTGATATAATAGCATTTAAACCATATTTACTATTGGAATATGCCTCGTATATTGTATAAGAAATTGTGTATTCATAAACGATGATAAATACACTTCATTGTGTTCGTAAATTTACCTTTTCAATTTATAGTTTTTAAACTATAAATCATATAACACTAAGACAGAGTATTAAGATCTGAGACATGGGTGAGCTAGTGTTGTAAACGAGATTCGAGAAATGTTTCGTCTTGTCTCGAATTTAAGAACTACGTCTCATTTCATGGGCAATTTTTCATCTCTTGGGCAACACTAGTAATCTTTATCATGCCTTTTCCTTTTCCTTCCACCAGCTTTTGTATCATTTTCTTCATAATATAATTGCTTTCCAAACGTATCGTAGTTAGTTATTTCTAGTGGCGGCTCTTGAGGGATATCACATCCATCAAACTGAAACTTTTATCACTACAAACTAAGGCAAGAAAAAGATCCTAATACACTAGTTTTTTGTATGTGAGAACAAGTACATCAGGCATACTGTATTTCCTTCCCTCAGTTGTTTGCGGAGGTAACATCCTAATTGTCATCGATATCATTTCCTTCAAGAGGATCCACTGGCTACTTCCATTTTAAATTACGATAGCAGGAAATTTTCTTTTATGCCTAATTTTTTGTAATAAATTCTTATGTTCCACACAGCTGTTTTCCCATTCTTTGTCAAGCACATATTATGAATGTTTTAAATAGATATTCAAATCTTTTAGGTAGTATTCGTGAGGCTGCAATGGCTTAGTGGTAGAGCGCTCATGTCTGAGTATGTGGAGTGCTTGGTTCGATTCCACCATTACTATCTATCTCATTATCACTGATCCCATTAGTCTTGATGCGTAATCGTGGGGAGTTAAACTCAAAAAAGAATCAGAAGAAACATGTTGCTTTGTTACATCGTCATTGAAGTACTCTCAAATTACTAATGCATTTACTTAAAAAACGATCTTTTCTTTCTTTCTTATACTTTTTGGGATTTAGGATTTAGATTTCTGGGCTTTCGGCATCTAAGGCCATTTAGCTCTTCACGATTTGAGGGATTACGTCCCTCGGCGAGCACACAATCCGGGGAAAGGGAAGGAAGAAAGGATTGGGGAAGGAAGGAAGCGCCCTGGGACCTATAAGTTAGGTACCACCCCGGCATTTGCCTGATGTGAATGAGGAAAACCCAAGGAAACCTCATTCAGGGTGGCTGGCCTGGAAAAGCGTGGTACAGTTTTTCGATCGAGTGACCCCACAGGGAATAGAACCCGGGACTTCTTATACTTTTTGTATGGTATTTATTGCCGACATTGAAAAATTGGATTGTTACTCTTTAGCATTGTATCTTTCTTAGATCAATAGACCCTACATATAAGCCGGCTTGAACGGTAAAATACTTCAACCTAGATGGAGAACAAAATTTTTCTCGGACGGCTGCATAGTCACTAACGAACTGTCCACCGAACCTCATCGTCGTTGCACTTAGCATATACTTCAGTAGACCTAACACTTGAAATCTGATGGTACGAAGTCCAATAACTACGAAAAATATTGAATGCTGTTAAATCAAAGCATTTTAATAGTCAACTGTGTTGCTCCTCTAGAATGCGATCTTGCATTATCGAGAGAATAACATTCCCATTGTTAACACCAATTCTGGTGAGTAGCTGGCTTCAGATATGGCATCAGAAAATTTGATTAGGAGTAGGAATTAAGATTTCTGAGCTTTCAGCACCTATGGGCATGTTACGTATGAGGGATGACGTCCCTCGGCGATCACACTATCCTAGGAAACGGAAGGAAGGAAGCGGCCTGGGACCTGTATGTTATATGCCATGCCAACATTTACCTGGTATGAATGAGTAAAACCTTACTCAGGATGGCTGGCCTGAAAAAAGTTTTTCTACTTTCTTGACCGAGAGTCTCTACCTATAATCGAACCCGGGACCGCTTGCACCAAAGACGAGAGCGTTAGAGACTACGGTACGCGGGACTACAACCTCAGAAAATTTGTGTAGGTTGCACTGGTCACACTGCTTTCTCGAAACATAGTGCTATTTTTGGCTTTACAAGAAAGTCAATATGACTTCGCCTGCAGAAAGTTGCATCCACATTTTGTTATTGTTGTTGTTGTTGTCGACGATACTAGATACTTTATGTATTACTATTTCACTCGTAGAATTGTACGTAGACATAATGGAATATTGGTTGGTGAATGAAATATAAACGAAATCAACAGAGTAGGTCTTGCTAAAATAACACGTTTCGATTTCGACAACTCAGTAAACTGTCTTAATTTTTTTTTTGGGGGGGAGGATAATTAAGAAGATAATTCGAACCATTTCCATTGGATACTCTTCTTATATATAAACCATTAAGTTTAAGATTTTCTGCGGATATACGTTCAACGACGACACATCGGGAGGAATGGATAGACATTCAAAAACAACTTTTTCGGTATACAGGGAACATGGAACGTGGTCATTCATAATAATATATACAAATGAATTGCGAAACTCATAGAAGCGTAATGAAATGTCTATTCATAATAATTTTCATTCATTGAAAATAATGAAGTGTTTATTCATAATAATTTATACAAGTAACGTTGCGCCACTGTTGGGAGCATGTGTGTGTCACCTCAAGAGAAAAGGAACGGTAGATAAAATATCGTCCCTCTCGAGACAAAGGGGCGTATCTCATTTTTTCAACTTTTCCAGGAGACAAGCTTAAAGATGTTAGCATAAGTTTATTTTATCGTGTTCTGTCAAAATTTAATTTGATCTAGTAAGTTACATACAAGACACGAAGGATGTCAAACGAAATTTTAAAAGAAGACAATATAATAAATAGTGAGAGAAGGTTTTAACTTGTGTCTTGGAAAAGTTAAGAAAATGAGATACGCCCTTTTGTCTCGAGAGGGACGATATGATAGTTAACAGTGTATCGTTATTGACAACGATGACATACGTACTCTTTAGCCTTTAGCGGCATGAAGAGGCACGGTGACTCAGTGGTAGAGTGCTTAGATTTACCTCTGGTGCGTGGGGTCTCTGGTTGGATCACTTGCGAAGTAAGCTTGAGGTGAACAGTATTGTGTCCGTGGGTTTTCTCGGGATATTCCCGTTTCCTCCCACTTTATCGTTCAACCAATTCTTCTATTATCATTTATTTACCTTAATCATCGTCTCCCTTAGCCTAATGGATATAATTGTGGGACATTAATCTGAAAGATTTCATTTTTGTAGCGTCCTGAACGTTCGTTTTTCTCGATTTTTAAAATACAAATGCATTAGAATTTACCCTCAAGTATGTCATTTTATGTGATCTTTCAGTCATCATTGGACAACAAAAGTAGTTAAAACAGAAATTCAATTTTAAGTTCTAATGATTATGTTGGTTCATATCTAGCGTTGCTCGCGACGTAAGAAGGACATTTTTAAATTCGAGACGGCATGAATAACATGGCAATTCTTCTCTCATGGCATTTTCGAGACGAGACAATATATTTTGCGAGTCTCGTGGGCAACACTAGTTCATCCAAGTCTTAGATCTCAAAAACTATAAATTGATTTATAGTGAGAAAAACTATAAATTGATTTATAGTGAGAAAAACTACGTATAAATTGATTTATAGTGAGAAAAACTACGTATAAATTGATTTATAGTGAGAAAAACTATAAATTGATTTAGAGTGAGAAAAACTATAAATTGATTTATAGTGAGAAAAACTATAAATTGATTTATAGTGAGAAAAAACTATAAATTGATTTAGAGTGAGAAAAACTATAAATTGATTTAGAGTGAGAAAAACTATAAATTGATTTAGAGTGAGAAAAACTATAAATTAATAACGTGACAGTACAAACACAATGAAAAAGCATTTATCAGAATTTAAAGCTCTTAGAGCATTTATCAGCAGGGGATGAGCAAATCATTGCACAATATAATTAATATGATTAAAACGTTGTTATATAACATCCTTCGAGGAGCTCTCGTGATCCGGAAGAATTCCGGTAACTTCTAGATGAAATTATGAGAAAAAAAGTCATGCCATACATTTTAAATATCAATTTATAAAACAGGACGAGACTAAAACAAAATTTACAACACAAGACTAGAAAACCTTATTTCTCGCTTCGTCAGCAATACTACATGGAAAGGTTGATAAGGGTTATACTATCACTTTATCAATATCGCAATGATTTTATAGGTAGAGACTAAATGACGATCCGGGCGAGTCTTTTCCCTTCACCAATTTTATTACAAAGTTCTAATTACAAATGTTTTTGATTACAAAGAGTAAATAGTGTCTATCTTCTTATTGACCAGATGAAGGGAGATTGGTGTTTTGCACGGTGCCCCTTCTCTCAAAGCAGTCTCCAAGGCACCTGCAAGGTTTTCGTGAGTCTTGAAGGAAAGCCCCTCAGCAGCCCAAGGCAGCTTCGTGAGGCTTGGTTGTAGTGAGGATCCCTAGTCCATTGCGATCTCGGAGCAGGTGTTTGTTAGTTGATCAGTTGCTCGACTGATACTAGGTACTTCCGTGCTTGCGCTTTTATGTGTTCTCTTCGGGTCCTTTCGTGAGGTCCGTTTCCTCTTGGCTTCCCCCGTTGTCTTCCGTGTTGACTTCTCGTCTGCTTCATTGTTTGTGATCAATAACACGTGTTGTATTGACATGTGCTTCTGTTATGATGTGGGGATCTTTAGAATATAGACGCCTTGGTCAACCTATAGGTTTAACTTTTTTTCCTTTCGATTTTCTCGAAAATACAGGCATAAAAGACGATTTATAAATGTGTTCAACTGAATAAAAATTACCAGTTAATACGAGGGCTATCCAGAAAGTAGATTACGTTTTGGAATAAAAAATCAACAAAGTATAGGAAACAAATTTTATTATATACAGATGAAAGCCACACACAAATACTACTTTTCGACATAGTCACCATTCAAATTAAGGCATTTATCGTAGCGATGTACGAGCTTGGAAATTCCTTCGTCGAAAAATTCGGCCGCCTGCGACTTCAACCACTTCGTTACCTCTTCTTGCAGCTGTTCGTCGTCATCAAAACGCTGCATAGCCAGCCACTTCTTCATTGCTGGGAATAGGTGGAAGTCGCTCGGTGCCAGGTCGGGACTGTACGGCGGATGAGGAAACAACTCCCACTGAAAAGATTCAAGAACTTCACGCGTGACATTTGCCGTGTGGGGCCGGGCGTTGTCGTCAATCAACAAGATCTTAGAGCTCAACATTCCTTTGCGCTTGTTTTGAATTGCTCTTCTGAGGTTTTGCAGAGTTTGGCAATACCTTTGAGCGTTTATTGTAGTGCCTCTTTCCAGGAAGTCCACCAAAATCACACCTTTTCTGTCCCAAAAAACAGTCGCCATCATCCTCCTTGCCGACATTGTTTGCATGCATTTCTTGGGTTTTTGGGGAGAACCTGTGTGCCCCCACTGCATTGATTGCAATTTCGTTTCACAGTTCACGTGTTTCACCCATGTTTCGTCACCAGTAACGATGCGATCGAGTAAAGAGTCACCATCCTTATTGTAGGCGTCCAAAAAGTGCAACGCTGCAGCCATTCGCTGATTTTTGTGGTCCTCTGTCAAGATTTTTGGAATCCATCTTGCACAAAACTTGTGGTAACCAAGCTTTTCGCTGATGATTTCGTGCAACAAACTTCGCGAAATTTGTGGAAAACTCAAAGAAAGTTCCGTTATTGTGAACTTTCGATTTTCACGGACTTTAACATCGACTTTTTCGACAAGTTCGGCAGTCACTTTGCTGGGTCTCCCACTTCGATCTTCGTCGTGAACATTGGTTCGGCCATTTTTAAATCTTATGACCCACTGTCGCACTCCACCTTCAGTGATAATGTTGTCCCCATACACTTCACACAGCTGCCGATAGATTTCTATCGGTTTACAGTTTTTTGCTGTCAGAAACCTTATTACTGCACGCACCTCGCAGCTCGCGGGATTTTCAATTAACGCAGACATTTCAAACCGTCACAGTATCTTAACGGAGCACAGCACGAACCTCTCACTAGCACGGCTAGATGCCGACTGAGCTGCGCAACGCTCTGACCCCAAGATGGCCGCGCTAGCCCCGCCCCTAGCGGACACAGACGAAAACGTAATCTACTTTCTGGATAGACCTCGTATATAAAACATTTCTTTGGAATCTTTTTTAATGATTAGGATTAGAATTTAGATTTCTGGGCTTTCGGCATCTATGGCCATGTTAACCTGTCATACATATGAGGAATGACGTCTCTCGGCCATCACACTACCTGGGGAATTGGAGAAGAAAAAATGAATGGGGAAGGAAGGAAGCGGTCTAGGACCTGTATATTAGGTACCATCACGACATTTGCCTTGATTGAATGAGGAAAACCCGGGAAAACCTCACTCAGGATGGCTGGACTGAAAAAGCTTTTACGCTCTTTTGACCAAGTGATCCCACCGGGAATTCAACCCGGGACCGCTCGCACCTAGTGACGGGCAGTGGGAATATTCTCAGTAGGAAGGAAAATAAAAATGGGAATATTCCGTTTTTTTTTCTCCTGGCATATAAATTCCCGGGAGGGAATTTATTTCTATTTCTTTACTTTATTTTCCAAATTATAACAACCATATGACTAATTCCTTTTTTAAATTTATTATCATTTACTTCTAGGTTTTAAATAATTTGGAGGTAAAAATAATAAAATTCGTTGATCGTACTTTATATTACTAATGAATAATATGATTTCTTAAAGTTCCATTTCCATATACACTAGAAAGTAGCAAAGTACTAATTTACAAAAAGAACCAGCTTGTAAAGTAATGTAGAAATTCTGCAGAAATAGAGATGAAGTACTATTAATACACCCCAAACCACCATTAGTAATAGACGTCGGTCTGTCTGCTGTCTGAGTCGAATTTCTGAATAGGTACTCGGACTTCTCTTATATGTGAATTAACGCATGAAATTTCGAGAAACGGGTAGGATGAAAAGTCGTGTGTGGCAATGTTACGTGCAAAATTCTAAAAATAAGTCATGATAGAATTGTGAGACATGTCTTTTCTGGCAGTTACCCAACCTAATTTGTTTATAACATTTAAAAATTTATTTCAAGTTTGGAAAATACACTTACATATAAATTTAAACTGTTTGGCGGTGTAAAAGTATATGGACCTCCTAAACCAAATGTTTTTCCAATATATTTACTCGCATAAAACATATTGCAAGTAAATATACATTTATGCGTACTCTCTAAACATAACAAAATACTAATAAAATAACATAATACTATTCAGAATATACATTTTAAAGAATCCTCTGGAGACAACAGTATACTACGATAAAATAAAAAAAGAATTTAATTTTGAAATCATAATATAGTAATAGAATGCGATTTTGTTTCTATTTGTACCTAAGTTACCGGAATATTCCCATTTTTGGAAATCTTTCCGGGAATATTCCCGAAAAATATTATCCCGGGAATTTGCCCATCACTACCCGCGAACAGGAAGCGGATTTTATGTTAGGCGCCATCCTGGCATTTTCCCGGTGATAAAAAAAAAAAAAAAAAAAACAGGAAAAACCTCACTCCCCACCAACTTTCAGTTTTAGTAGAGAGATTCGAGTTGAAGTTGAATATATAGGGTGTCTCAAAAGTCCCCTGACATAGGGTAACTCTAGAACTACAACAAAATGTAAGAATGAAAATCGTCTCCAAATATAACGTTGTCAAACTAAAGTGAAGGATTTTTTTGAATCAAACTAGCCATTTGGGCTGTACACTCTTTAGGCGTCCAATGTTAAATGAAAAGTTGCCATTTACCTAGATCCACAACATAGATGAATAAAGTTACTGTTTCTTATGCTAACATGTCGATGGCCAGCCACCATTTCAAACATGTCTCCAGTCACCTTATTCTTACAAAATTTGTCCACCTCCCGTCCCTCCTTTCCCTCTCCCAGCCCCAGGTAAATGGCAACGTTGCATTTTCTTTTAACATAAGGCACATAAAGAGTGTACAGCCCAAACGGCTCTCCGATTAAAAAAAAAAAAAAAAAAATCCTTCACTTTAGATTGAAAACATCATATTTGGAGATGGTTTCCCCCTCTTACATTTTATTGTAACTCTGATAATGACAGAGTTGCCCTATTTCAGGAGGGGACTTTTGAGACAGCCTGTACTTCTGGGACTCTTAATTGATTGTAGAAAACCACCAATAAGATGATCCTGTAATCCAGGTCTCTTGAAGATGAGATATTATGCTGGGGAACGGCATATACTGTGTTGATTTTCTATGCACTCACGAATTGAAATGAATTCAAACCTCGGTCTTGATTCGGAGTTCATATTAATAGTAAGTCGTGCTCTTCACAATATTTATGTTACACAAAGGAGTAATATACAAAAGCACAAACTCCAATTTTAATGAAGCAATGGACAACTATCGTTGGCAAATCCTTATCGTTACTGCCTTCGGTTCGGAGGACCAAGGTTCAGTTCCTACTGTGATCATATGATCCCTTGCTATAGATCCCACTCTTATATAAGCTTTGATGCTACCAACTCTATAACTTTGAGTGGCTCCGCGTGGTAGGAATCGCTAACGTTCTCGCCTTTGGTGCTAGCTGTTCCGGGTTCGATTCCAAATGGGGACACTCGGTCGAGAAAAGTGTAATAGCTTTTTCAGGCCAGCCATCTTGATTGATGCTTTCCTGGGTTTCTCTCATTTACACCAGGCAAATAAAGGGAATGGTACCTACCATACAGGTCCCAGGCCGCTTCCTTCCTTCCCTTTCCTCGGATAGTGTGATCGCCGAGAGACGTCATCTCTCACATAAGTGACGGGCTTAATGACCTTAGATGCCGACAGCCCAGAAATCTAAATTCTACTCCTAATTCTAAATTCTAATCTTGAAAATTGTGAACATGTAATGAACTTGAGCACCAGACTAAAATAATTATATTTTAGAAGTTATGCTTCATACTTCATAAGAAGAAGAATGATCTGATTATAGCTGCCGTTGGAGTACTGATCATTTTTTGGACGAGTTGTGAGACCCGGTGGAAGCTCATGTGGTTCAGATTCCATGTTAATCAGTAGGTCCCGTCTCATATAGACTCGCTGCTGAAACAGACGTTAAACCCAAAATCAACTCAACTAAACCCCTATTTTGGACAACGTCGCGGTCCTTATAAATTGAAAACGAAAAAATATATAATTAGTTTGATTTAGATTTTATTTTTTTAGAAAGGCCTGTTAATTGAGGTATTTTTCTTCTTCTTTCTCTCCGTCTTTTCGCACTTAGGTCTATGTGGAATGACGTTTCTGATAAGTCTTCTCCATAACCCCTGTCGCGGAATTGTTTCCCCGTTAGATCTTTCTCGTCATTCTTTACAGTATCTATCCCTTTCCTTCTTGTTCTTCCACTACCTTTCTTCCCATCCACTTTCGTTGCCATTATCTCTAACCACATAGACGTTTGTGTATATACATCCTTGTAAATAAGACCATAATTTCTTAGTTCTTTTGTATGTTGTGATAGGCCCTTATTTAGGTAAGTGATATTCTGTGTTGGAGCACAGGGCGGCAGAATCTAGGGGGTGGCAAAATTTTGAATTTTTTAAAGATTCACTATAAAGTAATATTTAAAACTACCAACCTGCAGAGTCCCGCGCATGTGCGAGAAAACATGTTATGTTTAATTCGCTTTAATTACAGTAGTTACTAGTTAAAATACTAATATTTGTCGTTTTCGATTACTTTTAAAATCTCACCCCTCCCTGACCTTGAAGTTGAATTGGATAAAACTGACACTATTCATCTCAGCGACCCCAAAAGCTATGCATTCAATTCAAATATTGGTCGTTTTCGATTATTTTTAAAATGACCCCATGTTATTCTTATGAAGAGCTTGCACCCCCCATATCTCAGCTGCCAAGGAACTTACGTATCGTTGATTAAGTTAAATTATGAAATATGGAAATGACATAGCGGTTGATTAAGAATTAATTAAAGGCATTTTTCCGGACAGTAAATTAAAACTTACATGAACAAATTACATGTGTCCCCAATGGATGAGTAGTTAAGCTCATTGCCTTGTAATCTAAGGGTTCCGGGTACGATTCCCGGTGGGGACAGAAGTGATTCGGATCCCAAGTTAAGTTGTAGGTCCCGCCCTTAGTACATCATCATCATCCCATGGAAGACAATGGCAAACTACGCTGGATTCACCTTGCCTAGGGACCTTCGGGTCAAACACCTACCTTCGAGCAGAACATCACTCTCCACATCAGAATCATCATTGAGGGAATTATCCAATTTAAAATTATGTTGTAACTTTTGTAATTTGTAATATCTAAACTAGTACTCAACAAGAGCTGGTATGTTTGCAAAATCACGGCTTGGGTCCTTATGCGAGGGGTGGCAAATTATTTAGATTACAGGGGAAAACAATAGGCTTATATAAGTACGGGTCTGGATATTCCTAATCCTAAATCTACGATTGCCTGTTTACCTAACCCTTAATTCCCAATTTTCCATGTGTTCTTTTAAACTATGGTAAATAAACTGGCCACCCTACTCTATTCTTCTTACTTAATGGCCCAGCACAACAGGATACGAAATAATCACAGTCAGAGTTGGCGTGGGTCAATGAAAACGACCCACGACCCACTGACCCACCACCCACCGTGACCCACCACTCACTGACCC
Source organism: Thermobia domestica (assembly GCF_964235325.1). NCBI lineage: Eukaryota > Metazoa > Arthropoda > Insecta > Zygentoma > Lepismatidae > Thermobia > Thermobia domestica. The sequence goes on along the minus strand of NC_137454.1, from coordinate 328,751,198 downwards.
ACCACCCACCATGACCCACCACCCACTCTGACCCACCGTGACCCACCATCCACCATGAACCACTCTCATCCACTTTGACCTACTCTGATTCACCAAAATCCATCGTCATCAACTCTGAACACGATCCACGGCCTCTTCTGAACTGACTAAAGAGTTTACACTTGTAATAAAACAAGACTGTGAAATTGTCACTAATCGAAGTTTGAATTTCTAGTCAATCGCTCAAGCACCACTCTGTTACATAACGTTGGATCTGCCCTTTACGATATAAAATGGTAAAGTGTTTGTCAATGAGGAAATTGAAACAGTTCGAGGTGGGGGGAAATTAGTGTGTGGATAAAATATATTTGTACTAAGAGTATTCTGGCAAGTGTTAATTTCTGAACGTATTCCACAAGAAACTTCTATTCGCAGGAAAATACTCCTGTACAATATGGAAAAGGTTATGGTTTCTCAGTTCACAGTATTTTTCTCACAAAAGACTTGAAAAATCAGTTGTTCATAGGGTATAAAGGTGCTCGGGTACCCTATGTGAAAGCATCTCCATAAAGTATGCTCATAATTGTAATTTGTGTAATCACTAAAACACCACGTTAAATTGAAGTTACAAATATGCATAATTGCAATTATTATGAATATTTATTCAAAAGTAGTTTACCTAAAGCAAAGAAGAGACTTACTAAAAAGTAGGTACAAAGTTGAATAACACAAATAAGCCATTAGTAATACAAGTATACATTTTCCGTAACTCTTAATTTTCCACCTTAAAACAAATCTGAAATCGGATTTATTTCCTGTTGGTAATTTTTTGGCGGTAAATCATCCGCAATGGAATGATGTCCACCCTTCAGCCAAGAAATAACTAACTCGTCTACTTTGAGCTTGTCTAGCGGTGGGCCATTAACATTGATGAGCAACAAGTTAGACAATGTTTGAGCACTTAATCTATTTCTAATATCAGTCATCTGTAAGTTCATAAGGGAAAATCCCCGTTCGCACTCTGTAGTGGAAATTGATAATACTTCTACCCGATTTCTGCAACTTCTCATCGAAAATCTACTTGTTAGACTTAAGTCTGATAACGATTTTTCTTGGTCAGGTTTGAAATACTCAGCAAGAAGTATCATCTCTCTATCACCGTACAACATCTTTTCCATATCGACGATGTCAGTTGGCAATGTCGACTCATGGAGAACAGAAAGTTCATCTACCACGTCTTTGATAGAGAATCTTGTGAATAAATTATCAATTAAAACCTGATAAACTGATGATTTCTTATATGTTTATAAATTTAATTTTTGTATCATTAAGGTTGGTACCATTACCAAGTTCCCTCCCTAGTCTAGAAAGCGAAAGGGAACGAGGTTTCTGGAAAGTATTCAGAGGTGAATGGGAATTTCCCTCCTTCTTCAACTTCAATTACCACACTGCTGTTTGCCATGTGCCAAATTACGATGAATTTCAATTAAATTATCATAGTATAATTATTTCCTTGTTGAATTATCAATACTTTTCAGTGGAAAAAAGGATGAAATTTCAAAGTTCCAAATCAAAGTAAGTAGACCAACGTAAAGGAAAAAAAAGTAAAATTTTCCATACAATTATGCGTACAATCCAAACTTCAAATTTCCGTGTAATTAAGCTTACAGTACAAATTTTATGCCTATTTTTCTCACAACTTTATGGGTTGATTGCCCTGTGCTGTAGGTGCTCCATATAATAAACATAAGCTTCAGCAATTAATATAGCAGAAAGCAATGGATATATGAAGCCAAGCACTGTATTTTTTGTTTCTGATTTTTTCTTAAATAACATCTATCGTTTTCAATCATTTTTACAAACCAACTCACTACCAATTTTCCATATATAGAAAGTTCCCCCCTCCCCCCCACATAAAGGAGAATTTTAAAAATGCTAGGACACATTCTATTTATTTTCAATAAAGAGTTAATACACTGAATTTCAGCTCCCTAAGTTTAACGGCTTGCGAGATACTCATTTTTTTTTCGCAAAAATTCGGATCCTCACTACCTCCTTAGGATATTATGCATTATAATAAAAGCAATATAACATCCCAATTTGGATTAAGGTCTAACTATATACCAAAAATAATTTCATTTGACTTTGCAATTTGACCGTGATGATCAGGTGCACATAGTTACATTCAATTTTTTACAAATAATTTATATATTACAGTGATTCAAAAATGTATTTTTTCCAGTAGTTAGCTCTAAAAACCCACAGGACCCGAAAGCCAAGTTATAGTGTAAGTCCTATTGCTATTACTACTATTAAAAATATACTATCCATAAGTGCCTGAAGTTCTTTTTTCACTTGGTTAGATATACTCACCTCAGGTAAGTAGACAGAAACAAGTAGAAAAGAAAGGGAAATGAAGATCTTGAAAGTAAAACGGAGACAAATTTAACAGTCTTCAGAAGATACTCTCTACAATGCAGTGAGCAGAGAGGGTCGGTAAATCATACTGAGTCGGTGGGTCGCAGTGGGTGGTGGGTCACAGTGGGTCATGGTAGGTGGTGGGTCACATGCTGTTGACCCACGACCCACTTACCCACTCAGAAAACTTGACCCACTTGACCCACTGATCCACTCCATCTCTGATCACAGTCAAAGTAGGGGAAGAGGGAGACAGGGGCGTAAAAATTCTCTTCGCAATGAAGTGCTTCAACCTTCCTGAAGTCAAACATTTAAATACAGATAATTACTAAACTATGTGGAATTAAGGAGGGATACCGCTAACTACCAGTTCACCCATTAATTAAATATGAAAAACACAATTAATTAGTTAATTTGCACTCTAGTTAATTAGCAAACTCCTAACAATACTGTCATTTTATTCACCCCTTCTTATTAGTTGAAGATTTTATTTTTTAAAAATAATAATAAGTAGGAAAATTCCTTCCCAGCGTTAAGCCCCAGGTTTTTCTCACCTTATGTCCTAGCTCTTTTAGGCGAAAAATAGCCGGGTTAAATATGGCTTTGTGACAGCTAGACCTAAAACTGATTACAAATTACAACAATATTGCCATTAATTCTACGTCTAAACTCCAAATACACAACATACAAAACTAAACTTGATCTATTTCTTTTTACGTTAAAACCAATTATTTCTTTCTTTCTTTTTCCTTTTTTCCTGTTACATGCGCTATGCGCTTTTATAACATACCAGAAGGATCACTGAACGTGACTTACAAAGCAGAACCTTCCGGGAAGTCGGAATAAGCACCCAGTAGGTGCTGCCATCTGCAGGTGTTCTCGAGAACTAAGTGGAAAATTACACCTATTTTCACAGCTCGCTGAACTCTGGAATATTGTGATCTCAGTGGTTGTTTCAAATCGTAGAAAGATTTTTTATGTGCGCCTCTATATGGAATGAGTGAAGTGTTTTTCTCCTTTTTCGATTAAACATTGGTGATCTGTTAGCAGTGGCGTATTTAGGATTTTGTATACGTATCTATGCATAACACGGGGAAACAGGGGCAATTGCCCACTTGAGTTTGATAATTAAATATATTTTAATCAATTGTCTAGTAATATATTAGGAAACTCATATGTCGGTGGAGAGTGTTACTCCTCCACTCCGAGGCAAGTCTGAAATGGCGCTATATTTGTAATCTCATTTCAACTTAACTGATTTCATTTTAGAAAAAAAAATATGAGAATATTCAGTTTTATGTGTACGTTTTTAGCTGAAAGAAAATATTAAGACAAGTTGAAGCTGAAATATACTGACTGCAGTTTTAATGGCAAGAATTATAGACTGGCGAATCTTATGCGATATGATACGCACAAGAATTTAGCAGTGAATTTAACCTTTTATTCTATTCATAGAACAAAAAGGAAGTATCCTCTTGGTCTACCTAATTTCCCGGACTATGTATTCCCTTTCTCTTGATTTTCTTTAATTCAAACATTTACCTTTTTTTATAACTAGGGGCCGCGGTGGCTCAGTGGTAGAGCGTTCACCTCTGGTGCTAGGGGTCTCGGGTTCAAACCCTGCTCCCGCCAAGTGAACTTTGTGGTGGACAAACACCGTGTGCGTGGGTTTTCTCGGGGTTCTCCCGTTTCCTCCCACTTTCTTCATTCCACCATTTCATTCATTACTCATTATCACCGTCTCCTTTAGCCTCACCGGCATAGCCGTGGGACGTAAAACTCAAAGTTTCATTTCATTTCATTTTCTTTATAACTAAACGATGTAAATATTCATTTAATGGTGTAGTAACTGAAGTCCCGTTATCCGTGCAAGTTGGTGTGGAACACCAGTTTCGTTTATGATCTTTTAGTTTTAGTGTAACTGATGACGGCCGACTTGAATCACAATTAACAACGGTCAAAAGTATGACAAGAGAAACGAAAGAAACTAACAACTAAGAAAAAGAAACAGAAGAGTAGAATTGATGATATAAAGAAGAAAGAACGTAGTTCTTACGTAAAATGAAACTTGACAAATGCAGTATTATTTTAAAAAAAAAGAAAAAAAAAGAAAATGGAAAGCCAATGAAATTCTTAGAAACGATAAGAATAATTATCGTTGTAAGTGGAATGCGAAAAACTAACAAATTTATTTCGGTAGGGGTGGTGTGGATTCAATAACAATAAGAGATTTTTTAAATAACCGTATCCACTACAATAATAAAATATATCTTATTTTTGTTTCATGTAGGGTTACATCAATATTGAAACCGGAAGTTGTAGTAGATTTCTATTCATGAGTGCCAGAAGAAAATTTTCTAGAGAAGGGCCCGTCCCCACCTTGCCCTCCAATCGGGAGACCATGTTTTTATTACTTCCTTCTTTAAAACAGAGTTTAGTATGAAGGGGAAGTACTTGTATACCCTCTATCCCAGGAATGCTTAATTCATTGCACGTAACAGCTTTCGTCTATTGCCGTTTTTGCTGCAGACCTATAGCTATTGATTAAAGTTAAAACTGGAAATAATTGATTTGTATCTTCTCCTATGGGTGAATCTCCTCAATCAGTGAACTTGACTTCAAAGTTTTTTTATTCTGTATGTCCTGTCTAAAATTGATAGTGATTCACCAGGCAGTTTTAGAGATTTTTTGTCTGCCGGATGGACACGTGGACACACAAAGGAAATATACAAAGAAGTTTCCTTTAAAAAAAATCTTTCAGGCTGCCAACTGAAACTGGAAATACGTACACCCTTGTCTTTTATAATCTTTGGAATTGCACTAGACTCTCTGTAATCAGGATACAGGCCCGTATCCAGAGAGGGTCTAGGGGAGCCGGGCCCCTCCTAAATTTTCGCTGGCCCCCCTAAATTTTACACGGCAGGCTTGCAATTGAACTATAATACGGTGATGAACTATACTATGGTTGGATCGCCCCCCCTAACTTCAGCCGGGCCCCCCTCAACTTCAGCAAGGCCCCCCCTACAATTTTGGCCTGGCTATAGGCCTGTCAGGATATTCCTTGCAAATAGGAGTGCTGGATTATCGAAAGTGCCGAATAATTGAGAGTGTCTGAAATTTAAACGGCGTGAAAAACATCTTGGCATTTGAAGGCGGCGCTCCAAGTTCCCTTTAAATGCTGCTAGCAAATGAGAATCCAGCGGTATTGCCATGTTTATTTTGTACACATCCATGTCTATCCTCTGCCACCTGATCGTGCTGTAGTTCGTCTGCTTAGCCATAGCCACACCCCTTAGCACTCGGCAACATCGCATCAGAGCTTGCGTCTTATTCGTTTAGCTGAAATGCCAAGATGTTTGTCACGCCGTTTAGTTTTGCACATACAGTGCTATTCGTTATTAAATCTAAATGTTTATAAAATTTAGTCCTTGCGGGGCACGGCGACTCAGTGGTAGTACAGTTACCTCTGGTGTGTAGGATCCTTGGTTTGATACCCGGTCAACTAATTTTGTGCTAGACAACATTATGTCTGTGAATTTTCTACGGACATTACCGTTTTCTCCCACTTTCTCATTTCACCAATTCTTCCATCATCATTCACTTGCCTTAATCATAGTCTTCCTTAGTCTAAAAGGTATTAAGTGTGGAACGTTAAGTTGAAAGATTTGAAATATTTTAATCATAGAGAACATTTTTTGGGAAAAGAAATGCCTCTAATAATGACATTTTTCGATTTTCTCGATGTAACATTACTTAATTAAACTGTCATGTAGTGCTCTCAAACCTAGAGCATTACATGAGTCATGTAGTGCTCGAGTCGGGTCGGTTCAGTCGGGTCAGGTCGGGTCGGGTCAATCGGGTCAGCTCGGGTCGGGTTGTCGGGTCAGGTCATTTGGATCGGATCACGGTTCGGGTCACTCGGGTCCGGTCGGGTCAGTCAATTTGGGTCACGGGTCGGGTCGGGTCGGTCTTCAACCCGACCCGACCCGACCCTTTGAGAGCACTACTGTCATGTATCCTTAAACATTTCAAATATAATTTCATGTTTATTCGTTTCCCATACAAAATAAAGAAAAAAAAACAGCGATTCTGAACACAAATTGTCTAAAAGAGATTAAAAAGAAACAAAGCACTATTTGGGCTCAGCGACATCTTCCATACTCTAAATACATGAGAAGTTTTACAAGCTTTCTCGATTAAATTTTGTAATCCTTCATAAGAAAGACATAGATTTTGAGCGCTGTAATTTTCAAGCGCTTATGCATTGACAGACCTTGCAGTTATATATATATATATATATTGTACATAAATTTATGAAACGAAACGAGAGGTGAAAAGGTTTTCGAGAATCGAGACAAGAAGTAATGTCGGGAATCGAGACGGAGTGAAAGAAGAAAACTTTACTTCTTGTCTCGTAAGCAGCTCACAGAGACTTGAATCTCCAATGGGTTTTGCGTGACAATCCAGAGTTGCCAACCGCAGAGAGCAAAATTATCGATTTTCGTCTTTAAAATTATCGTAAATTACAAAACAGTCTCCTTCGGTTCTCTCTCCTCTTTCCTTCCACCATAGTATCTAGCTCGTCCCTCATAATACAGTTCCTCCTCAGCCAATGTTCCAACCAGTTCCTCTTCCTCCTTTTAATTACATCTAAAATTCTTTTTTTCTTTCGCTATTGCTACTATTTCTAATACCTCATTCGTTTTGCGTTCAGCCCAGCTAATTCTCTCCTTTTCCTTCCATGCCCACGCCTCCATTTTTTCATCGCTTTTGCGTAATGTCCATGTTTTTGTCCTATAGAGTATATATTGGAATCAGTAAAACAAAATCTCAATATTTAATTGGAAGTTTGTTCAATACAAAGATTAGCTAATCGAGGTTGAAAAGTAAAAAAAAAATCCAACGCCTTTAAAGTGTAAAAATAATTTTCCAGTTCATGGTATTTCAGTAGACTGGGCCGTCTTATTTTCTTTCATGCGTCTCAGGGGCATATGATATTTTAATCACGCTCGACTCTAGCCATATATAGGAGCTAAATACACGGTTCTGATTGGTTGAAGTTATCCGTTTCTCGCCGTATAGCATAACACTTTTATCATTAAAATAATATAAAAACAATACTCATTTGCCCTTCTAGTAATATATAATGCATAAAAAGCGATTTATTTACGTTCCGAAACAGATGAAAGTGTCAGCGAGCGAAGGGGGTTGGAAGCCCCACAGGGCTCGTTTTGTTCCACCTTGACCCCCATGATGATACCACTTGACATCACGTCATATCGGGTTGTGCAATTTGGATGTAAATTTTAGGGATGGGCAGAACCGGTTTTCGGGTCTGAACGGATCCGATTCCGTAACCGGTTTTTCGGATCCAGGTCTGGAATCGGTTCTTCGGATCCAGTTCTGGAACCGGCTTTTAGGATCCTGGTCAGGAACCGGTTCTGAAAACCAGATCTCCAAGAACCGGTTCCGCTGGAACCGAAACTTTGTGACCATCAATACGCTAAACCCGAGCTGCTGGCAGACTGCGAACAGTGTGCTAGATGAAATGGTGGAAGCGACAGGCAGACGCCCAGGCGGTGGCTGCTTATCTCATTTGGCTAAATAAAGTGGGTAACTGGCAAACTCATTGGCTAAACAGGCAAACTGGCCAACTCATTTGGCTAAACACCCGTTCTGTTTTTTTTTTTTTTTCTGGAGGCACAAGCGGGTCTGGGCGGGGAGGGCACAAGCGCATGGTTCTCTTTGCAGTGTTTTGAAGATGAACTTTGGGGGATGCGGCACAGGATCGACACGGCATAGGATCGACACGGCATACGACCGACAATTCAGCTCAGAAACCTGTTTCGGTCCTGTGCCGTGTCGATCCTGTGCCGTTTCGGTCCTATGCCGTGTCGATCCTATGCCGTGTCGATCCTGTGCCGTTTTGCTCTCACGCCGCTGCTCTGAAATAATTTAACTTTTAATCATGTGCCTAAAAAAATAATATTTTTATTATCTGTTTAATCTTTGCTCTTACAAATTATAAACTCCTGTCGATTCTATGCCTGTGCAAGTTATATGCATAGAATACGTACGATCGAAACGGCATAGAGCCGACACGGCATAGGACCGAAACGGCACAGGATCGACACGGCATAGGACCGAAACGGCACAGGATCGACACGGCATAGGAACGAAACGGCACAGGATCGACACGGCACAGGATCGACACGGCACAGGATCGACACGGCGCAGGACCGAAACGGCATAGGACCGAAACGACGCACGATCATCGCCACTGCGTAGGATCTATAAAACCAAAGATTTATTTCTCATAAAAGCAATCAGAGCCCTGTCAATTGATTTTAAAATATAAGAATTATAAGATATTTACTATATGAATATTAATAATTGTGAGTGACAAAAGAATGATAGTGCTAAATGGACAAAATATAATTTCTTGTGTGCTTGGTCAAAAGCATTTCTATATGTATGGAATACTTATATTTATTATTATTATTATTATTATTATTATTATTATTATTATTATTATTATTATTATTACGTTTTAACTCGTTTTGAAATCATGGCCTGATTCCTCTAGAAAGCGAAAGCCATGAGAAATGTAAGCTAAGTAGTAATATGGAATACTTTTAATGTTGCTCACTAGAGGAAACATGCTCGCATGTCTTCTCGTCTCGATATCGAGACCACAAGAGACTTTTTTAATAAGAAGCTCAGTTGGGAAGCAATAACTGAGCCGATGGCTCGAGCCGGCTCGCTTGGGGTGAACCATCGGCTCGAGCTGGCTTGGTTGGATGAACCATCTGCTCGGTTCGGCTCATCTGGGCCGAAGGCTCTTGCTGACACGGTTCGGTGAGCTGTTGGCTTGGCTCACTTCTCGGTTCGGGTCCATAGTGAGTGAGCTGTGAGCCCAGCTGCTCAAGTTGTTTACAATTGTAAACCCGGGCCGAACAGTTTTGAAGATATTTGGCCAGTGCCCTATAACTTTTAACAATGTTTGGCTCGAGCCCGAATACTCAACCTAAACCTTCAACCCAAATTCACAAGCTCGTGAACAATATCCTTGACTCCTAGAATTCACGACTACCGAGGTTAGCAATCAACTAGTTTTTTAGTATTCAAACACAGACCGCGTTTCTTTCATGTTTAAACACAGTGTTGTTATAATTATAATTATAATTATTATTTATTATTAATAATAATAATAATAAAAGTTGTACTAGTAGTGGTACTAGTATCATTGATAACCTATATTGTCTATGCAAGATACTTGAAGAGAATACTCGAAACTACAAACCAGATTTGGTTCGACTCGACCCGAATTCGAGTCGAGTTGGAGGAAATTTTTCGAATCGCGTTCAAAGATGTCTGTTTTTAGTCGAATCGAGTTTCAAAGAATACTCGCTCGTACTCACTCGTGCCCATCGTAGGATGACCACATTCTAACAATCGAAAAGTAGGACACAAGTATAATAGTACTGTATATGATATCTTACTGCGTCAGCAATACGCATATCATTATTTCAATTAATGTTAACCTTAAGTTAATGAACATTTTTGTTAAGAAGAAGCACTGAACAAAATTATTAAAGGAATTAAACACAACTCCAAATGCTTTGATGAATAACAAATTGGTTTATTTTATGAACGTACAGTCAAAGTTCGTGTTGGGCTAAATAATAATAATAATAATAAATTTCGAAGCGTGGTATTATTTTAAGAAATGAAAGAAAATTTAGACCGGCACAAAGGAACTTCTATTTAACTTGGTTAGCATCACTGTCATAAGTTCAATAAGAAACCTTTCCTACTTTACCGATATCTCAACAAGGCCTTCTCAGTAAAAGCGATGTATTGTAAAAAATGGTTTGTTGATTGTTCTCCATCCCTAGTTTTCTGAGGAGTGTTAAAAAACACAGCGGTTCATCATTCAGGAAAAGAGTGTGTTTGATTCAAAATATTGTGAATAAAGAATGAAACATTAAGATATTGCAAATAAATTAACTCTGGACATTTCGCAGGACATTTTAAAGAAGAAGGATATTTCTCGATTTCCTAGACATCTTCGCAACACGCAGGACAGCTCTTTGAAAAACAGTACTGTACTGCGAAAATCAGTACGTCTGGTTACCCTAGCCCATCCCTACGAGTAACGCAGTATGGCATTTTAGCCAATGTTACCTTATATGAAAATATTCATAACTTATAGCTGTCAAGTAAAAATGTGTCCTTGCATTTACATAAAGCAATTCAGAAAGGGCAATAATAATAATAATAATAATAATAATAATAATAATAATAATAATAATAATAATAATAATAATAATAATAATAATAATAAAAGCGATAGTAATAGTAGTACGGAAAATTGAAGTGATAACATTTGTTCACATATTCTAAGTTTCAGACCTAAAAGTAACGCGTTACTTTCGAAGTAAAGTAACAGTTACTTTTTTTGGGCAAGTAACGCGTTACATTTTAGGAAAAAGTAAAGTAACTTGTAACGCGTTACATTTTTACATGTAACTTACCCAAAACTGTCCATGGGAAAATTGTTCACTGCTCGGGCCAAGATTGTTTCTGACTGTCCACAGATGGATGCCGTTTATGGCAGACCTTTGCCTGAAGTACTGCCCAAAGTTTGTAGTCCAACGGGTTAAGATCCGGGCTGCTAGAAGGCCAATCAGTGGTAGAAATGAAGTGAGGGACGTTCCGCGCCAGCCAGTCCTAAGTTGGTTTCGCTGTGTGGCCTGGAGCGGAATCCTGTTGGAAGGTCCACCTTTCTCCAGGGAACATGGTAGCAGATAGTGGTTACACTATAGGTGTTAGCACTGTGTTCTGGTATACCTTGGCAGATGTTTTAACACCTTGTTCGCAAAAATACAGCTGGGTTGTGCTTGAGTAGCTCACTCCCCACCAAACCATCACTGAGGCAGCATGATGTGTCGGGTGTCATCCAGAAGTCCTAAACGGCAGAACTCCTAAAAATATAGGCACTAGACCTGAATTTTACTACTTCTGCAGTTTAGGACTTGTGGCACGGTATGATTTTTAGGATTTCTGCCGCTTAGGACTTGTGCCGCGATATGATTTTTAGGACTTCTGGCGTTTAGGACTTCTGCCTTTTAGGACTTGTGCCGTTTAGGTCTTGTGCCTTTTTCATTCACTTGCTTTAGTTCTGAAATTCGCCACCACCCCACGAAATTGCGACGATGCAGCAACTAGTTGGCAATAATGTCACGAACGTAGCTAATTCCAACAATAACAGCTATATTTGTACTACTAAGATTATTATTATCACTATCTGTTCTGCACTTATACGTGAATTACATAATACAACTTATTTCATTCTAAGAATTAATTACATAATTAGTTAAGAAATTCGTTTCTTTCGAATGGAGATACGAGAATCCCAAGACAAATTCCTAAAACAAAAATAAATAAATAAAAAATTGAAAAAATGTTTAAAAAGCATATTTTACCAGACTACTGAAAGCAAGAAAACATTCAGAATTTCAATATATACTCTGTGGAGCGAATTTTATTAAGAGTAAGACAAAAATCCACCAAAGTTTACTTAATTAAGACAAAAGCTCACTAGACATTTCACGAGTGAACATTAAATACCAACGGTATACATAAAGAACGCAGTAGATTTAAAATTGAACAAAGAACATTTACTATGCAATACATTGGGTGACATTCATAAGTTCTAAACGGCACAAGTCCTAAAAATATAGGCACTAGACCTAAATTTTAGGTCCTGTGCCATTTTTGCAGAAATTACTACATAGTAATTTAGGGGTGTAGCCTGCAATTTTTTCTAGGGGAGCTTGATTTTTATATATTAAAAGCAAATCAAAAGTTTATTTTCAGATTACAAAAGCTTCAATAAGACAATAAATTTATACATATTACACATGTACATAAATACATAATATTATTGTATTTCCAGTTACTTCCTTTTTGAAACCTGGACCTTGACAGAGCGTAAATTTAAAACCACAGCTTGTGGGAAATGTACGAATAAGTTAGTTATAAGAAATCGGAAACTGTTCATGGAAGTCCATTGGTTTGACTGTATTTATCTTCTGTACTCTTATATAAAAGAGTAAAGATGAGTGATTTTTGGGCATACTACTACAAGTAGAGTCGATAAATTTTAGTTATAAAATATAATTTTCTTATGAAAGCAGTACATAAGAAAGAATTTTTGGAAATAAATATCGTAAAAAGGGTGGGGTAAGATTTTTTAAAGGGTAGTGTATCTCGCAAGTTTCTAAAGCTAGTAAAATAAAACTTGGCATATAAGCTTTCCTATTAAAAAAAAACAACTGAAAATTGAAAATTGAAAATTGAACACATAAAAGGGAAAGAGCAAAGGGAGCACATTTTTTTATGTTCGATTTCCCCATTACTTACTCAGAAAATATGTAAATAAATTAAGGAAGGATTTGTTTAAGCTAGATGCGTGAAACTCGGCATTTGAACTTTTAACTAAAAGTAATAAAATACTATATGTTTCAGCGTCTTGAAAATTACACTTCTAAGCGAAAGGAGGGTCAGTTTCTATAATATTAAAATATCCCACTGCTTATGAGATTTGGGCAGAAAACTCTTTTTCCTTTAGGCCTCGGTTCATCCAGTTAAGCAAACGAGAGTACAAAGTGGCTGATTAATTAGGTTCTTTTAATTATTTTAACATGTTGACGTAGTTTAATTCTTTTAAAACTGTATTCTTTCACATTCTATTATAAACATATTTCATTTCCTGTAATTATTAAACACGTTTAATAAACATAAAACAGACTAACCTCCGGTCCCGGCCAGAATATGTTTTTGGTGTTAAGCCATGATTTGCCGTCCGTAACATAACCTTTGATTTAAACTTCACGTACTATCAAGACTCAAGTCTCAGAAATGTAGCATATATGAAATATACTACTTCTACTACTACTACTATACTACTACTACTACTACTACTACTAAATATTAATAACAACAACAATAATAATAATAATAATAATAATAATAATAATAATAATAATAATATGTACTTCTGAAATACATATGTATCTATGTGTTATTAATTCTTTCATAATCTTGAAAGAAACTTTTGATTTGTTTTTAGTTTGTAAAAATGAAGGCCCTCTAGAAAAACTTGCTGGCTTATTATTCCATTATTATTATTATTATTATTATTATTATTATTATTATTATTATTATTATTATTATTATTATTATTATTATTATTATTATTATTATTATTATTATAGGACAACAGTGATGGCTTATTGCTTGCAGTGCCTAGTAGTAGTTGTTTCCTTTCATCTTCTCAGTTAGAACTTCAGACTGCAGGTCAAAGTGAGCTTCATGGATCACCTGCAAATGCATCTAAGAAGATAGTGTAGAATCCTTCAGATGATCTCCTGAACATGTATGGTTCTATCCAAAATCTGGAACTAGAAAACTGACTGCTCGGAAAAGGAAGAGATGTGCTATTCTCACAGACACTCTAGAAAAAAGTACTTTCGAAATGAAAAAGAAGCATCTAAAAGCAACCGGAAACGTAAAATCATCAGCTGAGAAGAATTTATTCTCAAGTCGTCTGTTTGGTTTCTGAAGAACCGTACGAAGAACAGGATACAGAAGAAGACTGGGTACAGTGTTTATGTTGTGAGAAGTGGTCTCATTGGTCGTGTTCCGAGAGAAATCCGTACTACATCTGTATAGATTATAGACATTGACTGCCACAGTGAAAATGAGTGAAGCGATGTTCAAGCTGTAGATTTGATAGCATTAAATTTCTGAATCAAGTCCGATTGTTGCAACTTACCCCAGATGATGTTGCAATTTACCCCATGGGTGGGGCAAGTGTCAACAGTCGGACTTAGTTCAAAAAGTGGATGCTATCAAAACTGCCGTTCGATGTTTTGCACTTCTCTTTTTTTGGTATGTAGTTAAGGCATGTACCTTTTAGTACACTCAATATAGTTTTTATATCTATAATAATTTTCGAGTAAAAAAACAGACCTGAAAATTGTTGCAACTAGCCCCATCTTCCCCTACAATCACTTTTTCAAAAAAAAAAATGTATAAAGCCAGTAAAGCAATTAACATGTAGGTCTATTTTCGAAGATAATATAGGAATTTTTCGTGCTGCTAATTATTTATTTTTAAAAAATCAGATGCTGAAACCAATCGATATAGCGCAGTTTAAGCAATTCAGTTTGTTTTATTTAAAAAGAAAACTCTCTATTTACAAATTTGATTGTTCCTATGTATTAGAGCAGTCTTCGAAAAATCAGTGCCTATTGTATTTCTAAAATATAGCTGGAGCCGCGGTGGGTCAGTGGTAGAGCGTTCACCCCTGGTTCATGGGGTCTCGGGTTCAAACCCTGCTCCCGCCAAGTGAACTTTGTGGTCGATAAACGCCGTGTGCGTGGGTATTCTCGGGGTTCTCCCGTTTCCTCCCACTTTCTTCATTCCACCATTTCATTCATTTCTCATAATCACCGTCTCCTTCAGCCTAACCGGCATAACCGTGGGACGTAAAACTCACAGATTTCATTTCATTTTCTAAAATATAGCTGTATTGATTTATTGGTATATATTTACCTTCAGTTTGTTTGAGAGAAAATTATCACAAGAACTAAAAAGTGTTTCTCTAGTAAATACGTTTTCATAGTTTAGCTATTTACGTTACTAAACAAATTTGGTTTTTTTAATACATAAAATTGGCGCCCGTATATATATAGGGTGTAACTTAATTAATATAACAAACGTCGTTAGGTGATTCCTGACATCGAAATAAAACAAAAACTATACAACAACCTGAGTGTAACACCCTAAAATTTGTCGAAAAAATGTATAAACCGCCATAACTCATGAACAAAACGTCGGATTGAAGTCGGGCAAAAGAATGTCCATTGTTTTTAGTCGTAGATTCGATTAGTGTACAGTGACGATGCAAGGATGACTTCCAAAGAAACTGGAGTATTCCTTTGAGTATTTTATCAAACGTTGAATGAAGAAATGATCAATCAAGTACAAGATTTAACATTAAAAAATAATAGTGCATCGTTCAAGTTAGAAGAACACTCAGAATTCGAAAGAAAGAGAGATACACATGTGTGATTCATCTATTTTGTCTCAGTACATAATGACGTCTCGGAAGAAGATTTTAAATGGAACGAAGTCTTTAACGTATCACACTTATATCTGCTAGGCTAATGGTAACGGATGATAAATGAACGGCTTCCTGTCCAAGAGTGTGTGAAAAAGGAAAAATAACTTTGATCCAGATTAGGTTTAAAACGACTGTGCATAGGACAGTCAGGCGGCATGTAAATAAATATAACATCGAAAAATGCAAAGATCATATGTGATGAACGAGTGTACAAGGAATTCTCCACATGACCCAGGAATTCCAAATATTGTGTGAATAGATATGGGGCAAAAGTAAGCTGCATTAAACGGTTTCTTCCTCGTAATATGTAATTCCGTGGAATATGGTACTTCTGTGCACAGAAGCAACAAAAGTGGAGAAACAAGGGATGTTGTACACGTTGCATAACGATACCAAGAAGTGCGCTGGAATAGTATACTTGATTTATCCGTTAGATGAATCTTCTCCCAGGAATACTTTTGATGGCGTTTTCCCTTCCTTCGAGTTGGCAAACCTCAACTTTTCCCTGAGCTATGAAAAACTTCATTGCTATTGTGAATATACCAAAATACTATCCTAGTGTAGACCACTTACATTTTGATTTTATCATTGCCGGAGAAATTTTCTCAAAGGAAGCTCGTTGAAAGTACATTTTAAAAAAAGGATAGTCTTTTTTCGACATTCTAATGTACATACCTTAGAGCTGTATGGAATACCTACACGGAAGAATACCTACGGAACTATCGTCCCTTGTGTGCCAATTGCGAGTGGCTTACAGAAGGCTGTCTTGAAGTTTTATTGTGGAATGGCTTCAGTTAGCATGGCTGAGTTGTAATAAGCATCTACGCAACTTGTGACTGATATACATAGTCAGATGCTCTACTGTTACACGTGTAATTGCTGTATAACAGGATGGGAAATGTTGTGTTCAACGGTAGAGGGTTGTGTCCAGGTATTTAAGGTCGTGTAAAAGTGTAGACGTTGGTGTTTAAGTAAAATTGATTGTGTTAACCTGTACACGCCTGCGCGATGGAAGATTACCCTGTCCACGAGCTGGCAGATATGCAACTCATTTATGGAGTAGCAAAGGGCAATAGCCCAGAAGTGAGGCGTTTATATCGTGACCGTCGCCCTCAAAAGAGAGTAACTTTCCTTGTATTTTTCCACGCCTCCATATTCGACTTCGAGAGAGGGGTCCCTTTGGTTTCTCGTACGTGAAATCGGAGGAAATAGCCCCATATGGACAGCTGAACTTGAAGACAGCGTACGTCGAATGATCAAAACCGTCTTGAAACTATCATGTGTATGGCGTAAAAACCCACATGCAACTCTAGTAAACGATCAGCAGCAGAAATTTGGTGTGGTGTGGTGGATAATTTTGTGGTAGGATCTTATTTATTATCGGTCTGCCTGTGTGGGAGTACGTATCTTTTATTTTTACGTAATTTTCTCCCAAAATTGATAGAACATGTGCCCTTGAACATAAGACAGCAGATGTGATTTCAGTATGATAGTACACCTGCACATTTTGACAGGAATATGCAGACTTACCTAAATGAAACATTCCCAGATTGGGAGAGAAAAACCTGTGTTATGACAACCTCGTTCATTCTACCTCACGCTGCTTGATTTTTTTATTTCGGGGATACGTATGAAACTCCGGCCACGACAGTCGAAGAACTTGTAGCTCGATGTAATATAGCTGCGCCAATTATCTACGAAATTTCAGATGTGCTTGATCACACGCGGAAAAATTTGCTTCGCCGATGCCATCTTTGCAATGCGGTCAACGGTCGACAATATCAGACTGTGAACTGTTATTCTTCATAGCTGTCTCGTGTACACATACTGCATTGCACAAATACTGTACAAGGTACCTCTGAGTATTTCAGTTATCCTACCTTCTCCGAAACAGAATAAATCGATAATTTGAAATTGTATTTCTTTCTTTCCTTGTGCAACACGCGCAAAACCTTGAGTATCGTCGAGTTTCATTCCTTCTGTACTCGTAGTTATTATCTTCCACGAATTTACGCATTACGGGGAATAAATCTTTTAATGCAGCTTACTTTGGCTCAAATTATATTCACATAATTTGTGGGAATCACTGTTGTTATGTGAAGAATCCCTTATACTCTAGTTCATCGTACATGATCTTTTGCCCCTGACTGTCTTATGCACAGTCGTTATAAACCTACTCTGGATCAAAGTTATTTTTTTCTAATTTTTACACACTCTTAAGTTGAACATGAAGCCGTTGATTGATCATCCGTTACCATTGGCATAGAAGTTATAATTATGATAAGCTAAAGACTTCGTTTCATTTAAATTCTTCTTCCGAGTCCAGGAATCACCTCCAGACGTTCATTACATTAATGAAGTTACACACTATATATATAATGATAAAAAATAATACCGATATTAGTGTCGATGAAATAGTATTTGGAGTCACTCAGACGAACAGTAACACTCCCGATGCAGTTTAAATCCATACTCAGATTCCATTGCCCTTTATGCTCAAAATGAAACTATTCTCCCCGTGCGAAAAACGGGTATTCTGTTAATAATTTATTATTAAACATCACACCATAAAATACAAAGTGTATCACGTAATGTACACGTTATACTGTTACTTGCTTAATGTATAAATGGAGGATGAAGGACTATTATTGGATCAAAAGATCCAATATATTTCAGACAATAAATTTCTTGTAGGCTTTATATCTGGAGAACAACATATAGTGTACCCAAACCTAAACTATGACTGAACTCAGTATGATGTGCTTAGTGCCTGAATAAAACGAAAGCTCGATTTAGGGGCCATTCAAAAATTCTGTTGCCCTTGATCCAAAAAATCTAATATATTTCATTCAATAAAAAAAAAAAATCTTGTACGTCTTATATCTGAAGAACTACATATAGTGCAGCCAAACCAAAACTATCACTTAACTCAGCATGATGTGCTTATTCCGAAAGTAATACGAAACCTTCATTTAGGGACCGTCCAAACGTTTGTAGCCCCTGATCCATAAAGTCCAATATATTTCATTCAATCAATAATTTTATTGTATGTCTTATATATGGAGAACTACATATAGTGTAACCCAACCCAAGATATCACTTAACTCAGTGTGATATGCTTATTGCGTAAAAAATATGAAAAGTCGATTTAGGGACTTTCCAAAAATTTTGTTGCCCGTTATAAAAAAAAATCCAAAATATTTAATTAATCGAAATTTTTCTTGTACTCCTTATACCTGGAGAACTACATATCTGGAGAAAACTCGATTTAGAGACCGTTCGAATATTTTATGGTAACTGATCCAAAAATTAATATTAGCCAAGATCATAATACTTTGATCCATTTTTTAGATCATTCCTAAAATTCTTGTTTTTATTCAATCTTTCTTTTAAACAGTATCACTCTCTTTGTTCTCAATTTGAAATTTATCAAGCAATTATAAAGCATTGCTTATTATCCAATTTGTATTCGGTGTAGAGCTTCAATTTTCTCAAAGTTTCAAATAAGATAATAAAATATGATTTACTATCGGAATTCGTGTCAGGTATTATTATTACTTTTATTGGTGTTTTCCTTTCTTTCAATTGTTAAAACAAGAAACTACCTTGCACTGTCATAAAATATGTGCTCTTTTCCAATAGCATAATAAGTGCTCATATAATTTTGAACTTTAAAATTAAGGATTGAATCAGTACAAGAAGTACAATTTGGATAACGAATGACTTATAATTGATGTTTAGTGGCGTACTGAAGTAAAGGGATTAAGGACTTTGAAACTCCCCTTGAGCAAGGTATTATGCAAAATTAAGCACGTTTATCATATTAGCACGTTTATATATATAAACACTTGATATTATATAAACTTGTGTTCCTAAAGCCCCTGAACCCCCTAAACATTTGCGTAGAGTACTGATTGTGTTTCTCTTATTATTTTAACCGTTTTATGCTTTGAACGAAATTTGAAGTGCAGGAACCCTGTGAAGGTGACCACCTTTACTATAAAAATTTCTTTAATGGCTCTTAGTTTTTCTTCAAAACAATCAATAACGAACGAAAAATAAATGATTGAGTTTGATTTTAAATCGAAATTTGAAATACCACCAAAAAGTTGGCCCACCCAACCTTATTTTGTAAATGACTCTTAATAATTTTCAAAACAAACTATTTCCTCTTCAAACCAATCAATAAGAAAGGAAAACATGTTATTAGCTTGAGTATTGAATCGATATTTAAAAGCAGAAAAAACAGTATGAAGTTGACCACCAAATGTATCCTGGAAATAGATATATTTTACTGGTTGTTTTGAAACAAGTGATTTTTTCTTCAAAATAAGCAAACCGCCCCGAAACAAATCACCTTCATCAACATTATTTCTTAATTATATTATGTTTTTCGAATCAAATTACTTTTCTTCCAAACAAGCAACAACAAATCCATATCAAACGATTGATTTTGGTCTTGAATCGAAATTTGTAAGTAAAGGAATCAGATTGAATTTGATCACATTCTAAATTTATTTTGTAAATCTCTTTCTCTATTTTTTCGAAACAAGCGATTTGCTCTTAAAAACAACCAATAAGAAACGCTTGGCTTCGGTTTTGATTCGAGACTTTAAAGTGGAGCCAATATGAAATTCCATCACCCATTTCTCTTGAAAAGACTCTTTATGTTTTTCGAAACAGACTATTCTTTTTCAAAATAATTAGTAGCATACGCATATCAAACAATTGATTTTGATTTTCAATCAAAATTTTAAGTGGAGGAACAAGGGTAAATTTGGCCATATACCAACTTTATTTTGTAAACATCTCTTTATGTTTTAAGAAAGATACGATTTTTACTATTTTTCTTCAAAAAAGTCAATAACAAACGAAAAACAAACGATTGGCTTCCGATTTCAATTCGAAATTTGAAAGGAGGCAACTTAACATAGGTGCATTGCTTCGCTTAAAAAAAAAAAAAAATCCAAACGCAAATTCTAAGCCTACAGTTTTAAAATTGCAGTTACATGTACATACTTCAACTTAGTATACATAAAAAATTAAAGCATTATAAAAATATCAGACAAATAATATTATTTATTCGGTATTGAAAACCTCGAATCAACTATTGGAGTTATTTAGCGTATTTTTTTTAATATCACAAAATTAAAGGTGTATTTATTACGGCATGGATATATTACGCACAATATTTTTATACAATTTGTATATATATATATATATATATATATATATATATATATATATATATATATATATATATATATATATATATATATATATATATATATATATATATATATATATATATATATATATGTATATATATATATATATAATTTTTTTTTAAAATAGACCATTTAGAATTATTTATCCTTACAATTTTTTATATCCACAAATTCAAGGTGAGGGATATGCGATATTGATATTTTCAGAAAGTGTTGACCACCCTACAGAATGTCGATCCTGTGCCGTGTCGATCCTATGCCGTTTCGGTCCTGTGCCGTGTCGATCCTGTGCCGTTTCGGTCCTATGCCGTGTCGGCCCTGTGCCGTTTCGGTCCTATGCCGTGTCGATCCTACGCCGTTTCGTTCCTATGCCGTTTCGATCGTATGACGGTTCTCTCCTATATATCCTTGAGAAAATAATTGTTACTTAATATTGCGTAATTATAAAATAATGTATTTTTTATTATTTCGATCGTATGAAAGTTCTGCTGTCGATCCTATGCCGTGTCGATCCTGTGCCGTTTCGGTTCTGTGCCGTGTCGATCCTATGCCGTGTCGATCCTACGCCGTGTCGATCCTATGCCGTGTCGATCCTACGCCGTGTCGATCCTATGCCGTGTCGATCCTACGCCGTGTCGGTCCTGTGCATGTAACCCGAACTTTGTGCTTCCTTTACGGGTCATTGGGGGCTTTCGGATCCATGTCTGGAACCGATTCCTAAGATCCGGTTCTGGAACCAGGTTTTCAGATCCAGATCTGGAACCGGTTCCTAAGATCCGGTTCTGGAACCGGGTTTTCGGATCCAGGTCTGGAACCGGTTCCTAAGGTCCGGTTCTGGAACCGGGTTTTCGGATCCAGGTCTGAAACGGTTCCTAAGATCCGGTTCTGGAACCGGGTTTTCGGATCCAGGCCTGGAACCAGTTCTGAAAACCGGATCTCCGAGAACCGGTTCCATGGAACGGGTTTCGCCAGAACCGGATCTTTGTGGCAATCCCTAGTAAATTTAGCGTATCCCACTCCTTGTGACCAACTTAAAACACTTGCCTAGGGTAGTACGTAAAAGAAATATCCATCTCAGGAGTAGCCTCTCCAGTTTGGGAATCAGTGGAGTATTGGATCTGTTAAAAAAAATATAAAAAGATTACGAAACGTTGTGATTTATCTTATAAGCAGTGAAGCGTGGGCACCCATTGAAAAAAAAAAAGTCATCGCCTATGTTGCACACTATCATCATACACGAAGGTAATCTATATTACATTTAGAAATAAACATAGTATTTCCGTTACTATTGGCGCATTGTAGAATTTAGTATCCCTTATATCCAGGTTACAATTTAGTTATGAAAAGCATTTTTTTTTTTTTTTTAAAGCAAGACTTGCAAGGCTCTTGCAAACAAGACCAAGACCAAGACCAAGGGTTCCGGTGCAAGACCAAGACCGCATGTGCAAGACCAAGACTAAGACTAAGACCACCCCGATCTTGGTGTTGGTCTTGCATTTGCTCATCACTAGTCGGTACACCTAGCAATCCTTATACTGTGGGAAATTTCCCCCAATTACCTACGCTTGTTTTCAGGACGTTACTACGTTTCTCTCTGTGTGGGATTGAAGGAAATTTTCCAGTTTATTCTTAACAGGTTTTGTAAAACAGAAAAAAATATAATTAATATTGTTTTCAATAACTGGCCAGCAGGCCGGAAGTCAGGGTTAGGCGGGCCGCATATGGCCCGTGGGCCCGCTGTTACATACGGCTGATTTAAATCCTTGTTAACATTACTCTGAATAACAACAATATTCCCACCCCTGCGTAAACGTAATTGATTTTAAAGAATAGATGCAGGATTGTTATTTGCCAATTTTAAAATCGTTGTTGATTTATTTTAGTGCGAATGACTTAAAAACCTCAGTGTGTGTGTGTGTGTTTTATGATTATTTAATTGCTCATGTACAATTGAGTGTCTGGGAGTGAGAAGGGGCTATGCCACAAACAGATAGTTTTGAGAAAAATGAAGTTTTATTAGAGTAAGTACAAAATTCATAACGTATGGTTATTGTTATTGAGCAATGGCTTATTTGCTTTCAAATATCAACAGGGTAATTGGAAAAATTGTTAGCAGCACCAACGGTAACTGTATCTACATCAAAATTTCAGGTTGTGTGACAGAGCCCCTTTTCACTCTCAGGCACTCAATTTATTTGCACAATCAAAAACTTCAAAAAAGTTCTTTCTAGAATTACCGTATATTTACCTATTATCAGAAAGGCATTATCGCATGTAGCATTAAGGTTTAATTTATAGTATATCAGGATAAATTATCATATGCTTGGCAAGCCTGACACAGTCGTTAGCTTAACACTTCAAATCACTTAACTACACCACACCATCTGGTACTAGATTAGCGGAAAGGGCTTAAAATATCTAATACTGGTTGTATTTCCATTACCACAATTTTCATCATACAGCGATTAGTACTAACATAGCACTGACTCTAACGCTGAAAATAGCAGCATCATAAACTCATAAGAATATTGTTCTGTTTACTATTGCCTTGTTTTTCTAATGATAAAATTAGGTAGGATTTATTTTTTATTTTTCTATATTAAATACATTGTCATCTTATATTTCAAATTTTTAAATATGAGATTGATTTTTATTTCTTACATTTGGAATTTTCTCTAATTTGAAGCATTTTGAATTATTATCTCTTCGAGACATCGAAATTCGACGCTTATAAATATTATTTTATAGGTCCTTGTTAGAATGATTAGTGAATTCAATGAAATATACAGAGTTATTACAAATAAATGATCCGACTTCATAAATTTACTGTAACTTTATTATTGAATATTTTGCAAACTTTTTTAGTGACATATTACAAGTGTTCTGTATGCATTCCCTATATCAATTATGCAAATATCAAATAGATAGTTAATTAAGTTCTTCCCACACTTGGTGCAGAATCTCCCAATCGATCCGTTGGAAAGCACTGTTGATGCGAACTATCAGTTCTGTTAGGTCTGTTGGCGGAGGAGGCTGAAATTGTATCTTTCACATACCCACCCACACAAAAAACCGCATGGTGTTAGTTCCGAAGAGCTTGGAGATCATAACAGGAATTGTTGATCATCATCCCCACCACGACCGATCCATGGGTTTTCCAGTCCATAGGAAGCGGTACGCCGATCACTTAATTTCCCCTTACAGAAGCTGTAAAGTGTGCATACTATCGGCGAATGGACTTGCCACTTGGTGGATGTTTGTCATATCGAGCTTCGTTTGGAAGTGTCGTTGCACTGTTACGACAGACTGATGTGAATCAAACTCGACCACAACATAAGCTTTATCTGCGCCTGTGGCCATCTTGAATAAATGCTCACTGCTGCGATGTCATGGCATTGATCAGAAGTGAACCTGCAACATAAAAAAAAAAAAAAAAAAAAAAAGTGAGTTTTTCAATGTCTGCAAACATTTGTGTCAATTAGTCGAATAATACACCTACAATGAATTTAGAAAATCGGGTCAATCATTTGTAGTTACCCGGTATATAATTGTGAGAATAAATTGTTTCACAAAATTTATATGTTCTCCGGAATAGGGTATACAAGAAGACTTATTTATATTTATGTCCTTGATCTATACAGGAAGAAACTTACGGTTTAAAATGGGATTTCAATTAATTTATTCGATGCTCGAACACCGGAAATCGAACCAAACGCACGCATGCTAGCTACTCGACCAGCGTGGAGGGCATTCTGAGTAGTTCTGCCGATGACACAGAAGAAATTCTCGTCTCGTTTTGATTTACAGACATTTTTAAATTCGAGACAAGACTAGAAACTTCTCGAGTCGTGTGGGCAATACTAGTTCACACAAGTCTTAGATCCTAAACGCTGTTTTACACTGAGAAAAAAAATACACTGGCCAACGTAAAATCGTATGTTACATTTGTAAATCCTGTAGTTTTTGGACTTAACGTACAGCAAACGTATAACTGAAAACGCATGTTTTATAATACCTTCTGTGTAAGTGTTCCTTCTGTACTTACTTTCCGTATGAAACAATATAGGTGGGCAGGATCTTACATACAAATGGACGTATATAACATATAGCTGACGAAGATAACATACATATATTTATGTAATATAAGAAATACTGTTAGATATCAGACATCCTGCAACGGCATGATGTAACATCCTACGTAGCATATGGATAACGTATGCTCCGTACTGATTTCTGTAGTAAGCAAGAGGATTCCGTATATTTGTACAATATACCGCTGTCCGGAGAACGGATTTTTCTCAGTGTACTGTTACATGGTTTACAATAAAACAAACTATAAATTGATAAAGTGATTGCACGAACTCAATGAAGAACATTTATCAACGTTTAAAGATATACAAGTCATTACACAATATACTCTAATAATAAAAATGGCTAAAAATTTGTTATGTCACACATTTCGTGGGCCTCTCAAGACGTGAAAGGATTCTGATAACTTTTAGATGAAATTAAGAGAAAATATCAGGGCATAAAATTTGTACATATAAACTTACAAAACTAGACGATTAAAGCTTTCCGGGAATCGAAACGAGATTAAGCTTCTTCAAAATTTACGGGACGATTAAGCCTTATTAATCGCCTGGTGGACAACACTAATTCAGAGAGGAAGTCTTACCAGGAAACAAACCAAAGACATACGCACGAAAGG
Source organism: Thermobia domestica (assembly GCF_964235325.1). NCBI lineage: Eukaryota > Metazoa > Arthropoda > Insecta > Zygentoma > Lepismatidae > Thermobia > Thermobia domestica. The sequence goes on along the minus strand of NC_137454.1, from coordinate 328,725,670 downwards.
CAGTGGTGGCAACTGCTTGAACACTAGGGGATAGAGCGCTTACTTCTGTTGTATCGGGCCCCTGGTTCGATCCCCAACCAAGTAAGTTTTTGGTGGACAACATCGTGTCCGTGAGTTTTCTCAGGGTACTCCCATTTCCTCCCACTTTCTCATTCCACCAATTATTCCATTTGATTTGGTTTTCAGTTTAGCGTCCCACTGAGCACCAAAAATATATGTGAAGTGGACCTACAGCTTAACATGAGATCGGAATCACATGAGTTCCCAGCGGAAATTGAACCCGGGTCTCCCACGCAAAAGGTACATACGGTAACCGCTTAACCACGAAAGGGGTCCCAATTATTCCATCATCATTCACGCGCCTTGATCATCGTCTCCCTAAGCCCAAAAGGCATAATCGTTAGACGCTAAATTGAATGATTTCATTTTGGGTACTCGGGGTCCGGACGTCCACAAGGGGTGGGTCCTGGGGGGCTTTTCTGTAAGCCCGACTTCTTTGTAAATTTAACTTTAAGGTGGATTTTACAAATGTTAATATAATTGGTTCCCATATTGAATTTGGACCCACTGAAAATAAATTTCTGGGTACGTGCCTGCTCCGAATCACTACCAATTGACATAACTACGTTAGGTTTAGATCTGCATTTCCAGAAAAGAATTACTATCCAAGATTTTTAATAGTACCAAAACAAAAGAAAATAAAGCCATAATTATACATGAATTTCTCGTAAATAGCCAAGAACAATTTCATTGCAATATATTCTACATTGCTAATGTTAAGCTAGCTATAAAACCTTTTTTTTTTTTTCCTCAAAATTACTCCTTTCCCATTCCCCTTCCACAACAGTCACCATCGCCATCCCAACACTAACGCATACAAACATGCAAATACTGTTCGTACGAAGGCCCATATATTTTGGAAGGTGTAATTACGTAGAGCTGATGGATTGATTGGGCTAAGGTTTTTACCGACGGTAATTATTCTGCTCTTTTCCCCCAACCTTCTCATCATCTGCCTCCTGGAAAAAAGATCTTTTTACTGCAGGACATGATGTGGGAGGGGTTTTCGCGATCAAAAGGGGTAATTTGGGTCAGCGCGCGTGCACTTTTCATAAAGGAAGTCCCAACAGCAGGATCTCATTTTGATAGATATATACCCAACCCATAACTAGAGAATTATTATGGTGACATTCGTTTGATGAATCATGAGCGGGGAGCGGGAAGGGGAGTTCCCTATCAAGGGTAGAATAAAAGTGATAAACTGATAGCATCAGTCAAAAGAACGAACAACACATACAGTCCCTATCTTAGACTCTATTTTACTGTGGATATATACGTATAACAAGTTTTGAAATTACGGCTGAACCAATAACATCCGTTAAAGTGGAAATACCATCCAGTTGTAACTGTGATTCGGTTACTTATTATTTAATCAATACACGGTACAATCACCACCAAACGTGTATTATCTTCTTGTCACGCATTCTCTTTTCAATAATTTGAGAACGAATGGACCTATTTGCGTATAATTTTCGTCAAAGAATGGAAAACTACTTACAAAATAAAATACTTAAAACTACGATGTAACGCTAACAATAGTATTGACATTCTTTCGTTGTAAAATTACAGCTAATATTTTCAAAGTTCTAGCTGTTAGTCACCAGAAATAGCAAAGCTGCTACACAGTAAAGTATTGAAAATAGTGAATCCGAAAAATGGATAAACTCAAGAACACGAGAGGACAGAATCCTCAAGCTACAGGTATGAATAATAAGTGGGCTGGTTCGGTGTGTTAAACGCGGCTTTGATTTCCAGAGGGAACTTATATACAGTAGGAAGTCGAAAATCCGAACTAATTAAGCCCACAGGTAGTTCGAATTTTCAAATTGTTCGGATTTCCGAAAATGACCAAGAAAATGTCATTTAGGCTTAAATATAGTGTAAGGTATGCTCTTTTATCGATATAGTGGTTATACAATACATACAGTAATTGCAATACCGTACGTAAGGCAACGTACATTTACTGTTTCTGAAGAACCTACTCGTACACTAAATTACACTGTTCTTGTAACTCACACACAAAATTTAACTTGTATAGGCCTAAGGGAAAATAAAAATATGTATGACAAACAATTACATATGAATGAGCTTTTGTAAAAACACTGACTTTACACAACGCCGACGGACAAACCTATTATTTGTTTATCGCTAGCGATAAGACAAAATGTAAAAAGCTTCTAGTGACTGCGTTCGGATTTTTGACATTCGGATTATCGACGTCCTACTGTAGTTCAAATCCTATGTTATGGCGTCTATCAATGTCTATAGCCTAGATGTGAACACTGAAAAAGTAATCTAAATTCCAAAGCAGCATTGACAGAATAAAAAAGTATGTATAGACTCGACTTGCGCTAATTCGGCCATTTCTTGCAAAGAGGTGCACTGGATTAGCGAAAGTGGCGGTTTATTGAGACTGTATGAAACAAGTCCCAAATTTTCAGTTGAAGAAATAAAGATGCTCAATCGTGGCATGCATTATCAGGTAACCGTTTTCGAAGCAACAATAAACGGAAGCCACAATAGTAGTGTATGTATTTTTCTGCATCTACAATATAAACAAATACAATCATTGATAGATTGTTGCAACGTTGTGCGGCAGACGGCAAATGTTGGGACTGGATTACTGAGAAGATGGACTATTGAGGGCTGAATTAGTGAGAGTCTAGTGTATTCATATTATTTTGTAAATAGAATTAGGCTAGTAATCGAAAGACCTATCTAACCCGAGTTCGAATTCCGTTCACGTAAGAGTGTTCTGATTGTTGTTTCGCTATTTAATTCATTATCATCATTTTCATTCATTTCTCAACCTTCATTCCTTTCTTTAGCATAAGCATAAGCATTAGACTCCTAACTAGAAAATACAAAGAGGGGCGCGGTGGCTCAGTGGTAGAGCGTCCCTGCTTCCCAGTGCTCAGTGGTAGAGGGTCCCTCCGGTGCTTGGGGTCCCTGGTTCGATCCCAGATCGCGCCATGTGGACTTTGTGGTGGACTAACTCCGTGTTCGTGGGTTTCCTCGGGGTTCTCCCGTTTCCTCCCACTTTCTTCATTCCACCATTTCACTCATTTCTCGTAATCACCGTCTCCTTTAGCCTAACCGGCATAACCGTGGGACGTTAAACTCGAAGATTTCCTTTTAGAAAATACAAAATACCACCAGATGACTATCAACTAACTAGTTTTGTGGCCTATGGAGTCTGGATGTTCAATCAAGCATTCATAAAGCTCTCCATTGGCTTCCATCATTAGCCGACTGCTGCGAGGTCCACCTGCCTCCCATCTGGACCTAGGTCTTCCTAATGGTCTTTTTGCGCTTTCGTTTCCAATAAAAATTTTGAAACCGTCCTTACTTTCTTCCATTTTTGCTTCCGCCAAGTGAATTTTGTGGTGGACAAACACCGTGTGGGTGGGTTTTTCTCGGGTTCTCCCGTTTCCTCCCACTTTCTTCATTCCACTATTTCATTCATTTCTCATAATCACCGTCTCCTTTAGCCTAACCGGCATAACCGTGGGACGTAAAACTCAAAGATTTCATTTCATTTCATTTTTTCTTCCATTCTTACTACATAATCTGCCTACCTGAGCCCTATATAAGCTTATGAATGTTACGTATAAATTGTGAAGTTTCCGCCACTGTACCTTCCCGTTACCAGAAAGCTTACCTCTCGAGCTAGGAGTCCTTGATTCGATCAGCGGCCAATGAAGCTTGTGGTGGACAACATCGTGTCCGTGTGTTTTCTCGGGATACTCAAGTTTCCTGCCAATTTCTCGTTCCACCAAATTCTTCCATCATCATTCACTTGTCTTAATCATAGTCTTCCTTAGCATGAAATATATAATCGTTTGACGTTAAACTGACCTATTTCGTTTCATTTTCATTTTTCATTCTCATTCCTCTAAGGGCCGAAAGATATTTGCCTTAGGCTTTCATTGTCAAATACTTTCAGTCTGTATTTTTCCATTAAAGTAAGAGACCATGTTTCACAACCATACAGTGCAAGAGGTATAATTGTCATTTTTTATACAGTGGGACCTCAATAACTCAAAGCTGAAAAGAATAGATAAAAATTCGAGTTATCAAATTTTATGAGTAATCAAAGTTCGAGTTATCAAAGTGGCCACAACAAAAATTCGAGATACCAAGATTCTGTGTTCTTCATGAAAATTGACTATATAACCTCTATAACTCAAAGTTGTGAAAGCTCCTTAAATTAAATAAGATGGGCAGTAAAAATAAAATACTAAACATGAATAAAGCACAATTACAGTACACGCATTAGCAACAATGACAGGGCTAGCATCAATGGCAATGATGTGAAAGCATAAATCTATAGCTTCGAATTAGCAAGGTCATATCAAGAAAAATTCAACTTATAGAGGTAGGTCCAAACTTCGATTCCTAGAGGTTCACAGGCACGAAAGTTCGAGTTACCGGGAATTTTAAATATGATTATGAAACCCTTAAAATTCGACTTATCGAGGTTGTAATTTTTAAACATTCGACTTACGGAGGTTATTTTTAACATTGACTGTTATGGAAAGTTCAAGGGAATGTGAAGAAAATTCGAATTATCAAAGAATTCGAATTATCGAGGTTCAATTGTATTTTACACTTCAAATTCTTCGACAGAATTCGCGATGACAAAAAAAAAAAAAAAAAAAAAAAAAGCTAGATGATAACACGATTTCTTTGCTTTCAATCGACATTTAACTTCTTCGTGGGTATGGCTCTGGATTGTTAATGAGCATACAACTACTCTAATCCATTCTAGCAAAATGCAGCAAACATAAGAAATAGAAAAATGAATTAGAGAAACTAGTGACCAAAGAAACAGTAGCCTACTGAAAGGGGGAAATGAAATGAAATCTTTGAGTTTTACGTCCTACATTGAGAAAAATCCGTTCTCTGGACAGCGGTATATTGTACAAATATACGGTATCCTCTTGCTTACTATAGAAATCAGTACGGATCATACGTTACCCGTATGCTACATAGGCACTGCCCTTAGATGTTACATCATGCCCTTGCAGGATGTCTGACATCTAACAGTTTTCAGTATATCACATGCATATACTTATGTTACTTTCGTCAGTTATATGTTTTATACGTCAATTTTATGTGACATCCTGATCGCCTACATTGTTTCATACGGAAAGTACGGATAGATGGAACACTTGTACAGAAAGTGTTATAAAACATGCGTTTTCAGTTATACGTCTGCTGTACGTTAAGTGCAAAAACTACAGGAATTACGCATATAATCTATCTTTTTAAGTACGCCAACTACATTTTTTCTCCGTGCATGTTTATGCCGGTTAGGCTAAAGGGGACGGTGATGATGAGTAATGAATAAAATGGTGGAATGAAGAAAGTAGGAGGAAACGGTAGAACCCCGAGAAAACCCACCACAAAGTCCACACGGCGCGAGCTGGGATCGAACCAGGGACCCCAAGCACCGGAGGTGAACGCTTTGTCACTGAGCCACCGCGCCGCCTACTGAAAGAGGGAGAATCAAGTAGAGACAACTCACGAGAGAAGTTATATTGGTCAAAATTAGTTTTCTGCTTTAAACTAAAGAAGAAAAGATTACTTAATGTATTTATTGTTGTTTAAATAACTTCTTCATGCCTAAGTAACCGTATTCGGTGCTGAATGTTAGGCTTAGATTCTTGGTGGGGTATCATATGCTGTAGAGTTATAAGCCTATTTTCTAATATCCTTAAAAGTGTCGAAACTAGAGAGCCAACCTCAACCACTTCAAACAGGTTGTCTCTCCCATGTTGAAAATACTTTGTTACTCATACTAATGGCGATTATGCTTGTGGATAGCCTCTGTAGCACATATTACGAGACCAAGCATTTATAGGTGCTTAGACGTGTCGAAATTAATTTACTATTATTTGAATTCACGGCTCTCAAACCTTTAAAGCAACGTAACTTCTAGGGATTCACTTTTTTCGTACATGCAAGTTCAATTCTCGATGGGACAGCATCGGAAGCAACTCCAGTGGATTACATTCAATTTAAGCTGTGGGTCTCTTCGTATATCTCGAATGCGGCTGACGAATAACATAATACAAAATCAATTAATGAATCAAACAATGAATTATAACCTTGTAATTTTTGCCTATTAGAGGCTGCAACCCTTCAAACAGTCATAGGGTCTATATTCAAGGGGTCTACTACAGAATATCTTGGTTTTCTGTTTATTTGTTTATTTAAGTTTTGCGCCCCTTTCCACTTCCGAGACCATATGAGACGTGGAGCTACAGTTTAAGTTGGAATTGGAAATAAGTAACGTACTGGGTTTAATACTTTTTCTTTGGGAAAGCGAACCCGGGACTACATGCATAAAAGACGCATGCTATAGCCAATATACTAGTTTCAAACATTTTCCAAAACCCGATTTTTATAGTTTAAAAACATGTGGATTAACTTTAATTTAGAGCTCCCACTTGCTAAGCGGTTAACGTACGCGTCTTTGGCGTGGAGAACACGGGATCAATTCTTGGCAGGAGCTCATTTCGTTCGGATCCAAGTTAAGCTGTCATATATCACGTCTCATATAGCCTTGCTGCTTAAAGGGAACAAACTCAAAATCAAATGAAGTCAACTTTAATTTAACGTTCAATGGTTATGCCCGCTTTTAGGGTAAAAGAGAGTGATGATCTATAAAAATAATCTTTCAGTTTTACGTCCCATGAATGCCCTTTAAGCTAAGGGAGACGGATGATTAAGGTGAATGATGATGGTAGAATCGGTGGAATGAGAATGTGGGAGGAAAGGGAGTATCGCGAGAAAACCGATGGAGACGATGTTACCCACCACAAAAGTATTTGGCTAAAAATCGAACTAAGGACCAGGCGCACCAGAGATAAGCACTTTACCACTGAACCAACATGTTCCCTTATCAATAAAAGAGAATGGTTATGAATTTTTTCTGGAATGGTAATGTGGAAGGGAACGGAATAATCCGCGGAGACAATGTTGTCTATCATGAACTCACTTCGCCTGGTATCGAATCAGAGACCCCTTGCACTAGAAATGTGGTAAGTTATCCTGTCAGTGATTGCATCATTGAGCATAAAATGAAATGAATTCTTTGAGTTCCCACGGTTATGCCGGTTAGGATGAGAAATGAATGAAATGGTACAATGAAGAAAGTGGGAGGAAACGGGAGAACTCCGAGAAAATCCACGAGTACGGTGTTTGTTCACCACAAAGTCCACACGGCGCGAGCTGGTATCGAACCAGGGACCCCAAGCACCGAAGGTGACCGCTCTACCACTGAGCCACCGCGCCCTCGTCATCATTGAGCATAGTTCTTGTATGAATTGTGTGTCACACTGTCTTAATACCACGGAAAACGTAAAAGAAGTTACAGTACATGTAACTTAACTCCCCTTTTTATATATGTTTATTTCAGCTTTTATATCAATTCCTAAGATCATCTACATGTCTTGGTTTTGCTTAACTGACTAACAAAGAAAGTAAGTATTAAAAAAAGCATAATGTGGAACTGCCCTTCCTGAGCACATAGCCACCTAAACCACCCACCACCCGCTTTGTGATAGGAGCTTGCGGACCACCCTTCTAATTACGTACGTGAAGATTGTTTTGAAAAGTTCTTAAAAACTCCCTTCTCCCCGTCTTTCAATCAAAAGGGCCATTACTAAGCACCGCGCCTTACCTTTAAATATGCCTAATTGCCTTCTAATTACTACTTACAGTCATGTTATTAACATTTTACGATCGTTACACCAACTAGTGGCAGGATCGAACATCACGTTCAAGCTAGCTTCAGTCTACTATTAAAAAATCACTCATTACAAGAAAATGACAGGATAAAGATAGGGCAAATAAAAATCAATAGCTATTAATTTCAGTATTGATTTACTTAGTTCAAATTTTAACCTAAATTATATAGAGTTAAGAAATGAAGGGAAAGGAGGGGCAATGTCCTCTCCGGTCTAATGGTATCGTACTGAAAAAAAAAAAACTCTTGAACGACACATTATCCTAAAACAATGACGCCAACTTGTGACAAAAATCTCATTTCGTGGGACTTTTTTAACTTTAATTTTTCTGAAAGTGATAAAGGAAATTTTGTATGTAGACTGAATATAAAATCCGTGCTAAGTGTCAAAACTAAAATATTGAGTAAAAAGCCCAGATGTTACTTGAGAACTAATGGAACGTATAGGCACGCGTATTCTTCTGGGGATTATTTGAACTCCTTCCACAGTGAATACTAGATAGCTACTTTTTCACTGAGTAGTGTTAGGCACATAGACCACATTTTTGCATTAAACCAAATTTTTTCCATTTTTGACACTTAGCACGGATTTTGTGTTCAGTCTACATATATGGGATTTTTCATATATAAAAATTCACGCCAACAAAATTCTCTAGGGGCGAAAATTAGACTTAACCTCGTCAGTCCTGTATTTGTAAGCATAAGTTCTTATTTGTTTCCATCTATACACAGCAAAAAATGAGATGTTAAAACAACTAAAAATGACTACCACTTTAGCGTGTTACTTGTGTGTCTATTCGACACCAACGCATTGCCTTCAGAGCAAATCAAAAATACCTTGTTACTGGCTGTAAGTATTTGCATCGATTTTTACTGTTTGGTATGAGTAAAGCTTTGCGAAATACATTTCGCATTTATGGTAAGTGATTAATAACATTCTATGTTTTCTGTAATCGGTCACAATAATATTGTTGTAAACCTGTGAATCATCTGACAACCGTTACACATACAGCAGTGCTTCTATCTATTTTCTTTAGTTGTTATTCTTGTGTCTTAGCACGTATAAACAGAAAATGGCAGAACTGTTGCTTATGTAACTTATCAGACGATTTACAGATTTACAATAACATTATTGTGATCGATAACAGGAAACATTGAACATTATTCGTTACTTGGCGCAAATGCTGAATATATTTCGCAAACCTTTGCTCACATTAAACGATAAATAGCAATGCAAATTCTCTCAGGTAGTAACGAGTTATTTCTGATAGGCCTATGCTCAGAAGGCGATGTGCTTGGTGCTGAATTAACACATAAATAACACGCTAAAGTGGTAATCATTGTGTGTTGTTTCAACACAGCGTTGCCAGATCTAGCATAATGATGCTAGATCTAGCATAATTTGCATGTCTTGATCATATAGCATCTTGCTTTTAGCATCCTGCCCAAATCAAGCATAATTTCAGCAAGTTTATCAAAAAGTCGCAAAACCTGGAGATGAGAAAGAAGTTAGTAATGGGAAGAAAAAGAACGGCAGAAATGTATCCTGTCCCATTGATTCATACAATCAGTAAACCATACAGGCAGCCTTATTGTTCGAAGCAAGTTCGAAACGGCAGGAGGGCATCCCTTTACCAGGGGTGCCCACAAGGGGGGGCTATGACGCAAACTGCGTCATTGAAATATTTGGGGGGGTTAAAAATCTATATAAATATGTTTGACGGGGGGGGGGGTAAAATTAATCGAAAAGTTTTTTTTTCATGGAAGAATACCTATGGATAGACAATTGCGGGGGGGTGCGTCATGGACATAAGGGGGGGTGGGCACCACTGCCTTTACCGATACCTTTAGAGAAGAGGCGTGGGAATAAAAACAATTTAGTGTTTCTGAGTTTTATTGCTTCTTGATGAAACATATAGCACACAAATGCAGGTGACTCAAAGGCATTCCGGCATGTTTTTGACCCAGTCCACCCCAGAGATGCATTTTTTTGGTAGCTCCAACCAGGGTTTCCTCATCTTTGACTGCGAGGTCATTTTCTTTCAAAATATGTAAACAAACACTTTGCATTCATTTATACGACATATTTTTCTTTCTTTATTCTTCTTAGTAGCCAAAAGCTGTGAATCTGGCAATGACTGCACTAGTTTAGTTGAGCTACAAAGATTTGGTGCGTGAAGTATTGAGTTCTATTCTCGTATTTTTGCGCTCTGCGTATTTTACGGTACGTTATCGCATCTCAACTTTGGTTTTCTTTTCTTTAAAAAGTTCTGAATTAGTAATTATGAGCATAATACCTAGCATAATTTAACCGAATCTAGCATAATTTCGATCAGGTTTTGGAATAATTCCGAGCTGTGAGTCTGGCAACGCTGTTTCAACATCTCATTTTTTTCAGTGTAGCCTTGGCGCGCATACATGTTGTGGGAAGAAAATGCTTACAGTGTTACCAGTGTCGGGGGTCTGTTTCCTGTAGGCGACATTGGGACTTAGTGAGTCAAAAATGTCTCCTACTATGGTTATGTCTCCTACAAGGAGACGCAGGGATCGAAGAGGATAATGACTGATCGCTAGGTATGAAATCAGGGTTAATTGTCAAATTTTAATCAAATTATTATTATTATTATTATTATTATTATTATTATTATTATTATTATTATTATTATTATTATTATTATTTTAAATCAGGGAAGTTCATGTTACTGAAGAAATGGTTTGTGACGTGTGTTAAGATAAAACTAATCAAGAATTAACCAGCAAGGAGCGAAATTTGTACTCTGGTATTTAAAGATTAAAAAGAATTTTAAAAAAACAACAGAAACTAATGAACGAATGAACGAAAGAAAATTAAATGTCAAACGAGAGATAATCGATTTTCAAAAATGTTCCACTTAAAAGGTGTGAACAGAGTTTTCCAGCGCCATTGGACTCGCCTAGTTCGACGCGATAGAGACACTGTATTTCTGACAACAATTTCGATTAAGAAAATAGTAATTCATAACCTATATTATATGCGTGGAAAACTAAATAGTTTCATTTTCACATGTTTAATTATTATTATTATTATTATTATTATTATTATTATTATTATTATTATTATTATTATTATTATTATTATTATTATTATTATCTCAATCTGTGTTGTTTACACAGCGCATCGTTCTACTGTGAATGTGAATCTCCTTCCCGCTTCTCACTATATCTGTAGAAGTACATTTACAGACACAAATGAAAGACAGGAAGACTCTCAAAGGGAGTCAATTGCTATAGACATACATATAAATGTATTATTTTAATACGTAGAATGTTGAGGTGAGTTTGTGGCAAACTTGGATAAGTGATAAATGATACAAAATGCAAGTATATTTCTTTTATAATTCCAAATCCGAGTACAGCCTCATTGTGCGTCTACAAGCCTTCGAAGTTGCCAGCTTGCAATACGTTTTGTCATTCAGATTACAGCAAAGCGCCTGAAATGTCCGTCAACCCGCTATACGTAGCTCTTCTACTGGTTGCCTTTCACAAGGGTATCAACTTTAACATCATAGTGGCAATAGTAAACCAAATAGGATCAAAACAACGCCTAAAACGTGGAATAGAAAAATCTTTTTTTTTTTTTTTAATTGAGTTGGGACTGGCAATCTACACAAAATTTGGAATCGATCAGCTAAAACGGCACGTTTCTAGACCTTGTGGTTTTCGAGATCTCATTGTCGAAAGGAATTGGGCACAAACAAATAAATCTATCATTTTATTATATAAATTACTATTATTTTGTAATTAGTAGACCTATAATGTGGAAAATTCAAAACCAAAAGAAGACTTTTTGATTTTTGACATGGGATTTTATAAGTTTTCGGGTTGGCATCAATATTTTAAACAAGTAATCGTATTTTACATTGGATATCTCAGTTAGTAGGGAAAATGAAATAAATGTTAGTTATACGTCCTAATTCATTCCCGGTGCTTACCCCCCGATTAGGGTAAGTCCAGTGAAATCACATTGAGAATCTCTGCAACTTTTAGTTATTTCTTGATATGTATGTATAAATGTAAAGTGAACTCAAATGTTTTCTCTTTCAAACCATCTGCCTTAATTAATGTTTTTGCTATGGACCTGGTGTCATTGTTTATGCACTGTTGACTGTGGGGAAAAGATGGTTAACTAAAGTATAGTACCTTGGTTTGAGTTCAACGTTCCTTTTGAGTACCAAAGTTATGTCATACAGTTTTACCTGGAATCAAATTTACAAGTACTCGGGCCGGGAATCTAACTAAGGTCCCCTGCATCAAATGTGGAAATATTAACCAAACCTAATGATTATGAAGGAATTCTCGTCATAAGAATGTGAAAGAAACGCGGAGAACTCCCAGAAACCTAATGACACTATATTATTCGCCCAGGAATGCACCCACACGAGGATTTCACTAGATCTGCCTCCCCCCTCCCGATCAAAAAACTTGTCACGCCACGTACATTTGTACACTTCGTTAATAAAACTATACTTGGTTAGTAGAGTAATAACTGGTGTAGCATAAAGAATTGACCTTACCCTTCATTTTTAGCCTTAGATCTACTCTTTTTTTTTTTTCAAAGCAATGTAGTCCTGTAACTTTTTCTGAGAATATAGGTGGCAGTAATCAAGGGCGCCGATTTCTCTGTAAATTTGAGGGGGAGACATTCAGATGCAGAAAGCATATTTGAGGATTTGAAAAACAAATTGCATTCAAATTATGCCAAATATTGTAAATTTACAAATACAGTAAGGGGACTCACATGAGCTTTGGGGGACCCGGCCCCCTCGCCCCCCGGGATCGGCGCCCTTGGCAGTAATTAACAATTACTTGAAATCTTTTCGGGTGTAGGATAAGACGAGTTCAATACTGCATAGACGTAGTGTCATATAGAATTTGATTTCCCCCAAATTTCTGGGTGGGCTTCTGTATCTGTCACAATCGCACATGGTCTGAGAACGAAAAATGAAAATGGGAAAAAATGAAATTTTCAAGTTTTGCGTCCCACGCTTATGCCGGCTAGGCTAAAGGAGACGGTGATAATGAGAAATGAATGAAATGGTGGAATGAGGAAAGTGGGAGGAAATGAAAAAACGCCGAGGAAACCCAAGTACACGGTGTTTGTCCACCACAAAGTTCACTTGGCGCAAGCTGCAATCGAACCAAGAAGCTCATGTACCAAAGGTGAACACTCTACCATTGAGCCATCGCGCCCCCAGGTCTGAGAACAAATCAGTTCTTGCCTTTTGGTTCGCAATCAAACAGATCCAAATTCGAATCCAGTTGTCGGCCATTCTGAGCGAACTCTTTCCATGATCCCCCCCCCCCCCAGAGCCGATAGACGAATAACAATATTTTACTTTTAAAATAAAGGTTCTGGCTGGAAATTCTAGTTGCTCATTACAAAAAATGAAATCTTTAAGTTTTACGTCCCACGGGTATGCCGACTAGGGTAAAGGAGACGGTGATGATGAGAAATGAATGAAATGGTGGAATGAAGAAAATGGGAAGAAACGGGAGAACCCCAAGAAAACCCACACATAATCTTTGTCCCCATGAAGTTCACTTGTCGCGACCTGGAATCAAACCAAGGATCCCATGCACCAGAGGTGAACGCTCTACCACTGAGCCATAGCGGCCCTTCCTCATTGCAGTCACTAGTTTTATTGATTGTTACTGATTACACTTTTGATTGCCCCTGCAATAGGCAGTAAATAGAGTTGTCTGCGAGACAATCAGTTGAGGCTGTCACGTCTCTTACAAGGTATCCAGAAAGTCACGTATTGTTTGGGAACAAGAGGCGAAGAGATGTAGAACCCAATATTAGGGGGATGTAATACATAATTGAAAATGGCAATATCAAACTGATGAATGGTATATATGGACGAAAATTATAAATTTGGGATGGAAGAATGGTAAATTTGGGAGAAATATGGCAATTTTGGGACGGAAGGATGGTAAATTTGGAAGAAAAATGGCAAATTTGGGATGGAAGATAATAAATTTGGAAAGAAAATGGTAAATTTTGGATGGAAGAAAAGTAAATTTTCGGGGAAATGGTAAATTTTAGTGGTGCGCCAAAGCAGTTGTTGGGATCGGCAACCGTATCTTGGAAAGCAGAAATAGGGCTATATCTGTTTCTATTAATTCTATATCGTCACTACAATTATCTTCCCTAAAATGATTATTTCAGTAAGATACGTTCAGGTTCAGTTTCAATATGAGGCGTGAAAAGCAGTCCTGCGAAAGTACTCGTAGCTTATACGAATATGAACAGAGGAGATGAGGCATCAGGTGGATTTGTAGCTACGAGGAGGGTGATTATCAAATTGGTCACTTCCTGAAATCATCACTGATCGTCTCATCTCGTCGGTAGCCTTATAGATGGTAGTTTGTAAATAAATGAATATTCTCCCTTCTGTAAAGCCCTTGACCATATAAAAAATACTTTTTTTTCTTGAAAGGATTATTTTAAACAGATGTGTAGGTGTTTCGAAAAAGTTGAGTGAAAATGCTTTTCTTAAGCTATATTTAGGAGAATTGGAAAGTAGAATTGCGTTATTGTTTATAATATAACTATCTTTCACGAAGAAAAGAAAGAAAGCAACAGGAATAAAGAAATCATTGCACAACAGAGAATAGATAGAATAATAATGGGCAGTTACCAACACTAACTGACGCACCAACACTGTACTGTAAAATGCGACATTGACGACAAGATCGCTGAACTGCGCAGCAGCACGGTACTCGGAACAAGAACGCACCCAGTACGTGCTGCTCTCTGCAGGTTGTCTCACAAACTACGAGGAGTAATCTCGTGTTGGAAATATTCGTTCGTGCTCGAAGGTGTTCTATTGAAATCATGTGACTGGAACAAGCATTAGGGGCTATTTTCACCAGTCGGCAAACTGCCGGTTGGAATATCAACTGACATATAAACAACGGTTTGTGCCAGACGTGTGTTTTGGTACTTATATCGGAGTTTCCAGGAATCTCCTCTTAAATTGCCACAAGTGCTTTCTCTTGTACGAATGTTATTCACTTTGAACGACATTTCAAGACGCAAAATAATAAGAGATCAAAGTTTAGACTGTATACAGCGTGACATGTTTGTTACTATACGCAAATATCACTATAAGTTCGTAAGTCCATAATATTACCTACCATACGTTAGAAAAAATAGTTAATTGCTATATTTTGAACCTTATTTACTTTCGAGAGAGATAGGAGAGAATAAAATGTATGGAGATCATGAAAAACATCGAATTCTATATTTCAACGGATTTACACGTTTCATGGCTCCTACTTACTGAAAAAGTTATTTTGGGATATCTGCCCGTCCATTCACTCGCCCCATATAAACGTGTTCTCTCGTCTCGAGGCCATAGACCCTACCGTTTAATATATCTATACCAAATTTTGGACTTAAATTTTCCATAAGATTTTCTACGATCGTTTTTCGATTTTCGTCCTGCCTCAAAAAAATAAATGTACTTTACTGAAACGTGAAAACAAGAAAAAAAAATGCAATTTTCTCGAAAACGGCTCTAACGATTTTGTATACATTTCATACAGGATGTTCGGGATAAATTTGACACTTTTGGGTGATAGGAGAAAAAAAAAAAACCAGGGAATATCGTTCTCAAAACAAATTATATTAAGCTCATGGAAATCGTACAGTACAAGGAGAACAAGAGAAAGCAGAATCACTAAAAAAATAATAAAAAAAGTCGTGTCCACAACTGCCTCGAGGCCGTTCCTGAATCTGGACCATGCAACCTTCACGATGTACCTAGGAGAGCTGCAAATGCCGCCTGAATCCTGTCGATGAGCTGGGTCTTTGTATCGCAGGCAGTGCGGTTGGTGTGCTGCTCCACCACTCTCCACACATAATAATCAATACGATTGTAATCAGGAGAGTTAGGGGGCCAGACGTCGAGACTGGTGAAGTCGTACAAATTGTCTTGTGCCTTTTCAGTCAACAGTTGGCCTTTACGCCTTTTGTAGGAGTAATAACGAAGGTCCTCGTTCAAAGCAAGCTTCGTGGTTGACGGAGCGACTCCTATTTCCCGCGCTAGAGCTCAGATGCCCTTCTCTGGATCTTTCTGCACATTCTCTTGCAATTGGTGCATTCCTGTGTCCGGCGGCAATCAGATTGTCTTCTGTGAGCTTTCCTAGCAGCCATGGCTTCCTAGTCACCGTTGCACTTCTGCATTTCACTTCGTACCGCTTTCAGAGTGTCCAAGGAGCACTGAGCAGCTGTCTTGATTGCAGAATTTGGTTGACCGACATGAATCATCATGATGCAAGTAACTCTTCTCCTATATTTTAGTGACTTACACACGTCCATTGCAGTTCTGTTTGACTTCATAGCTGTATCTGAAACCAAAGAGAAGTATTAGGACTATGTGAGAACGCTGGCAATACCTTCCGACAACTCATATCTACATGCAATAAAACGAACTGTCAAATTTACCCCGAACACCCTGTATATCAACATTTTATTAACAACCCTATACTGTGGGATGCCATTTTCATAGGAAAAATCTACGAGGAGTAATTTAGTCTTGAGGACGAGTTCTTTTAGGTCGATCTTCTCAAAAATGACTTGGCCGATAATATCTCGTAAGTAAATATTTCGTTAATAATCTGACAATATAGGATAACGCATTTGCCCTGAAAAATCTACGACAGATAGTTTATTCTTGCGGATTAATTTTTACAGGCGATTTTCTCAAAAACGATTTAGGGAATGTTTGTTCTTCATAAGTAAACATTTAATTAATAACCTGGTAATATGGCAATAGGTCTAATTAGTAATTCATTTGCTCTGAAAACATCTACGAATGGTAGTTTATTCTTGGAAGTGAGTTCTTCTCGGACCATCTGTGAAAAAGGGCTCAAGAGATTTTGTTCATTTTTTATAAATAAAAAATTCCTTATTAGTTCTATCATATTGGGTAATTTACTTAATGAAAATATACACAAGGAGCAGTCTATTATGAAAATATACACAAGGGTATGAGTACTTCTATCCAGATATCCTCTAAAAAGAATTCGAGTGATTTTGTTCATATTTGATAATAAAAATGTCATTAGTGATCTTCTGTAATGTTGTGCAAATCACTTCCTTGAAAGTATTCACCATATGTCTAGTTTAGTGTTGGGTGTTTGTGTGTGTGTGTGACACTTTTCTTTACCATGATTCATGCAATTATGATTGTAAATTTAAAACCAAATATTTCATTAATAACTTTAATATGTGGCACAACTAATTTTTTAAATATAAAAACCAACAAGCTATAGTTTACTTTTGACGATGTGAGCTTTCTTCGAGCAAAGTTTTCCGCAAACACCATATAATTTTGTTACTATTTCACAAAAAATGTTCCACTAGGTCACAAGAAATTGGAGCAAAAACTTTATACCTTCTTCTGAGTAGCGGCGGCGCTGAAAATAGTAACAGTTCCTCTTCTACTACATGACCAAGTGCTGACGATGACTCCTGTCTGCTTCGTGTATTAATTCGTAGTGAAAGAGCACATGGGTTTGTTTAAAAACAATAATAATGTTGTGTTGGTGTTTACAAATAAAACCTCGTGTCGGATATTACAACATTCATCACTATGACTATTTAGTATACAAGCAAGCTAATGATTTATTTGCTGTTTTAATTACTTGATAGATGATTGGAAATTCTTTTCAAAAATTAGTGATATCCCACCACAAACATTGATGTAAAAAATAGAGCGAAGTTCTACACTTATCACTTCATTTGCCCGAAAAACAATAGAGACCTGAAACGATGTCTAGTTCTATTGAAATTGGAAAATGAGATTTGTAACTTTAGTGGTGAGAGAAACTTGCCAGGCAAAAATCTTTCAAGGCAATACTGTAGAGCTAGAACTTTTCTTTCAGCACTAACGTTGAAAATTTCATATTCTAATTTTCAAACTTCAGTAAAACTTAGCATTTTTTTTTCCAAATTTCCAGAATTGAACGCTTTTGTGTAAGTATTCTGAAACGATGCCAAGTTTTATCGTTGCCTGAAAATTGGAAAATGAAATTTGCAACTTTAGTGCTGAGAACAAGTTCTGTACAGTAGGCCTATCGCCTCAAAAGACTTATCTGGCAAGTAGTTACCACCATTAAAGTTACAAATTTCATTTTCCAATTTCCAGACGACAATAAAACTTGGCATCGTTACAGATTTCTATAATTGAATGCGTTTGGGTAAGTGTTCTGAAACGATGCCAAGTTTTATTGTCTGAAAATTGGAAAATGAAATTTGTAACTTTAGTGCTGAGAACAAGTTCTGTACAGTATCGATTCGAAAGAGTTATCTAGCAAGTAGTTGGCACCATCAAAGTTACAAATTTCATTTCCTGATTTCAGTAGAGCTTAGCGTCATTTCAAATCTCTATTCTTTTTCAGATCGAACTAAGTGACAGATCTAGGAGACCTCTGAGAACTTGGATCTACTTTTTATTTTTGTATTTTAAGTTGATAAAACTTGTAGTTGAGTTGTGGCCATTTCATAAAGAGTATCCCACATGAAATTTCTTCCCTACAAAAGTTGCTTGTTTTTTTTTATGATTCTTTCAATTAATGTATCAAATTACACCTTTACCTTAGGTTTCAAAATTTTTGAATTTCCCCTGGGTCCACGATAGGGCTATGGGGGTAAGCAGAGCGCTCTATGTGATGTGTTTTCTCCTATTTTTCCATCTTTAACCGTTGGTAATTTATAAGCACGAACGTTTAATTTGAAAACTCTTATAAAGTAAATATATTAGACTCGGAGGGGGGGGGGGCGGGGGCGATTGCTTTTTCTGCAGCCACTAATTACGCACTTGGACATGTAAGTTGGAACGTGGAATGTATTGCGTCTTTATGAAACAATGACAGTGACATTAAGATCGGTGAAAAGCGAGTTTAGAAAAAGAAATGTAAAATAATAAGAGTCCAGTAAGTTAGATGATAAAATAATAACATAAAATATATTATGAAAACAAAATAATAACATAAAATATAAAATAATAACATAAAAACAAAATAACATGAAAATAACAAAATGTAGAATAATAAAAGTATAGTTAGTTAGATGGCAATAAAATTATAATATAAAGTATAATGCAAAATAATGACAAAAAATATAGAATGATAAGAGTTCAGTTAGATGATAATAAAATAATAACATAAAACAAAATAATAACATATCTAAATTATAAAATAATAAGAGGTCAGTTAGTTAAATGGTAATAAAATAATAACATGCAAGAAAATAATAACATGAAAACAAAAATAATACGAAAACAAAATAATAACACAAAATATATTGTAATAAGAGTTCAGTTAGTTAGATGATAATAAAGGGGGAACAGTTCAAACTGTAAATTATAGAGAGCTCTCTCACCTTATTTACATTTATAATTTTTGACAACATTACAATTATTCATATTTTACATAAGAAACTACAACTAAAGACAGACATCGGTGAAGTTGTAGACAGTGAGCAAGCATCGGATGCGACACTTGTAATAAGATAATGTCGGTCTGTGGCACTGTTGCCAACCTTGGAAAACAAAATTATCGATTTCCAGCTTCAAAATTATCATATATTACAAGAAATTATCGTATATTCGCTATGAATGTGATACTTATAAAAACAAGTGTAATACTACTAATAATATCAATAAAATATTATAAACTTATCTAGTAATTTTCAGTTTCGAACTTCAATCGGTGTTTAAAAACCTCACTTGCATACAGATCCAATGAGTGGTATATACATTTTTGTTCCCCAAAAAGTCAGAATAGTCCTTACGTAGCCTACTTGCAACAAAAGTATCTTTTCTCATCGTTTTGTTGCACCCATCGGATGTGAAGCCTATTACAGTTTCAAGTGGATATTACTATTTGTTAAAGCATTATATTGGGAGCTCATAGAGAAGATTTGCAGTGGCAACTTCATCTGCAGCTTTCACATTTTTATCACAATAAATTTGTAATAGCTGCCAAAATTTTGTTTATATGTCAGTACTATTTTCATCGAAATATCTCACACAAATACACATTTTTTTTTGTAGTCGAAATATCTGTAGACTCATCGATCATTAAACTGATTGTTTGTTTCTGTAACATCACACCCGTTGCATTAGTTCTACCTAATTGAATATTGTTAGCAAGTTTAGAATCAGGTAATTCTGTAATTTACAGACACAACTTATTTGTACATTCAAAAACTGCACAAAAAGTGTGAGTTTTAAAATTATCGTATATTCACCTATTATCGCAAGGGCATTATCGTATATTGTATTAAGGCTGAAATTATCGTATATCACGATAAATTATCGTATGGTTGGCAACCGTGGTTTGTGGTTGCTTGTTTAATTTCAGAGGGCGCTGAAATGATAAACATACGAAAATCAAAGACTCTAAACTTCAACAATTAAAAACAACTAGGAATGTGACAACTGCTGTGTAAATACTTAAGCTAAAATGTCACCTTTGTGTTTTGTTTTGAAATGCTAAGGCCTGCTAATTTAATAATTTATCCATACTACTAAGGACAATGCAGTTATGGATTAGCCGTTCAAACAATAACGTATGCTTTAACTACGACACATCCTTTTCACTCTGATGCGTGGGTACACCGAAGGTGGGACGAAACGAGGTCCGACCCCCTTTCTCCCCCCAAAAAATGTTCGTAGCTTGCCATACATTTGTACATTTTCTTAATAGACCATATTTGTTTAGTTGAATAAATGATTGACGTATCCTAAAGACTCGATCTTCCACTTCATCTATACTCTTCTTCTTCTTTTTTTTAAATAAAAAACAATCTGTTTCCATAATTCTTTCTGAGAATGATGTGCAGCAAGGGCGTCCCTCAGGGGGGGAAAGGTGGGGCGCTCGCCCCCCTAAGAGGAAATTGTACTTGGGAATATTGAAAACCCAATAGAAGTTTTACATTAGTTACAGCAAAATTTGAAACTATATTTGAAACGTCGCTTATACTTGTCCCCCTTGGAAACCACAACATGGGCGCCCTTAATGTGCGGTACCGTACTTAGCGGTTAATCATCGTCTTTTCCGGTACAGAATAATACTGGTTCAATACCGTACAGACGTAGCGTCTTGTAGTATTGGAACCCTCCTCAAACTTTGAACCCCTCCCAACATAAATTTCTGAGTACGCGCCTGTACATACCTTGGTTGCTTCAATCGTTATGCTAGCACCATTTTACGTGTTCGTAAATGCAAATATTTTGCAAACTTTTTAAACTGTCTTTACTTAATTATATGCTAATTTCTCTTTCGTACAACATACTTGGATGACTGAATTTAATTTTTTCCATTTTCTTTATCTTTTTTTTCGGTTTGTTGTCTGTATGTAGTGGCTAGTTACGCTCTATTAAGGCGTTCTACAATTGTAATTTTCAAGAGTTTTAAACGGTTAAAGGATTTTATTGATGTACAGCTCACAGATGACGAGAAGAACCCTAGCAGAAGTAGTGTGACGTAGGTATGGGCTCGCGCACTTTTCACATGGGGGTTTCAAATGACACCACGGAACAGCGCACACATAACTTTACCCGGAGTAGCAGACGACATCCAAGTATAGACCACACCTCAAAAACCAAAAATGGACTTGACCGTGTCGTTGACCTTTCCCCGCTTCCCTTGTTTTAGGGTTCTTCTCGTCATCTGTGAGCTGTATATACATAATTGTAATTACCAATAGAAAGAAAGCTATAATGAACACAATGCATAGCTGAGTGACTTGGAGATCACTAACGTTGTCCGGAAAGACACGGAATTCATAATTTCGTATAGGAGATAAGTCAGTTAAGTGTTCATATTTTTTAGACTATGGTAAACAGAGAATTTATGGAAGGCGTACTTATAGTTCACAAGAGTCCATGGTTGTAATTTGCACCACAGTTGTTCAAAGCACTAACACTTGCGATAGCGAGAACGACGAGAGAAAGATCGACTGAGAATGATTTGTAATTTCATATTCGCGGAAGTTGAAGGCCATGAGGAGAAAATTGTTTATAAAATGGTTTTATTTTTGCCAAGGCCTTGCGTGTATTCCTATAATGTATGTTTACGCTTTACCTTGTTTGTTAATTTTGTTTTTAAATTTTATTTTGGAAAAAAAGTTTACTACATATATGATATAATCGATTCCACTTTAACTTCTCTTGTTGTTGTTTGAACTTAAAAAAAAAAAGAGTTTCTGTGTTTATTTCTTGTTCGAATGAATAGATAGGTTCTTGGATTTATTATTTCAATTTTTTGTATTACAATTGTAAAACGTCTTACTATACTGTACTACTTAGAATTTAAAGAAAGTACATTAGAAAAAAAAATAAGTTGAAGTTCTTGTTTGTCAATGAAGAATAACAAGGTTCGAATTCAGTAGCCTGTCAACCCGATCAAGAATTTTCCAGGATCTTTATTCACAGTTCCATCAGGCAAATAACAGGATGATACCTTTAAAATATAGACTCTGGTAGACTTCAATCTAATTTCTCACTGCTGTCACTATTTTCGTTTCTTGTTACTTATTTTATTCGCAGTGGCGGCTCTTGAGCGAAATGACAGATGAAAATTTAAATTTTGACCCTGTAAGTTAAGGGAGGAAAGGGTATCTAATTATTGTGTAGCTCTCTGAAGCTGTGTAAAGTTTGCAGGGATAATAGTTACATTTTTGCTCATAGGGCTATTACTTTCCTCGACCCGCCAGTTCTACAGTAGACTATTAATTGATCTAACAGAAAGTATTTGGAAATTCGTAAATAAGCAAATATTTTCCCTCCCGTGATCCTTGTGCAACACAACTATAACAGTTATTAAACAATTCAGGGAAAAAAATAGATTTTTAAAAATATTTCAAGCAGATGTAATCATTTCCGCCGACTCTGAGGGGTCAAGGAATCCGAGTCTTCCAAAATTTGTTTGGGTCCCCTTCTTGTTGATTTATTGTAGGTGATATTCTATCTGATGCAGTGACGTAACTAAGGGGGGCAAACGGGGCTTCATCCCCCGGCGTCGGATTGGGGGGGGGCGCAAAATTGGCCAAATATTTATTTTCACTATAAAACCAGGAAAGGAGTTTAGGAAACTAGAGATCACAAAAATTACCTCAGAAACTTAACAGGACAACAACGATTCACTAATCTTAGGATCATATCCATAGGGTATAAGTAGTTTCAAATCTATCTTTTGAGGACATTGTAGAAACCTTTGCAGCCAAAACAGCTCGTAAAGTTAAATTTTAGTTCCACCTTTGTTTTTTTTTTTTTTTTTTTTTCATTTAACTTACGTCGATTTAAGACATTTGTAAAATGTCCGAGTATAAAACTAGTGACAACAGCTTGACTATTTGTCATAATTCTATATATTCGATTCTAAAGCAACATACTGTTGATTCATATAGGCTATATATACACATCCAGATTCATATAGGCTATATATAATTCTGAAAACATTGTAATTTGCAGTTATTATGATAAGACTATAAGAATGTGTCAAGCATGCTACTCTTAGATTATTTGTCAATCAACTACTAATTAGTTTGGTGTTTTATCTTGTACTAAAAATTAAACTATGTATTGCAATTTTGAATCAAGCTTTATCACTTGAAGAAAAACTGGAATAGGAGAATTACTGTGTGATGCCGATATCAGGTGTAGTTGAGAAGAGTTTTGGTTTGGTTGTTTAGGGGAAGGGGCGCTAACGCGAGTTCTTGGCCCGGATGACAACTAAGACTAGTGCGTCGCCGATCTGATAATACACATACTTGCTTGATTTCCCTCCAAATATATACAGAAATCGGCGCTACTGGATGTAGGTCTTGTGATTGTTACGAAAGCAGCAATATGAACATATGTTCCTTTAACGAAAATAAACATTTCTTTACTGTTTGTAGAAAACTAGTTTGCTTGGAAGAAAGAAAAAAAAAAAAAGAAAGAAAACCGTGCAGCGGTGAGTGATGAGCAATAACCGTCACAATTGAAGTTACACACGCAAACTGAGTTACAAATGTCAAGATCACTGAACTGTATAGGAGAACGTTTGTGGAACAATAATCTACCCAGTACGTGCTTCCCTCTCCAGGCTCTCTTGCGAACTAACAGAAATATTCTAGGTATTATATTGTTATTAGTACTGAAATACGTTCATGATGGAATCAGCTGATTGAAACACTGACGAGCAAAAGTAATTCAGGCTAGTATTTTGATTTGCCACTGTTCTAATTTAGAAACGCAAATTTTGCATATTTAAAATGTATTTTGTATATAGTATACACGTCATAACATGTTCACTCACAGAGTTGTGATTATTCTCAGTATTTCTTTGTTTTATTTCTATAAAAAATACCGTAAGACATAAGAAGATACTGTAAGACATTACGAAAAAAATACCGTATGAAGAAAAAAAAAAGACTTACTTTGCACATCAGGGGTAACTTTGCATAAAATATGAAAAGGCTTATATAGTCCTCTGTCGGTAAAACCATGAACTGTAAAGACAAAGTTCAACTGCCACCGTAAGATAGAACCGTCTAGCTGTATTTTGGCTATACTGTTGACGGTTAACATCATTTTCCTATTACCGGGGGGAGGGGGGGTTGTTATAGGAGTATGCAAAGCAGTCATTGTACAGGCCGACAAAATTTGAAAGATGTCACGTACACGTACAAGGATTTTCGTCGAAATTAAATAAGTTTCGTAGAATAGTACTGTTTATAATGGGATTCTGAAGCAATTGGTGAAATTAAAGTGTGAAACGTTTTAAAGCCATAAAATATTAAAACTGGGAGAAGGCGGTTTCAGTCTCTACTCGGGGTTACTTTGCACCGGTCCAAAGTTACTCCTTAGATAGGAAGTTAATACTACTGGTAGCTCCTGTCTTTAAATTTTCAGGTAAATTTTCTATTTAGGTAGAAGCCGGAATGGATTTTTTTATTGGAAAACAAATTACGAACAGTGGCGGATCCAGAAAAGTAATTTGAGAGGGGGCTTCACTCAGAAAGGCTTCGTTTTCTTTTTTCTTTCTTTCTTTCTTTTTTTCTTTTTTTTAGAAATTACTAGACTTTGGGGAGGGGGGGCTTGAAGCTTATACACAAAGGAATGACTAACATTAGATAAAAAAAAAATCATGCCATTTGAGTGGGCTTTAGCCTGAAAGCTCCAAATCCTGTAAATCTTCCACTGATTGCGTTTGGGATGATATTCTTGGACATAAAGAGTAACCAAGGCAAATCAGTTTTTTTTTCTCCTGACTTTTCATTTTTGTGGGACATATGCTAATCTATCAGAATGTGATTTATGTGCCGGTACTAGAAAATACATAATTTTCTTTACAAATATCTATAACCTATACTAAGTACTGATATCGCATCATTGTAATATCAATTTTTGTAGACTGCATGCAGCTTTGTATAGGAAATGAAATGTATAAATACGGAAGTCAAAATATTGTACAGAAATATGATACTTGTACCGATTATGGCCCGGGTCCCTAATATGGCCCACCCACCATATCTCTGCAGATTTACGTTGGTGCTACTAGATGACAATATAAACTATGTCCTCTGAGCCGCGCAAATATGTTTACGCTTGTCATGAGGACATACTTTATATTGTCATCTAGTAGCACCAACGTAAGTCTGAAGATACACTGTGGGTCATATTAGGGACCCGGGCCATAATCGGTACAAGTACCATATTATGTTTGTATGTTAAACACAATTTTTTGTATGTTGTGCAAAGTATCCCAAGTATGTTACTTTGCACCAAAGTTTATATTTCAATAAATGGCCATACTGAATGTTTACTATTGCACTTGTAACGAACGTTTTCCCTATATATCTAGCTATTATATGCTTAAAATACAGGGTTCTAAACCATTACGTTTTATGTTATGTGTGATTTTCTTTAAAATTCCTTAAATCTGGTGCAAAGTAACCTCGTCTTACTGTATACATAAAGCAGCGTTTCTCAACTACTGTGTCGCGACACATTGGTGTTTCGTGAATACATGTCAGTTATGTTGCCAGATTTTTAGTCTTCTAAAATCTTCCGAAAAAAAAATATCTTTAGAGGAACATATATAGAGGCAGGACCGGATCCAGGATTGTCTGAGAGGGTGCACCAATAATTCCCAAAATAGCCAATCACACTGAAACTCTTCAAAGTGACATGTGACTATATTCTTTACCCCTGACAACGCTGATGCATAGAACGGAGGGAAGGATTTTAAAGAGGGTTGCAAGTGTTATCCAGGAAAAAATGTTCTTCTTTCCTTCTGGCTTCTGTTTTCCACCCCTACTTGACAAATGTTATATTGTTTCGCTTGGTGAAATATTTTCTTTCAACGTTTAGATAATCTACTTAAACTATTGCTTTTGCAAAGCTGTGGTTTCTTTTACGCCCCAAACGGAAAAATAATGGCAGAAAGTTTCGGAAAGTGTTGCTATTTTCATTGCTAGCTTCTCATTTTAGATAGTATATATTTACAACGAAGAAGGGGTGCACGTGCACTGGTGCACCCCCCCTAAATCCGGCCCTGTATATAGGATACATATCCAATCGACTTGATTTCACACTTACCTTCAAGTTTAAAACTGGAAAGTTTGCTTTTAACGCAGTTCAAGAGTCCTACATAATTTGCTTGTGATATTTGTCTCATAGTCGTTCCATAATAATAATAATAATAATAAATGTATTGTATGTATTTTTATGTGTTTACTTTCTGCATCTAGGAAAAAATCACATGTACAGTTGTCACGAAAGTTTGAAACGTACTTTGGTGTGTCCCAAAGAAAAAAAAAGTTGGGAAACGCCGTACATCAACAGCCAATAAGGTGGTTTCTTGAAAGAGTCAATTTAATCAAGATCTTCGTTAAGAATGCGTAACCTAGTATTAATGTTCTTATTAACCAATCGGGAGATTAATTCTTACGGGTTAGAACCTGGTAGGTAGCTAGCAGGGGCGCCCGAAGAAAATGTTCTAGGGAGCGGCCCATATCCATGGTTGCTATATTATGTCTTGTATTTAATATACGTGGTTTGCTATATTACGAATACATTTTCATGAGCCAGAGGGGGGCCCGGGCCCCACCCAGCCCTCCCCTTCGGGCACCCATCCTTAATGAGTTTTTGTTTCGAAGTTTCTCAGTTCCACCTAGCAAGCTTCGGAATTGTGTCTTACAAAATCTTATTGTCCTAATATTTTTTCCTTCCTTTCTCGTTTTGAATGCTAAAGCAACAGGTGTAAAGTGAATCTCAAATTGTAGACTATCTAGAAAGTTTTTAAAGCGGATATCTCAATACCGAACAGTTCTGTTTCATGTATTATCGAGCACAGTGGCTCAGTGGCAGGGCGCTTATTTCTGGTACATTGCGTCCGTAGTTCGATCCTCGACCAAGCAAGTTTGTAGTGAACAACATCGTGTCCTTGAGTTTTCTCACAGTACTCTCGTTTCCTTCCACATCCTCATTCCACCGATTTTTCTATCGCCATTCACTTGCCTTAATCGTCCGTCTCCCTTAGCCTATAGGACATAACCGTAGCCGCAGTAATAAAATCAGTTTAGCTTAAAGCTACTGTATCTTACTATAAAAGATGATATAGTTTTGTCTGTGATTGCATTACGGCCAAACGGCTGAACCGATTGTGTTCATTTTTATTAAACATAGCACTGCATAGACCTGAATTTCTATCATGTCACTTTCATTAAAATGTGTAAAGAAAGGGGTTAGTTGGAGTTAGAAATGAACATCAAAAGGAGAATATTCTCAGCGCAACAATGGATTACTTAGAGCTAATTAACATTTCTCGTTGTTACACGTCAGAAAATGTTTTGCAATGTAAATTTTCCAGATTACTCATAGAAACATAGTGCCAACAAGGACAGACCACGCTTAAGGTCGCCACACCAGAGATGGTCATCCTCCCTCATTTTGCTCTCACCCTCACCTCACCCTCATTTTAGTAGTTGAAGGTGAGGGCGATAAATTAATTGAGGGTAGTGGAGGGCATCAATGGAGGGTGAGTGTGAGGGAGGGTGAGTGTGAGGGCGTCAATGGAGGATGAGTGTGAGGGAGGGTGAGGAGAGGGCGTCAATGGAGGGTGAGTGTGAGGGCGTCAATGGAGGGTAAGTGTGAGGGAGGGTGAGTGTGAGGGCGTCAATGGATGGTGAGTGTGAGGGAGGGTGAAGGGAGGGCGTCAATGGAGGGTGAGTGTGATGGAGGGTGAGGGTGAGGGGCATCAATTGAGGGTGAGGGTGAGGGAGGGTTAGGAAAAATGACCATCTCTGCGCCACACACACATCGTCGACAGCGTCACAAAGTGTCGTATCTCAAAAAAATCGAAAATTGAGATATTTTACTATGTAGTTGCATACACTGACTTCTACAATTTTTCAAAGCGACACACCTGTAATGTGCGTTGTTTTGACGGTGGTGATGACGTCACTGTGTCGTATCTTAAGATGAAGCATATAAATCATTTTCACAAACAGTCGTATCTTGAGTTACGACAGTTTGTGAGCAACGGATCTTTCGCAACTGGACAGATGCGCCTATATTCAAAGCAATTTGTTTATATATACAAAGTGGCCCAAAAGTAGGTATACAGTCCCGTACTGACAAACTCATTGCTTTTTATATCATTTCTTATTGTTATCCACCAGGTAGACTTAGTTTCTTTATCATTTGTTCCTAATGTATTTTTACTTATATCTTAAGCTCGGAACAGCTGAAGCAAATAAACTTATAAGCTAGAATGTTATACTTGATCAATGCGGGGCTGTATACATATATATTTACACGGCATGAGGCGTCCTCAGGTTGATGATCGACATGACATGACATTTTTGAGTATTACGTCCCACGGTTATGCTAAAGGAGACGCTGATTATGAGAAATGAATGAAATGATGGAATGAAGAAAGTGGGAGGAAACGGGAGAAACCAGAGGAAACCCACGCACACGCTGTTTGTTCACTACATAGTTCACTTGGTGCGAACAGGGTTGGAACCCGCGATCCCATGAACCGGAGGTGAACGCTCTACCACTGAGCCACCGCGGCCCCAGGTTGCGGATCGAGGAGAAGGCCTTTAGATATAGAGGTTAGCTGCGAAGATACTGAATAAGCAGTCGCGGGCAGACAAGGAGTGGCCCTCCAGCTTGTGGGTTTGAGTGAGCCTAACAAACTCATCCTGTAATAGGAAAAAAAGAGACACTTTTCAGAAACAATCACAGAAGCCTCGGACCAAGACTGATAACTTGGCACGACATCAGCAAAAGAAAATGGACATGAGATTTGGAACATGGAATATTAGAATCCTTTATAGAGAGGCGCGTTAAAATCCGTAACGAATGAGTTAGAGAAATACAGGATGGACCTAGTAGGAGCTCAGGTTGGTTGCTATGATGGAGTATGCGGTGCAAACACGTAAGAACATCAGAGAATTTTCTCTCCGATTCTTTGATTCTAGGCATGGACAAAATGAGGAAGATTCAGTCCACAGTGCTATAAGCACATCTATTAAGCACTGTGGCAATAATTTTGTATCCTCGCAACTTGAACCGATTGTTAAACTGGCAAGGAAAAAGAACCCATATACCGTTCCTTGTGTTGACAGAAGCGATGTATGAGACTAGATCTCTGTCCCAATGTCTTTGTATTCTGTCAGTTAGACCTGACGAAAATGGAGATCCAATCAATTGGACGGAAATGCGCGAAGTGAAAGTGAACAAAGACTATCCAAACTGCATTCAGTTTAAGACAAGTCATTTTGAGGATACTTACATAACTTTTTCCCTGGAAAGAACGCAGACTGAATTCATCAGATAGAAGTTCCTACTTTGCAGACTTGTCAAAAATTATCGCTCCAGAGAAGTACGAGGACTCATTTTGACTGGTTGATTGATTGATTTTTAACGTCCCTTTCAGCAGCGAGGCTATATGAGACGTGGACCTACTGATTAAAGTGGAATCCGAACCACATGAGCTCCCGCCGGGAATCGAATCCGGGTCTCCCAAGCCTACGAAGACTCGTAATCATTGTGTCCGGGCCCAACTCAAATCATTCGAAACCCTGAACGTGTTCAATTTTACAGAAACTTACCACATTAGACATCCTTCTCAAGTGCAATATCAAAGCATGCAATTTGCAAATTACTTTGCAAGATTTTATATTCTGGCAATGACAACTTGATAGCATTATTTTATGTTATGGTTAGTATGCTCTTAATATTGTGTTTCTTGTGTGTTCTCAGGAATTTCGTTTTACCCTCAAGAATCTCAGGAAGCATTTGTTAAATTATTTTGTGTAATAAACACGAAGTTTTTCAATAAAAGTGCAATATATTCCGATTGTTCATCTATTAATGTAGTTCTCAGTATAAAAAATATGCGTCGTATCTTTCATACAAGAGAGGATTACCATCGTCACAAACTGTCGTATCTTTTTCCCGCCAAATTTTCCACAAGGTTTTACGGGCAAATTCCATAAAACTTTCTACACTGATTTCTTATGATTTAAGTTATAACTTGGTAAATTTTCTCTCCTTTCGGTAAAATAGATTTTGAGTTATGGGTGTTCAAAGTTGTGTGAAAACCTAAAAATCGCTCTCCTGAAAAGTTTAGAAAACTGAGATACGACAGTTTGTGACGCTGTCGACGACATGTTCCAGAAATCTGAAGAGGAATAAACAATTATTCCTTTGAGGATTTCTATAACGTGTCTGGGTAAAAACTCAGTAGATAGTTTTTCACCTTCTGGGTTGACTGTTCAGGCCGATTTGATCGAAGCGAAACTCGATTCTGAATAACTGTGCAACTTTAACTATACAGCCCCAGCCGGAGCGTTGTAAGGATTTCCTATTCAGCAGGTCGGCACACACGTTCCGGAGATCCGGAGAGAAATAACTGCACAATTACTCAGAATCGAATTTCACTTCGATCAAATCGGCCTGAACAGTCCAACTAGAAGTGAAAAACTGCGCAGTTTTCGCACACAAAACGTATGTGGACAAGATTTATTATCGATCGAATTCAGAAATCCTCAAAGGAATAACTACAGTTATTTCTCTTCGAACTTCCGAAACGTGTGCGTCGACCTTTAGGAAGAAAAATCAGGTATCCCATGTCCAACGAGAGACTTAGAACAGCAAAGGAAGAGGAATTAACACGGAAACAGCTAGAGAATAAGAGGAAAGAATAGTAAACTTATTTAGCATTTGTATCCAGCTTGATTATCGTAATTGCATTTCGATTGAAATACGCATCCTAAATGGAGAAAGGGGCTCATACATACATTTCAAACAGGGATTACACTTGCTTTTTAATAAATTGTATATTAATATGCTCAGGGGTAAAAGTGGATCTGAAAAGGTAGGGGGGAGGTATGACGTCTTTGCCCCATTACTATTTTGGCCTATTTTAAGTTTTTTTAGGAACTGGGTGGGGGACGCCACAGATATTTTTTGGAAGTGGGGTAACAACGTCTCCTCGCGTTCTCCCCCACTTTTACCCCTGAATATACTGACAAAAATCGTGAAACTGTTATATCGGTAGATAATTCACCTCACCTCTGGCTAGTGCTTTCAAATATTTCACATAAACCTATTTCCCCCTTGGCGTTCAGTTGGAAAATTTAACTTACTGCACATTTGAATTAAAAAAAAAAACTTAATTCCGTCTAAACAAATCATATTTATTTGTAAGTATAGTGATATGCGAGGGGGGTATCGGAAAATTTTGATCATTCCTCAGAAACTATAGAGTGATTTTGATGTAGCTAAGTTGGCGTGTGTAGACGGACGTTTAAGCTTACATTAGTGATTTAGTAAAATTATTCATGTATGCCTTTTTTTTTTTTTTTTTTTTTTTACAGGTGGTTCAAGTTATCAGTAAGGTTCAAGATGGAGAAGAAAGAAGCAGTTTCTGGCGTGAAATAATTTCTGCATTTGAAAGATTACTGACTGCGCCCGGCAAATTAATTTTAAAATGGAGTTTGCGTATGGTGGTGATTTCCCAGCCTACAACACTACCGTGAAATCTTTGAGTTTAACGTCCTACGATTATGCCTGTTAGCCTAAGAGAGACGATGATTAAAGGAACTGAATGATGAGGGAATAATTGGTGGAATGAGAAAATGGGAGGAAACGGGGGGACCTCGAGAAAACCCATGAGCACGATGTTGTTCACCACAAACTTACTTGGCCGGCATTCGCGACTGCGTTTGCGTGTGTCTCTTTTGATCTCCTTGAAGAAAGAAAGAAAGAAAAAAAACTGTTGGCATTTCTGATCCCGACCATTTATCTTCACTGTTCTACCCTACTGGTAAAATAATATTTCCTTTCCGATAGTTTGTAAAACTTCAATTTTTTTGTTATGTTCGATGCAGTGTTCAATTGTTACAAGATGGCATGTCAAAGAAGAGGGAAGTAGGAGATAACTTTTGTGGCTCACGACCAGCCTTTGGCTCCTATTTCCCTAACGATATATCATCATATATCACTAGCAGAAATTTCTACATAACATTGTAGAAAAATTAAATTTAATAATTATATTGAAATAAAATTAAAGTTGACCGCAATTAACATCAAAAGAACGCAGTTTTAAAGTTACCAAAATGTAATACGATTCACATTTTACTTTCATGGACTACTTTAGTGAATTTCTTCCCGTAGTAATATACTCTTTTAGTAACTGTTGGTAAGCTCAATTTGTAATTTAGACTACTTCTTTAGTTGTAACAACGGGTGTCGTTAGCGGGGTGAGGGTCGTGGGGTCGCGTCCCCCCAGATTTTAGTCAAATATTTTTAAAGAAATTATACTACTTTTGTCGAAAAGAGGATTTTGATTTTGATTCATCCGACCTCCCCCCCCCCGAATTAAAAAGCTAACGACGTCAGTGGTTGTAACTAAAGTAGTAACGCCTTTTTACTGAAGAAGTAAGCCATTTCTACACATTGCTGGAACGTGTATTTTGATTGCTATCGGGACCTGGAACTTAGAAGATGTGTCCATGAAAAAAGACAGAGAACATGAAGTTGTAGTGAAGAACAGGGAGTTGTTGAAAGAAGCAGACGAACTTCATTCGTTAAAAAGAAAGAGATATACTGCAAAAATGTCAATTAAAAGACAAAGAGGAATCATTAAAGAAGACATAATCTTAAAATGGAAGTTATGCATAAGTTCAAGAACGAAATGGAGCGAACTTGATGTTCTGGTTCTGCAGACAATATTGTAAGGATTCCCACATCACGACATGAGCACATGTCAACACAACATGTGCTATTGATTTTAAACAGAATAGCAGACGAGAAGCCGACGCGAAAGACACCGAGGAACGCCGAAAGAAGACGGACCTCACGGAAGAATCCGAAGAGGACGGATAAAAGCCCGACCACCGAGGAACCCAGCATCAGTCGACCAACTTATCGTAACGTATCCTAAACCCTGGAGGCTGCTATGAAGCTAAGGGGTTATCCTCACCACAACTAATCCCTGGAGGCTGCTATGAAGCTAAGGGGATCACCTTGAATACCATACCTCGTGAGGGCTGCTATGAGCGGAGGTTCCTAAAACCAAATCCTTGAGACTCCCAGAGCCTGCTCTGAAGCTAAGGAGTTATCCGTGCAGAACGCTACAACCTGTAACCTTGGTCATTGAAGAGATATTTTGTTGTCAGAACTTTTGTAGACACAAAAGACTTAATTTTATAATAAATTTGGTGAAGGGATAAATCTCGGTCCATTATTTACTTTACCAAAGTCATTACAATATGCTCGAAAAATTTATGTTTTTGTAAATGAATATGAACATGTTTTATACTTTAAAATATATTTTATTTGCTTGATATTTTCTCCAATGGTTAATATGTTCTTGTTTTTCACATGACTTAATCTTTGTGTTTATTATTTCAGTATCAATACATTTAATTTTTCTAATTACCACATTCTAAGTGGTAGGGCGTTCATCTTTGGTGCATTGAGTGCTTGGTTCGATACCAGCTCGCGCCTACTGAACTTTGTGGTGGACAAACACCGTGTGAGTAGATTTTCACGGGGTTATGTTTCCATCCACTTTCTTCATTTCATCGTTTCATTCACTTCTCATGATCACCATCTCCTTTAGCCTAGCTGGCATAACTGTGGGACGTAAAACTTCAAGATTTTTTTCAATCTCCATTGCACGGCGTATCTAGCACCGTGCACCATGCCTAGCATAGCCTCGGTTTCGATTCACAGAGGGCGCTCACGTAGTTCGGATCCCACTTTAGGTTGTAGGTCTAGGTTCATTTAGCCTCGATGTTGAAAGGAACGCTAGACTGCAATCTAACCAATCAAAATCATTCATCCCCATTCATGTTCTCATCCGTATTCTTTACTGTATATGACCGTGGGTGTAAAAGTCAGTTTTCTTTTCATGCAACGAGAGTTGTATTTTAAGGTATTTTGTGTAACAAAATTAAATTTTAGATTAGCCCTTTACACATCACTTCATTGCGAAAAATTTAAATTAACTATGCAGATCGTATAGGTATATTAAGAAATTGAAACATATTTTTTTTTTAAATCTAACAAAATATATGATTGGTTAGTGTGTGTATATATTTGTCCATATTGTCCAGGACTCGATTCGCGGGAATGCACATACTTTTCGGCGTTGAACCAGCATCAAGAGTCACCTGCAGCATAATGAAGAATTGAATTTTGAATTGTTGCACAGTATCTATTGTGAAGAAGGTGTTCGATGTTATCTGATGGATCAGGTAATATTTTCACGATACGTTACAACGATATTGTATATAGTCGGGGAGCCAGGGGTCCTCCATGTGCACCCCCCTGATCCTATGAGACCATACTTTTTTAAATCTTCATAGTCTAAAGAAAATTTATAGCTATGTTCCCAAGAAAACAAACTGGCTCTACACGTAAAGAATTGCCCTTATTTAGTAGAACCAATGTACATCTGCCTGCAAAATAAAGAAAATAGTTAACCTTCACTTTGATGGATTTATTCCCCGCCTAAATATCGTATTGTCATAAATGATACATCATTGAAAAGCTTATGGAACACAGATTCCAACGGAGTAATGCTTCCACCTTTCGTGCTTCATTCCTAGAAGAAGAAGAGGGGAAGAGGTGTTGAGGAGGGTTATTAGTTCCTTGCTTCGAAATAAATGTCTAAGACTCAGGCAGAGTATCACATGCTTTGGCATCTTCCATTGTCCATTGGTTGTGGCCCGGCAGATGTCTTGGCCTATTGAAGAAATAAGTTTCTTGGTTTTATCACTTTGCTGTTCCTTTCTGTTGGATATGACAATGGACAGAAAATTTCCCAAGTTCTTCGGAAGTTTGACATCTTGGTCAAGTTCTTTTGCCGTTGGTGGCCACTTAAGGTCTCCTTCCGCTCTGAATGTTCTAATGATAGAATCATGAAGATTTCTGGCCGCATTCTCAATGCTATTTTCTGATCCTAGTTGAAAAGCCATTTGGACTGCGGTATCAGTATCAAGGGACTTACTGTAAACAAGGACAGCTTGAAAACACTTGCTCTGAGTAAATGAGATGTGTTGGCTGATTTCATGTTTCAATAATTTTGCCTTTAGTTTTTCAGATCTATGATTTGGATTCCGACAATTTGACTTTTCTAATTCTGCAATGTACAAACCATTCAAATCTTTAAGTTTCATAATCAATTTGAGTTGTATGACTTTTATTCTAACCTCTTCAAGAACTATTTCAAAAGCATTTTTGTGTGCTTCCTCCATCTGCATTTGTATCAGCTTTTGTTCTTCATTCTTAGTTTTCCAGTGGGTATCAATATTACAGTAGGACTTCCTACAAGATGGATGAAATCTGGCTTTAACTGCAAATAAATCAACATTTCTGATTCTTCTTAAAAGCTTTTCATCACCTTTCGCTTCAGCACACATTAGAACAGTGTTTCCACCACCATACTCGAAGAGAGATTTTTTTTTCACTTGTTCTGGCTTTATTCTTATAAATGCGTTTAGGTTCAGCTACATTACAGAAAATGCAATCAGGGTGGAAGAGGATTCGATCTTTAGACTGTGATCGTCGTGGCGTTGAGTGACTCTTCTCATCTTGGACTGAGGAGGTAGATGTTTGAGCTTTCAGTCGATCAAGGTTTTTGGTAAATTTTTGATAACACTCCCTGTGATAACCATCTCTTTCTTGCACAGTATCTGGAATTTGGGAACAGATCTCATCAAGTCTTTCTGTTGGTGACGTTTGTAACTGTCTTTTTCTTTTCACTTCCAGTAACTTATCAATCCGTTCTTGCGCATTGGGTAATTTCAAAATATGAGTGAAATGTCCACCTTTACAGTTCTTAAAATGAACAATACACTTTTGAGAATCTTCTGCAGTTTTCCTCTTCTTAGACTGAGGCCAATCTGAACCTAATTCGTCACCATCCATTTCTCTACCCAAACGCAACATATCATATCTAGTTACCAACAACAAATCTTCAAATGTTTTTTCTTAAACAGTTAAACTAAGTGGCGTTAATAACATTGCCGTTTTTGCCAACTCCACACCTGACACCAACAACTTGGCCTTTCACTCCAACCCTACACCTGTCATATTCAGGCCTTCAAACGCCTCATACAGGACGATCCTCAGTACTATCGGGTATACAGCTGTTATCCTGCTTTCTATTGCACCAATGTCTATAATTTTTGGATATTGTTAATATAAAAATATAATGAACACATTAGTGTAATTTTGTTTGCGTAAGATAATTGCAAGTGTTGCCAGTGCAGTTGTTCCCAATTTATATTTCAATTTCTTGAGCTTCTTCTTCCTCTTCTTATACAAATATCCTACAATATGTACAAATGTTACCTCGCTGGACTCTGTGTTGAAAAAAGTTTGCAACGAAATGTAGTTCATGGTCCTGTGTTAAATAGGGAAATCACCAGAGTCATCAATGTGAGTACCATTTCTAGCCCTTAAAAAACCTTATTCAGGGCGGTCCTCAGTACTGACGAGTATCGAATTTTTAACTCGCTTTCTATTGCACTAATGTATTTGATTTTTTAATATTATTGACACCAACGTACAGTGTATACATTAGAGTGATATTGCCTGCGTACGATGGTAGCAAGTGTTGCCAGCATTCCACGATTTTCAGAAAACGTCTTTTTTTAGTTTTTTTGCTGGGGTTACTTCCTCTTATTCTTCTTCATATAATGAACAATCTCCTCACTTGTTACCTCACTGGAATCTACGTAAAATAATCTCTCTAACGAGGTATTATTCATGGCCCTGTGATAATTAGGGGAATCTCTAGGACCGTCAAAGTGAAGGTCTACGCATTCCGTGAAATACCTGTTGGTCTTATAGAGGTTAAAAAGAAAGACCCACTATTTTATAGTAGAGCCAGTTTTCTTTTTTGGGAACATGGCTTAAAATTTTCCTTGGACTGTAAGTAATATAAAAATAAATGTCGCAAAGGATCAGGGGAGGGGGTGCACATGGAGGACCCCTGGCTCCTCCCCTAATATCTATGCGATAAATTACTTCCATTTTCGTATCTTGATTTTGGGCAACGGTGCTTAAAAGTGCACAATCTGTTGAGTAGTAGTAGAAGAAGAAAAGATATAATATATTGTTGATTCTAAAATATAAAGAAATAAGATTTAATCGTACTAGCTGAAAATCAATGTTCATTTTAAATGTATAAAGTGTACTCCCAGTTACCGTAACAGTAAATAGTTGTTTAAAGGTTGCTATGACGACCGAAAAAGATTATTATTAATGGGGTTGCGAAAAGAATAATCAAAAGGTAATAAAGATATAAGGGACGTGTCTGAATTAGAGTGATTTAATCGTGTTGGCATATTTTAAAATCTACACGAACTGTGGAATAAATGTAACGTGTGAGAATAATAAGTTAATAATCGTTACATTTTAGATGGTAGTTTTACCGACCAGGACCTTGAGATTAGTTTTGAAGTATAGTAAAGCAGTCTCAACATAGTATTCAACACGGAGTATACTTTGCTCAGAAGTGGGAAAGGAATTTATAGAAACATAAAAATGAGTGTTTCTCGAAATGAAAATATAAATGAAGAAGGTGGTGATGTAAAGCTAACAAGTACGAACTTTTCATCGAACGCGGCTGATCTTATAAGACAGCTTGGCCAGCAAATATCGCAGAAACAGCAAAAAATGAATACTCAGCTAGAACAAATGTCCCACCAAATAACTCAATCCATAACATATCAACTAACACAACAGGTGAGTGCTAAATTTGAGCAAATAAATCAAAAAATACATTCCAAATTAGGACTAGGCCTACATCGATTTGCTGATGTACAAAGTTCGGTGGAAGTTGTGGAAACTGTAGTTAATGAGCATACCAATTGGATCCGGGAATTGCAAGAAGAAGCAAATGCGATTAAAGAGAAATTTAACACTCCAAATAGTGATCGAGTTTCGGCTATCAACGGTGAACCTATTCCATATGAAACTAGAGCAGTAGTGGAAGATAAGTCATCGGAAGGATATTCAGAACAAGACGATAGTGAAGTTACTATAGAGAGAAATTGGAGAAGATATCATCCATCTCAGCGTCGGAAACACATTCTCGTACATTCCAAGCATTGTAAGCATTATAGTACAGGTAATCATTTTCGATTCAGTGAAATTAGATCTTTAACAAAATTTAGTGGGAAGACAGAGAACATCCCGGCCAGCACATTCTTAGAAAAGTTCGAGGAAGGATGTGAGTTAATTGGAGTAGACCCATCTAAATTTTTGAAAATTCTGTCGCATGTTTTATTACCACCGTGTTCCGTATGGTTTAAAGCAATCAGAAGTAATTTACATAATTACGAGGGGCATTCAATAAGTAAAGAGACAAATTGCAATAGCTCAATAAAGATTTATTTCAATCTTTCAAAACTAAGGCTATTTTTCAATATAATCACCCTTTACAGTTATGCATTTGTCCCATCTTTCTTGCAGCTTCCTAATTCCCTTGGAGAAGAAATCTTTCGATTTACCCCGAAGCCACCTTTGCACCGCTGCCTTAACTTCCTCATTGTTAGCAAATCTTTTTCCACGTAGGGCGTCTTTGAGTGGTCCAAACAGGTAAAAATCAGATGGGGCGAGGTCTGGGCTGTAGGCAGGATGAGGTAAGACCTCCCAACCCAATTCTTGAAGCTTATCGCTTGTCAGCTGGGCTGTAGAGGGCGGGCGTTATCGTGCTGAAGAATGACTCCTTTTGACAAGAGTCCACGGCGTTTGCTCCTGATAGCTGGTTTAACTTTGTGTTCTAGCATCTCAGAATAGTATAGGCTATTGATAGTTCGCTGATCTTCAAGGAAATCGCAATAGATTGGACCCTGTGAGTCCTAAAAGATGGTCAGCAGCACTTTACCAGCAGTAGGTTGAGCCTTGAATTTTTTGCAAACTGGAGAGCTAGTGTGTTTCCACTCCATACTCTACCTTTTGGTCTCAGGGTCATAGTGATGGATCCAGGCCTCGTTGCAAGTCACTATTCTTTCAAAAAAAGCGTCTCCTTCAATCAAACTTCGTTGCGTTAAGGCTTGACAAATGGAAAGCCTTGATTCTTTATGAGCGTCAGTAAGCTGTCTGGGAACCCATCTGGCACACGTTTTTCTGTACTTTAAAATGTTCCTAATGACATTGTGAACAGTTCCAACACTTACTTGAACTTCCTCAGCTATCATTTCAACAGTAATTCTTCTGTTATCACGAATAAGTCCGTCAATCCTCGATTCCAACAAAGAACCAGAAACTTCCACTGGACGTCCACATCGGGGTTCATCACTTACACTTGTTCGGCCACTTTTAAACCGATCAACCCACTTGTACACATTCGCACGGTTCATACAACTGTTACCGTACTGTCTCAACATTCGAGAAAAAAATTCACTTGGTTTTACACCTTCTGCGACTAAAAACCTAACGACTGAGCGCTGTTCTTCTAAGGTGCAATCTCCTAGAGGACTTGCCATGATGAATTGATATTTTTGAAGTTATGTTGACATCAAATTACGAAACAGCAGATCAGAGCATATCCCAAGATTGCCAGCTAACACCCCTGCAAAAAAAAAAAAAAAAAAGATTAGTGTTAAAAATATAGACTTTGTCTCTTTATTTATTGAATGATCCTCGTATTTAGATTTTAAAAATGCCTTACTTTCCAATTTTGAAAATGATTTCATGTTGGCCAATAGAGACGCCTTAGTTCGAAATAGACATTATAACCCAAAATTGGATAAGAGTCTCACTGATTTTGTAATATCCGTATATAATGAATTGAAGTTAATTAATCCATACCAACAGGAATCAAGAATAATAGCATCAATCCCAATCTTGTTACCTTTCAAGTTGCAACAAATGTTGATTTCTGCACAATGCGTTAATTTTAATCGCCTTATTATGATAGTGCAAAATTTTGAAAGTCAATATAAGTTTCAAGCTAATAGTAATCGAAATCAAGCCTATGCTAATCGTACTCAAGTTAGTTATATACCTATTCTCAACATCAATGTCAGAGAAGAAGGTGTTCTTAATGCGAGAAATAATAATAGATTCTATTGTAATGAGAATAGAACTGGACCCAATGTTACCGGTAATAGAACCGAATCTAATTTTAGGAGAAACAGGAACAATATTCGTAATACATTTAGGAACCAAGCGAATAATAAGTTTAATTTTACACGAAATTGATTTCATGATAGATTCATAGGTGGCAGAAATTCTCAAAACAGAAACCAAGGTAACGTGGAAGAAAATAATAGGCAAAACTGTATACAAGATTGTAGTGTACAATGTAACTTAACCGAATCCTTTGGCAGTGTAACTTAAGCTAATTTTGTGGCGTCCGAGGAAACATATTCAATTGATTTTTGTTTTATTTCACTTTAAATATAGTAATTATTTCATTTGTCACTCGTACTTTGAATTCTGCACAGGATAATGGCCTAGTTTTTGCGAGGTTGCATCCTCAAAGCGATGCGTCATTAAAAAGGATTTATAAGTTTTGCGATTTATAAGCAGGATCAAACAAATTAACCCTAAAGTTTTTGAACTAATGGATGTGAAAACTGGTAAACTTTTGAGTTTACGTAATATTGGCGAGTTGAAAATATGGCGTCCGTCAAAACATACTAAAAGTAAATGGATACAGTTAGTTAAGACATAAGTTCCTTCAGAAGTTTTATCCAAGATTAACATAGATAATGTTGAATTTTCAAATTAATTCTTAATATAATAATTCCTTTACTTGTATTAATCCTTGTTATGGTATTGATTATTTTGCTTCATTTTGTGTATTGTTATAATTTCTTTGTAATTCGTAGTTCTTCTGAATTCTATGCTATTTACATCTATGCATCTATACAAATATATATATATATATTTTTTATCAAAGCTATGTTAATTATGCCCAAATGGAAGAAATAAGTTATATAGCATGTCAGCATATACTGAGTTGATTCATTAATGAGCTCCCATAATATTGATTTAAAGAATCTTTTTTAGAACCGAAATAATTAATAAATTGATCGTATTTTTTTGAATTAGTTCTCTTCGTCGATAATTTTATACAATTAAAATTGAATTAATTGTTAAATAAATATAAGAATAAGATAAAATGAAATTAATATATATGTATTGTAATTTATATATATACGAGGGCTATTCGAAAAGTAATGTAACCATATGTAAAATTATGTAACGGTCCAGGATTCTTTCTTAAATTGTAACGAATTCAAGAAGTCCTCGTCGGGAGCTATACATACACAACGATATTGTATATCTATGCAATAAATTAATTCCATTTTCGTATCTTGATTTTGGGTAATGGCGCGTAAAAGTACACAATAGTGCTCTCAACGGGTCGGGTCGGGTCGGGTTGAAGACCGACCCGACCCGACCCGAGACCCGAATTGACTGACCCGACCCGACCCGACCCGACTGACCCGAACCCTGATCCGACCTGATTGACCCGACCCGACAACCCGACCCGATCTGACCCGATTGACCCGACCCGATAACCCGACCCGAGTGACCCGATCCGATAACCCGACCCGAGTGACCCGACCCGATAACCCGACCCGAGCTGACCCGACTGACCCGACCCGACAACCCGACCCGAGTTGACCTGACCCGACCCGACCCGTAACCCGACCCGAGCTGACCCGATCCGAGTCGGGTCGGGTCGGGTCACGGGTCGGGTCGGGTCAACCCGATCCGTTTGAGAGCACTATGGTCACAACACTGGGTGAACACCAAAATGCACTCCCATTGGGAATTGAACCCGGACCACGTGTACCGAAGTCTTACACGTTAACCACTAGCTAGATCAAGCGGGGATTTGTATATGCATCTTAATGAATATTTGGCACTTTTGAGGTTTGGTTATTTCTTTTTATAACTGATACCAATGTCCGACGTGGGAGAAATTTATTTTTATTTTTATTTTATTTATTTATTTATTTATTTATTTATTTTTATTTTATTTTTTTCTTTAGTTCTATGTGACGAAATTTTTCCTCAAGGTCAGTGTTCTCACCTGCTGGGACGGCAGGACGTCTTCTCGGAAGGCAGTAGCAAGAGTCTCTTGGCGGAGACAAAAGGAAATCGTTTAACTACAATGATAAGGGTTGAGGAAACAGGAGAACACCTGTGATTTTTTCCAACCCTTCAACTTTCATTCCAAAATAGGTTCTTATGATTCCGGGACCCGTACCACTTTGATTTTTCTTTCTCGGTAATTAAAACGTATTTTACAGTATATTTAGTGCACGTAAGAAGATACATAATATGAATTTAAAAATACAGGTTGATATTTAATTATAAAGTACTAATTTTATTTCATCACTTTCAGCCCAACAAATGAAATTCAAACAATTCGCTCCCTAGGTCTTGGTCATCAATACTGCGTCTTATTCTTTGTCTTGCAGTCAAGTCTTGGTCCTGCATTTCGTAGTCTTGGTGATCTTTCATGCTATACAAGAGCCAAGAATGCTCACCTCATCGGTACAAATGAAGACCAAGTGTGATTTTGATTATGGTATTTCATACTATACGGAAAGCTAGAAAATACGCTCATCGCTACTTGGTGATCACCAAAACAAGGCCAAGAGCAAGATTACTATGCAATTCGTCTTGCATATCCAATCTTTATCTTGTTCTTGTATCGATGTCCTTGGGCTTGGTGAAATAAAATGAAATATTCACTTTAAGCAGGGGTGTAGCCAGCAGGTTCGTGTAGGAAGGGCCCGTCGTTTTTGAGGGGGGCCAGCTACAATGTACAAAGCAAAAAATGTGTTGCTGCTAGTGTTTTTCAGGCCTAAAAGAAAGGAAAATTTTGGTTTCCTTCTGCAAAACTAAAAACACTATTTTATTTTATTTATTATTACTATTATTATTATTATTATTATTATTATTATTATTATTATTATTATTATTATTATTATTATTATTATTATTATTACTATCCATAAATTATATTCAAGATAGTTTTTATTATGCTTAATCAAGAACTACTGCCCGGGACCAAACGCTATACTTTTGTGCATAACTATAAAAATAACCAGAAAGTTCTGTCCCTTTTCGTGGAGGTCTGTGTTCAATTGGACCTCACACCGTGAGTTGAATGCGAGTGGAGATAAGGCGAACGTCAGTTGTTGGTGTGGGTATATCCAACATACTACCTGGTTGTGGCAATTCAGATACACAGTGAACTTGCGTAAAGACAGAGGGAACATGGGACATCCACAGAGCGTCATAAGAGCATGTATGCTGAACGAGTTCAAATGGAGGTCAAACGCCGCTGTAGCGGGACAGAAAATATGCCAAGACTTTGTTGAGGGTGTCGTGACGACGCGGACAGTGCAGCGATGGTTTAACAAGTTTAAGGACGATGACCAAACACCCGAAAACACCACATGCCAGAAGACCAACACATGTACGTACAAAGAGGAACTGGGACTACAATTCAGTGTGTGGAGAAACCATTCGGCAGCACATCCATTAAGTTGGGAAGCACTACAAGTTGGGTCTCACATGTTTTGACTCCGGGCCAGAAGGCAACGCGGCAGTTGCATGGGTTTATTTACTGTTTCGGAGCCATTTCTGGACAGGGCGTTGACATGTGATAAAAAGTGGGTCCTATACGAAGCTCCACGGCGCCGTCATCATTGGTTAGCATCCCATGAACCGATTTCAAAATAGCCGAAACCAGCACTGTACCAGAAGAAGGTCCTTCTGTGTGTTTGGTGCATCGTGCATCGGGAACTGCTATCAGCTGGT
Source organism: Thermobia domestica (assembly GCF_964235325.1). NCBI lineage: Eukaryota > Metazoa > Arthropoda > Insecta > Zygentoma > Lepismatidae > Thermobia > Thermobia domestica. The sequence continues at coordinate 328,681,483 of NC_137454.1, read as the reverse complement.
CAGAGTATCAATGCAGCTGTGTAGTGTCAGCAGTTGAGCTGTGCTCAACAAAAACTCAAAACTCTGGAGCCATCACTTCTGAATTGCAAATGTGTCCTTGTTTACGGGACAACGCTAAGTCCCACGTGGCTAGGATGACTCAGGACACCATTCTCCGCCTTGGATGGGAAACAATATTGCAACCACTATATTCTCCGGGTATTGCACCGTCCGATTATTACCTGTTCCATTCTTTGGACAATCACCTTAGAGGCCGCCAATTCAAATCCCTAGTAAAAGTCCAAAATGCACCTGATACCTTCTTCGTTTCACGGCCCACCAACTTCTACCGCGATGAATTCCATGGCCTTCAGGAACGTTTTCAGAAGGTCGTCGATGTTGATGGGGACTATTTTTGATCTTCCAGGTTAGGTGACGTATCGATGTTCGAAGGTGGTGGGTGAAAAAGCAACAAAACTTTTCTTGATTACCTTTTTATTTAAATTTAAGACCTTGTATACAGAACCTATGTACACAAGATTGATTTTCTTTAAATTTCACTTAATTTCTTTATAGTTTCCTGACAAAAATATTTATTTATTATTCGTGACTAAAAAAAACAATTATTTTATTACACTGAGTAGAAATAAAAGAGAGCGAATGAAATCCAAACTGAATAAAAACATTGTTTCTCACCAAATTTTCCATTCTCTGTCTTTTAAAATACTTGTTAAAGCATATAAAAATATAATGTACTTACAAATCAGTTTAGTACCTTTGTTTTATGGCTGTATTTATAATATCTTGTTAAAATGTTTGTCTTTAAACTGTCAAATATAAATCGCAGTAAATTGTGTAATCTGCTGTCACAAAAATGTATCCTATTTTTCGATCGGTATGGAAAAACAATATTTCTCCATACTATTTTACCGTATATTATTGTCAATAATTTTGTTACTTTTAAATGAAGGAAGCGAGATAATTTTACTATGACGTTTTTAAAGCTGGTCATTTGGGGGGGGGGGGCAGGAAACCATTTGGGGGGCCTGGACCCGATGGCCCCCCCTTAGCTACACCCCTGAGTTTAAGGTCCCTCGATTCTGCTTCGAGGCTAAGGGATATGGTGACCATGAGAAATGAATGAAATGGTGGAATGAAGAAAGTGGGAGGAAACAGGAGAACCCTGAGAAAACCCACTACACGGCGTTTCTCCACCACAAAGCCTACTTAACACAAGCTGGGATCGAACCATGGACACCATGCACCAGAGATGAATTCTCTACCACTGAGCTACCGCTGCCCTGCTTGGGCTTGGTCGTCCATATCCAATCTTTCTTTTTGCCTTGCTTAAACAACTTCTAGTTTTGTTCTAAATCCAGACTCCATATTGGCGTAGATGTTAATATTACAGTCGATTGGTAAAATCAATCTTCCACATTTAAAAATTAAACTACACACAAGTACAAAAATAAGCATTTACCATAAAAACACTAGCTGCAAGTGTTCAAAATACATTTATGGCTTCTATAAAATCAATTGAAAATTGCTATTTTTAATTATGCAGGTAGTGTAAAACAGCAGTTTTCGACTCCAGCCGAGTTTAAGCTCAACCTAAAATTAGTTGACCAAAGTAAACTGACCCGACCCGACAACCCGACCCGACTGACCCGACAACCCGACCCGACTGACCCGACCCGATAACCCGACCCGAGTGACCCGACCCGATAACTCGACCCGACAACCCGACCCGAGCTGACCCGACTGACCCGACCCGACAACCCGACCCGAGTGACCCGACCCGATAACCCGACCCGAGCTGACCCGACTGACCCGACCCGACCCGTAACCCGACCCGTTTGAGAGCACTAGTACACAATCTATTGAGTAGAAGAAGAAGAAGAAAAGAGATAATATGTTGTTGATTCTAAAATATAAAGAAATAAGATTTAATCGTAGTAGCTGAAATTCTATGTCCGTCTTAAATGTATAGGCTGAACTCCTAGTTACCGTAACAGTAAATAGTTGTTTAAAGGTTGCTAATCTATATAAAAAGAAGATTATTATAAGTGGAGTTGCGAAAAGCATAATAAAACGGTAATAAAGATATAAGGGACGTGTCTGATTTAGACTAATTTAATCGTGTTGACATATTTTAAAATCTACACGAACTGTGGGCTAAATGTAACGTGTAAGAATAATAAGTTAATAATCATTACATTTTAGATGGTGGTTCCTATACGTTACAACGTATACGGTCACAATAGCGCCACAAACAGTACAATAGCATGACATCGAAATAACACGATAGTCTCACCTCCAGCAAGCTGTACCATGGCAACCCATAGGTTGACGCATGCATTATACATTCGCCACATTCATCCTACATCATACGTTATAGCATCGATTGCATTGAATTACGATACGTCCAGGCCTTCATTGCTTTTCTAGTGACTCACCAAGACCAGGTTCGTCTTTCGTACGCCTGGCATTCGCATTCGTTCGGCGTTTTCACAAAATGGTTTCTCTTACTATGGGATAACACATTGAGGTTAAGAGAGATGATGATGATGGCAATGAATGAGAAGTTGGGATGAAGAAAGTTTTAGCAAATGAGAAAACCTCGAGAAAACCAACGAAATAGTGTGGTAGAGCGGATGTCTCCTTACGTTAGAGTAGTGTATGTTCTAGACATCGAAGTCAGAACCAAGTTTGGTCATATATGCAATCCGACAGCAAATATGATACGGGACATCAGGATGGTGTGTTTGATGTCTTGCTGTATTTTTCAGCGTCATGTTTTCTACACTGAGAGTTACATCAACATTAAGTAAGTTGTAAAACATATAGACTAAGGCCCGTTACACAGTCAAGCGGAGCTCCGCGCTCCGTCTTCCGCCCTCCGCACTACGCGTGTGTGCTTACACAGTCATTCGTAGCTACGCGCTACGCGTCACGTGATTATATACAGGATTCTTCTCAGTCAGTGTTGCGAGTCAACATGAAATGTTCGAAACGACAATAGTGGCATCTTAATACTTCTGTAAGAAGAGAAAACGAAAAACACAGAAAAATAAATTTCTCAAGATTCATCGTTTAGTTTCTCAAAGAAGTCTGAAGAGAGCTTTTGTGTCTGTGTATATAGATTTGCGAGAACACGAGAAGTACTTCAATAATTTTCGTACGTCAATTCAGTCGTTCGATGACCTAATTGAAAAAAAAAAAACCATCGAAATTATAAAAAATGCAGTTTAAATAGGATCCATATGCACGCTCTTAAAATACAGAACTTTTCTTTAAAGAAAAGAAACTTGTTTTTTCAAAAAAAAAAAAAAAAAAACTGTTAAAAACTTAACAGATACTGTTTTTTAACAAATGAAAATAACACATATTTGTACATTTTGTTAGAACTTCACATCTAATCACTTTTCATCCAATCAACTATTTAATAATAGAGATAAATTATTTACCTCAATTTATCTTTTTTCATTGTCCATACCTTCATTTTTACAAAAAAAAAATCTTTTACATATCTCGTTCCATGCCTGTTCACGAATATCACGCTTTTTGTGTTCCTCACAAGAGGAATCCCATTAACATGGTGTTAATTTAACCTAAGTGATAATTGAAACTGAAACTGAAATTTGTTGAAAGAAAGTCGAAAAATTACAATAGTCAGGTACTGTTAACAATGCTACATTAGAGGCACCACATGTACAGTTCCAATTAAGCTAAGTCATTAATATTGGAAACTCCAATTAAACGGAGACATTATAGCTAAATTAAAAATAACACTATAAAAATATGAAAATAGTATTATAGAACAGTATAAAATATTATTTAGCAAGTCACTATCAAAAATAAGAAAAGAAATCTGGATCAATTTTCATTTTGCTTTTGCTACCATGCACGTTTCGTTTTAAATGTTAAAGAGAAGTGGCTGCTCCGCGCGCGGAGTTTCGCTTGACTGTGTAAGCACCCATTTGCTCAATGGCCCCTCTGCCTCGCGGAGCGCGGATAGGGCCACGCGGAGGCTGCTCCGCGCGCGGAGGCCTCCGCGCGACTATGTATGCACCCATAAGAATCAATAGAACAATCTTGCCACACGGGACTCCGCGCGCGGAGCTCCGCGTAACTGTGTAACGGGTCTAAGGCCCGTTACACAGTCAAGCGGAGCTCCGCGCTCCGCGCTCCGTCTTCCGCCCTCCGCACTACGCGTGTGTGCTTACACAGTCATCCGTAGCTACGCGCTACGCGTCACGTGATTATATACAGGATTCTTCTCAGTCAGTGTTGCGAGTCAACATGAAAAGATCGAAACGATAATAGTGGCATCTTAATATTTCTGTAAGAAGAGAAAACGAACACAGAAAAATAAATGTCTCAAGATTCATCCCCTAGTTTCTCAAAGAAGTCTGAAGGGAGCTTTTGTGTCTGTATATATAGATTTGCAAGAAGACGAGAAGTATTTCAATAATTTCCGTACGTCAATTTAGTCGTTCGATGACCTAATTGAAAAAATTCCATCGAAATTATAAAAAATGTAGTTTAAGTAGGATCCATATGCACGCTCTTAAAATACAGCACTTTCCTTTAAAAATGTCATGATACTGTTTTTTAACAAATGAAAATAACGAATGTTTGTACATTTGGTTAGAACTTCACATCCAATCACTTTTCATCCAATCAACTATTTAATAATAGAGATAAATTATTTGCCTCGATTTATCTTTTTTCATTGTCCATACCTTCATTTTTACAAAAAAATCTTTTACATATCTCGTTCCATGCCTGTTTACGAATGTCACGCTTTTTGTATTCCTCACAAGAGGAATCCCATTAACATGGTGTTAATTTAACCTCCGTGATAATTGAAACTGAAACTGAAATTTGAAATTTGTTGAAAGAAAGACGAAAAATTACAATAGTCACATACTGTTAACATTGGTACATTAGAGGCACCACATGTACAGTTCCAATTAAGCAAACGAAGACATTATAGCTAAATTAAAAATAACATTAAAAAATATGAAAATAGTATTATAGAACAGTATAAAATATTTAGCAACTCACTATCAAAAATAAGAAAAGAAATCTGGATCAATTTACATTTTGCTTTTGCTACCATGCACGTTTCTTTTTACATTTTAAAGGGAAGTGGCTGCTCCGCGCGCGGAGTTCCGCTTGACTGTGTAAGCACCCATTTGCTCAATGGCCCCATCTGCCTCGCGGTGCGCGGAGCGCGGATAGGGCCACGCGGAGGCTGCTCCGCGCGCGGAGGCCTCCGCGTGACTGTGTATGCACCCATAAGAATCAATAGAACAATCTTGCCACGCGGGACTCCGCGCGCGGAGCTCCGCGTGACTGTGTAACGGGCCTAAGGATAGTGATTGAGAAATGAATGCACATCTTTCAAATAAGTTCACGTGTCTAGAATACATTAGATAGTTGTCCCATTCATAAGTAACATTTATACTTGTAAAAGTTTCAAACTTGAAATAGTTTTCGGGTTAAGTATATAAGAGTTAAGATTTAAATTGGGATTTAGAAACGTTTAATCAATTAAACCCTTTGGTAAAAGATAAAGCTGTTTAAATAGGAGGGAAATCTATATTTCGTATTTATTTCGCTAAACGTTTACTGACATATATACCTTTCTTAATCAATTAAAAGTTCTGCAAAAACCGTAGCCACATTCCGCGAAACCTTTTCTTAGAAAGAACTGTTAATAATTTGGTTGTTAAACGTTTATCATAGATCATTCGCAGTTATAATAAAATTGCGTGCTTTTTTATGCTAGGTTTACGAGATACATTTTCCAACACTGCAGGCACTGGATAACACGATCTAATGAAATCTCGAAGCCCAACATTGTGGTGTCTTTTTACTACTTGAATTGGAGACCATTGAAAAAAGCAAATGATGTTACCACTGCTCCGTTCACAACTTTAAATCGACGATTAGTCGGCTCAAGTCATCTTTGACCTTTTACTACAGAGTGTAAAGATACGTATACTCCAGGTGCCATTATGTTATTCTTCACCAACATAGTTTTACTAAGCAATGTGTAGTAATAATATTCATTTACGCATTTCCTAATTTAAGAAAAACCTGAGTGCCTTTAGTCTATATTGCATGAAAAAATTAGCACAAGTATGTATTGTATAATATGAAAGATTGAGTTGCACTAAGTGAACGATCATCTCCACTTGTGACAGAAACTAAAATAATTTTATTTTGTTGTTGCATTCTAACCTACTTTCCGTTACTATAAGCCTTGCATTGAAATTGACATTTGTGTGTAGAATGTTCAGTCGTCGCACTTTTCCATGGTTATGAACGAGCAAATGGGTAACTTTGGCTCTCAACCTTTCATGTTTGGAAGGCATGAAGGAATGAATATGTCCTGCCTATATAGAACAGGGGGAAACGTGTTAGATTATCGAGCAGTGTTTTAATTTTCTAATCCTAAAGAACCGCGGTCGGGTGGTCAGGTTCAACACTGTTGATGCATCTTTATTTATAATATTTCCAATGACTCAGAAGTTTGTGCATCTCCTGTTGGTCAGGCGAATAGAGAAGCTTAAGGGTAAAGTCACCATATATAGAATTTATAACACTTTCAGTAAATGTGAAAGTCAAGAATAGTGAAGCTTTAACTGCATATCGTCTGAGTGACATTGGCATATTCCAAAGAGAAGAGGGAGAACGGCACGTTTCCATAACTAATACTATAATTTATGAATGAAAAACATTTTCCACTGTAGCAAGATAAGAACACTATTTTATTCTAAGCTGTGCAATCCAATTGTTGTAACACTTAACGTTTGGTTGCTCCATTGTAATCTATCCCAATAATTTCTAACTTGAGTTCAATAAAATCCACATCTATGCTCAATACGAAGGTTGAGCCACTCTCATCATAGATTACATTATTGTACGCCCAGTGTGAAGTTCAAGATTCAGACTAGGCTTCCTTTCAGAAAGAATTATCCGGATTGTAGGTCGGTTTAGTGAAATGTGAGAAGGCTGCTCTGACCCAATATTTTCTAAAGAACGTCTGCTGCACATGTGCAACATGTAAACTTAGTTTATCTTAGCTCTGAATGGGAAAGGGACACGAAAGTACATCTGGAAGAAACACTGATTGTGACTCTTTCTAAATTCGTGCGTTAAGTTTGTCTATTGTTGCATCATTTAGTATTTTTTATTGTTGTACTTACTCGGTATCAGTGACGATTTCCGGTTTAGTTAGGGAAGGGGAGAATTTCAGTTCACTAGGAGATGAAGAGTTGTACTGTGAGAATACTGCGAATCCACAATGAACACGATAGGATATATGATAATGGGACAAATTCCATTTTCCTGGTTATTTGCTGAAATCACTGATCAATATATACCACCCATATCGGTATTCTGTCACTTCAATTCACACACGGATTAAAATATGTTTGTAACTTAATTGTAATGTAGTACACCTTCTCGACAAAGGCAACAATATTAAAGAATTTCAATTATGAATTTCTTACTGAAAGTGGATATAGCTCCCTTGCAGTAAAATATGTAGTGGGTGGGCTATCGGACTCAAGCCCCAAAAATAAATGTGAGTTTTTTCGCATTCCACGTACAATAATATTCCTTCTTACCATTTCTAAGAGTTTCAGTGACTTTCTATTTTCTTATACTCTGTTCAGAAATAATACTGTATTTTGTCAAATTTCATTCCAGTAAGAACTGCGTTCGTTTTTTCTTTCTTTCGTCCGTTCTACTCTTCTGTTTCTTTTTCTTATTTGTTACTTTCTTTCGTTTCTCCTGTCGTACTTTCTTTGGACCATTGTTAGTTGTGATTCAAGTCGTCAGTAACACCAAACCTAAGAGGACCTGATGAGCGGAACTGGTATTTCACACCAACTTGCATGGATGTCAACATAAGGAGGCTTTAGTTATTATAGCAAAGGAATATTTACATCGTTTAGTTATATTTCTAAAGAAAGATAAATGTTTGAATTAAAAACAATCAAACCGGGGGAATAAGTAGCCATAAAATTAGGAGGCCAAGAGGATGCTTCCATTTTCTTCTATGAATACAATAAAATGTTAGATTCACTTACATTTTTGTGCGTATTGTATCACATAAGATTCACCAGTCTGCAATTCTTGGGATTAACCCTTTCCCCTCGAATTTGTTTTGACACAGCAAGCTGTAGAGCTCAGATTTATTTTGAGATATACCCAGTACTTGAGTCGGCCAATACAAATACTCGTAGCCCCCATTTGTTTGGCTTTTGTGGGTTATTAAAGTGGCATGCGAGTAATTAAAGCGTCAAAATTAGTGCGGGGTAGCCCCGACATACGAGCAGAAAAGGAAATCTCCAATGTCGGGGCTCTAGCCGCATTCGAGGGAAAAGGGTTAAATCTTCAATATATACATAAATTCAAATATATTTAATTATCTAACTCAGATGGGCAATTGTGCATCGCCCTATGTTGTGCATAGCCCCCAAAACAAAATCTTAAATACGCTATTGCTGCCTTGTATTGCACTTGAGACTGATTAGCTGACATACGGTTTGTAATACTAGACACAGGGTCCTAATTTAGAACACAGCAAAAAAAAAAAAAAAAAAAAAACATATTAATCTAAGACTTTAGTTTCGAGATTAGGTGAAAGCTGGGAAATGATTGATAGAATGTGAAAACATTTCATTGCCAATATAAAATGTTTAAAACTGAATTTCCGTAAGTTTGAAAATTTTAGTTTGTCGGTACGTTGTTTTCACTTTATTTCAGCGTTGTCAGAAGGCGACCTGGTTTGGAAGATAGGATAAACAAGAGGAGTAACATGACAGTGCCCTTACCTGTTCTTGAAACAAATATAAGTACCATGATTGCTATTTTTAATTCATCGCATGAAATCAAAAAACTTCTATTACGTACTACTATGCAGATCATGAGTAATCCTGAGGTCCTTTCACAAACCTTTCGTGTTGCCCATGCAGGACACCTAACACCCTCCAGACCTATCCTAGCAGGAGTCCCCCAAGGATCCTGCCTATCCCCAACCCTCTACGCCATGTACACGGCGGACATTCCCACAACCCCCAACACAGCGGTAGCAACATTCGCAGACGACACGGCAATCTTTGCCAGCCATGGAAACATCAGATACGCTGAACTATACCTCAGACGACACGCCGAACTTCTCCACCGATGGTCTGAAGAGTGGAAGATCAAAGTCAGCGAACAGAAGACCTCAGTAGTAAACTTCACAAGAAACAGAAGAAGGGTTCACGTCAGGATCACCATGGCTGGAACACCCCTCCAGAACCGAGATGATGCCAAATACCTCGGAATAATACTGGACAGGAAACTTACATTTGCTCACCACATACATTCCATCGCCAAGAAAGCCAGTCAACGCCATCAAGCCTTGCTACCGCTACTCCTCTCCCCATCCCTCACCCTGAAAACCAAACGCCATATTTATCAGATGAGCATTCGTCCCATCCTGATGTATGCCCACCCTGCATGGCAACACGCAGCAAAAACGCACCTCAGCCAACTACAAGTCATCCAGAACAGAGTAGCCAGGGCTATCACTGGACACTCGCCTCGAGCAAATACATGAAGATTTGGAACTCCCATTTCTACATGACTACAGAATTCACAGATCAGCCAACTTCTGGAGGACAATCAGAGCCTCGCCACACCAACACATAGCCACCATAGGAACGGCCAACCCAAGAAGACGAACTTACAAGATGCCACACCCCTAAAACGCACAACCACTAAACTGACATAGGAACAGCAAAAGAGGAGCGCGACAGTTGCGTCCTCTCTCACAACAAATACGCACACTTCCATTAGCAACATCTCTCGAATAATATATTAAGATTCAACATTTCTGTAAGTGGGTTTGGTACCAATATATATTTTCTATTATAATTTAAATTTAAATTTTCATTTTTGTAGCTTTAATTTAAGGCACTGTATTAGAGAAGGTACAATTAACTAAAACTAAATTAATTTAGGTAATAAATTGAATGAAAATTATTATAAATATATTTATAAACTTTAACTGACATCTAGTAGAATTGATTTAAAACAACTTCAAATCAATGTTATTCCACTATAATGATTACTTATGATATGACATAAGTAAAATAGTAGATATAATAATAAGAACTGCAAAACTAGAATGGCGGCATTAGACTTATTCCACATTCGCAGAATTGTGTAGTCGTGGAAAATCAGTAGAATGACTACCAGTACTTCCCCACGACAGATCACTTGAACCCTGCAATGCCCCTCGAAACCTGATCGTTAGGAGGTATCTATAGATGATATAACAAGGCACCATTATCTAATAAAGCAGCAATTTTATCAAACTTTTCAACTTTGATGGCAAAAAAATTCTGACATGTCTTACTATTATTTTTTCGTTACATTAGGTTCCATGTTGAACGGTATGCAATGGCAGAGATGAGAAAATAGAACCGATGCCCAGGAAGGCAAAATGTCTAAACCGAGAGGACTGTGTAGTATATGTGTGTCCGTGATCTGCTAGCCTTAGACGGGAGCGGATTAAGGGCGGAGCCAATGGAGACCCGGCTCCGGAGCCCACAGGCTCAAGGGCCTCCCATAATCACCCTCTTTAATACTCAAATATAGGAATCAAAATATAGGCTTCCTCACAACAACCATAGAATGACCTATTCGGTTCTATGTTTCGATACGTCTACAGACACTATTAAGGTGTTTTTTCCTGTTTTTTTCTAAGTAACATTTCATGCCTACAAAAACAAACAATTCTTTGAGATAGTTTTAATAGAGATCATTTTAATTATATAGTGTATGTCTTACAAGATTATTTCTCCCGTGCAAAACGTTGTCATTTTATGTGGACTTTTGCCTTTGCTTGACCATTATTACTAATTTTTACACAACCTCCTCTGGTTGTGTTTTCTCACCACTTCTTACCAGGAAGGGTAGGGGGAATTAAGATAAAAGAAGGAAACTTGTACATGTCATTTTTGCATTATGTAATACTCAGAACTATTTTTAAATTTACCCCTTCGATTCCATTTGAATCTTTTGGTTTGCTTTATTTTCCATATTTCTCCCAAACTAAAATGTTTTTGGCAATGTCAAAGACTGAACAATGTGTGGCGAAGAATGTGACATTGTTTGATGTACAAAGCAACCAAAAGTAGTTCAGGCGTGTTATGGTATTTTCAATACTCCTCACTTGTAATGATTCCTTCCAGAAAAGCATGTCCTTCTTTAGGTGGTCCAAACATGACATTATGGGGTTCAAGTCTGTCAAGAATGTAAAGGCATTGTTGGTACATAATTTGTAACCAGATGTTCAATGCGTGTAAGAAGTTACATTTTCTGTTTCTTAGTTACTCCCAATGATAAAATCCACTTGCTGCTCGTGTTCACTTCCACCTGAAATTTTATATTTAGGCATAGTTAACCTCTTAACTGGGTGAACCGGGTTTAAGCGTCACGGAGAATCTAACCTTTGTTGGGGCAACCGCTTTTTGGCATCACGAAAAGATCTTATCTTTTCTAGCTGTTTATGCCGCGTATGAGCGTTGCATTTTGGGGAAACTTCTTGCCATGCATTGACCATATTCTCCTCTGGGTTTCCTGCTATCTATTGAGCATATTTTCAGTGGGCAACTTGTTAGTCATTTGTCGAGAAAAATGGCTGCCTCTACAAGTTCTGCTGCTCGTTGGTCTCGTAGAAAACGAGTTCGTGATGATGATATTGCACCTCTCCTAGATGAATTATCAATCACAAGTGAAAGTTCTAGTGATTCCGAAGAATATCAGTCTACTGACAGTGAGAGTGAAACAGAATTCGACAACGACGTGCAAGTACCAACACAATGGGTAGAATTTGGTAGTGCGAGGCCACCGTTTGTTTGCAACGATCGAGGAAATTCATCTAGGAGAGGTGCAATATCATAATCACGAACTCGTTTTCTACGAGAGGAACCAGCAGCTGAACTTGTAGAGGCAGCCATTTTTCTCGACAAATGACTATAACAAGTTGCCCACTGAAAATATGCTCAATAGATGGCCGGAAAACCCAGAAGAGAATATGGTCAATGCATGACAAGAAATTTCCATAAAATGCAATGCTCATACGCGGCGTAAACAGCTAGAAAAAGATAAGATCTTTTCGCGACGCCAAAAAACGGTTGCCCCAACAAAGGTTAGATTCTCCGTGAGTTACGCAAGACAACTACTGAAAATTGGCAAACTGACATGTTTGTGATGATGATGATGATTATGATGGTTATAACTGTGAAATTTCTATTGGTTCATGTGGGTTGTATTAGAGTAGGTTATATTAAAATAATATATAGTTAAAATTTAATACTATTATTTGTTTCAAAGACTTTATAAAGCAATATTATAAAATAAATCTTCTATCTTAAATTAATGTTAAAAATTCCCCAACAGGCTATTGGCCTCAGGTTACAAATTACTCGCTTAAGAGGTTAACCACCCTTTAAATTGTGTCCGAGTGTTGTCAAATTCCCAGCGAGCATCAGCTAACCATTTTCTTGTGTGTTCAAAAATAATTTTAAACGGTTCATTCGCTTGCCCGTGATGATCAGACAGACAACCATGATATCCCTTTTATATATTCACTAAGTATTTGGAACGTGTCTCCTTTTCTATGACAATGGAGAATGTGCTCACGTAATTTAGAATAAGTGTTTATAAACCAAATATCACATCTCTAACATAAGGGGTTCGAGAGATACACTATTTTCGGCGTACTTCTTAAATATCTTTTCCTCTTGTGATATACATGCTAAGCAATGTAATATGATAACATCCTGACTAGAGCGATACAATATGCTTTTAAAAGTCACTTTAAGCAGTTCATCCGTTTTGCCTTGATGACAAGACACATAACCTTGATGTTATCATTTTTAAATATTGTCTTGTACGAAAGTTACAGAAATAGACCCTCTTCTACACTTAATACAGAAAATTTTTGAAAACGTTTGGACAAGTGCCTACTCTTTTTAATAAGCATTTTATACTAAGTTTCATTTTCCCATCAACTCGGAAGCATTTTATAGGATTAATGATGTTCACTATTCTAGCTCCAATATTCACATGGTTGTTTCCAGGTGTGGTATTTCTTAATCTACCAAGTCTTCAGTATTTCAAAAATAATTTTACGTTCATTCGTCTTCTTACTGAAAATAATGCAGTGGTTTTGGACACACTCTACGCAAAATGACTTAATAAAGCATTGTTTGGGTTCAGCGATTTCTCATATTCTACACGATAGGTTTTATAGACTTACTTGACACAATATTCACGATTCCTTTTAAGGAAATCATATTACTTATCTTTCTGCAATTCTTACGCGTTTATATTCTTATAGACCTTGTAGTTAACTTTCAGTGCAACGATTTGATACACACAGAAGCGCACATCGAGAAAGAAAGGCAATTGTAGATTTAGTTAGAAGACTAGTCTTTGGCTAGCTGGGGGCTCCGCCCCCACATCCCTGCGTTTGCTCCGGCCTAGCATCTCTTGCGTATTAGCCATTGCATGAACATGAATTTAGTGAATTTGTTCTTCATATTTCCTGAATTTAGCCAGCTGGGGGCTTCAACCCCACATCCCCACCTTTACTCGGTCTACGCGCCTCATAAAGTCACAATTCTATTGGATCTCAAGTCTCCTGTTCTATTTCAACTATTTAAAAGGTAATATTTTGTATTCCGAGAAAACGTCTATTTAAATAACATGAAAATTTCTTCATTCCCTTTAGTCCCCTTAAAAATTAAAAATATTCACTTTTGGCAATTTTCCTGTAGGTTAGTTCCGGAAGGCTATAACCATGTCAAATTTAATCATTCTAATCCTACCAGAAGTGCCCAAACATTTTGGGGCGTAGAAGACGTCCCATATGAATAACATGGGAAACACTTATCAGTTCCCCATAAAACCACTCTACAGTTGGGAATTTTTATTTTTGATGATTTGCTCGGGTAATGCTAACAAAAACGTACAAGCCTACAGAATTTCAAGTTTATATTTCAATTTCCAAGGACCTAAAATATGAGATAGGAAAAAAAAATCAAATAACAAGGGGAATTTCTTCATCTCCCCTTTAGACCCCTTAAAAATTAAAAATATTCATTTTTTGCAATTTTTCTGTCGGTTAGTCCTGAAAACCTACAATCATGTTAAATTTAATCATTGTAGAACTATAGGAAGTGACTAATAATTTTGGGGTGTAAAAGGTATCCCATATAAATAACATTGGAAAGATTTTTCAGTTTCCCATAAAACCACTCTAAAGTTGGATTTTTTTTATTTTTAGTAACTTTGTTAAATAATTCTACAGCAAATGAATAATCATACTGAATTTCAAGTTTTCATTCCAGTTCTAAGTACCTAAAATGTGAGTTTATAGGGCCAAGAATAATGTCCATTTAAATAACATGGGGATTTTCTTCATCCCTTCTTTCGATTCCCTAAAAATTAAAAATATTAACTTTTGGTAATTTTCTTGTCGGTTAGTCCCGGAAAGCTACAATCATGCCAAATTTCAACTTTCCACGTCAAACGGAAGTACCCTTTTAATTTATGTCAGTTCATGTAGTTTTGTATATAGTTAACAGAAAGTACTAGTAAATTCCTTAAAGTTTCGATTTTAGTCCAGAGATGCGGGTTGGGAATTTATCTATTCTTCAAACTCAGAATCCATTCCACAAAACAGCTGGTCATCTGATACCGTTTTCGTTTTATTGTGACCAATGTTGAAACGGAAAATGGTTAATTTCTACAACCTCTGCCTTAAATAGAGGGTTAACAAATTGAGATTAGAAACATACTTGGTCTTGGGACATGCTATCAATTCCAGGTCACCTATTCCCGATATATCTTACCTTTCTTACTCTGATACCTGTCGCAGAGTGACGGACAGATATAACTATTTCATAAGACTTCCACTAGTTATACATAGCGCAGTTTGGACATCTATAAATGAATTTTGCTGCTGTTGTTGAGCGTAAAATTTACCAACAGTATATATATATATATATATATATATATATATATATATATATATATATATATATATATATATATATATATACATATGCATAAACTTGAGTATTGTTTGTGCATATTTTTGAGACAGATTAGGTTCAACTGGAATACGTTGAAAAGGTAGCTGCAATCACTTAGTATACTGTACCTAATTTTGTGTACCCTGCAGAGTTATTATAACTCAATAATTATCGGTATTTCGAAAAATGAGAGAAAAAAACAAAAACGAAATTCGTCAGAACAACAATAAAAGAATACCTGTCTTCCTGTTTCGCCAATTCCTCTTTCGCCGAATGCCTTTGGCTACTAAATTGTCGCACATCTGGACAGGCAGCCGTGTTCGGTGAATCAGGAATTCCTGTTTGGCAGAGAACTAGTTAAAGGGAATTTACCGTATATTCAGAAGGAGATTTTTCCCAGCAAAGACTAAATTTTTGGTAGCTTGATTTGTGCGGTGTTGCCAATTTTCATGAAGGGTTAGGTTGATTGAGGGAACAAAACACTCCATTTAGTGTTAAACGTAGAAAATATTTTATTTTCTACAAAATTTTAAATTAAACGTAAGAATTTTTGATTGTTATCCTTGTTAACTGTATTTAAGACGGTCAGAAAAGAAATGGGACCAATAATGGCTTTATTATTCGATATAATCTCGATCCTTCCGTGACAAGATAAGAGAATTGTGTGATTAAAACTATTCTTATGATTGCCTGCCATGAGAATTGAGCTTTAAATGTTCTGTATCTGTAAGGGCACAAAATTAATCTCAGAAGAATGAAATGTATACTTTTTCTAATGCACAATATTAATCCTCATTCTATTGGTGTAGCCAGAAAAATATAATTATTATTGATAATTTTTAACTTAATCTTGCTTTAACTAACAATTTAATAAAAATAAACGAATCTTTCTTCCAGCATCTAGTACAGTGAAAAAGAAAAAGAATGAACCCCAAAAAATTGGACAGAAATATACAGAAAAGCTACATTTTCAGTTCATTTCTTAGAGAATACATCACAAAAGAGCTTCTGTAAAAAAAAAAAAAAAAAAAAAAATCTATGCATACACCTATATTGCAGCCAGTTCTCAAACATCACGCGCATTTTACATAGGTATAAGGAACATTTATTTTTGCTACGTTACTGTAGAAACCCTCGTATCAGAAATTTTGTGGAAAATTCTATGTAATTTTTGTGTTCGTCATTGTCTAGAAAATGTTTTTTTAGCCAGCAAGATCGTATGATAAATTTCAAATTACGGAAATTGGAACTTTTCACAAATTCGTAATTTCTGCAGTTATTAACCTATTCCGCATTTTATATATATATATATAAAGATGAAAGTGACTTTGTTTGTAAGTTAATCATTTGAACCACTCGACAGATCTCGATCAAAGTTTCAACATAAATGAGTTTCGGGCCTTGGATGTTTTTTTATCATTTCACTTCGAAGACGCAACTTGGGGATATATAAAAATAATCGATATTAGTGTCGAATCCATAGTTTTCGGGGTCGCTGAGATGAACGGTGATACTTCCGATGTAGCCTCAAAATTTAGGGGAGAGGGAGGGGTTGATATACAAACAGTATGACCAATATTAGTGTCAAATCCATAGTTTTCGGGGTCTCTGAGATGAACAGTGACACTTCCAATGCCGTTCAAATTCAAATTTATCCCCCATTACTACTCCTAAGGGCGGATGGTGATAGGTAAAAATCACTGAGAATTACCGATATTAGTTTCAAATTAATCGTTTTGAGGTCCCTAAGTTGATTGGTGATAATTTTGGTGCCCTTTATGTTCAAAATGACACTAGTCTCCTCATGCGAAGAACGTGTATTCTGCTAATTACTAACTAAACCAAATTTAGCATACATATACGATTGTCTCAGTTGTGTGTTAAAATCATCATGATTCTGCAAAATCTTTTAATATAGCAGCTGTTTTAAAGAAATGTATTTTTTTCTGGCGGCTTTGTAGTAAAACATTAATGGAAATTAACGGAAATATCTACAGTCAATTTAATAAATCTTGTTATTTACAGTGTTGCCACATTTGGTACAATTGTAGAAAATTTATCCCCTTTTGTCACTCATCGGCCCGTTGGTATCACGCTGACATTTTCAACTCCTTTTGTGAAAAAGTTGGTATAATTCTACCCAATTCAGCACCATTTAACATTTACTTGACACATTTTCAAAAGTGTAAATAAGATCTTCCCTACATCTCACGTTACTCATACTGTGAGTTTGACTGTTAAAAAATGCTGTTCAATGAGGTCTTATGTTATGTGTTTTCTGTTACTGTATATGTGTTACGCGTACTGTCTTACTGCACATGAGGTGTGATGTCATGTATTTTCTGTTACTGTTTGTATGTTATGTGTATGCGTATCGTCTTACTTCACATAAGATATGATGCTTTCTGTTTCTGTGTGTGTGCAGTATGTGTATATGTGCTGCATAGTTAGAAATAATAGATACCATTGTGACTTAAAATTATTAATAATGTGTTATGATGTCTTTTAGGGAAGGTTCTAGGACCCTGGGTCGGTTTTACATTTTTTGCAAATGTCAGTTTACTTCCCTTCTATTCTTCTTACAGTCTATTATCCTCCTTCGCTCGTAAAATAAGCGAGAGTAAGGTGGAATAATTTATATTTTAATATTTTATTATAACGTACTGTTTACACACGAAGTCGGAGATGGATACCGTTTTGGTTTATTGGTCACCTTGAAATAGTGGCGCGTTTGCTTTCCCTACAATACATACCGAATATGATAACTGTTTTGCTGCATCTATTATATTCCTACGTGCGAGAAAGTTTCTATATCTACTTCCACGGTTGTTCTAGGGCCTCCTATTGGGATGTTCTTATAAAGAGCACTTTCTTGATTTGGACTCTTGGGAAAGGGGGAGGAGAATGTTCTAGAACTTTACTCTTTTAGTTTCTTGCTATAGAGCCGTATATTATACTGTATAAAATAATTTGGTGCTGTTTCAATTTGATACTATTTTTCAGCCTACTACAGAGCTAAGGCTGTGGCAACACTGTTTACATACAACTAAAACTCTTCAGGGAGGTCAACATAGTATAAGACTCCGAGCTAGTTCAGAATGGCAAAATTTTTACCTCTTAGTGTACATTGCATACTAAAAGTACATCCCAATAGGGGTAGTTCCATAGCATTTCTCTTAAAGAAAATATTGTACACACATAACACAAAATAAATAGTTCACCCATCACAAGAGTCAGAGTCATAAAGATTTCGAAGTTACTTTTGACACAAATCTAACTTTTGCAGAATGTATAAACATTATAAGTAAGCAATTGATGCTCATTCTGCTCATTCCAGAAATACTGAATTTTGTTTTCGTTTTTTTTTTTTTTTTTTTTTTTTTAAGCAACGGTTTACAATGCAATATTTTTACCTAGAATGGAATATTGATGATCTATCTGGACAATGAAATCTTCGTCAAAATTATCCCGGTTAAACTTAGTTCTAAACTTGTTTCGTATGAGAATGTGTTTCAGAGTACCTCGAACACAAGCGTTATCAAAACACCAACTGATACAAACAGTAAACATAAAATTACTTGTCACTCGTCATAAAATCAGTGACCACAAATATCTGTATAAAGTCACACATGGTCAACTCAAGTCCGAAAAGTTATTCTAACCAGAATTGAATTTCCGAATGCACTTGAGACAAACACGTTAATACACATCTTTTTCATATAGTAGTCTACTCTCTAGACTTCCAATTCAGGTTTTTCACAAAGCTTGTAATATTTGCATTAGTTGCTTGTAATATTAAAACTCCACTCGTTCGAGTTTTCTTTATGCCGTTAGGTACATTTCTGTAATACTCATGTTTTGTATTAATAAGTCAACAAATATTGTTTCCTGATATGAAGATCCAATTCAAAGTGTAAGGGGGATGACGCAAAGTAAATTCACATACTTCAGAACATAATGTATGTGTCAATTATGATTTAAATATTAAAACACAGTAACCCACACAGCAGTATACAAAATTAGAAATTCGCTATTTTGATTTGATGCAATTATTTTAATCCTTCATATATAGTCTTATGTAAAAATTAGGCTTTCTGACTTTGAAAATGAATTGAGCAGCAGAAAACCTCCAATTTCTTAAAATAGTAATATTGTGGGTTACCATGTTCTTGCCTCACATCCTTTAAATGTAAACAAAATGGTTAGATGTGTTTTTCTTTCTTAATCTATAAAATAAAGTTATAGATTCCTGTAAAGTACACTTACTTTCAGGATTAGGAACAAAATTCGGAAAATGTTTCATGAACTTTTCTAAAATCTGAAATTTACTGCTTGCGTTGCTAATAATTTGCCAACTTACACTACTGATGCTAGAATCTGCTGTTGCAGTAAATTTTTGTCGAGGTACACTGAATGGTATAGAGTCTAGGTTGATGTGAATGTATTGGGAAATAAGGGTAACATCGAATAATCACTTGCCTTGTGTGCGTCATGAAAAGTATAAACCCGGCTAAAAGTTTGAATGAATTGTAAAAGATGGACAGGAAATTAAAAAGTAAAGTATGTAACGTCCTGTATCACATCATTGTTTAAATTTTATAGGGTATGAATCCACATTCAAGATATCCTGTTCTCTAAATGGAGCTCAGGATATTCTTTTTCAAAAAAGAAAGGAAAATACACACAATAAACATAAACGAAATTAGCGAGTCACCCTCGAATTTTTATATCCAAGTTTTCAATAATGTTATTGTAGGAACCCTTACTTAGAAACACATACACCTTTCTAAAATTATATTTCTGAGAAACATTTTAATTGAGGTTCTTACACAAATTTTCCTTCTACTAAGTGTTTTTATAAAAAGATAATGATAAAGAAATTAAATGGCATCAACTTCATTTTGATAAAGTAAAAGTTGCTGGCATCTGTTATGGATTATTAATACTTAGTAGAAATCAATTAAATGTTCTTCAAATTAGTTGCCAACAGGTGTTGAATACCTACGCCGAGAATCTTTATTTCTCATCCTATTCATTTATATGATTTCTTTGAAGGGACTGGAATTTTAATGGTCTAATTATAGTGAGAAGTGTAATGTACTGAGAATCATAGAAGAAAATTATGAGAAAATAGAAGAAATTATAGACAGCAAGAAGAGAGGAAATTGTAATGGGAGATTATAATACAGTTGTGGGAGAAGGACAGGAAGGTAGTATCGTATGCAAATATGCAGTGGCGGTTCTAAAAGGTAAAAACCGTGGGGGGTAGCCAGACCTTAGACTATGATAGATATATAGTGAGTGAACTATACTTTCAAAAATATATAAATAATACCTTAAATTATTTTTGTCAATCAAAAATTGGGTGATTTAGGCCCACTTCTCCAGGCTAGAAAGGCCACCGCAAATATGCTTTAGGCAAAAGAAATGAAAGCAGAGAGGAAGTATTCAATAGCTGTAGACAGAATTCAATATTAATTAGAAACACGTGGTTCAAATCCCTAATAGATAGCCGAAAATATCAGATAGGCTATGTTATGATTCAGGAGAGGTATCACAATAGCTTGAAAAACGCGAAGATCCTTCCCGATGCTGACACTTTCACTGATCACAACTTTGTGCTGGCCGAAGTAAATATTCAGTTGAAAAATTTAGGGAGAAGAAAAGTAGACAACGAGATGTTGAATACTGAAAAGTTGAAATATAATGAAGAGAGTTTTTCCATAGAAAAATTATAAGAAAAATACTCAAACGAGGAAAGGATAGGTGCAGATAGTAATGCACGGTGGGAGCATATTAAATTTTACATACAAAATTCTGCAGGACAAGTAGTAGTTACCTCGAACACAATACGGCTAAGAAACCATGGGTTACAGAATAGATGTTACAAAAAATGAGGTAAGGGAAGACCTTTAAAAGGGTTGATATGGAAGATTGCAGAAAGATGTACAGGAAGTTAAGCAAGTAGAAAAGAGAAACAGGAAGAGCAAGAGAAGAGTTTTACAAAAGAAAATGCGATGACAAATAAGAATTGTAAACAATTGGAAAAAATGAGGAAATATTCAAGGAATTGGGATCTATGGAACTGCGGAGGAAACTAGGGGCTATTAAGATGGCAGTAGAAAATAAGAATTGGGAATTTAGACGACACAAGTGAAGTCCTAGGAAGATGAAGAGAGTGTATTGGGGACTATATGAGAGTAGGGATAGACTGTGTGGCCTAAATCTTAAAGTACAGAATGAAGTAGGCGAGGATGATGAAAGGTTTAGCTCTGGAAGGACCAAACATTTGTATTACCTAGAAGGACCAAGGGATGAAAAATTACATCTTACTATTTTTTTTTGTTATGACACTGAAAATATATTGTGTTTTGTTTTGTTTATTCTAAATAATTCGTTTTAAGAGTATTCTTATATAAAAAATTCTAACTTGAGAATTCTTTCTCTTTAATTTAGCTCGCATTTTTGTTTTTCTTTCTCAGCCATCTGAACGTTTCTAACATTTATTATTGTTACCAATTTTGAACAAAGCAACTATCATCAATGTCTACTCTGAAGTATACAGGAAAATTAATGGTTTCTATGCATTTTACACATGTGACCATGGTATTTACGGCCACAGTACACTTCTTACGTACTATTTTCTTGCATCTCTGAAATGACTGGACACCTTTTCTGCTCTTCTTACAGGAACCATTGTGTAAGGCACACATAGCTAGGTTATTTGCATATCAATACTCCAATTAGTATAGTGTATTAATTGCTTTGCATATCAAGGGATTAGTGGTATATTAAGTTTTTTGATTTATTTATCAATTTATATAATATTTTTTTTATTAAGGTAAGGAGATGACTGTTCAAAATTATGTGGTATTGTAATTATGTATGTGTATATATTGTGTTTGATTGGATTCAATAATATTCTTGCATTGAAATAATGAAATACAGAGGAAATATCTACAGCGCTGAAGAAGCAGAATCCATATTAAAAAAAAAAAAAAAAAGAGAATCTGCACTCAAGTTGACTGACTACAGATGCTTTGTGCAGCAGCATTGCCACCTGAAAGACATTGGTATTTGGTCGTAAACGAAAGCTTTATTTTATTTCTTCTTGAGAAACAACGAAGAAAATGAAAATAAGAATAAATTTTAAAGTTGACAACGATGTCATCTGGGTCTGTTCTGACGACAACCAGACTAGATTTTTTTTGTGGCAAAAGCAGGGGCGTCATTTAGGGGGGCAGGGAGGGGCATTTGTCTCCACTGAGTTTGAGATTTATATAGATTTTATCAATAGAACAGTAGTAAATCAGTGAAAAACTCGAACTTTTATATATAGCAAGGTGTCCTGCACCCCACCAAGCCAAATCTGAAATGACGCTACTGGGGAAAAGCAATATAATTTTTCATATCTCCTGCAAAATTATCATTAAGAATAGGTGTGAACCACGAAGTTTTTGGCCAGATTTAATTATATCTGCTGAGAGTTCGTCCAAGAAATCTCAAGTAAAAGCGAGCCTGTAATTTTCACTCACCTTCCTTGTTTGTTCAAAAAGGTGGAGCGAAGAACATTCCCTCCGCCGACCTTCATCCCTTGTATATAAATAAACGAAAAAACAATCATCTTCTTAAGTTATTATGTATTCCTGAATGAGTAGAATATTTTAGTATTCCTTAGCCTTGCTTATTGGTGTTACAATTTATTTACAAAATATAAATACAAAGCTTATTTTGGTTTTATTTGTATCCTCACATGATGTTGTGAAGGGGCGAGCATGGTGTGTAACAGCAGCAGTCAGGTGATTTTTCTCAAGCAGTAGAAAACCAGGAAAAAGAGTGTTTCTGTGTAATAATATTGATATGACATGCAATGACAATCACATATATATACTTTAATACTGTAAGGAACATATATTTTAAGTGGCATCAGTTCTATATTTAATTATTTGTGTTGTTATTTGTAAATATTCCACCGCTAGCACGAACAGATGCTGAGTAGTGTTTTGAGAGTAGTTTGGATATTCCGCCACCAGAGGTCAGTGACTCTCAGACCACTATGGACCTTGTAAACATGTCTGCTAGAAGGTGTCTCTGTAAATAGTTACCATGTTCAAACTAAAATTTAACGTAAGTTGAAGTGAGAAAACTGAGTATGATTGGCATCAGTTTGAGGGTACAAGTTTACCATATTAGGTTACAATACTAAAACAGAATATTAATCAAAAGTAAATTATTTATTAGCAAAATATTAGGACAAGGTGTAGTCACGAGACATGATGGCACCAAAATACTTCTACCCTTCCGCGCCAACCCCTTCATAAAAAAGAAGCGAAGCTAGAAGCGAGTCTCAGGGAAATAAAGAAATGTACGGTATAGCTTTTAAATATACGAAAAGGGCGGAGGAGAGTTAGTTCTGGATAGTTCGTTGATCGTGCGGATGAAACTTCGTCTTGAGTTCCGTTCGTGAAAGTTGGCTCTCTTTGGAAGAGAGTAGATAGTATCTCATAATATATAGTCAAAGTAATTCTCCAGTTTGGGGATGAACTTGCGTTTTGCTTTGAAATCATTAAAATCTTATAGTGAACACACTCGTAATAGTTACTCGAGTGAATTTTTTTTCCTAAACTGATAGTTGAAAAATGTTGAAACAGGCTATATAGTTTTATACAAATTATGTATCAACATACTTCCTTGAAGCTAGTGAAGGTCCATCATATTTACCTAAGCTTTGAGAACTGTGCTACGTGAAAGACTTCCGTTGTAAACAATGCATCGTGTCGTCTAATATGTGTATAAACAGTGTTAGATTTATGTGTATGAAGTTCATTTCATGCTAAAAATTAATCAAATCGTGGGTAGACATGATCTACAGACTGAAATATTTACACGTCATGCAATTAGTTTTAAATACAGTGAAATCGAGACACGCTTCAAATTTCTCGAAGTACACCTAGTCATTCTCTACGAGAAGGACTCGTACACAATATGAATGACATACTAAGGTGTTTGAGATCATCCACCTGGACATAAGAAGAGCTCCAGAAACGAGAGTATTGTCGGAACGGAGGAGTAACACTACAGTCTCATGAACAGAAGACCGAAACCAGCGCGGGATTGAAGGAAGCGATAAGTAGAGTGCACGAAGTAATAAACATTATTGAAAACGTACAACGCTACAACAAAATTTATATAACCTTCATTCAGGTTTAAAGTGAATCTGTTTTCATTGGTGATTGTGAATGTTTGATTTCTTCGTTATCAAAGTGTGTTACATGAAAATGTATGGAAATTGTCTTCTACCTAGACCTTGGGAGACATCACAGGTATGTGTTCCGTTATCTGTTCTATGTTCTTTTCTTTACAGCATCGCCAGAGGAGCAGATAATCAGCGAATTATAGCTTCTGTCTGTCAGCGTATGATAGTTATGTGTGGCATTATTGGTATTTGTTTCAATGGAGTTAAAACCACAGGAAAGACCCTGCGAAAAGCACTTCATTTTGCTCTGGATAATGAGATTTATCATTCGTAAATTTAGAGTACTTTTAGAACAAAATTTTAAGTGTTCTCATTTTTTCTTTAATTTAATAATATTTGTTATTCAAGCTCTAGCGACATTTGCACTTTCATTTAAATTGTTACATATTAACTAACTTTAATTATTAAAGTTCAGATAATCTGTTCCTCCATGTTATCCTTTCCAGTGTTTAGGGCAGTTCACTCCCTGTCATATACATCATGTACTTGACATTTCTGTCATTTCTCGTCTGGTTTCTTCATAGCGCCGTCTGTGTTAAGAATTTGTCAGTTTCAACTATGAGAATTCTGCTTGCAATGTTCCTGTCTGTAAGTCCTTCAGGCAGCTCTAGCAGCACCACGAGTGCTACTATTATTACTTGTTTGTACAAAACCCAAGCATTAATTCCTGCCAAGTCCAAGATTTTACTAAATGTGTGCATGGACCATCTTCTTGAACTCGTTTTGAAGAAATATTTTGTAGCCACTGATCGAGAATGTCTATACCATAATTACTATTTTTGTAACATTTCACTGTTTCTGACTTTTTCTTGGAATCCTGACCAATTTTGACACCTTGGTGTAGTGAACTTAAAAGAACATTTTCTTTGTCTAGCCATGGTAAATAGTTAGAGTGATGCCATCGATTTCGAGAACTTAAGTATTATACAACCATGCTTTATTTGTCTTGAACTTTTTTTGTTATCTCTCTTCTTGTTCTGTTCTTTGTACGCAGCAAACTCGATCCCTAAGGCATTAACTTTAGTGATAGCTCAAGAGATGAAAAATAGTTGTTGCAAGGAACATTTCTCCCTTTATTCGTGAACGGTTTCATGCGTTTTTCAACAACGTAAGAACCCAAATTTTCCGATCTGTTGAGCTCTTCGTCTGTTCCAAGATATAGAAATGCATTAGCAGTATATTTGGAGTCCCTATCTACAGCCAACCAAAATTTCTGTCCATACTCATCAGGTTTATTTGCCATACACTGAACAACCGACAACGTACTTTACTTGGGAATAATTGCTCATCTATTGTAATAGATGCACTGGGAGTGTAGCATGTCTAACAACTAGAAATAAATCTGTACCACACTTCAGATATCAAAGTAAAGGACTCTGTGTAAGTTCTCGTCGAAAATAAAAGTTCTATTTGCCTCGCTTTTTTGCTGTATTCCTATAGATATAAAGGCAACTCCTCAGGAAAAAAATATTTCGACGATACTGATAACGATTTCAAGAAAGTAGGGCCAAAATACCGCACATGTTTATAATGGAGTATATGGGAAATTACATGTTATATTCGGATTTTTGTAGGTACGGTCCACAACTCTGAGATCAATGATTTGCACATATGATGTGCATCATAGTACGGGACAAATAATAGGTAGGAACGAAAGTGGTGTTATGTTTCCTTTGGCTGATAAAGGGTGTTGAAATTGGGCACCATCTGGTAGTTTAATAGACTATATGGGAGAGTATTTGGTGGCTGGGAATTGTATTACGTACCATTAGCGCCTCCGAAATGCAGATCAAGATGATGTGGTGTTCCTCCCGAAGGCAAGGCTGTGATCCGAAGATCCCTGGGCAAGGTGAACCCACGATGATTTGCCATTGCCTGCCATGTGATGATGACGTCTCCGAAGGATGGAACCGACAGTTGAACAAGGGATCCGAACTTCCTCTGTCCCCACCGGGAATCGAACCTGAGATCCCTTGAGTACAAGGCGAAGAGCTTATCCATTCATCCACCGGGGACACATTCTTACAAATAAGACCATTGGCATATTATGATATTTGATATTACGAAATATGCAGAAAAGAAAGTGTTTGGGTTTGTTTCGCACAGACACACACACACACCGACACACACATACACAGATACACAAATAATGCGTCGGATACATATAGATCACAAAGTGTGAAATTCTATGGGAATGGATAATATTGTACTTAGATGTGAATGACAACACGACGATTAGTGGTCAAAATGCGCAGCAGATCTCCTTATAACCAAAGTTAAGTCATGCCTGGATCTTCATTACCGTGTATGTGCTTAGTGTCGAGAAAAATACCACTTAGATGCAAAGCTGAAAAATGAACAGTTTCATAACGAGCAACACCAAGATACCAAAGAACGGAAGCCACATGCGAGAAACATCCGGGAACACAAGCTCCACTGCTGCATTTGCAATACCATTCAAGAATAGCGTCGGCTCCTGATTTTCCTGGATCATATTCAATGAAAAGTGTGTACTGCAAACTCTCTACTTGTCGAGATTGAATTTTAAACCTCAGGATGTGTGGAGTGATATGCAAATGGAACAGTGAAGAACTACCATCAGATTTCATGTACTCTGCTACATATGCGTGAGCATTTTGGATTTGATAAATTCCAAGCGTGATTTTGTATAAGTCTTCTTCTCTCAATCGAGGGAAGTCAGTAATTGACGATCCGTCACACGGTTCCCAAATCTTTGCTGAGCGTTTGTCAATATCACCTGATGTCTGTATTTTCTTTTGCAGTTCGTTTGTTAAACGAGAACGTGAAAAGATTTTAATACTTTCGTCAAAATTTTCTGGTGCATCGTTGGTCAATGGAAGCGCAAGCTGATTCTCTAAGGCACCTACAATGAGTAAATACTTCCGTAAGTAGGGAAGAGCCACAATTGGAAGCCTATCCCTAAACATCTTGTACTTCATTTTGAGATGGCCATTTTTCGCTTCTACACACCACCTGCCGTTTGTGATAATACGGGACTGGTTTGCAGCCAGGCAGTCATGCTGCTTCTTTCCCTTTTCTAAAAGACATGGCATTTTCGCAATGATCTCCGCCTCCTCCAACACCGTCATGGAATCTCGTAATCCCCTATTAACCAA
The DNA here is from genome assembly GCF_964235325.1 of Thermobia domestica. Classification (NCBI taxonomy): domain Eukaryota; kingdom Metazoa; phylum Arthropoda; class Insecta; order Zygentoma; family Lepismatidae; genus Thermobia; species Thermobia domestica. The sequence continues at coordinate 328,653,995 of NC_137454.1, read as the reverse complement.
AATGCAGTCCCCTGGTTGTAAGAGCTGGTTTAAACCATTTGCTGTGTCGGCGAACATAGAGTTTGTAATACTAGCATGATTATTTAAACCAACATATGGACCAACAATGTCAACAATGTACCTGCTGGGTGTAACGATCATCATGGGTTTCACTAAATGGCGTTCGTTTTGTACGCTATACAGACGCCTTTGCACAGTGTAGGTCGTAGATTTTTCGGTGTAAATGTATGTTCCGTCAAAGACTAAAACCAGCTTGTCATCCCCTACCCCCATAAAGTTTGCGAGCCCAAGCTGGAACCTTGCTTGGAAAAAAACAACGAGATAAATGCTTTGACCCTAATACGAACAGTACAATCTGCCTCATCAAAGCCTGTCTGACTGATTTCAATGGATTTGACACACTTCCGTGGCATGGATAACCAAATATTGCTCCCAGAAAGTCATTACAAAGATCATGCCTGAGTTTCATTAACAACATGCCCAGTCTGGTTTCAACGCTTGTAAGACTGCTGTTATGTAAGGTGGCACAGAAACTGCACAGCACAGTCAACTGTTCATTGTTCAATTTCGTGAACACTACTAACTGTTCTTCAGGAATTTCTGCGAGGTTTACCTTCATGTGCACAGGCACAATTGACGTATTTTCAACTTTGAGATCCCATCCCTGGCTACCCATTTCTGGTTGTTTCTGCACCCTTCTCCCATAAGAACTTGCCTTTATGTAGCATGTTGTACATAGTACTATTGACGGACCGAAGCACTGTAATGACTTACCTTTGCTCCCACGCATGTAACTCGTGCTCCATCGCTTGTAAGAACTCACTTCCACACACCGGGCGCTTTCTTTGCCCTCTAAACCATAGTTCGCACATGGCACATTGCCGATGTTTATCCGTGCTTCCACGGGAAGTCATTTGTCACGTCAGCAAATTGTTTTGAAATGAATAATATGGCTTTTGCATTACACGTTTCCACACTGGCGAACCTACCAGAAAATAACACCAAATAGTACACAACAACAAAGTTCGCACTAATGTCGCGAGAAACAGAACAACAAAAGTCACTGGACAAAAGCATGCAGGAATTGCAACGTCTTGCAGGCACAATGAAGTAGGCAAAACACACGAATCGATCACCACCTATTTGCAGTCACTAAAGACGAGTATATCTGTAGTAATATCAACACCTCCACAATAACGCTTCTACTGTACTTCCCTCAATAGAGGCACTCTCGCAACAGACAGATAGCGACTATGAAGCGAATGAGAGCATATACACAAACTCAAACGTCCGGATCGGTCAAACAGAACATAATGCCACTGACGTTTTCAACTATTATTTGTCCCTTACCCTGCTGTACATCATAATATGCCAACGGTCTTATTTGTCAGAATATGTCTCCGGTGGATGAATGGATAAGCTCTTCGCCTTGTACTCAAGGGATCTCAGGTTCGATTCCCGGTGGGGACAGAGGAAGTCCGGATCCCTTGTTCAACTATCGGTTCCATCCTTCGGACGTCATCATCTCATGGCAGGCAATGGCAAATCATCGTGGGTTCACCTTGCCCAGGGACCTTCGGGTCACAGCTCTGCCTTCGGTAGGAACACCACATCATCTTGATCTGCATTTCGGAGGCGCTAATGGTACGTAATACAATTCCCAGCCACCAAATACTCTCCCATATAGTCTATTAAACTACCAGATGGTGCCCAATTTCAACACCCTTTATCAGCCAAAGGAAACATAACACCACTTTCGTTCCTACCTATTATTTGTCCCATACTCTGATGCACATCATATGTGCAAATCATTGATCTCAGAGTTGTGGACCGTACCTACAAAAATCCGAATATAACATGTAGTTTCCCATATACTCCATTATAAACATGTGCGGTATTTTGGCCCTACTTTCTTGAAATCGTTATCAGTGTCGTCGAAATATTTTTTTCCTGAGGAGTTGCCCTTATATCTATAGGAATACAGCAAAAAAGCGAGGCAAATAGAACTTTTATTTTCGACGAGAACTTACACAGGGTCTTTTGTCTGTAGACTTGATATCAAATCTGATAAATTTCTATATTTCGATAAAACGATTACGAAACATTGTTATCTGAACCAAACGAATTTGCCACTTCTTTGACCACAGGGACTTTAGGGGCAATCCTTTTGCACCAGTGGCTCCACGTACGTAACATATTCTTAACAATGCATCGAATTCTCGTAAGGGAGCGGACCAATTATCATCACCAAGTTGTCTTCTTGCTTCTCTTTCTGTACATTTCTTTATATACTTTTAAACGGCTTCGTAAATTATTAGTCTCCATGCACAAGCGACCGATACATCAACAATATTTCTTTTAGTGTGTGAGGTTGGGTCAGCTTTATCATTCAAAATATTTTAATGTGCTCATCTACCGACGTTTTGTATCTCTGCATCTGCTACTACCCGTTCCGCACAATTTGACGCAATGATAACAAAATTAACTACAAATTGGGAATTTGTGAGATGGCCTTGCGACATGTGTTTCCGTTTTCATTCACCAGCATTCGCAACATACTGCACTTGAGGTGCTTCATTTGATCCAACGTTATCTACACATTTCTTTCTAGAATTATGCACTTGAGTACATTCACTGATGTTTCTAAATGATACATTTTTTACTGAATCATCCTCACTAGTACCAAATTCGGAGTAAGAGATGATTTCAAAAACACCAGCAAAGTGATCACTTTCATAGAAGTATTGTTTCTTTCACTGTCACTTTCGAAAGATACAGAATGATTTTATTCGATTTCCTGAAGTGCATGAAGTACAGCTTCTGGACATAAAAGTATTCCTCTTGGCCATTATTTACTGCATTCTTCAAGACAACACCAAATAAAATAACACATAACTAAATGATAAGCTAGATAACATTATATTTTCGTTGAGCTGCCCGCTTGTTAAATTTCTGTTGTTATCACTGCTACCAGAAAAACAAATAATTCAATAATTAGTGATAAAATAAAATAAATTCAATTACTCCGAATAGAGTTTGGCCAGATTCCTCGTATATGGAACTGGATTTTGTAAAATATTACAACGAAAGAACTAGAACTAGAAGGGGAGAAAACAGAACAGATGACTAAACAGCATGACAAACATCTTGGCATTTGAAGGTGGCGCTCTAAGTTTTCTTTAAATGCGGTTATAATGCTATAGCAAGTGAGAGTCCAGCGGTATTGCCATGTTTATTTTGTACACATCCACGTCTATCCTCTGCCACCTGATCGCGGTGTAGTTTGTCTGCTTAGCCATAGCCACACCCCTTAGCATTCGGCAACGTCGAGTCAAAGCTTGCGTTTTATTCGTTTAGCTGAAATGCCAAGATGTTTGTCACAGGCTTTAGTTTCCGATATCTGGGTAGTATTATTAGTAGCAATATAAAATCTGAAAGTGAAATAAAAGCAAGGGTAGGAATGACGAAAGAAGCGTCTAGGAGGAAGAAAATATTATTTTGTGAGATCTTGAATAAATATTTGAGAAAAAGAATCATAAAATGATTCGGGTGCATCAAACAGTGAAAAACGACTGGAACATTTCGAGATGTGGGTGTGGAAAATTAAGGAGAGAATTAGCTGCGTCTGCAGAAAACGAATGAGAGGGTGTTAGAAATAGTGGCCAAAAAAGAAAAACATAAACATTATTAAACCCTTACCGCATGCTGTGCAATATATGGCACATACCCTTTTTGACTTTAGCTCTTTTGTGATTTATCAAACGCATCAAATGACTGTTTTGTCTGCTGTGTGAGATATTGACGTGTATGAATAAGAGATTTTGGTGTCATCTGACATGTTCTTTGTGAGTTGTATGAAAAGTCCGTTGCCATACAAACCACAGTTTCCAGGCCAACAAATCCTGTTACGGTTCGCCAATCTAAAACTGAAAAGGGCGAAGAAGAAAAAAGAAAAAGAAAGAAAGTTCCGTAACAAAAGAAGGGTGGGAAACCCTGTATCGTGTAAATGAGATGCATAGGATAAGTCGTGATTGGGAACCCTTCACCCCTGGTGGGGGGATATTCATGAAGCTATCCGCTTATGTCTAATTATATAGGAATATATAATCCATTTCTTACTTTCGAACATACAAGGTTCGGTCAAAATGAGAAGACTTTTATATCGGACTTCCGAAGAAAAATACAATAAATACATGACCGTGTTTATTATATATATGATTCCCAGTCACGACCCCCCTTTTCAGTTTTATTAAAATAGAAGAAGTAAAGAAGAGAAGAGGAAGTTGGGATAGGAAGAGAAGAAAAAGAGGGAAAATAAGAAGATGAGAAAAGAGGGAAAATGTTACTGGATAATTTTGAGAAATATGGTAAAGGAAAGTGAATAATTATCGAATTGGGATCATTTCGAATAGCTATTGGGTGAATATTTGGTATTAAGGTGATCAAAGGTAGACACATGTTAACCCATACCTCCCAGACCTAGATCCATTTAACCCCAACTACCGAATTATCCCAATCTAGCTCTGAGATAGATGAGAAAGTTTAATTTAACATTTTATTCAATATTTCCGAAAGTTCTCGACTAGTATCCAATACTTGAAGGATAAATGATGAAGTTGATGGCATGTTAGAATCGACCACAGAAAAAAATCAGAGTAACACATATATTTGTCGAAGATTTCGACTCTCGAAGTTCTCCCATGATGATCGTTCGTTCAGGTTACTTCGGCCCTTTTTGCTTCCTTTATAGAGCCAACTTAAATTGAGTTAGTATTGACTTTCAACGACTTTAATTGCCAACTACCATTAATTATAATAAGTCACACATATATGACAAAAGAATTGGTGCACTTAATACTAAACCTACATTTCACTCACACTCACATTCATACAGAACAATGTATACTTCAGGTTGCATTTAGTTGAATTAAACTAACCTAACTACATTTCTATAGAAATTTATTACATTTCAAGAAAACTTAATTCGACACCACAGGAAAAATTTCGATACATGAAAAGAAAATAATACTAGTAATAACAAAATGGTTTATAGACATGCAAAGAAATTTGTTACTTTTCAATATCTAATCACACATTTCTCTTTGTAGATATATTAAAAGTTGGATTACGTTAAAAAAATCGAAAGAAAGACGAAGAGAATAAAAATCAAAGGTCAACATTGAACATATTTAAGGTTCAGTACAAAGAATACATATCAATGTGAAAGAGGAAAGGAAAAAAATATATAATTGGTTAATCATTTAAAAAAAACTTTTGTAGCATTTTTATTGAGTCTCTGTCCCAAGAGGAGAAATTTCGACAATTTTATGAGTGCTTTTCTCACTTCGATAATAACTCCTTTATCAACTGTCTTTATGCACTATGATTGGTGTCCATGAGAGTAGTTAGTTGTTTTTCTTAATACAGACAAAATAGTTGCTTCACATTATATATATTTTTTTCATTTTGTCACTTGACGCACTTGGTATGAAAATTCAAAATTTATTAAGATTTTAAAAAAATATCGAATCCAGTCCCAGACATTGGGAACATATTTCGATAATACTATACGATATCTCAATGGAGCTAGGCCTCTGGACCTATCTAGGTCATGTATTCACATTACTAAATTATTAACCAAAATCAGTTCATCGAATTTTTTCTTGGTCTAGATCGTGTAGTCAAAAGATTCTAGTCACTGAACTGACGAACGACAAATAGTTAGGTTCCCGATCGTAAGGGAAGGATTTGGGGCGCACTATTTCATAGTTTACTGATTTCACTACTGTTTTACAAAATAACTTTAGATACGGATTAGGGTTTTTTTCTTACGACCTGCTACTTGTTCTATTTACATGCAACATTTAACATAGTATTAAACTTTAATAGTTACGAACATTACTAACAAATCAGTAAGGTGTTATTTATTACAAGTTACGCGGTAATACTTTACAATCACAAATAGTTGGTCAAATATCGGATGTCAAAATCTATGGCAACTTAAAACAACCAGGGTAAATACCGAGCCCTTTACATACATACTCGCTCATATATATATTCATATTACTCAATATAATAAATTTTATTCTAATATCAATCTTAGTATTTCATCGACACTTAATTCTCTAGATAACCTTTTCATATTTAGTGAGTATTCACATTTTCTTGGCTCAAAATAAACAGAAATAAACATGACAAACAAAATTCTTTTTCTTTTAATAAGATTGCAACATTGGAATGTATATATATCCCGATAATCGATAAAATTTCAATTTTATTAAGATTCGCGTATAGAGAAGGGGTTGATGTTATTTAATATGTCGACACAAAAGTGGAAATACAGCAAATACAGCAGGCATGTAAGTTTCCAAACTATGTAAGCACACATATATAAATGTATACATAGAGAAAGAAAGAAAAAAATCAAGGTTATTTGAAATTAGTGGGCCCAAACTACTAATACATACACACCATATAACCAATCAATAGAAAGAAACCAGAAGTCAGTAATTAATGGGTATAGTTTGTACGATCGATGAACAATAATCAAGTTTCTGAGTATCTGAAACCGTAGTGTACCCTCTCGTCAGTCCCTTCCATGGTGGATTGAGTATCGTGAAAATGGTCCTGCGTTGTGCTGAAATACCGGGAAATACCTCCACGAATTGTATCCCTCGATGCCTCAGTTAGTACATACGATCGAAATAAGTGATATGAACATTGTATGTTTTCATGAGTTTCAGACCCGGGGGGGGGGAAGTTCAAAAAGAATCTTGAAGAAGGAAGAAAGAGACAAGATAGAGAAAGTGGCGCCAACGAAAGGAGAAAGATTAAGGTACTACTCACTACACAGACGAGTGATCAAATTTAAATATATAAGAACTCAAAGCCAAAAAAGTTCACATATGCCGAAAGAGGGTGGTTTACTTAAATACGTAAACTCAAAAGTTATCTCCAAAAACACAGCGAGTCCGTGCCCGCAAGGGAATTTTCTGAAAGGCGAAAGCTTTAAGGAAATTCCCTTCCTCGCTGTATCCGGTTGAGTCCTTGGAGACTCCGTCCATGCCGGAAGGTTAGGTGTAGATTCTTAATTTGGAATTTCAGGAAAGGAAAAAAATCATCCGACCTCTCAGAAACTAAGAAAGTCCAGAATAGTAATAAAACTAGAATAAATAATAGCTAAGATATCCATAACGAGTAATTTGCCAAAATAAAAAAAAATAAATTTTGGATCGGTGATTTCAGTGACCAAACATCACCGATAGCTACCCTGCGCAGACAGGCCAAAGTCTGGGACGTCGTTAATTTGCATCATCTAATTAAACTAGGAAAAGAAACGAAAATACTTAAGAGGACTAGGGGTCGACGACCGGGTAAGCAATGGACATAAATATTAATTTAATAGCGGTTGATTTAATCGGATAGCCCGATCTGAGCTGTTAGCTATATGAACACTGCACAGTAAATAAGGTAAGCAACGAAGGGAAAAAATCTCGGAGAGTCGATGAATGTTTAAGATACAAATGACCAAACCTGTACTTTTCGAAGATCACAGAATATAGCAGTTAGTTTTCTTAATTATTATTTCTGTCAACCTTTAGGAGTAATTCCCACATGATGCTACCCTATCTATTGAAAGGCTTAAGATCCGGGGCTGTTATTATGAGGTACTTAAATGCGAAGTAACACACAATTCCCAACTACAATTTACTATCCAATAGCAAACTCGGTTGGTTGAATGTATTAGTGTAGAAGTCAAAACGCGAGAGATTTTTAGTAAACATATTCATATTCTCAATATATAATATACACTAGGCCTATCCATTTAAGTACAGGTGTCGTATCCTCTCATTCATTTTATATCATATTCGCATTATTATTATATCTTTACATTTATTCATTATTTACTCATTTTCACGCGAAATAATATTTTACAGACACCCTATTACATACATTTACACGCATGCCATACACATATTACATTATGCACTAATAAATCTATAATTATCACAATCCGTCACGCTTAAACTACTACACGATAACATTCATCGAACCACGGACTCTGTTCCGAAACACCTAATTATATTTACCTCGTAGTTTTGAAAAAAAATCCATATGTGTATTCACTGAAAGTTAAATTGTCAACGATTATTTTATTTCTGATTTGCTGATAGAACTAAAGCAACAACGGAATCTTTGTACAGCAACGGGAAAAGAGAATTTAACATTACATTTTGAAACAAACAGTAACATCATGTGGTCTTTACTTCTATTAAGAAAATAGGCATTCTTGATTTCAGTGGATATTTCGGTTTCTAATTGAGGTGGCAAGCTGTAATTTTCAAAACAGTAAGATTTCGTGCTATTTTATATGAATGTATACTCATATGAACCCTCATGGATGTATACTCATGTATTCATATATGTAATTTAAGAATAAGGGGCTAAAATCAAACAATCTAGATCACTAACTCATGCAATGACGTAATATCAACAAACAATTGATTACCGAAAACGGATACGATGGCGCTGTAGTGGGGAAATAATTTACCGTGTACTGAATGAAATATATCCTTACACTTATCAATCAGAACTCTAATATTTACTCTTGTTTAGTGTGCTTCGAGTTAGACAAATGGTATTAAATTAACGCATGTGAACTACACTGTCCTAACAGTAAAATCACGCACTCACACAGAACTACTAACTACATACACCATTATAAATACTACACATAAAAACTACTAACTAAACAAGCACCATTTATTATAAGGATATTAAAGACAAGTACCAGATATATTAGATTTAAAGCACATTACTCCCTTGTCGGTATATAAAGTCGGCTCTATTGAACTTTAGGGGGACAAAATGAGAAAGTTAACCCTAGGTTCAATTGACCTGGCCAATTATATAAAAAAATGTTTACTGGAGTTTTGATGCCCTGGGGACACTTTAACAAAGTTTATTGAGGGACCTTTCCCCTGAGAGGGGAAAAGGCCCTAATCACGAATATTATCTAACCCATCCCCCACTAGAAATGGTTCAATTTGGAGAGAGAATAGGAGCTTTTTAGTTAGATTAAGCTGCCATTCTGATGATTAGTATTACAGCCATGAAACCTACTACGTACATGCAGTTACTGAATAATAAAAAAAATCACATCTACCAGATACACGAACAAAATGCACAAAACCAGGTCGTATTTTCCCTAACCCCTAACTGAATTTGAAAAAATCAAAAATCACTCTCCTTTCTGTCCATTCTATATTGGCAGCAACATGGCGTCCTGCAAACCGGAATCTGATATTTCCCCTTGGTTTTACAGTTCTTTCAACGAAGTATAGGTTTGTAGGCTCCTAAATCATCATACGGCGTTTACTATGGCAGATAAACTAAAATTTTACCATGCTTTCCTCGAATTTCCAGTCTTTTAGGCAGATATATGGCCGTAAGATGTTGCAGGTTGCTCCTCTTAATGAGTCCACGATGATAATAATAATATTGCGCCGAAAACGACAGAGATAGGAGGATTCCACCAATAAGGGCGAAATCTTTCAGCCGCGGAAATTACAAAGCAAATAGAAATTGGTGAAATACAGATATAACCGGATCTGAAAGTGACTACGGACTAGTGAGAGGGGGTGAGGTAAAGTTTAGGTACCTGGCCAAATTCTACATTGGTCTGAAAGTAAGAAAATTTATATCCAATGGCGGAACTATATTTCGGTATGACGTCAGAATGGTAAACCTTGTAACTATTCAACTTGTATATGCGAAAATGGGATTTACAATTATTCAAAATATAAATAAATATGTTATTCAGTGAAAATATGATTCCTAATAAGACCTTTCGATTCATTACATTTAATTTGAAGTAAAGAGAATAAATAAATCGTGTAATTAAACCGAAATCGGATTTTAAACAAAATTTACTAGGTACAGGGTGAGTAAAAAAAAGTTGCCATTACTCTCAGCTGTAATGGTACATTACATGTAAGTGTGTCATATATAGCACTTATTTCTCGTCGGAATTAAGTGAAAAATCTAAAATTCAAGTTTTAATTCATTTTTGAAGTTCCCATATGAGGATTTCCAATACTGATTATTTTTTGTCGCTAAAATAAAAAAAACATGCAGAAAGGGGTTAGGAACAGAAGCTGATTGTGAGATTGGCTAAGAAGGAATTGTACCATGAGGGACGTGCTAGAGGTTATAGTGGCAGGAAAGAGAGGGAGAGGGCGAAGGATACTACAATTAATGGACAATATCAAAATATAAAAATCGCACTCGAAAACGAAGCGGTTAGCGGAAGACCGTGGAGTAGGAAAGCTTCTTAGTTGCAGCAAGTGACCTGCCAATAATTGTAGAGTACCGGTACCTGTGATGATGATGAATTATACTGGTTTCTTCTTCAAATTAAACTATTCTTTACTTGTTGAGAGTTATGTCTTGGAGTAGGTCTTTTAAAGTTTTAATATTTTATAACAAAATTCAAAATAATATTAAATGATTATTCATTTTTCAAATGAGGTTTGAAAAATTAAGCAACATTTAATTAGTTTTTAAGATGAAGTTAGTAAAGATTATTTGGTCTGAATTCAAACTAAACAAATAATAATAATAATGATGCCACATATAAATAACAGCTAAAAGTATTATTGTGTAATGCGTAAACGTTTCTCAGCCAATATACTTTACTGAGACACGAAGCTTATACCATCTTGTATGTACTCCCATGCGCAAAAAAAATTGCGCGTATACTTTAACTCACGATTTTTCTCAATTATTTCATTTTTCCTTATGTTTATGAGTAAAATTCAGTTATTAGTATGTGGAGATAATAGAAAGCAATCCATCTAAGGAGATATTTCCAAAAAATATAATAAAATAATAAAAATATAAGCAAAAAACAAAATTATGTTCGGTTTTGTGTATACTGGCAATAATGTTTTCGAGGGAATTTTTGGAGCAGCAGAGCACGATTGTAGATGGAATTACAGAATTGGTAACAGAACAGTTGAATCAAGGAACAGGAAACTGGAGTAAAATATTGCATTTATTGGCTTAAATCTAGGGTGTAAATTGTCTGCCAAATATAAATTAGCTTCTGTAACCAAGATGTTCTACGGAAATATATAAACAAAGAGAAAAACTGTTGTCTTAAGTTTGGAAGTGACATGCTCTATAGCCATGAGCATTTGTTTCTTAAGAAAAAGATAGTCAACAAAAGAAAGTCTGTGTGGTCAAGTCAGTTGCTCGGCAGACGCCGTGCCGTTCACCTCGTTGTTCCGGTAGGTGTTCGAGTGGAAGTAGTGAGTGTGTTAACTTGCTTCAACTCAACCTGCATTGTCAAGTGGAGTATTTTCTACTACCAAGTAGTTCGAGTTATATTTACTCTTTTCATCATATTGTCTAGTGTCAAATACAGGTTTACCTACTAAGTGCATTATGTCTGTTATCCGAGTGAATACTTTACGTTTGTCATTTCAAGATGTTGTGAACAAGCCTAACACATTGGTCTTGCATGAATGGATCCGCAATACTTTTCATCTGCTTCCTGATCAAGTTGTCAGTATTGAGTTTGATTATAGTCGCAAACAGTTATATGTTAAGTTAATCTCACAAGTGCTTTGTGAACAAATTCTGTTTCGAGTGAATGGAAAGGTTAGTTATTCAGATGATCTTGGTACTTATAACATTTTAATCGATTCTGCCAGTTCCAATATTATGACTGTCCGTTTACATTTGGTACCCACCGAGTTGGAATATCATCATATTTCTCGTGTGCTTTCTCAGTACGGTGAAATTAAGTCAATTGCAGACGAAATGTATTCTACTGGACACATCTATGAAGTAAGGACTGGGAGAAAGATAATACGTATGAGCATTAAGCGCCCCATACTTCTTATGTGACTATCTGTGGTTTACGTTTGTGGTTAACGTATGGAGGTCAAGTTAAAACCCGCGCCATTTGTGGCTCACCAAATCATTTTCTGATGGAATGTACAAAGCGTCGTCTTCCTCCAACCGTACCAGTTTCAGTATCCAGTGTCTCACCATCCAGAGCCCCGCCCATGCCCGGCAATTTGAATAAGGTGGATACTCAACCGAACGTTCATTCGTTTACTAGTTTTCCTGTGTTAAGTGAGAAACGTCCTCCAACTTTACAGGAGAACCTTCCACCTTCAACTGCAACTGCTGCAAGTCCTTTTGTTAAGGCACTCAATGAAACTGAATCTACTTGTCCGCTTGGTGTCCCCCCTAGTTCTACAGCTGCATCTCACACCAGTTCTCCTGCTATTTCCTCCCAGCAGACCCTTGCTTCTAATGCACCGCAGAGTGACTCTTCCAGTTCCTCTACCATAGCGCCTAATAGTTCGGATATTCCACAACAGAGCATTACTGTTTCAGCATCTTCCGCATCGGAGATGGATACGCTACCTGAAATCACGGTAAGTACCCCACCATTAGTGGGCATTGATGACTCTCACCAGGAAGTGACGGATTCTTTCGATAGAGATTCACCATCTACAGAAGCATCCCAGCTTCCCTCTCTACCCGAGAAGAGACGTCGCAAAGGTCGATCTCAGTCTTCCCCTCGTGATACATCCAGTAGAGCCAATAAACTTCAGAAAACTAAGAGCGTTCCCCCCGTAAACAACAATTGTGTGTCTGGTTTCACGAGGTCACGAGTAGATCCCCATCATAGTGAAGCAAGTGCTAAGATAAATGATAGTGCTACCTCTTCGGACAAGTGATCATATCACCTTCCAGTATAGAACGGGAATGTGTGCAAGTGTTGCCCCCCGTCTTTGTTTTTTCAAGTGTATTGTGTCATTTCTTTGTGTCGTGCTTTTTTGGTGTCTTTTTATTTTTCTGTGGCCATTAAATATGTATGCCACGCGTATAGCCACTCTTAATGTCAACGGCATTTCTAGTCTCACCAAGCAAAAAGCGCTAGCCGATTAGATCAACCAATCGTCTCTGGATATAATTTTCCTTCAAGAATGCAATATTGACAATTTCTCCTTTCTTTTTAATCATTTGTGGGAAGTCAATCCTTCCGAAACTGGTTCTGGAACAGCTATTATATATCGCAAAGATATCTCATTAACCGCTTTCTCAAAATTTCCGTCAGGACGTATTATCGCAGCCAATTATGAAAGCATACACTTTTGTAATTTATATTCGCCGTCCGGGAATAACAAACGTGCTGAGCGAAACTCCTTCTATCTCACCGACGTTCCAATGGAGTTACATTCTGGTACCAGAGATTTGATTTGTGTAGGAGACTACAATGCAGTGTTAGATCCTATAGACTCATGTTTTGGTTACAATACTTCTCCTACATTACGTAAATTGATTCAAGACTTTAAGTTAGTTGACGTATGGCGTCATTATAAAGGTAACACCCCAGGGCACACTTTTTTTCGACGAAATGGATCCTCACGTTTGGATAGGATCTATGTCAGTACCACTTTAATTAATTTTGTGCGCTCCATAACCGTTCAACCGGTATGCTTTTCTGATCACTGTGCTGTGGTTTGTACTATTGATCTACCCATCCGTAAGTACTTAAAATCATCCTTTGTTTGGTCACTCAATAACAGCATTTTACCTGACGAGGATCTACAGTTGCTAATTACCAATAGGTGGAACTATTTAATGCACTTTAAATCTCACAAGAAGGGTTGGTTTTCATGGTAGTTACATCACATTAAACCGTCCTTTCGGTCTATCTGTAAACAGCACTGCAAAGACAGATCCTCTCTTCTTAAAGAGCAATATAATTATTACCATCACTTATTATGTGACTACTATAAAGAACTTGCTCAAGGAGTAGACGTACTCCCTCGTATTAAGGAAATTAAGGCACTCCTACTCACTTTACATTGAAAAAAAAATCAAGGTTTTTTCACGAGAGGCAAAACAACGATGCTTCAGCATGAAGTTCCCTCTTTACATACAGTTATCTGTGAAAGGCGCAGAGGTAAACAAAACCTTATTTCCAAGGTCTCCTTTCCTAACGGTGTAGTTCACGAGCATGATCAGGTAATCCCAGCTTTGTACGATGCATACCAGAACCTATATTCCCCCGCCCCAACTCAATCTTCTGACCCTTGCTTCGAGCGTCCGACCGGTACTTTCACCCCGGAGGCTCGTAACATATTCAATGCCCCCTTTACAGAAAGAGAAGTCAAGCAAGCTATTTTTGCGGGGAAGTTAAATAAATCTCCGGGACCCGATGGTCTTACACTAGAATTTTACCGCCAATTTCACAGCATTCTTACGCCTTTTCTCACAGAAATGTATAACGAACTCTCGCCCACGTGCATCTCTTTCATTACCGCTGGCATAATGGTACTTGTACCTAAACATGCAGGTGCGCATGACTTTGATAATTTTAGACCGATTACCCTCCTTAATGTTGACCAGAAAATTTTATCTCGTTGCCTTGCCTCTCGTTTAGAACCGTTTCTGAATCAAGTCTTACACAATGATCAGTATGGTTTAAAACATACAAAACCTATGTTTTTAGCACTAAGTAATATACGAGAAGGTATTCATTGGTGTCAGAAAACAAGTTCTCCGCAGGTCGCTTTATTGGCGCTTGATTTTCATAAGGCATTTGACAGATTGTCACATGATTACATGTTTAAGGTACTTGAAAACTATGGTTTCGGAGACAGTTTTCTTAATTTGATTAAATTTCTTTATACTAAACGATATGTAAGATTAAAGGTTAATGGTGCACTTACATATCCTATCAATGTACGTCGAGGTATTGCACAAGGTTGCCCCCTGTCTTCCATTCTATATAGTTTGGTTCTTGTTCCCTTTCTTTTAACACTGGAACAACACATTCAAGGTATACAGATTGGTGCAACATCCTTAAAATTACAAGCATTTATAGACGATATACATTGTTTCATTACCAGTCCACAGGAACTGTCACGTGTTGAACTTCTCATATCGAACTATGAGTGCGTTTCAGGTGCTATTCTCAATAAACAAAAGTCACGCCTGATGTGTATAAATCCGGCTGACCAACATGTGTATTTGTCTACGTTCCCCTTTACTGATCGCATCAAAATCTTAGGCGTAACTTGGCAACGTCGCATAGCAGATACTATAGACTACAATTTTCATACCACAACTTGTACTTTGGTTGCACTCATACACCAAAGTAAAGTCCGGCAGGTCAGTCTTGCAGGCAGAGTATACCTTGTAAATGTTTTTATTTTTAGTCGTCTTTGGTTTCTGACTCAATTTTTTTCCTTGCCGAAGAAATACCTAAGTATCATACGAAAACACACAGGGCAACTGCTGTGGCATAATCACTGCCTAAGGGTAAGTCACGAGACTGCGTGTTTATCCAAACGTGATGGTGGCCTTGGCCTTAAAGACATTAAATTTCAGAGCTACTCGCTGCTGATTCATCGCGTCTGCCAAACATTATGCTCCTACTCCGAATTATTTTCCAGCAAGGCGTTATGTGTACCACTACGTCATATTGAGTTACAAGCTCCCCTGCATATACAACCTTGGATTTCCCTTGTGCCATACCTCAAGGACGTATTTCTTGATATTACTTACTCGCTTATCGCACGGAGTCACCTTGAAGATCTTTCTGTTAGACAATTATATAATCATTATCATGACATCACAACTTCGGTTCCCCGTATTGTAGAACATTACCCAATGACACACTGGAAGAAAATCTGGGAAAACATTCATACTCCGGTATTGTCTCCTGCCATGCAATCTTTTTGGTACAGTGTTGTTCATAATATATATCCTACTAACGGGAGACTTTATGAATTGGGTATCTGTAATATTTCTTTCTGCGGTACTTGTTATGTTCTCGATACTCTCCAACACCGGCTCGAAAGCTGCTCACGAAACACAGCTATATGGTTTCATTATCAAAAAATCATTGCCCGTATCTGCAGAACAACTCCTTCTAATATTCACTGTACGTCATTCATGCTGCTTCCGGATTATCAATTTTATCCCAGCACTAAACATAACACAATTTTATGGATCACGTCCCAAACTATCGATATTCTTTTATGTAATGATTTTAATAATAATGTGACTTTGTATGTCAATCAATTATTGTTCCGTATGCAAACTCTAGCACTTTCAATTCGTAAACAAAAGTTTGCTAATTTTCTAGCAGCAATTTATTGATGTGTCTATTGTACTTATTTTGTTGTTGGTATA